>NC_054384.1:57315855-58025855 GCF_017654675.1 Xenopus laevis
GAAAAATGGGATACCTTTAATATATCTGCAACATATTAACTGTGAAAGGCTTTTCAATGGGTTAAATACAGAAGAAAAATGGGATACCTGTAAAATGCTGCTTAATAAATATATGCCAGTATATTCCCCTTGAAAACAATGGACATTACCCAAAGCAAAACGAAAAGACGTGCTTATAAAACTTTCAAGTTATCCGGGACAGCTGAAAGGTTTGTCATGTATAAGAAGGCCAATAAATCTAGACAGACAAGCTAAAATTGATATTGAAAAGTGTATTGCTGAAAGGAGTAAAACAAACCCAAAAATATTTTTAAAATATGTAAATGGAAAAAAAAAATAACGCAGGATGGGGCGGGACACTTGTTGTCAGAGGGGGGTCAGTTGGTTGATGAGAACAGAAAAAAGCAGAGATTCTGAACTGTAATTTTTCATCTGTCTACACAAATGAGGAACCAAATAATGGCGGTTTCCTTCTAAATAGTCCAAATTCTATCAATACAACAAATTATGCATAGTTCCCACAAGAGGAAATTAAAAAGAGAGTGGAACATCTAAATGGAAACAGGGGTCCAGGACTCGACTCTACAATGGCAGTTGATGTAGTCTACTTGGACTTTGCTAAAGCTTTTGATACTGTACCACACAGAAGGTTAATGGTTAAATTAAGGAATATTGGCCTGGAACATAGTATTTGTACTTGGATAGAGAAATGTCTGAAGGATAGATTACAAAAAGTGTTGTCAGTGGAGTACCGCAGGGATCTGTACTTGGTCCTTTGCTTTTCAACTTGTTTATTAATGACCTGGTGGTGGGCATTGAAAGTACTGTTTCTATTTTTTGCTGATAATACTAAAATGTGCAGAACTATAAGTTCCTTGCAGGATGTTGCCACTTTGCAGAATGATTTGACTAGATTAGAAAACTAGACATAGGAATGAGGTTCAATGTTGATAAATGCAAGGTTATGCACTTTGGCAGAAATAATATAAATGCAAGTTATACACTAAATGGCAGTGTGTTGGGTGTTTCCTTAACTGAGAAGGATCTAAGTTTTTTTGTAGATAAAATGATGTTTAATTTCAGGCAGTATCATTCTGTGACTACTAAAGCAAATAAGGTTCTGTCTTGCATAAAAAAGGCCATTAACTCGAGGGATGAAAACATAATTTTGCATCTTTATAGGTCTCTGGATAGGCCTCTTCTGGAGTATGCAGTGCAGTTTTGGGCTCCAGTTCTTAAGAAGGATATCAATGAGCTGGAGAGAGTACAGAGATATGCAACTAAACTGGTTGGAGGGATGGAAGACATAAATTATGAGGGTAGACTGTCAAGGCTGGGGTTGATTTCTCTTGAGAAAAGATGCTTGTAAGCATACATCATACTCTTTATAAGTGGGCATTATGGATCACTAGCGGGAGAACTATTTTTCCATAAAATGGATCATCAGACCATTTTAAAAATAACTTTTATTTGAAGCAGCATAGGTAGTTCTTCCCAGTGGGAACTGTGAGGTTGTGGAATACACCTATAAGAGGCGCTTGGATGATTTCTTGTACAAGCATAATATCCACGGCTATAGTGATACTAAAATCTACAATAAATATAGATATTGGTGTATATAGTTTCAGTGGGTGTGTGTAGGTATGTGTGCTGGGTTTCATTTGAAGGGGTTGAACCTGATGGATTGTTTTTTTTTTTAAACCCAACTTAACTATGTAACTATGATGGAAGGAAAGGTAAATCTACTGGTAGCTTGGCAGTCCTACACATATACAGTATCTAACACTTCCTCATCCTTCATCCTGTTCTTAATACTTGTTCTCCCCAAAACCAGTTTTATACACTCATCAGATGTTTGCCTTTTTACATTAATTATTCAAGAAAAATAAACTGAAGCAAATAAACTGAAGCATCATGTATGAAGACAGGTCAATATGTGGAATGCACAAAGCTCCCTGTGTTTTTGCATTTACTATTTTGCCACAGAAGTTGCCCCTTTGGTAAATCTTTACACTCTTAGAACTGAGCAACATGAGTTGTATCTTGTTCTAAATACAGTGTTGCTTGCATTCACCAGTGCTGCATTCAGATGGTGCTGAGGGTGAAGGGCATGTAGGCAACCTCTGGAATGGCCACAAGACAGACAGACTGTAGACCCGTGGCAGGCATTAAGGACAGGGCTGCCTTGTACCCAACGGACACAAGGGGGAAAATTCACTAACCTCCGGAAATTAGCCAGTGACGGCTTTGCTCACATCGCCACACTTCGCCAGGCGAAAATTCGCCAGGACAACGCTAATTCACTAAAATGCGAAGTTGCATCCAGGGAGCTGAAGGATGGCAATGTTTTGCTAGCGTTAATTCGGCAAGCAAAGCAAAGTGGCGGGAAAAATTTCAATGGACGTATATGTTGCAGCAAATACATAACACTACACAAGCCCAGGGAACATCAATAAAAGAAAATAGAGTTGTTATAATGCCCTACACATGAGCCCAATGTATAGTTTATGTGCCATATGTAAGGAAATGTAGGGGGGAAGCCGGGTACCCTAAATTTACGATCTTCTGCAGCATATAACCCTGAAAAACTGAAAAGTCGCCAGTGTTTTTTGGGACTTAGAAAAATTTTCCAATTTTTTTTGAGAAACTCCTATGTAATCTATTGCACTTCGCCTGGTCTGAGGTGGCAAAGGCAAGTCTGGAGCAAGAGGTAATGTTCATAGAAATCCGCATCTTAGTGAATTTGCGTAGTTATGTCCATTCGTCAGACTGAAAATTCGCATGGCGTTAGAGTGCAAAGTAGCACTAGAGTCTATCTCCTTCGCTAGCGAATTTAAGCCAGCGCCCATTAGTAAATCATTGAAGTCCCAAAATCTTTGCCAGCGTTAGTCACTTCGCCCTTTAGTAAATTTGCCCCAAGGTGTGTTCAATAACCTGCACAGCCTATTGTACCATTGTCAATTTCTTTGTGGAAGCTTAGCTAGTCAGTACTGTCATGTCAGACCCCTTTGGCTTTGTAGGTTTATTGACCTTTATATTACCTCCACCCTGACTTAGGTTGTTTTTATAGTGGACACTGGGGGATTTAATATGTCCCTTTATACAGAACTTCAACAAGTTTTCCCTCTTTTTTTTTTTTATCAAATCTTTTTTATGAATTTTCTGAAGGGGAGGGGTACAGAAGAAAAAAGGAGGGGACGTGAAAAAAGAATGGGGGAATAAAGTTACAAGAAAGTTCCAGCATATATCTTTTTTCGTAAAAACATACATGCATTTACAAACACATTGTTATGACTTCCATGACAATTAAGCTGGCAAGGGAAGAGAGGAGAGAGTGATATACTGTAGTCCCATCTTACTCATATTATAGTGGAAACGTGCACCATCAATAATCTACAGTTTCACTTTTACTTTTATGTAAGAGGCCTAGCACATTTCCTTAGCAAGAACATGTGCCTGAGTGTATATCATACATATTGTCTATATGACAAATGACAAATGAATTCTTTACTTAATTGTCTAGTTGGAAGAATTTTATCCAGGGGTTCCATATCTTCCAATAAATCGAACTTTTGTTCATACCAAGTGCTGTCAATTCCTCCATCTTTCTAGTCTCTTCCACTAGTTTAACCCAATCTCGGTACCTAGGAGGTTTCTCCTTTTTCCAGGCCTTTGCGGCCTGTAACATATGTATCAGCAACCTATTTTGTATCACCTTCCCTGTCCCTGTGTCATAATGCAAAATTAATTTAGGTAAAAAATCCAATCCAATCCTTTCTTGTAGAATGATCTCTATTTTTTCTTGTATGGTCTCCCAAAATCCTTTCAAATTCTCACAAGTGTACCAAATGTGTGAATAAGTCCCCACCTCAGATTGACATCTCCAGCATACACTAGGCGCCTTTGGAAATATTTTTTAAATTTTTTCAGGCGTATAATACCACCTAGATAATAACTTATAGTTCATTTCCTGTGTCTTAGATGCTATTGAAGTCTTATGTATGGATCTATATATTGCTGCCCAGTTCTCTTCTGTTAGGGACACTTTTAGTTCTTTTTCCCATGCCACTCTGTGGCTTACATTCTTTGGTAGACTCTCTGAACTTAAAAATTTATATATGGTAGACATAGGTTTAGTGATAACTGAGGATGAGATTTGAAGTTTCTCCCACCACGACATTTGTGGATCATCCTGTATATGTTCTAAGCTATTGATGTAGTGATGCAGTTGATTATAGCACCATGAGTCCCTTGGGTGGATACCCCATCTCTTTTGGATCTTAGCTAGGGGTAAGACTCTTTTATTCCTTATGAAGTCCACTATCATAGTTGGTCTGTTTCTATATACACCCCAATGACGGAATGCCTGTTTATCTAGGCTTGGGGGGAAATTTAAGTTTTGCACCAAAGTTTGAGAGGTATATGGGGAGCTTTGCAACTGATATTTGTGACGCGTATTGTTCCACAGTTGCAAAGTTGCACCTATTGTGGGGTGTTGTCTAATATGTCTTGGGATATTACTTTCTTTCGCTCCAATTAAATTTGGCAAGGGTATGTTGACTTCTGCTTGTTCCACTTCTAGCCACAATTTATCTGTACATGTTGGTTTCCATTGTAGTATTCTAGATAAATGGGTTGCTACATAGTAAAGATATACATCTGGTACTGATAATCCTCCTTTTAACTTATTCAATGCTAAAATTTGATGTTGAATTCTCGGGTTTCTGTCACCCCAGATAAATTTGGATATTATTGATCTCATCTTAGTAAAAAACATTTTCGGGATATATATTGGGATATTCTGTACAAAAAATAATATTTTGGGCACTGCTATCATTTTGATCGCTTGGATCCTCCCCATCCAAGACAGACACAATTTGTTCCATTTGTCCAAAAGTATTGGTATTGAGTCTAATAGGGGGGCAAAATTATCCTTATATAGTGACGATAGATCATTAGATATTTTAATCCCTAGATACGATATTGTTTTATTTGTCCACTGGAATGGGAAGGAGTCAGCAAGAGAAGATACTATTCTGGCAGGTAAATTAACATTCAGTGCTTCCGATTTAGAAAAATTAATTTTGAAGTTGGAAACTTCCCCAAATCGTTTGAATACCGCCATCAGGTTTGGAAGCGAAGTTAATGGCTTAGTAATAAACAACAATAAATCATCAGCAAAAGCTGCAGCTTTATGTTGTCTATTGTTTACAACTAAGCCAGCTATGTCAGGGTTGTTCCGAATAGTATTCAAGAGGGTTTCCATGACCATTACAAAGAGAAGTGGAGATAAGGGGCAACCCTGACATGTACCATTATATACTTTAATTTGCGGCGATAACATGCCATTAACTCTTACTTTTGCCGTTGGGGATTCATAGAGAGCCATAATTCTAGAAATTGTAGTGCCTTTTAGGCCAAATCCATATAATGTAGTTTTCAAAAATTTCCAGGATATCCTGTCAAATGCCTTCTCCACATCAGTTGTCAATATCATAGTCGGGATGCATTTAGTTTTAACATGATGTATTAGAGAAATGACCTTGGTGGTGTTGTCTTTCCCTTCTCTGTTCAGAACGAAGCCAGTTTGTTCTGGGTGAATCAGTTGTGGGAGAAATTTTTTCAGTCTGTTTGCTATAAGTTTAGCGTATATTTTGTTATCAACATTAATAAGTGAAATTGGTCTGTAGTTGCTACAAAAATTAGAATCCTTGTTAGGTTTGGGAATAATCGTTATATGAGCCTCCTGTGCATGTTTGGGTATCGTACAATCAATTCCTAGGGAGTTATAATATTGTAGAAGGGGTTCCAATATAGTATATTGAAATGTCTTATAATATATTGCCCCAAATCCATCAGGACCTGGACTTTTTTTTGTAGGTAAGTCCTGTTAAGTTTTTAATAATTCCTCTTTCGTAAATGGGGAATCCAACCAATCAGCATCTTGTTGTGATATTCGTTTTATTGTGGAATTCTTAATGAACTGCTCTATATTCTCTGCCTCATTAGTAGCAAGGATATCTTTCTGAATATTATATAACTCCTGATAGTAGTCCTCGAAACATTCTGCTATTTTAGGTGAGGTGAAATGTGTTACATTCTTCTTATCTGTAATAGCTTGTACATGTGTAAGGGGTTGTACTGCCTTTAATTTGGATGCAAAGTACTTACTGCATTTATCGCCAAATTCGTATGTTTTTTGTTTGGCTTTCAGATACGCCTTATGCGAGTATTGATCTAGGAGGGCCCTAAATTGAAGTCTCTTTCCTTCTAGTTCATCCCAGGTAAGTAATGCTAATGATTCTTTGTGAGTACATTCTAATTTTTGAATTTCAGTGGTGAGAGTTCTCACCTTTGCTTCTCTTGCTTTTTTCTGATTTGAGCACATGGAGATGAGAAAACCCCTCATTACACATTTATGGGTTTCCCAGAGAATCCCAGGGTCAGTTCGGTGTGTATTATTTTCCTTAATAATCTGCTGTATATTCTGTTCAATTTGGGATCTATTGGATTCACTATGTAATAGGAGATCATTCAGTCTCCAGTTATATAATGGTTTAGTGGAATGTGGTATACAGATTTCTAGTAAGACTGGAGCATGATCCGATAAGGTTGTCAGTCCAATAGTTATTTTTTTCACTAAATGTAACCAATTCTGATTCAGAAATAAATAATCAATCCTATTGTAACAGTTAAACTGTATGGCTTAATGTGTATAGTCTTTTGTAGTGGGGTGATAACATCTCCATGTGTCCATTAGATGTAACCTTATTAATGCTTGTTTTACACGTTTCAGTTGTTTGTATGACAGACTCGTCTTTCCCTTTGAGGAGTCCAATACAGGGTTTAGCACCATATTCAAATCACCTCCCAAGAGGACCAAACCCCCGGCGAATGCTTCTAATTGTTGCAGAAAGTTAACAATAAAGGTAGATTGCCCTTTGTTGGGAGTGTAGATGTTAGCAATAGTGATTAACGTATTACCTAGTTTACCCTTAATTACTATATATCTACCTTCTGAATCTTTCATAGAATCTATATAAGAGAATGGTAAATTTTTGTGAATTAATATCATGACTCCTGTAGCTTTTTTATCTTTGTTGTTACAAGCATACACATATTTGTACTTCGACGTTGATATAGCGGGCATGTTATTCTCCTTGAAGTGCGTCTCCTGGAGGAGAACAATTTTGGCACCTATTTTGTTGCATTCGCCTAGGATTTGCGCCCTCTTTTTTGGTTCATTTAACCCATTGACATTCAAAGAATAGATCTTACATTTATCTAATGCCATTTATCATATTCAGAACATTCTCGTTATTTCGTCTATTTACCTTAATGTATCTCTTACATAATGCCGCAGAAATTTGTTTGTGGGACCACATACTCTCTAGGTCAGGGATCTCCAACCTTTTTCACCCGTGAGCCACATTCAAATGTAAGAAGGGTTGGGGAGCAACATAAACATGAAAATAGTTCCTGAGGATGCCAACAAAGTGCTGTGATTGGCTATTTGGTAGCCCCTATGTGAACTAGAAGCCTACAGAAAGCTCTATTTGGCAATGCAACTGTTTTTTATGCAACCAAAACTTTCCTCCAAGCCTGGAATTGAAAAATAAGCACCTGCTTTGAAGCCACTGGGAGCAACATCCAAGGGATTGAGGAGCAACATGTTGCTCACGAGCTACTGGTTGGGGATCACTGCTCTAGGTTAATAGTAAACAGTGTGGGAAGGAGTATAAGAAAAGTGTGAAAAGAAAACATATACATATAGTGTAACTTAACTTATCAAAAAAGGCCAAGCCAACAAAAGCTCAAGTGTATAGCCTTGAGGTTATTGGGCTAATATTGACCAAAAGGGTATTTGGGAGGGTAGTGTTCACCTACCGTGAAAGCTGGTCTATTGATAATGAATATACCTTTTAGACCTGAATGGGTGTTGGTAGTGGGTAACACCTTAAGCATATAATATGAAAAGAAAACATGGCCATTTAACTCAGCTAAACCGAGTTATCTAGCATTAACATTCACTCAACAATTGTTTAACTTAGAGAAAAAGCACTTAGTCAAACTGCATATTGCCTATATCAAAATGCAACATAGTCAAAATAAACATCAGTCATTTATATTTCTTGCAGACAAGCTATGCTCACGTATTCCTCTATTTCTTGGAGTGCGTGGGGTACGACCCGGGGTGGCAACTTTGGACCATTCCCCTTGAAGTTGAAAGTCCCTCTCCTGATCGTCATCTCTTTCGTCGTCCCAACCTGGTAGAGGGATTTCTTCCAGATGCAGATTTTGGAAAAAGGCCTTCGTCTCATTTGGTGATCGAAGTACGTGTTGGATTCCGTCTCTTCTTGCAATAAGACAAAATGGGTAACCCCACTTGTATAAAATCCCTTTTTCTCTCAGCCTGCTTGTAAGCGGTTTTAATTGCTTTCGTCTAATTAGAGTCATTCGTGAAATGTCCTGAAAAAGATGAATGTTATTCTCCTCATAGGTTAGGTCGCTGACGTCCTTCGCTTTTACGAGAATGTCTTCTTTTATTTTAAAGTCATGAATGCAGCATAGTATGTCCCTTGGAGCATTTATCGGAGCACCTTTTGGCTTTGGGACTCTATGTTGTCTGTCAATTGCGATTTCAGTGCTGGGGTCTTTATTCAACACGCCGTTGAATATTTGTAGGAGTACAGTGTGTATATCCTCTGTTTTCACTGTTTCAGGGACTCCTCTGACCCTTATGTTATTGCGAGTCGCGACGCCCTCTATTCTCTAAGTCATCCATATGTCTCTGCATCTCATCCATGCATCTCTGCTGAACTTTCAGTTTGGTTTTGCATGAGTGTGCCTTGGTTAGTCTCTATGTGGTCTGTTCTGGATGCTAAGGAGAGCATGTCTCTTTTAATATCTTGCAGCTCATCCTTAATGGAGGAAGTGACTTCCTGCAACATTTCTCTAATGTCAGACTTGGAAGGAAGTTTACTTAGGTAAGTGTGCAAGTCCGCTTGTTCCTCTCCTTCACTATCATTGTCTGATGTGTCTGGCTGCTGAATGTCTCTCTCCTCCTCGTGCTGCCGCGCAGCTAGCGGCGCCATTTTGTTTTGTAAGCACTCAGCTTTTTTCTTTAAAAATAGCGGCACTATGTCATTTTGGGGTAGCGGTTTTTTGCTCACTGGGGTGCTCTCCCTATCGGGCTCCTGTTTATGAGTTTTCCCCATGTTTTGCGTGCAATTGCTCACCCATCCAGGTCTTGTCAGCACGGAGCTCTGTATCAAGCAGCCATCACGCAGTCAGGCAAGCCACGCCCCCCCAAGTTTTCCCTCTTCATCCCTTTTCACAGGGTGCGGTGCCCTCTGGCAACCAGTGTTACAGTAGCATGAGAAGCAGACTGAGTACAAATTTGAATTGTATTATTAAAACA
Source organism: Xenopus laevis (assembly GCF_017654675.1). NCBI lineage: Eukaryota > Metazoa > Chordata > Amphibia > Anura > Pipidae > Xenopus > Xenopus laevis. The sequence goes on from NC_054384.1 coordinate 57,325,277, forward strand.
TGAAGTTGTAATAGCTAAATTACAAAGTTTTTGAAATGTTGGGGGCTGAGATTTATAGGGCCCATAGCAGGATCTCTGTGCATTTGTTATGGGGATAAATGAAAGAAGACCTGTAGTGTTATGTGATGGTTTGGAAAATCAGGGACAATACCAATTCCTCCACAAAAGCTTCAGACAAATTTTCAACCCTAATTTGTATATTAAAATCTATTAATACCGATGGCGGTCTGAAACGCTGCCAAGTGTATTGGGGCCTGAGCCCATGTTTCAATAAAGACATTTGAAGAAAAGAAATCTACGATTAGTGCTGTCAATATTTAAAAATCATGAGGAGTTTCAGAACAATTCTGAACAATCAGAAATCAGAACTTTTCCCAACAATGAATAAGCAATAATTAGAAATGATATGAGATTGTCTAGTATTCTTAATTCTGACATATGAAAGAGATTATAGAAAGCGCTTTTTAGCTATATAGTGGTACCATTTCTCTTGTTTTATTGGCTTTATTAAGGAATATTCTGTTTCCCTGCAAGCTTTAACATCAAATAAGAGCCTGCAGATGAAGATAAGGTCATTGAAGATCACATTCATTACTTATTATAGTGCAAAAAATTTGTGCTGAGTGAATATCATATTTTCAACAGTTTAAAGGCAAGAACAATTATAGCTCCATTTCACAACACAGTTTTGTTGAGCTGTATATAGACATTAAATATTTTATAACTACATTCTTTCTGGAAAACAATAACCCATGCACAAGCCAACTTGTGGCATATATGATTGATCATTACCATGCTAAGGGACAAATTGCTCTAATTCAACAGGCTGGCCTGTAGCACATTGATCAGATTGATCATTGATGTCTGTAAAGCAGAGGCCCACACAGTCCCAGCCGGTCCAGACTAATTAACTTGAGCACAATGGCACTAGAGGTGAAACATTTAAATCAATACTTGTAAGGGTGATATGTTCCCAGACATTTGTTGAGTTTAGTCAAAAGTTAAGCATACATAACTTATTTGAATGTATATTGGAGAGCTATGCCCTAGAGACATAAATGTAAAAAATAAGCAATGGAAGAACAAGATGGAACTGTGTGGAGTGCAGTAATACACTGTCATAGAGTTATTGGAATTGGAGCAATGACAAATATGGTATACACGTTCAGCGTGCTTAGGGAATAATCTTTCCCTAGTAATTATTGAGGGCTTATAAATGATGGTTCTCTTGTGATATTGTGTCATGGCCAATATTGTTAGTATCCTTCTGGCTACACATAGAGGCATACATACTATAGGAAGTAAAAAGTGCAACTAGGAGGCAGCAGCAGAAGCATGCTCTTATTATGGTACTGTAATAAGTGTCCTTTTGTCTTTTATCACTCCAGTCTCCAGAAGTGTATGAGTCATATAGACACTGTTTGCTCAGAATAAGCAATTCACAGTTCATCAAATATCTTACAAAGATGTTGGGATAAGAGGACAGTAGGGGGACTATTAATGAAGCCTCAATTTTTTTCTGGTTGAATTCTTAGGGGTGAAAATCTAATTTTTAGAGGGAAAAAAAATTGAATTTATTATGCTCCAAAGCTGCTAAAAATCTATGTCTGAAAATACTCCAGCCGAAACCTGTTGAAATCATGTCAATGGCAGATGTGCCTTTAACCATTTGAAGATGTTTCTTGGCTTCATGATCTTTGAGGGTATCAGCCTGGTTTTCGTTGTATAATCCGAAAAGTGTAAAATCGAAAAAGTTGTGTTTTCCGGACATCAAATCAGAAAAGTCACACGATTTGAATTGATGCTCTATCTTGTCACAACGTTTTCTCGCAAAGATTTTATCGGAAATAATTATTGGTAAATTAAGGTGATTTGTAGTGATGGGCGAATTTATTCGCCAGGTGCGAATTTGCGGCAAATTTGCGCGTTTCGCCACCAGCGAATAAATTCGCGAAACGCCGGCGAAAATTCGCGGCAAAATTCGTCATTTCGCGCAAAATTCACGAATTTTTCTGCGAAGTGAAACAGCGCAAATTCGCCCATCACTAGTGATTTGCATTTGGGAGTTTGGTCAAATTTTTATCTTATAATAAAATAAGAAAAAGTTGAGTTTTTGTAAATAACCCCCTATATAAACCATCACAGAGTATGCTCTGGGAGATTCACAAAGATTCATAACAGGAAGTTTTGACTGTGTGTGAAAAGTATTATTGTTTTGGAGCAGATGGTAGATCATAGTATTTACTTGTGGAAATCAATTACTTAAATACAGTAGTGATTTAAAAGTTTTCCTAGTTTTCCTAAAATGCTGTTAAAGCTTTAAACCAAATATGACTTTGTACTCCTTTAAATTAGTGTAGCGTTCTTGGCAACACCATTTACATGGGGGTGTGAACATTTGGGGACCCTTAACATTAGAAACTAGGATTCTTGATGGCAGATAGCACAATATTAGAGGAAAAACTGTAGCAGTTATCTACTTTCCCATCGCACAATAAAATTATTTTTACCAGTTACTTGAGGCTTATTGTCTAGTCTGTAACACTGATCAAGATACTAATAATCTTCATTGACTTACTCTTACTAAATGAATAAGCATCTCACAAGTCAACTACTTAGTTTCTCAGAGTGGTCTGGTATTATGAAAAGTGTACAGGAATCGAGTTTAGGTATACAGTATATCAGTGCTCTAAATCAATGTACTATTATAATTGTATTTTATGATTTTACATGCTCCAGTGCAGGTGCATACATTATGTTCAACTGTTAGTCATGAAGAGAGACATCTCTAACCAGAGCCAATTTGTAGAGAATGGTAGTTCATGGTTGAGCAAGTGCAGTCTTTGAGAGCAGTTGAATGAAACCAATTTTAGAGGAACATTTCAAAGCCAAATATTAGAATAGAGAGATGTAGAAGGCATTAGTAGTGATGGTTAAAAATATTTGCAGCGAATTTCCGAGTTTTGCTGTGGGCGAAATTTTTCATGAAACCGCATCAAAAATTTGTTGCGCAATGATTTTTTTTACGATCAACAAATTTTGATGCCGAAGGCACCCGTGTCACACAGAACGCACAACAAATGAGAACGTTATTTTTGCCACCACTTACCTTCCACAGCAGCCAATTAGATGGGAGTCCTCTCACTGTCTATATAAGGAGGTGCAGAGGAGGCCTTTACATTTTTGGTAGTGGTTAGAGAGAGTAGAATATGGGAGCCCTCCCACTGTCTATATAAGGAGGTGCAGAGGAGGCCATTACAGTTTTGGTAGAGGTTAGAGAGAGTAGGAGATACCCCTGTTACTTTTGGCGTAGTTGGAGGGATACCACCTTTTCCCTGTGGGGGGGGGATCCCTGTGAGACTGAAAGTACAATGTCCACCAGCAAGAGTATGTTAGAACCCTGGGTATTGTGTCTGGATACCCACCATAGTGTGATAAGCTTTAGGGCAGAGGAGAGTGTGACAACCCCAGTAGGAGTTAAGTGCTGGTGGTGTGATGTAGTAAGGTTGCTGGCTGGAAGGGTGACCAACTGAAGGCATACTGTTAACTGTGGGTACAAGGCAGAGTTGCTGTTGCCCAGCAGTGATTTCACTAAGAGGAATATTGTGTATACTCTGGTTATCTGTGACACTGATGTGTGGGGACAGTGAGAAGGGACTGTTCCAAAATCTTGGTTGCTGCTCTCTTGGGAGAGCAGTATCAGCAGGTGCAGCCCCTAACCATGGAAGGGCAAGTCCATAGGTCGGTCTTTCAGAGGAAGAAGATTACACCCTGGAGAAAGAGTGTGGCAACCATATTGTGCAGCACGGAGGTAGCACCGGCCGCCACTCGTGGTTGTTACTGGATCTCAAAAGCTGTCGTGTCTGCCATCCAAAATGGTATGGTTGGAGAGGGAGCCAGCCCAGCATGGATGAAGGTAGTGCTATTGGGTGGACTACCCATAGTCAGGTGACTCGTGGCCCGGTTTGTGATATGGGAACCCATTATTTGTGGACTGGGGCCTTTGCAGAAAAGGTGATAGATTTTGCCCATCGACAGATTGTGCCAGTGTGCATCCACTGCGTTGCTGAACTTCGCTGGGCACTATAGGACTTGTGGGCCAAATGCCCTAAGTGTGGGCAGCCATTTTATTTTGGCCCTTTCTACACCTAGCCCAAGTACTGTATGTGCCAACTCCGGAAGTGCAGGCTATCTGTGTAGAGGCTCTGCAGGTGATGGTGTGGAAAGGTATGGTGTCAGCAGAGCTGGAAGGACGGATGCAGCATCTGGGGCAAGACCCGGCGGTGAGGCAAAATACAAGGCTCTTGTTACCTGTAGCAACTGCAGTTGCGGTGGCGGTGGGTCACCATGGATGCGGTTCTGCCAAGAAGTGGTGCTTTATGCCCACCAGCCTGGAGCCTGAGGCTGTAGCAGTAGAGCCACCGAACCAGGGGAGGCATGAGAGCCAGCAAGCCCTCCCGATGCCACAGAAGCCTGGTCGGGCATGGCATTGGCCTTGACTGTGACTACAGAAAAAGGAGGTCCAGCACAACAGGCACTGGAACAACAGACCAGACTCATGGAGGAGGTCAGCTCCAGCCAGAGTGAGAAACCACTGGAGCAGAGGAGCCCACCATTACTATGCTAATATTGGCAGTCCAGCCGGAGGCTAAAGGTGGCTCGGTAGCGGAGTGGGGCTTGGATGTACCAGTCAGCGAACCCTCATGCTCCGGTCATGAGGAGTCTGAGTGAGAGGAAGTGGCCATGGCAGGGTGGCTTTACTCTCTCTCCTCCTACTGACCATTGGAGGATTAAAGAACCTGCCTGGTAAGGCAGAGACTGGAAAGTTCCATGCTCTCTCAAAGGTGCAATGAGTAATACATCTTCAGATCTTCAAGACATATGGGTACTACATGCTATATGGCAAGGTCCAGGCCTATTTGGAGGGTTGGATCAAGCAGGACATTCTGACCAGCCACAATGTGGAGCCCAGTATGTTGGACTGAGAAGCAGCAACATGCCAGGCAAAAAGTGGAGGAGCAATTGCCGAAGTGGTGGTGGGGCCGTACCATATTGAAGCACACCATTAAAACCATAGGCAAGAGGGTGCCATTGCACTTCCTCAGTGTGGATGTTGCTCTGCCTGGGGGTTGTAAGACTGAGAAACCTGACCCGGCTTACTATGTCTCCTTCAGAGACACAAAGGTCTGGTTCCACCGTTTTCCACTGATTTAAGGGAGAAGTGCTGTGATCACCGGTGGTGCCCCTGAGAATTAGGACAGTGACTGTCTTTCTTGTTTGGCCATAAAAGTGCCTGTTAATAGTCTGCCTTGTTGGAAGAGCAGACTTTTCATACTTAAAAGCCCTGCTGAGAAGTATCAGTGGGGGCAGAGATTGTGTATCACGGTGCCTTAACAGTACTTGAAAAAAAAATTGCATCGTTAAATGTGATTTTTCTTTATGAAAAAAAAAAAAGTTTTCATATATAATTGTCTAGTACTGGGCCATTGGTCTGGTTTTACTGCATAAGTAAAAAGTTTAACATGTTTTGCAGCATAATCCAGGTGTTGTGTATTTTCTGGTATGTGATGGGGTAATGTGATAAAGAATCTGCAAGAGGTAGCTAAGTACTTATAGTGGGAAAGAGAGGCCCCTAGTTGAGGGTTAATAGGACTAGATCAAAATACAGTATAGGATGTTTTATTGTGTTTTTGGTTTGCAGTATTCCATTATATCAGAGCGGGCCAGGAGGATACTCAGAAGAGAATGTATAGGTATAAAGTGGTATTGCCACACGAGGAAGTGTCTGATTTTCAAAACGGTTGAGTGTAGTAAGTTGAAATCATAATTTATTTGAATGCTACTCAATTCAATAGCAAATTCGTCAAACTCAGTGCCCGCATGTTAAACTTGGCACGTGAGTGTCAAACTGCGTGTGTCAAAATTTGCGTGTGTGCGTTACGTGACACGCTCATCATACGCACGTCAAAAATGGGCATCACCAGTATAAATAACCAATTCCCTGCCCTTATGCCTGTAGGAGTGGAAAACTTTTCTAAAGTTGAGATGGCAGGTCCAGGCCTCATGAATAATAGATCCTTATAGATGTTGTCTAATTTTCCAGTAGTTACATACCTCATCCTGTATAATTCAAACTGTACAAATGCAAGTGGTGTATTACTTAAACTGAAAATCTTTCATTGTCAGTAGAGTGGATACAGGATGATCTGGCTACAGAATGGGCAGAAGGTGAGGCAGCTGAAGAGGAAGCAAAACTTGCTGCATATCATCCAGCACCTCCACCTCCTTCATATGAAGAGGCTCCCAGTCCCCAGAACTCAGGAGAGGAAGGAGACGTGGAGAGCGTGGTAGCAGCAGGAGCAGCTCATGCTGCTACTCAAACCGACCAGCCCCAGTTCCTTTTCGATATGATCTCTGGCCTGGCCCAGCAGGTCACAGAGATGAGGAGGGAATTATAGCAAGCACTAGACTTTAACAACCCTCCTCCTCCAGTCTAATTCTTCTTCTTGTTATTATTCTTCCTCATCTTCATAAGCACTGTTGTGTTTTTTTCTATATAAAAAATGTTGTTCAAACCTGTATATTTGGAGTTCATTTTTCATTTAACTACTACTCAGATGGTACTTGAAGTTGTCTTTGGATAATATGACACAGCTATGACTATTCCCAATTGGAGTCGTCACATTAAATTACATAGTATTTTAGATTTCTTACATTTACACATAAATATATGGTTCATTCATATAAATATCTGCTTTATTAATTTTAATGCGGGATACAAAGCACACAGATATTATGTTGTGTTCAGATTTATTATTAGTTGTGCCTGTGTTAGTAAGCTATTATAATATATATAGTAATATATAAACTATAGATGGTACTTTTTGGTTCAACAGCAATATAGCCTCTATAGAGTAGTAGTAGATACCATTACCGTCGACCAGAGCTAATGTAACAAACCACTTTCTTTTGAAAAGATAGGAGTCCTCTAACAATGTAGGCAGGGCATGTGTGTAGCAGTATACTGAGCGAAACACACGTGTGAATTGGTCTTCCCATTGACTCTAATGCAATTCAGCACATTTGGACACACAGCAAAACATGCCATATTCATAGTTACATAGTTACATAGTTACATAGTTAAATTGGGTTGAAAAAAGACAAAGTCCATCAAGTTCAACCCCTCCAAATGAAAACCCAGCATCCATACACATACCCCTCCCTATTTTTAATTAAATTCTATATACCCATACCTATACTAACTATAGAGCTTAGTATCACAATAGCCTTTGATATTATGTCTGTCCAAAAAATTATCCAAGCCATTCTTAAAGGCATTAACTGAATCAGCCATCACAACATCACCCGGCAGTGCATTCCACAACCTCACTGTCCTGACTGTGAAGAACCCCCTATGTTGCTTCAAATGAAAGTTCTTTTCTTCTAGTCTAAAGAGGTGGCCTCTGGTACAGTGATCCACTTTATGGGTAAAAAGGTCCCCTATTATTTGTCTATAATGTCCTCTAATGTACTTGTAAAGTGTAATCATGTCCCCTCGCAAGTGCCTTTTTTCCAGAGAAAACAAACCCAACCTTGACAGTCTACCCACATAATTTAAGTCTTCCATCCCTCTAACCAATTTAGTTGCACTTAGTCTTTGCACTCTCTCCAGCTCATTTATATCCCTCTTAAGGACTGGAGTCCAAAACTGCACTGCATACTCCAGATGAGGCCTTACCAGGGACCTATAAAGAGGCATAATTATGTTTTCATCTCTTGAGTTAATGCCCTTTTTTATGCAAGACAGAACTTTATTTGCTTTAGTAGCCACAGAATGACACTGCCCAGAATTAGACAACGTGTTATCTACAAAGACCCCTAGATCCTTCTCATTTAAGGAAACTCCCAACACACTGCCATTTAGTGTATAACTTGCATTTATATTATTTTTGCCAAAGTGCATAACCTTGCATTTATCAACATTGAACCTCATTTATCATCACAGTCTACAAAGCTTGAAAGTAAGGGAAAATGTTTTATTGGTAGCCCCAAAGCTGAAATAAGGTGACACAAACAAAACACCCATAGAAGTTAGGTTTCATCACATTGCATTGGCCGTCAAAAAAATAATGTCACTCGTTAAAACACAGGTGCGCGTCAGCAGAAGTGCAATGAAATTGCTGTGCGTGTCAAAAGTGCTTCACAAATTTTTTTACCGTTTCGTGAATTTTTTGCTAAATTCGCTAATTTTTCAGCGATGTGAAACGTCACAGTCTAACCCATCACTGGCCACTAGTATGACTTCAGAACACTGATTATTTTTCAAATTATTCTTGAAGTTTTTTTTTTTCAGATTTTTATGGAGTGTTGATATTGGTTGTTATGTAAGAAGTCAGAAACAATTTTAGCTGTAGATAATAGTGGGTAGAAGGGTGTTAGCTGAAGTGCCTTGAGGTCAAGTAGATATAATATTTATACCCTAATAAGTATTAATATAATACTTCCAACCCTGTAAAACAGGTATTTGCTTTTTTATTTTGAGGCCCTGTTCTATACTTAAAGGACACTATTCTATTTTGTCTGCTCTATTCATAGATGGTATAGCATTCACTTTAGTGGGTAATTGGTAACTTACGAACTATGTCTTACTACATTCTATAGCTGTACAGGTATGGGACCTATTATCCAGAATGCTCTGAATTACAGAAAGGTAATCTCCCATAGACCCATTTTATCCAAATGATCCAAATTTTAAAAAATGATTTGCTTTTTCTCTGTAATAATAAAACAGTATCTTAATCCAAACTAAGATATAATTCTTTATTGGAGGCAAAACCAGCCTATTTGATTTACTGTACTTAATGTTTAAAAGATTTTCTAGTAGGCTTAAGGTATGAAAATCCAAATTAAAGAAAGATCCGTTATCTGGAAAGCCCCTGGTCCCAATCATTTTGGATAACAGTTCTTATTCCTGTAGGTTGTAGCAATCTAGGTGGTATAGGCTAAGTGCATGGATGTTTGTTTTAGTAGTTGCTCAGAAAATACCACAAAGTGTTCACAAACTGGTCAAAAATTCTAAACCTATAAAAATTGCCGAATTTTTATTCAACACATGAGAGCTGCAGCACATACAAAAAGACTTGTTCTTGTACCATATTCAGTAAAGGATACATTTGGATGCATTACAAATAAATGGAAACCTTAATAAATGTATATAAACAAAAATAAAATAAATATCTAAATTGCATGCTAAAGGCTACACCTGTTTAAATGAACTAGATAGCATAGGGCCAGGAAATATACAGTATCTGTACTTCAAATGACCACTTAAACAGAAGAGAAAACAAATTGGAAAGTGTGGCCAGTTGCAGGTGAATATTAAAAACAGTTTTTGATAAATGTAAAGAGATATTGGGAATATTTGGAATAACAAAGATTTTGTACAGTCACACTTGCTGATTACATTACATTCATGCAACATTAACTTCTGTGTCACAACTGTTCTTAGTTTCCACCACAGTTTCCTTAGGGCCTATCCCAGATCTCAGGCAGGGTTAACTCTTACCATTCCGGACTCATCCACCACTTGGTTCGGTAATCCGGTGCACCTTAGCACCCCTTTACCATTCCGCCAAGCCTTCCCGTCTCAGTAATCCGGTGCTCGACCAGCACCCCTTTACTATTCCGATCGGAACCACTCACAGTCCTTGTTCTTGCCCCAGGCCTCTTTGACCCTATCCTGTGTCTTCCCTATATTCTGGGTCCCTAACTTGTGGGATGTCCACGGAAAACTAATTTCCACTACACTCCTAGGTGGGGCAAGAAACTACCCATGCTAACTTCCCTGTCTCAGACACCTAGTGCCTGCTAACTACAAACTACTATGCTAGGTTCTACCTTTCTTTTCTTCCTGCCGTAGATGTTCTTCAGGACCACTCCTTCTTCTCTGACAGCATCCTCCCATAAAGACACCCACTCTAGGGTGTGGCCTCCTTTTATATCCTCTAGCACTCTGGGCTCCCTCTGCTGGTGGGGGAATAAATTTCACCTTTTTACCCTTGAGCACGACCTGATGGCCACTTACCCAAATAACACTCTCAACAATTTTAACACATACACACATTATTCAATCAACTTTCAACCACAAATCAATTTCAATTTGGTTCACCCTCTTACATCTTTTTATGAAAAAAAATACTTTAAAGCACATGACTTTGTAAGCTGCAAATTTTTGTCTATAGCAGCATGTCAAGAAGAGTGTACATAAATTAACATAGTCTGTCAAAGTTAGACTGGGCAACTAGGACTGGCAACTAGGACATTTGATTTAATTGTAATGATGAAGCAGTTTTTGCTTTAATGACTTACCCATTAGATATATATATATATATATATATATATATATATATATATATATATATATACACTGTAATATGTGGGATACTATTTATCAGTAATAGCTGAAGTGAACAAAGTTTAAGATATAGTATATTTCACTAGGCATTTGGACATTTAGACATTTGTCTAAATTTGAGGCATTTGTTTACTTATATAATTGTTTTTTCTCTTTGCTTCATTTCTCTTCTTATCTTCTTCTTGTTTTTTGCTTATTATGTTGGATTTTCAAACCCACAAACATATTATAAAGCGTGGCTTGTTATGAAAATATACATCAAAGTTTGCTCCACTAGTCTAATTGTAAGTTATCATAATAAAACCTTTGTTCTACAATTAAAAACTCTCCAACTGATTTCTCTTTTCTATAGTCCAGGGTCTTGTAATGTACATGGGTTTACATGAGAACCATGGATTACTGCTAAGGTCAAGGCCAACTTTAGCTTTTATGCCACAATAAACAAATGCAAAACAAACACCTTAATTTCAAACAGTAATCCATGTTCCTATCTATAATACATTTATTGCAATAAATAATGTGACTGTACCACAAATCTTGACTTTAAGATATGAAAAGCGGTGGGTGAGCTCACCTTTGTTGTGTTCAAGAACAATGCATGAGGATCAGATACACTCTTAGTTGCAGAGGCTGTGTTTGTCTAAATGGAATGTAGGCTTCACCAGCACTGAACTGATCAATAATATGTGGAAAATACCCTCAGTTTAGTAAAAACATTTATTTTATTTTAACAATTGTCCACAGTATGTAAGAAATGTAATTTGCTAGGATCATTTTTTCTTTGCCCACAGACACATGTGTGTGTTTTGTCATTAGCACTAGTGAGCAGTGAATATAATAAAAGGTCTTCTTATGTCTTCTTGAAGAAGCAGTTACTTGGCACCTGAAAAGGTGTACAATTTTTAAGCAGGTATTAAAAATGTGCTATGTTCATTTAAAAATTATAATGCCATAAACTGCAGGGAACATTATTGCATTGTGAATAGCAATATTTTTTTCTTAGTTATGCATATGCTCATTCTGTTTTATTAGACACTAAACATAGCAGCTAATTAAATTATTGCTTTTAAACAGATGTTGCTACCTACTGATTTGTTTGCTATAGGTAACCTCAGCAACCTTAGTTGTGTCTTTGATTATATAACTCCTTTAGAGCAAAACACTATGTGCATAGCGATGTAGCACTTGAAATGTTAGAAAAATGCTAGTTATTCTAACCAAGTGCTTTATGGGTCTTGTTATTATTTATTTTTTTATTCTGCACCTCAATTTGTATTGTAAATTCTCTGAAATACCTTTTTCCTTCAAATACCTATTTCTTTTACATACCGCATTTACTTTTGTAAATGATTACAGTTGTATCTGGCTTTCTTTATTCCCATGGCATTGACATTCTCTGCAAAAGATGCTTTTTTTAACCTAGATGTTTTGTATGACGACTGCCTCAGCTGACTGTTTGACAGCAGAAACAGTTATTTCTTTTCTGAAATCCTTAGTTGTTCTTAGAACAATCTAGCTCTTGGAAAGTGTTTTCCTTGTTATATTGTGTACTTTTGCTAGGATCATCATATTCCAATAACTGGGAATCATGACCAATTTTAAATGTAGCATAAAAGCAGAACGTCAACAATGTATGAGGAGATCCAGAAGGGATCAGCAGTTTCTTAATATGTAGTTTAACTAATGTTCTCTTCGTCCTAGTTTTACAATAGAGAGACCGAAATTAAGGCAGTTTCTGGAGGCAAAGATAAAACCCTGGGTTCTTGAACTTATCTCAGTTTAAAAGCTGTTCTGATGAAGTGACTAGCACAGTCACGAAACGCGTTGAGCCGTGTACTCCCCTGCTCATCCTCCACCCTTTGTATGCATTGCATTTAAGCTTTTAGAATGATCAAATAAATTTGGATTTTAACCAGGACATCTGCTATGAGAGGCAAATCCTGTGCATTTAATCCGGTGATCTACAATTGTGTCTTTCCTTGTGTGCTGTATGGCTGCCAACGTGACCAGAATGGTATCGATCTACCAGATGGCAGGTAACAGTTTATCTCCCTGCCCTTCACGTTCCTATGCACATCCTATTTTTCTGTCCAAGTTATACCTCCATTATTTCAAAATCTAGTGCTCCCTCCTTAGGTTGCTATAATCTAAATATCACACCATTATTTAGAATTTGAGATATAAAGTTGTAGAAAACAAAATCTAGCACTAGCAATTACAGAGGTTTCTGTAATTGCAATATTTGTAACAGTCTCTGCTTGATTTAATAAAACTGATGTGCTTTATGAGTAATGATTAATTTATGGATACACAGCCCATTGTCTTACAGCCTTATTTTACTTGATAGTATCATGTATCCTTCTCGAGACATAATGCATCCCACATATAATGGGGCAGATTTACTAAGCTCTAGTGATGGTTTGACTTTCAAAAAGTTTGAATTTCAAAGTAATTTTTGTGTACTTTGACCATCGAATAGGCTATATTCGACCATTCGACTTAGATTTGAATGATTCTAAGTAAAAATTGTTCGACTATTCAACCATTCGATAATCGAAGTACTGTCTCTTTAAAAAAAACTCGACTTCATACTTCGCCAAATTAAAGCTACCAAAGTGCAATGTATGGGGACCTTCCAGAGCACTTTTCTACTTTTTTTTGGTAGGATAGAAATCCTTCGAACGATCTTTAAAAAACGCTCAAATCGTTTGATCGAACAATTTTTATTCAACCGCAGGATTGCCAAATTTGTTGAAAAAACTTCGAGTTCAATATTCGAATTCAAAGTTTTTTAATTAGATGCTCGAATTTCGAAGTTTTTTGTACTTTGAAAGTCAACCCTTGATAAATCTGCCCCTAAATCTGTAGGCCTCTTGGTATAAATAGCTTAGCTTATATGATTTTCAAAACTTAAAATCTAAAAAAATAATTTTAATGCAGAACAGAAAAGGTTGAGGGTCCTTATAAGTAAATAAACATTGATTAAAAAAAAAAAAATAAATAAAACCCCTGGTTACAAAGGACTGCTTGTTTAAACATCAGCATTATGGAAATTCCTATATGGGTCAATAATACACTAATTGCTTGTAAAATCCCCAAACTCTTTCTCGGTATCAAAGATGCAGCTTAGCTCAAATCCTGTATTACATCCAATGATCCTGCATTCTTCTTTTTAGTTGAAAGAATGTAGAATTCAAGCATTTTAACAAGTTGGCCTACAAGAGCATACATTTATACAGAAAGAAGACATGATTAGTAACTAAGTAAATTATTTAAAACATTGTTTCAGCTAGGTCAGACTTTTGCTGTAGTTATATGTATTACCACTGAATACAAAGTGTGCTATTAAACAGATACCTATTGATTGTAACCCAAGCATGGTATTTAGGTAGGAGAGAGTGCAGAGACGTGCAACTAAATTGGTTAGGGGGACGGAAGACTTAAATTATGAGGGTACACTGTCAAGGTTGGGGTTGTTTTCTCTGGAAAAAAGGCGCTTGCGTGGGGACATGATTACACTTTACAAGTACATTAGAGGACATTATAGACAAATGGCAGGGGACCTTTTCACCCATAAAGTGGATCACCGTACCAGAGGCCACCCCTTTAGACTAGAAGAAAAGAACTTTCATTTGAAGCAACGTAGGGGGTTCTTCACAGTCAGGACAGTGAGGTTGTGGAATGCACTGCCGGGTGATGTTGTGATGGCTGATTCAGTTAATGCCTTTAAGAATGGCTTGGATGATTTTTTGGACAGACATAATATCAAAGGCTATTGTGATACTATATAGTATATAGTAATATAGTAATATAGCTCTATAGTTAGTATAGGTATGGGTATATAGAATTTAATTAAAAGTAGAGAGGGGTGTATGTATGGATGCTGAGTTTTCATTTGGAGGGGTTGAACTTGATGGACTTTGTCTTTTTTCAACCCAATTTAACTATGTAACTATGTAACTATGTAACTTCATTAAATAAAATTGATCTACAAAAAATATTCATTTATGCACTGATCAGTCTTAGCAACAACTTCAGCAATGAGAGACTTTTTTCACCGACCAGATGCCCATGCACAGTACATAGGATTGTAGTGTTTTTTATTTTAAATACTGTTGATGATTTACACAAACGGCAATGATTTTGTGATACAACAAATTTTTTTCCGTTTTATATTTGCCAAAATATATGTAACTAAAATGAATAAACACCCCTCCCCCCAAAAACAGTTTTCTTTCATAGAATTATCATCTGAATGGATCACAGGTCAAGGAAAAGCAAAGCAGTGTGTTAAATCAAATCACTGGCTTCTTGTCTTACGTTGTTCTTTATCCGTGGATATTCTTCTACATGTTTACACAGTAGACCTCCTTTCCACCAGAAATGAAGGACACGAGACAAGGTGAAAATGAAGATGACAAAGGCAACAGAAAATCAAACAATAGAAAAGAACCTGCCAAAACAGAGATCAAAAGAAATGGCAGAAGGTAGGAAAAAAGAGAATACACAAGTAAATAGAAAAGTCCTAGAGAAAGGGCAACAAGAAAGTAGTAGACAAATTTAAATTAAAATACCCTGCAATTTATCAATAAATTATAAAATGACTTAACTACAGTACATAATATATATATTTCTAGTTTGTGAGTGTTAACTCAATAATAGCAACAGCAAAATATATTATCTATAGTCACAACTATTTGCATTTATTAACATTTATAAACATTTGCTGCTGTTTGAGGTTACTGTTACGTTTCACATGCTATAGTATTTTCATAAAATCAGAGAGATTTATGTACAAGTTTGTGACAACAATTTTGCTGAACTGTATTATAATTGGTCTGCTTTTTGATTGTTCATTTACCTGCAGTAAACAGTTATAATAATTAGATAGCATGCACATTTTTACAGTTACTGTATAACAAATTGCAGAACATATCTATGCAAAATAATTTTTACAAGACAAGAAAATTTATTTGCCCTAAGTTTTTTTAAGACTTTTCAAACAGTGGCCCTGAAAAAATAATAGCTAGAAAGACATGCATTTGATGCAGCATTTGAAACATGTATTTCAGGTATTCAGAGTCCTATATTCCATTATCATTGCAGATTGGCTTTGTTAAAGGGATCCTGTCATTGGAAAACATATTTTTTTTCAAAACGCATCAGTTAATAGTGCTACTCCAGCAGAATTCTGCACTGAAATCCATTTCTCAAAAGAGCAAACAGATTTTTTTATATTCAATTTTGAAATCTGACATGGGGCTAGACATTTTGTCAGTTTCCCAGCTGCCTCTGGTCATGTGACTTATGCCTGCACTTTAGGAGAGAAGTGTTTTCTGGCAGGCTTCTGTTTTTCCTCCTCAATATAACTGAATGTGTCTCAGTGAGACATGGGTTTTTACTATTGAGTGTTGTTCTTAGATCTACCAGGCAGCTGTTATCTTGTGTTAGGGAGCTGCTATCTGGTTACCTTCCCATTGTTCTTTTGTTTGGCTGCTGGAGGGGAAAAGGGAGGGGGTGATATCACTCCAACTTGCAGTACAGCAGTAAAGAGTGATTGAAGTTTATCAGAGCACAAGTCACATGACTTGGGGCAGTTGGGAAATTGACAATATGTCTAGCCCCATGTCAGATTTCAAAATTGAATATAAAAAAATCTGTTTGCTCTTTTGAAAAATGGATTTCAGTGCAGAATTCTGCTGGAGCAGCACTGTTAATTGATTCATTTTGGAAATTTTTTTTTTCCCATGACAGTATCCCTTTAAGTTTCTATCAGCCTCAATATGTGAGCTACTGTAACACCATGGTAATCAGACCAGAAAAAATGGTAGGGGCCATTTAACAACTGTGGGAAAATTTGCCCTTGGACAGCAACCCTTGGTGACCAGTAACATTTCTTTTATCAATGTTTGACTAACAGCTAGGTGAAAAAAGCCAATTATTAATTGGTAAATTTGCCCAGTGTTAAAAATGATCTGTAGAGTATCTCAATCACAGGGTAATTTGGAATGGTAACCGCATATACAATCATATACACTGTAATGAGAGAAAACTGTTTATTTTCTTGTTTTTTTTAATACAACATTAAAATAATCTATAAATGAAGGTGTTCATTTACAGAAATGTTATCTGTTGTGGGTTATCAGCTCAGTTCTAATTCAGTCATCTTTTATCTGTATCTAAACAAACCCCCACTTTGTCATTTGAAATAGAGCTTTAATATAATGGCATAGCAGACCTGAAACTGTCCATGATATAGTCCTGCATCTCACTAGGTTCCAGATCAACACCAGCAACATGTTTGGGTGGAAAAGTCCTAGTTCCCTCCCTGAATGTGCAAGAGGTCTGGGGCACCCTGGTTGGGTAATTGGGTAAAAAAAATCATTAAAACAAGATCTTCTACACAATGACTTATAACCCTCTGGAGTGACATTACAGTACAATTCAGTACAATTTCAGGCTTTTATCATTTTTATGCACAGATGGTTGTTGTGTTCCTATTGTTTTGTATCTTCTTCTGCTGCATTATAAAGGCTTATACACTTGGAAAAAGTATAATAAAGAATAAATGGACCTACTGTATGGCAGTTGTTTAGAATTTTCAGAATCATTAGTCAGAGCTCATTCAGTGAGTCACACAATTAGGCCTTTTAACAAAGATCCTCTTAGAGAATTATTTAATTTGGCATGTATGGATAGAATGATAATAAACATTACTATCAAATACCCTAGGTCCATGGCTGTTGACCTCGCTCAACCTTGGGTTCAGAAATACAGGGGCAATTTACCTCTTATATAAATGCAAATGTCGTATTTTCCTGTGTCATCTTATGTTTTTCCCCAAATCTCTGTATCTTTAATTTTTTCTATATTTCAACAAATCTCTCTCTCCTGAGAGCGCCTCTTAACACAACAGCCTGTTGCTTTGCTCACAGAATGTCCTCCTCTGCTCTTTGAATTTTTATTCTGCAGATCTCACCATGCCATAGGATTCAAAGGAGAGGAAAGAAGCACGTATAAATGAAATCCTGGGTTGTACAGGGCTGAACAATCTTATGAAGGACAGGGAATTCAGAATAACTGTAAGAGAATGCCAAAAAAAACTCTAGGCAGATATAAAGAAATCTGTCTTATGTCTGTGCATCATTATGTCCAGAATAATTTCATAGAAGACACAATGTATCTCTCGTATATCAATACCTTTTGCCCTCTTTTTTATTCTACCCTTCAGGCCTTGCTTTGAACCAAAGTTTGGATCTTGTTGATAGGGATGCCCCCAATCCCCGAATCTTTGGTGAAAGATTCTGCCGAATACCGAACCGAATCCTAATTTGCATATGCAAATTAGGGTCAGGAAAGGAAAAAGTGGAAAAAAATCTTCTTTTGTGACGAAAAGTCACGTGATTTCCCTACCCGCCCCTAATTTACATATGCAAATTAGGATTCGGATTCCGTCCAGCCAGTCAGAAGGATTTGGCCGACTCCGAATCCTGCTGAAAAAGACCTAATCCTGGCTGAATCCCGAACCGAATCCTGGATTCTGTGTATCCCTACTTGTTGAAGACTGGCTGTCTACAAAACAGAACCTTTGTCCTGTATCAACCCTAGTCCTGTTGTCAATATAAATTCTTTAATTCCTTCCCACAGCCTTCATCCATTTGACTATGGGAACACTTGTCTAATCTTCACCATGCCTCACAGAAGGGTGCAAATGTTTGTTTCAGACTTTACAATTCTACTTCTTGTCTTGTGTGCCCATGGCTATGCAGTAAGTGAATGTAGCAAAATGCAGAACTAGTATAAATACACATAGGGGCAGATTCCCTAAAGGGCGAAGTGACTAATGCTAGCGAAAATTTGCCAACATGACGTAATTTTGTAACTACGCCGATTCCATAATGGGTGCAGGTGTCACTGCTCTAGCAAAGGAGATAGGCCCTAATTAATCAGCAATTTCAAAATATATTGGGAGAACAGGACAGCTCTGGGTATTTTGGGGGCCCTAAAAAAACATTTGCCAATGAGGGATACAATTGTTGAAGTAGAACTATAATTTGTTGTAGGCATAATATCTGCTAAGGTAACAGATTACATACCTCAACTCCACCAAGGGGCATCACTGCTAACAAGGCTACAGAGTGCCTGAAATAATATAATCCAAAACATTATTTGCGTTAGTACTAGTCATGTCAAAAGAGACACCGGACCTAATTTACTGCCTGGATGGAAGGGTACAAAAACAGGAGAAGGAGCACTCCAAAACAGACAGGGCTACCTTGTGCCCTCTGAGGACAAGATACAGGGTACAGCTATGCCCCGCATGTAAATGTTCAATGGGTGAGCACTAGGAGTGGTATTTTCCGCACTTGTGCTGAGGCAGCTGTAAATGAGGCCCACCTTCTTAAAGGAGAACTAAACCCTAAAAATGAATGTGGCTAAAAATGTCATATTTTTATATATTGCACCAGCTTAAAGTTTCAGCTTCTCAATAGCAGCAGTGATCCAGGACTTGAAACTTGTCACAGGGGGTCAACAACTTGGAAAGTGTCTGCAACACTCACATGCTCAGTGGCCGCTAAACAGCTGTTGAGAAGTCAAGCTTAGGGGTTGTCGCAAATTATCAAGCAGAAAATGAGGTTGGTCTGTAATATAAGTTGATGCTACAAGGCTGATTATTAAAGTCTGATGCTAATTCCACTGGTCTCTGTGCTGCCATGTAGTAATTATGTGTATTAATCATTAATCAGCCTTATATTGTGACATTTATATTATATATATTCAGTCTCTTGTGCATCGGTCCCTAAGCTCAATAACTGACAGCAGCACAGAGCATGTGCAGTGAATCAGCAGAAATGAAGACGGGAGCTACTGGGGCATCTTTGGGGACACAGATCGTCCCTGCTAAAGGGCTGTGGTTGCCTTGGGCTGGTACAAAAGCCCAAAATATAATGTACAACATTTTTAGCCTACTTAGTTAGGATGCTAGTAATTCAAAGGTACCTATTATCTAGAATGTTCATTACCTGGTTTTCCAGATAAGGGGTCTTTCTGTTATTTGGATCTCCATACCTTAAGTCTATTAAAAAATTATTTAAACATAAATTAAATCCAATCAGATATTTTTTTCTGCAAGAAGCGTTAATTATCTCTTAGTTGGGATAAACTACAAAGTAATATTTTATTATTACAAAAAAGGAATTCATTTTAATGTTATTGGTACAGATCCCATACCTATATAACTTTTCAGATATATGATATATTTTACAAAATTATTATCTATATCATATGGTCCTATTCCTGTATTCTGTAATTTCTGACCAATGTTTACTCTGTTAAAATTGTACTTACTGTTTGCTCTTTCTTCCAATAGTTAAGCTGATCATTATGCTCCTTGCTAAGTAATGTTTCTATTCATAAGGTATATACGCGTACAGAGGTTAGCTATACCACCTGCAATGTAATGCTCATGGTGCCATGCTGCTTTCAGTGGAGAGATGCTGTTTTTGTCAGCATGTAGTGGCTGATAGAAATTTTCTACCAAAGATATTTTTTCCAAAATGGTTAGCCTGAGCAACACTCACTCTATTGCAGAGATGTAACTGTTATTTATTGCGTCTAATAACACCAAATATTCCAGTTTTAAATGACCCAGGTGGCTTAGTTATCGGGGCATTGATTTTGCTCTTGCAGTGCCAATGCACATAATTGAACATTCATCACAAATAAACACCACTGTTATTAAACATAAAACATTTCAATGACAGTTCCCGTAGAGGGCAAACTGTTAAATATATGTCCAGCTTAAAGCTAGCTCAGGTTTGGTAGTTGGCCCTTACAGATGCTGTGTAAAAATGCCCATTATCCTTAACAGAGAACTGGTGCAGTTCTGTGAAGGTCATACGTTCCTTATTGAAAAGTATATTGAAATACAAATAGAGAGAGAAGGGGTTCAGATAAAAAAGTGAAGCAAGCTGAATAATTATTCACACATAACACATACATCCTAGTAAAAGTTTATTAGACTAGGATCAGAATACATATACAGTACAATGAATAGATATAGCCCACAAGCATTATATACACCATCTAAAAATGTTAATGCATTCATTGTTTCCGAACCCTAACCAATGGTAGCCTACTAATTCTGGTCTTTGACGATATATAGTGGTAGTATAATATATACTTTAGTAAAGTTATCTTCATTACATAATAGATTTTTAAAATATCATAATATTTACATGTAGGCTTTAAATGCAGATGGTAACAATATAAGTAAACGGAGGGCACACCAAATTCCAATAAACATAGGCAAATATTAAATATGAGGTGCACAACAAACCATAAGTCGCCCCTACCGAGCGACCAAATATAACAAATACAGAAAATTGGGTCTGCACACTCAAAAGGAATTTTCGACACAGGTGGTGAAATTTAAGATATGCTTTACTTAGTAAAAACAGACAATGACATCGTCATCACAGCGAACAAAAAAACATTTCACATTGTCATAATATACATACCACCCTTAAGTACAGAAAAGGCAGACAAGGGAATACAAGTAGCGGATACACCTGCCTAAATGAGAATGACCCCAACGTTTCGGCACAATAGCCTTTGTCAAGGGGATTCTCTTGACAAAGGCTATTGTGCCGAAACGTTGGGGTCATTCTCATTTAGGCAGGTGTATCCGCTACTTGTATTCCCTTGTCTGCCTTTTCTGTACTTAAGGGTGGTATGTATATTATGACAATGTGAAATGTTTTTTTGTTCGCTGTGATGACGATGTCATTGTCTGTTTTTACTAAGTAAAGCATATCTTAAATTTCACCACCTGTGTCGAAAATTCCTTTTGAGTGTGCAGACCCAATTTTCTGTATTTAAATGCAGATGGCACATTAGCAAAGCTGTTAGGGGTGGGAATTATGTAGATCAAGGGTAAGCAACATATATCCCCCATATGTAATAAAAGGCGCTAAGTAACCTATAGCAACCAAAAAGATGCTTGCATTTAAACAGGTGACCAGTAAATGTTTCCTGCTGATTGGTTGCAATGGGTTACTGCTCCTGGGCAAACGTAGTGCCTTTTATTACATAACACTGTAGTTTATATACATCCTAATGGTGAGGAACATCAGCAATCCTTTGGATACTCATTATACTCATTGTTGCCAGAAACAATATGTATTTCATATGTTGTCTTCATCATTTGTGACTACAGTCTATCCTTGAAGGGTAATATATACTGTATATATAACTACTGAAGATTATTAAAGGTGGCATTGTTATATTGCGCTGGTGGCTGTTAAATTTGGAGGCATGCATTATATTTATGACACATTTTAAGGAATTTTACAACTTGTCCCACTTGCTGGAAACGTGATTTCTGGCCTTTGCTGTTGAACGTACATGGTCTGAAATGGACAATGCTGCTAAATCTTGCAAACCAATGTGGGTAGTGAGGGCATTCCATTAAGTCCAATATTTAGTTGCCATTTTCCATGCCCTGATGATGGGTATTTAAAGCAGAACGTGGTTGACTTTGAGCACTATATTTGGAAAATGATATGCACTTTGCTTAAGAAAGAAGTCCATGATCTGTACTCATATAGGTAACATATAATGAGCATATACCACTTCCAGGTATTGCCACCATATGCATTTTCAGCTCTTCAATTATGGATACCTTTAATTTCTTTGCATCTAAGAATTTGAGGTACAGTATATAAAGCTCATTGATAAGTGTGTGTGTGTGTGTTGTTGGTGTGTTGGTGGTATTGATGGGTGAGTGTAATTATATTGGGTTATGCCAACATTTCTATTTGCTATAGATTACTTAAATAGTGTAGACAAACAATTTAACAATAATACTTATTTTAATAACAATAAGGTATACAAATGTATTCAGTCTTCCCTAACTTTTTTAAAGTTAAATCAGATTAAATGAATGGCAGAATACTATATTTCATTTAGCTTTTTTACAGTGAAACTATAGTTATCATGCATAGTCACTAAATAGTTCAAGAGGTGTTGAACTCATATAATCACATCCATTGCCATAACCCATAATGTCTTTTCCATCTTATACATGATTTTAAAAATTTGGAACATATTTTGGCTTATAAACATCATTGCTCTTAAAACTTGAGTAGGGTAATTTTGTTTAAATATGGGACTTTTAAAATCACAAAAATGCTGTTTGGAGGCTGAGCTTGAGCATTGATATAGATATATTATGTTCCTTTTGACAGAGTTAGGGCATATATGGGGAATGTAGTAAAAGTCGCAAAGAGCAAAACAGTTTGCACCAATAAGAATAAAACTCCACATCTCGCAATGTAATATTGTTCCTTAAACTGTTATTACATTGCAAATTTTAATAGCGCACTGCAAATTTTAATTGCACACTCTTAAGAAGTGCTTGAAGGTGTCGTAATCTTTTGGAGAAAACATAAAGACTTTTTCAGTAAGAAGTTTTATTACATTGACTGTGTATTGGCGCAAACTATAAAATTTGCAAACGGTATTCCACTGAAAGCTATATTAAATTCGCGCAAAGCAAAATTTGTTTGCGCAAAGGCATAACTTTTGCAATTGCAAATAGTTTTTCCGTTACCGACTTTTATTACATTCCCCCGATATGTTTTTAAGTAGCCTTAATGTTTCACTTTCTTCATGGGGAGCAACATGTAGAAGATCCAGCTGCTCAAGTTATGAGTGAGAGCTCCCGCAGGAACAGAGTAATTTTTTAGTTCTTAGCAATTTGGCAAATCAAATGACTAGAAGACGGAGTCCTAATTATCTGCCTGAGACTTAAGGTTTCCCTTGTGGACCTTTGCGACCTGAACAAGTATTAAAAATGCCTTTTAAGATGTTGTGAGGGACTCTGAATTTTTTTTATACAATTCATCAGTTTTCCTTCTTTTATGTTTCCCTTATTTTTCTACGTGGTTGGATTTTGTGCTTCTTTGATAAAAGGCCTATGGGCCTGAAACATGTAGTGGTGTACCCAATTATTAATTACAGTAGCTACACGTTTCAATGCTTCTTGTATAATAATTGCATTTTTATTTTGAAGCAAAGCAAAGCATTCTTTTCCCTTTTTCCAGCATTATAGCTTGATTTGTCAGGTTTTGTACATATTCTTTCATGCTTATTAAGGACTAACCCATCAAACAGTGTTTTACTTACACCTCAGTTCCTTTTCATGACTTAGATCTGTTCTCTTTTTTTAATCAATACATGAATTATAACAGATATCTAACACACTGCTCTGCAGTTCAGATATATTCACAGAGGTCTTTTCCATGTTTAAATTCCCTAAGGCTATTTCAAGATTTCTTGGGTAAAAGACTGTGTTTGCAGTTCACAGCCTCCCAAAGGGTAAAACAAGTTCATGAATAGGAAGTAACTATATTAGGATATGTATATATATCTCAGTAGGAAGATTTGCATTTGCATTGTGAAAAAGTGTTATTTTATTTTCAATCACTGTGCATTCTAAAATATTATAGTCCCACATGAGACTTTTTTTTATTAAAAAAAGGGGGGCACCAAAACATTGGAATCTTCCTATTGATATTTACTCATTTTTATCCAGCACCCCCACTGAAGCAGACTTGAGTGTAGACACACAGCTGCACTGGGCAGGTATTTTCTGCAGACAGCGCTGTATCCAACTCTCCTAGCAATTAGATGCTTCACTTGCCACCAGCAACTCACTGAAGTGTGTCCATTTACAGCTGTACCACATACATATAGATGCTGGGGAGCTTACTGAGAATAGTGTAAAGAGTACATTTTTATTTATATATAGTTATATATAACTAGAAATAACAGAAGTATCAACTTTTTTCACAAGACGGTATGAAAATGTGCTTATAACATTAATATATTAATAATGACTCTGGCAAGATGGCAGTGTGGACTGTCTTCATCTTACATCCCACAATTTTTTATGTAAAGTTGACAATGAGCTAAAGCCCACTTATACAGAAGAAGCTGTTTCAGGCCATGAACTGCCAGGACATAAGGATACAGCGACACCAAGTGGTCAAGTAGTATAGTGAAATCTTCCATTAAAAAACAAGGTTTTGCTGTGGAGCACTATGCACTTTTTGGGGGAATAAGCGTTTGGTAGGCAGGTAAGCATAGGATTTTGAGCTCAGAGACACCAAGGCTGGGGACAAAACTCAATTTTGCAGATGTATATATATATATATATATATATATATATATATATTTACAGTCCCAAAGGTGCACACCATTTACAAGATAGAGTACCTGGGTGCCCGAGCCAGCAGGGTAAATGTATAGGTGAAGAATGGCGGCACTCACAGGATTTTTAGGCAAAATAAAGAAAAACGTTTTATTTAACTCGACGTTTCAATCCCTCATAGGGATCTTTCTCAAGAGTATACAAACATGCATGTTTGTATACTCTTGAGAAAGATCCCTGTGAGGGATCGAAACGTTGAGTTAAATAAAAAGTTTTTCTTTATTTCGCCTGAAAATCCTGTGAGTGCCACCATTCTTCATATATATATATATATATATATATATATATATATATATATATATATATATATATATTTTTTTTTTTTTTTTTTTTTTTGCTGGAGTTGCTTCTAGTGGGCAGTACTTTAATGTCTCTTCATATGAACCTGGTGAGAACCTGAGGAGAGTTGCTCCTAACAGATTTACTCTAGTCTACCTACAGCAAGATGATCAAATCTAATTGCTTCTTAGTTGCTATTGGTTCCTACAAATGTCTCCATTGTTTTTAATCAACCTCGGAAAGAACACCTGTAAAGAGAAAGCAGAACTTGACAGTATACTGTAGCTATGCTGATTATACCTCAATGTGCATCCTGAACGACTTTCATCTGGTGTGTGCTTATAAAAATGGGATTCACCGATAAGTTATCTGTTAAGTTTAGCTGAATGTCCAACATGGCTTCTCCTTCCAATTAAAATAATTATAAAAATGTGGATTGGGTGATTTATTTCCATTTTAAAAGAACAGTAACGCTTACAAATAAAAGTGTTTCAAAGTAATTAAAATATTATGTAATGTTGCTTTGCACTGGTAAAACTGCTGTGCTTGCTTCACAAACACTGCTATGGTTTGTATAAACAAGCTGCTGTGTAGCTATGGTGGCGGTCATACAAGTTACACAACAGATAACAGATGAACTCTGCAGGATACTAATGTAATCCATTACAGAGCGAATATGTTATCTGCTAAGTTACCTATGCATTTTCTCCTTTTTCAGCTTGAATGGCTGCCACCATGGCTACACAGCAGCTTGTTTATATAAACTATAGTAGTCTTTCTAAAGCAAGTACATGTTTCCAGCATAGTGCAACAGTACATTATATTTGAATTACTTTAAAACACTTTAACATTTTGCTGTTCCTTTAATAGGGTCAAAGTGAAGTGCTGCTAAGGTTACACATAGCATATTGTTACAATGAGATGGTATATTTACTGCAAGAATAAAGATTTTTCCTTTAGTGCAAGATAATAACACTCTGTAGCATCTGCAATAATATAACAGTTCAATTCACATGCTTTTCTATCATTTGCTAGTCATCCATTTTCTTGTTTTAATAACAGATTACTCATGATGATTTCACCACTTAACTCCCCCTCCCCTTATGTTAACTTCACACATAGGCCTCAAACTTGATCAGTTATGATGATCATTAATATACAAAGACATTTGATTGAGATGATCCTATATTGTTCTTTTTTGTTCCACGATATATTGTAGCAATGTAACAGTCAAAAGGCATAGGGGCAGTTTCACTAAAGGGCGAAGTGGCCATCGATAGCGACAATTTGCCAGAACATCGCCAATTTACTAACAGTCGTAGATGACAATTTGCTAGAGAAAGAGACTGTCGCTAGAGTACGTTCACACTGTATTGCCAGGTGACTTTTCGGTCAGATGAACGGTTGTTACTCTGCAAATTCACTAAAATGCAAATTTTACTCTTTCACCAGAGTTTATTTTGCCACCTCAGACCAGGCAAACTGATAAAACTAAGCTACATCTTCCTCAATCTTATGTCAGTGACATCATATTGTGTATCCCGGAAATTCATAAAAGTTGTAAAAAATTATGGCGACTTTTACTTTTTTAAAGATTTTTGTGTAATCATTTGTTTTACATTTTTTAGATGTATAGATTAGCTGCAATAGTGTAATATAGAATGCTATATTTATTCTGTAGAATGTTTTACCATACCTGAGTAAAAAGCTCTAGAAGCTCTCTGTTTGTTTAGGATAGGAGCTGCAGTATTAGCTTGATGTGACATCACTTCCTACCTGAGTCTCTCCCTGCTCACTTATAGCTCTGGGCTCAGATTGCAGCAGAGAAGGGGGGGGAGGAGCAAATTGAGCATGCTCTTGCCCAGGGCAAGGAGGTTTAATCTGAAGGCAGGAAGTCTGATACAGTAGCCCATGTGTGCGCAATAGAAGGAAAGAAATGCTGTGTTTCTTTTGACAGGGGACTCAGAGCAGCACTACTTTGAGGGTTTACTGGTATATTTAGGTGGACCTTTCTGATAAGGCTTACTTAGTTTTAACCTTTCCTTCTCCTTTAAGATGTCCATACGACTTTTATGTACCTGCTCTATTCAAATTGACCTAAGCGTAAGATTAGTAATGAAGTTTTGCTAGACAGAAATGAACACTAGCGAAACTTCACTATGAAATGCTTGCACTGCCGAAGTAATGTTAGCGAAAATTTGCCTTCGGCTGCTCTGGCGCAACTTCACATTTTAGTGCATTAGCGTAGTGTTAACGAATTTACGCTTGACAAAGTGGCACAAAGTGTGGTAGAAGTGTTCGCTGAAAAAATTTGCCCTTTAGTGAATTTGCCCAATAGTCTGTGTTTTCCGTTAAGGTACAGTAAACTCTGTTCTTTAATTGGTATTTAACAAAAAAAACTAATATACCCTTCAGGAACAATATTGCTGAATATGTATGGGGCAATTCTGCGCAATTGAAGACCAAAAATTACAATTTGAAAAATGGAGCTTTGTCTCTTAAAGTTCCCAAGAGTGGCTTTTTTGCTACCCCTGGTAGCAGGGCAGCTGCCACCTGAGGAAAGAGTCTTACATAGCCTAATAAATATGATAGTTGTTCTCCTCAATATGGAGTTGGCTGAGAAATAAAGTTTCCTGCCTTTGATATGGGATCTCATGCTAGAGACCCTGGTTTAATTCCCCATGGCAACTGTATGTGACTCTGAACACTTACCCTCCTGGTATCCTTACATACTTGGAGCTCCTAATGGCTGCTTTAATTGCTGTAAAAATGCAAATATCATGTTCACATGTTGATATGTATTGTTATATTTTGTAGCTATTTGTTCCTAACAATACCAGCAGCTCTTTTGTTTAATATTTTGGATTGCTTACCACTAAAGCATGTAGCAAGCACTGTAAGTTACTGTAAAAAATAATTCACAAAGCAGATGCAAATATGTTACAATATGTTTTACTTTACTGTGTGAATCCCCTGTCTATGTGTAAGGAGATAGAATAAAGTTTAAATAACAGACACAAGGACTTGTCTGGTTTTGACCAGTCCCTTGGGGGAAGGTTGGTAGGGCTAGCTTGTGGATAGCCTGTTGTCCCAACAAGGAGTAGTAGGTTGGGGTTAGAGCCCTGAGGTGATTGTACACCAGAATAGGGAAGTGAGCATTCAGGAGTAGGTTAATGGAGATCCTACGTGATAAGCTTTGGCATTGTATATGAGGTCACAGCAGAGATCAGGGTAATAGTCCCTTAGGCGAGGGAACTCCTGCACATCTAACAACACTACTGCCAGTGCATGTTATAGGACAAGGGCCCTGGAGGCTTCAAAGGGGAGAATGTGCTGGTGTATATAAGTACCCGAGATTGTATGAATAAGAAAATGCCCTTGTAGGCAGCTGGAGCCCCGGTCTGTGCTGCATGCTGTGCTCTACAATAAAATAAGTGTTTGAGTTTACCGCATTTATTGTGACTTCTTTGGGGCAATAAAGGCCTCCACCTAAACTTCTAGTAATATAGTGATGGGTGAATTTATTTGCCAGGGGCGAATTTATTTGCCAGGCGCATATTCGCAGCAAATTCGCGAAATTGCCTCAAAAATTCACCAGCATCAAAACATATTTGACGCCTGTAACAAGGCGCCCATTGACTTTAATGGGCGTCAGAATTGTCTCCAGCGTCGGAATTGTCACCGGCGTCAAAAATATTTTTCACCGTTTGGTGAATTTCCCGCAAATTTTCAGCGAAGCGTAACGGAAGAAATTCACCGAACACTACTCAAATATTTTTAATTCAGCCTATTTATGTGAAGGAATTTAGGCTGACCCAATAAGTTGAAATGATACAAAAAGTATCATTCATAATATATTTTTAATAATACATCAACAAATATAAACAAAAAAAATGAACAACACAATCTGCAATGACATTATTGGCATTTTACTGAAAATATAGTGAGGGTAAACAACTGCTTATGCACAAGGACTTGATGAATGATGCTTTAGTCTTAAATAACTTTGATAATCGTGTTAGCATTCTTCCAAAATATCAATATGTTAGTGATTTGTACACTTCTAGAGTGATCAGTCAACATTTACATTTAGTTCCAAAGAGTCAATAAAGATGTATGCTGACCTTAATATCAACTCATATCAACTCATACTTCATTGTTTCACTAAATGTCTGTGTGTGGTTAATAAATTATTTGAACAATAAAATTGTGCATGAATACTGTACATGCATTTGAGGTTTACTTGATGATTTGGGCTTTAGATAGAATATCAGTGCACATTAAGACACTAATACTACTACTGCTACTCAGATAATGACAGAAATGGGTATATTTTTCTGCACTGTTTCTCATTACCTCCAGACACAATAACCCCTTGTAAAAACACTTGAATTGACCTAATTTTTGTACATGCCAATGACTGGTGATGTAGTATTGCATGGGTATACATCAAGGTGTGTCTACTCATGAATAGTATAAATAATGAAATGAAATGAAACTATTGGCTTCTGTTTAAATATATACTCATCAATAACAATTCAGCTGATTTGGTCTTTGATATATATTGAGGTTCTAGAACATGTCAAAACATATAAATATGGTAGTTCTTTGGTTACTTATATGTCCATTAACTCCTTCCTAAAATTTTCACCCTCTGCTGTAAAATGTAAGGGAATGCCAAGGAATATCAATTACTGGTGGTGTAGAATTTGGTGGTTATACATCAAGATATATCTACCTATGAATAGTATAAATAATGAAAGGAAACCATTAGCTTCTGCTTAAATATAAACTCATCATTAACCCATGATTTGGTCTTTGACATGTACTGAGGTTTTAGAACATTTTCCAAACATATAAATACGGTAGCTCTAAACTCATCTGTCCATTTACTCCTCCCTAAAATCTGCAAATTTGTTCAGTATATAAGCCAGGTAGGATCACTGTTATTTTTAAATTGTAAATCTATTCTAATCTGTTATAACAAACAAAACTCAACCTCTTTTTACCATTTTAAAGGGATTGTTCATCTTTGAATTAACTTTTGGTATGCCGTAGAGAGTAACAATTTGCAATTGGTTTTTCTTTTTTATTATTTGTGATTTTTGAGTTATTTAGCTTTTTATTCAGCAGTTCTTCAGTTTTCAGTTTTAGCAATATGGTTGCTAATCTGGAGTCCAAATTACCTTAGCAACCATGCATTGATTGAAGGGACTGGAATATGAATAGGAAAGGGCCTTAGTAGAAAGAGAAGTAATAAAAAGTAGCAATAACAATACATTTGTAGCCTTACAGAGCATTTGTTTTTAGATGGGGTCAGTGACCCCCATTTGAAAGTTGGAAAAAGTCAGAAGCATAAGGCAAAATAAAATGGCTAGATGTTTGAAATATCTTAACCGGTGATTTTATGTTATTACTGTATATAAAGTAATTATTAGTAAGGAAGCATTTTATGTACTGTGCCAAACCACACACACACACACACACATTCAAGGAACATACTTAATAAAAAGAGCATTGTAACCTTTGTGAACAATGGTCCTTATAGTTTCCCACAGTTAAACTTTAAGTACCTAAAGTACCTGAGAAAATAAGTCATACACAGAATTTTTACTCTAGCATCTGTAGGGTTGTGAAAATCTTAGACACCCTTACACATTACAGACAGGCACATCCCTAGTTATATGGACACCTAAAAGGTCCTTATGGGGACCATGTGCTTATGTAACCCCTGTAGTTCTCACAGTGTACACCAGATGGCACTGTGCCAGAGTATAAAAGGTTCAGGAACCATGAGGTCTGGGTCCATTTCTGTTTTAGCCCAACCAAGCAGGCTGGAAGGGAATGGGAAGTGTCGACCCTAGGCGCCTTGGCCCTAGTAATTAGACAGCTATACTCATTTATAGATCACTCTAGGAGTGATAGAGAGGTTATTTAGTTGAGCAGCTCAAGGCTCCGCCGAAGAGATTAGAGGGATTAAGATCCCAGGGTATTACTGACCCAGAGTAAGGACTAAAGTGTTGAGATAGGGATGAGAGGAATTCCCCTAGTCTGCCACTGGAAGATATCCTGAAAACTGGGCAATACCTCTCACACGCTGCCAACATACTCTCTGCTGTGTATTCCCTAGCCTGTATGGATTCAGCCTATACGTGCTGTGAGTATATGCTTCCTTTATGCTGCTGTGTATGTTCTATGCTCCATTGTGGATCAATGTGCTGAATGACCTATGTGCTATTGTTTAACAAATACCGTTCTATGTTCAACCATTAAAGAACTACTGGCGCCCATTATTGTGCTATTGCACCTTGTTACAGTTACACTACACCCTGCTTCCACCGCGTTGTG
The DNA here is from genome assembly GCF_017654675.1 of Xenopus laevis. NCBI lineage: Eukaryota > Metazoa > Chordata > Amphibia > Anura > Pipidae > Xenopus > Xenopus laevis. The sequence continues at coordinate 57,356,593 of NC_054384.1, forward strand.
AGGGCTTGTCCCTGAGAAAGAGAGCTCATCTGTGGTATCAGCCCACAAAGTAAAGTAGCTATAACTGCTACATACAAAGCAGTTTACTATAGCGCTACACATCCTAAGTGAAATATTTGAACATGGAACTCTCTAGCTGTGTAAGATCTATGGCCATTGTGAAACAAGCATTCCCATGCTCTCTAAATTGTTCATCTAACATAATACCATCTATAACATAACATAATACACATAGTTCAGTGTCATTAAGCTGAAGTAGCTGATCTGGAATATAGTCATTTAGTTTATTTTTTTATATCATTTGCAGTATTGAACTTCCTATTGTTGCACTTTTTGCCTGTTTGATAATATAATAGGCAGCCTTGCCTTTAATCTTCTTTATCTTGCTCTTTAATTATGATTTTATTTCTAATAACGATTTTCTAGTCACCATGGTGATGCAAAACCTCAATGGAAATTTTGGTCTGCGAAAGTAGGCTTAAATTAAGACTTCTAGAACAATACGTATATTCCCTTCTTTCAGATTTAACTGCCAGCTGTATCCAATACAGGTATTGTTTCTAAACTCCTGTTAGCTAAATACTAAATAACAATAAGGAATATAGATAACATTACAAACAGAGGTCACAAAGGAAAAATATTGCATGACAAGTTAGTTTAGCTGAGCACTGGCTACTGTATATGTAAAAACATTTTCTGGAAGCATTTATTTTCAATGCAAGCAATGCAAATGAGATTAATAATTCAATGCTTGAGTCACTTTTTTTAATCCTGCTATTTAGATAAATAAAGTAACTGGAAAATATTTTTTTGGGGAAAAATGATAGTGCTAAGAAAACATTTCTCATGTGATTTTATGCTTTCACATCACATTGGTTTCTAATAAACATAAAAAGGCAGTCAATGTGACATCCTATTATCCAATTTGATTTTGGCTGGGGAATAGGATAAACTTGCAGAGTAATTTAAAAAAATATTTTCTTGACTAACATTCCAAAAATATCAGAAAATAGAAATCCAGTCACAGCATTAATGAGATGGTAATAAAAGACTCCAAGGCTAATTTATGTCTGTCTAGTGGCTATACACTTCTGCATAAAACCAGGAGCCTTGGTTATGCTGCAACACCTTCTAATTTGGGTCAAACTGCAACTGCAACAGTGTCTAAGCATGTCTAATCAGATTAGTTGGATTTACTTAATGTGATCTAATCAAGATGAATCACATCAATGCAGATGTGAAGCAGCCTAAAATGGAGTGACATACTATATAACCACAGCAAAACTGCAGAATAAGAAGTCACAACCTTTACCTTTGCTTCATATTCAGCATTTATCTCAAATGGGAAATGTCTGAGTAAACAGAGAAACATTTCATATTGTTACGGAGAAGTTACGGAGAAAACTATTATTAAAGGAGATGTAAACCCTTTGCAAACCCATACTTTACTCAGCTGTAGCTGGAATTCAAATACTGCCTTGTGTCAAAGGAAAACTATACCCCTGAACAATGTAGGTATGTGCCAGTGGTAATCCTTAATAGAAAATTACTATTTTAAGAACTTAGAGACATCCCTGGGATCCTACAATTCACGGTGCACACAAATAAACCACTGTTAAGGAGCTGCAGCGCCGTACAATGCATAAAAGTACAATATATACAAGTACACAGATCTCATATAAGGACATGTGGACAAATGCTATGTAGTAAGAGACACAGTGGGAAGGAGTCTAAGGGTACTTGTCTCAGAATAGTCATGTTATAAATTGGGGTAGTGTAGACATGTATTAAAGAAGGAAATAATTGTATAGATAATACTCAAACAGGCAGAAAGAATTAAGAAAATGTGGGTATGTACTTGTGTGTAGGTGCTATACTTTAAAAGAAGTATGAAGTCTGAAAAACGGATGCCGGCATCAAAAACGAGACAACAGCGCAGTTTCGCAAATTTTGCGCAGTTTCGGCGAAATGAAACACCCCAAATTTGCCCATCACTATAAACAAGGATATAGGAAAAATAATAATAAAAATTTAAATAACCCCTTCAAGAAAGTGCAGCAGCAGATAATCTTTACTTGATAGCTGACTAGTCCCCGGATCAACTTGTACTATGAGCTATCTTCCATAACCCTTTATTCCCTCACTAAAAAGCAATCCAACCCCTTCTTAAAGCTACCTAATGTATCAGCCAGTACAACTGATTCAGGTACAGAATTCCACATCTTCACGGCTCTTACTGTAAAAAAAAACCCTTCCAAATATTTAACCTCTTTTCTTCTAAAATGGAACAGAATGGGTGACCGCATGTCAGCTGGAAAGACCTACTGGTAAATAAAGCATTAGAGAGATTAATATATGATCCCCTTATATATTTATACATACAGTAGTTATCATATCACCCCCTTATGCGCCTCTTCTCCAGCTTGAACATCCCCAATTTGGCCAGTCTTTCCTCATAGCTAAGATTTTCCATACCTTTCACAAGCTTAGTTGCCCTTCTCTGTACCCTCTCTAATACAATAATGTCCTGTTTGAGTGATGGAGACCAAACCTGTGCCGCATATTCTAGATAGGGCCTTACCAGTGCTCTATAAGGTGGAAGAATGACCGCTTCCTGCCGTGAATTTATGCCCCTTTTAATACAGCTCAAGACCCTATTCGCCCTTGATGCTGCTGACTGTCATTGCTTGCTACAGCCATGTTTATCATCTACAAGGACTCCAAGGTCCTTTTCCATAATGGATTTGCTTAGTGCAGTGTCATTAAGGGTATAAGTGGCTTGGATATTTTTACATCCCCGGTGCATGACTTTACATTTATCAACATTGAATCTCATTTGCCACTTAGCTGCCCAGATTGTCAGATTGTCAAGATCCTATTGCAAGGATGCCACATCCTGGATGGAATTTATTATTTATATACATCCTATAATACATGTGGTGCTAAAATAGGGTTATAGTACAATCCACAGTTTTATATTATTAGCTTACGAACACAGGCTCAGCTAACTCTAATTATAAATATGACCAACCACCATTTCAACAGATAATATCTGGGTGCTTTGTATCCCACATTAAAATAAATAAACCCTATATTTATGTGAATGAACCATATTATATATATATATATATATATATATATATATATATATATATATATATATATATATATATATATATATATATATATATATATATATATATATATATATATATGCGTGTAAAGTAATGTTATGTTACATGAGAGAGAATAGTCATGGTTTAGTGATGTGCGGGCCGGCCCAGAAATCCGTGGGACCCGCAGGTCATGTGGGTTCGGGCCGACTCCTGCACAAAATCTTTGGTTCGTGGGCGGGTCCGGTAGAGCTCTTTTCCTGCTCTCCCCGCCCACGACCTAGCGCTTCCATTGCCGGAATTTATAGACTTGCGACCGTCCTGCCCCTTTTGTGACATTAAATTCTCGGGTTCAGGTTCAGCTCTGAGAAAATCAGTTGATAATAACACAATGTCATTTTGAGTATACAGCATTTGTACAGTACAAATTATACAGGCTGGGGTATGTGATGTAACTACAAGAAAGTCATTATCTATAAGGGTAAGGACACACAGGCACTTACCCTAAGGAGGGGGAGGTCCACAGAGGTCTAAAAAGCCCCCCAGCAACCCAATAAAAAGTGACTGTCTATGGGATTTTACAGTAGCCCCAGGCATTTGCCAAAATCTACAGATTACTGGTCCGGGCCTGATATTCTCTATTTGATTTAGCTCTAGTGAAGGAATAAAATAAAAAATACTTTGAATTTTTAAGTATTTTTTTGGCTACTTCGACCTTCGACTACGACTTAGACTTCGAATCGAACGGTTCGAACTAAAAATCGTTCGACTCTTCGACCATTCAATAGTCGAAGAACTGTCTCTTTAAAAAAAACTTCAACCACCTACTTCGCCACCTAAAACCTACCGAGGTACAATGTTAGCCTATGGGGAAGGTCCCCATAGGCTTTCTAAGTATTTTTTTATCGAAGGAAAAACCTTTCGATTTTTCCTGCATTGTTTAAACCTGCATTGTTTAAACCTCAAATTCAGACTCTAATCCCCTGTATCACATCTGTGATCCCCCTGCATTGTTCACACTTGTGACACTTCTATTGTTTATATCCTAAAGGCCTGTACTGTTCCACCCGAGACCCAGACTGAAACTGCCCACATTGTTGACCTGTTCACACTTTATTCAATATGCTAATGGAGCACCAGCACTGTGTCACTGTATGTAGTACATATTAGAATGATAGCTTTCCTTGTCTCCTGCTCTGTTCTGCCTTCCCTCCCTGCAGTGCTGGAACTAGGGGCAGGCAGAGTAGGCGCCCACCTAGGGCGCAATCATGGGCGGGGGGAATTTCCTTTCTTTCCTTTTTAAACCCTGATTTGCTTGGCCTTTAATAGTTTTTCAACTTTATAAACCCCCTGTTCCAGACAGAATCACTCCCTAGCTCCCTTTTGGCAGCTGCTGGCACAGGTACATATTTGTGTGCAATATATTGGCTGCTACTTGCACAGGTAAACAGATGATATGATGGATATTTGGCTGCTGCTGGCACAAGTACATATATGGAGGCAATAGTGTGTATTTGTTGGCTGATGCTGGCACAGGTACAGATTGGGGGTAATATAAGGGATTGGCTGCTGCTGGCTCAGGTACATGGAGCAATATGGTGGCTGCTCACACAGGTACACAGATGTTTGAGGGCAATATGATGGAACTTTGGCTACTGCTGGAACAGATACAAATTGGGGCAATATGATGGATTCTTTTGGTTGCCGCTGGCATAGGTACAGATTGGGGGTAAATATATGATGGATGTTTTGGCTTATGCTGGCACAGGTACAGATTGGGGCCTGGGGGCAATCTGAGATATTGACTTCCATTGGCATAGGTACAAATGGAGGCTGGCACAGGTACAGGGGGCTATATGACTGGTAAGGTGGGAAATGGTAATGCAGGACTGGGTGGGGGGGCACTGATTGAAGCCTTTGCCTAGGGTGCAAAAATACCTTGGCCTGGCCCTGCCTCCCTGTGTGTGCCATTCTCTGCTTGCCCAGTGCTGCTTGCCCTGCCCTACCTGTGGGATGTAAGCCTGTTAGGGGTTTGTTAGCATTTGGAAATTGTTGTTAGGGGCCCCTAAGGTGTTTAATCATGTGTTGGGGGGTTGTTGTATTATCCACAGGGGAGGATGAGGCATATGGATTTAAGTGTATGTTTTAACATGACTTTCGATTTTTCACATATGAGTGATGAGGGATTTCCCTGCAGTGAGCACCAACCATTTGGTTTTTGGTGTGTTACCATCGTTAATGTGTATACGATCTTAAAAGTTCTTGTGGTAATATGGGTGTGGTTTACAGTGGGTGTGGTTTAAAAGGGGGAGTGGCCAACACTGACTTCCATTATCGGCCCTCCTCCACATAGGCCAGTAAAATTTTGGCCCTCGGTACCACAGAACTTGGACAGCACTGCTCTAGGGTATTGACAACTGTTCTTGTATAATCTAATATCTAATCTATTTCCCCCTAATTTACAAACTCAATCTACATTCCTGTTGTGACCTGCGTTTGAAAGTCAAACCCTCTTCACTTTGAATTGGAAGATGTCATGTGAAATCACTGACTGTAGGAGACCCTCATCCACCATATAAGAGTTGACAGTACCTCTCTAAACACAGCAGACCCGCAGGATAAAGGACAAAGCTGAGTGCTATAAATACCTTTATATTTACAGCCAGAGGAATTTCAGACAGAGGTACGAGGAAGCGGGAACAGGTGGGAATTAAGTTCCCATAAGAAATTATTCCTGTTTACAAAAAATCATGAGACTATTTCCAGGTCTTCATAATATATACATATTCACCTGTAAAGGATCAGATAAAATAGGATAACAGTTACGTTATTACTAAAATGTTAGCACGCAAATTCCAGGTACGTGATCCATTATCTGGAAACCCGTTATCTATAAAGCTCCAAAATTAGGGAATGCTGTCTCTCATAGACTCCATTTAAGCAAATAATCGAAAGGATTTTAAATAATTTCCATTATCTCTGTAATAATAAAACAGTACCTTGTACTTGATCCAAACTAAGAGATAATTAATCGTAAGCAGAACCAGCCTACTGGGTTTATTTCATGTTTACATGAATTTCTAGTAAATGTGGAGGCTTATTTATTAAAGGTCAGATTTTAGTGAGTTTAGAGGTTTTTGAAAGCACAAACTCTTTTTTGAAACTCACAAACGTTAAAACAACGCTTGTCATTTAATTTATTAAAAGATTCGACTATCAAAATTGTGAATGAAAACAAGCACTGAATGATACACTAAAAAATCCAAATTTCTCAAAAACCTCTAAAAATTTGAGTTTTTGCAGACAATTCCTAGTGGAACCCCCCAAAAATCCTCTAAAAGTCTGAATTGATTAAAAGCAGTCCAATCAGATGAGCACAGTTCCCGTTGGCTTCTATAGGACCTTGACAACTTTTACTTGCCGTAGAGGTTTTTGTGGTTTTTACACTTAATAAATCTTGAATTTTAAAGCTTTTTAGAAATATAGGAAAACTACATATTTTTCAAGATTCGTAAAATTTGGTTGTTCGTAAATGTTTGAAGATCCAAATTACAGAAATCCATTATATGAAATACCCCAGGTCCTGAACATCCTGGATAAAAGGTCCCTGTACTATAAAAATAAGAGGATTATTTAGCAATAAACTGCTGAATGTTATACTGTATGTGTATAGTTTTTTTATGTTAAATTACTTGCATCAATGTTTGCAGTTAATTAAATGTAGTTGTATGTTGTATTTTAATGTAACCATGTATTTGATTCAGTGGTATAAGTACAGTAGATGTTACTGAATCCAACAGCAAATTCGATTTAAGGTGCCAAAATATTGGTAAATTGACCTATTCTACCAAGAGATATTGAAATTGCTCATTGATTTGGGCCTTACTTTGCCCTCTACACTCCTGGGTCCCCCTGGAACCACAGGGTCTCCTTCCTCTGTAGTTACACCCCTGATTTATTCATGTTTATTACATAAGGCTGCTTTTATGATACCTACGGGAATCTGAACAGATCCAAAGCTAGGAAGGCTGTATATGTAATAGTAGTGACTATACACTGTCCAGCCCTTCTAGTTATCAGATTGATTGGAGTGCAGGACAGAAGGGTCAGCAACCACATGACTGTTGATACACATGCATTGCCAAATTTTGTTGTTACATCTTAGGCCAACAGCTTCAATGATCAGAACGTTATGCATGATGCACATGACAACAAGGTGCATCCACAGATGCAAATTTGCAGTTTGGATAGACTGCGATCAGACAGTATGGTTTGTCAGAACCGAATCCTGAGCCGACATAAGTGACGTTAGTTGGCCAATATGGCCAAGCTATCCGAATTACCCAAATAATGTGTATTGTGTATTTCTGGGCAGCTTTACTGAAAATAGAACAATGGTAATTATTTTCCCAGCAAGCTAGACTTAGGGTATGATGATCCAAATTACGCAAAGATCCCTCATCCTGAAAACACTATCAGGTATCAAACATTATGGATCATAGGGGTATATGTATCAAAGAGTGAAATTAGAGATCACCACAGTCCTCTAGAGTGAAATTCCGCCACTCTCCATTCATTTTTATGGGATTTTTAAAAGAATATTTATCAATGGGTGAAAGTGAAAGTTCATCCTTTGATAAATATGAATTTCAATATCCCATAGAAATGAATGGAGTGGCTGAATTTCACTCTAGCAGACTGTGGTGATATTTAACTTGACTCTTTGATAAATATACCCCATATATTCAATTCCTGTATACTGTATATTTTAATCCACTTTATACATTAAAAGAATCACTCACATTTACAATATATGAGAAAATAATTAAACTCAAAATAATTGTTATAAAATGGCATAACATTTAGGTAATTATTTCCAGAATTTCTGCACCTTTCTTTAAACTTTCTATTACCCCAAAACATAGCTGCATAATTCAGAAGGAGTGTCTAATTTTGCAATGGGCAGGAAAATAGCAAAATACTCAAGCTGCCCTGATAATTGTGGGCTAATTTGCATTTAAATTTAGGCTTATTCTCTAATTACTGCTCAGCATGTGTTATGAGAGCAGCATGGGGCCTCTGCTGTATTCTGCATATAACCTAAATTCACAGCTGAGGAAACCTACAAAGAACTTGCTGATCTTCCCTGCTGGGAATGCCACAACAATGGTCTGCGGCACAAAGCCAGTCAATAGAAATATACAAAGCAATCAAATGCTGTTGTAGTGTATGAAGTGCAGCCAGTAATGATATTAAGTGAAAAAAAAGGTTTTTGTAGTCAAATATTCAAAAATTAGCATACTATTCATACAATGATAACAGGGAGATTCAAGGTACTGCAATGGATGTAAGTTACTAAATAAAAAGGCTAAAAGATTTTTATGCTTCTTTGAGATAACTTTAGGCATAGTGCCATAAGTAAAGTTAGACCTAAAATATTTCAAGCTTTGCCTTTGAAATGGGTTGGTTGTTATTGGCATATGCAATTTAGCACCTATTTCTGTAAATCAATCCTGGCAACATGCCAGTAAAACTAATGCAATAAATGGTAAAAAGTTACCCTCTTGCATAATGACCTATTGTTACATAGTTAAGTTGTATTGAAAAAAGACCAACGTCCATCAAGTTCAACCCCACCAAATGAAACCCAGCATCTATACATACATATACTCATACCGACCCTCCACACATTCACATGAACTGCACAAAACAATATCTATACTAAATGGAAATTTTAGTATTAGAATAGCCTTGGATATTATGCTTGTCCAAGAAATTATCTAAACCACTAATCCAGGCCACACATTAACAGAATTAGGCATCACAACAACATCCTGCAGTCCATTCCACAACCTCACTGTCCTCACTGTGAAGAACCATCAAGCTGCTTTTCCTCTATTCTAAAGGGATGGCCTCTGGTGCGGTGGTCCATTTTTATGGGAAACAGGATCTCCTGCTATCTGTTTAAAATGCCCTCTAATGTACTTATAAAGGGTACGCATGTCCCCACACAAGCTTCTTTTTTCCATGACCAAACAGTCTACCTTCAAAGTTTGTCTTTCATCCATTTATACAGTTTAGTTGCACATCTCTGCACTCTCTCAAACTCATTAATAGCCTTCTTAAGGACTGGAGCCCAAAACTGCACTGTATACTCCAGATCAGGCCTCACAAGGGACCTATAAAGAGGCAAAATTATGTTATCATCCCTTGAATTTATGCAGGAGAGAACTTTATTTGCTTTAGTAGCCACAGAATGACTCTGGCCGGAATTAGACAACTCGTTATCTACTGAAAACCCTAGATCCTTCTAATTTAAGCAAACTCCCAAAACACCATGTGAAAGCACATTTATAAAAAGGTCGAATTTGAATTCAAGTGAGTTTTTTAAAACTCCCCTAAACTCCCATAAATTCGACCAATCGAAATGTATTATTAAAATATAATATTTAAAACCTGGATAAATCAAATTCGAATTGAATTCAATCAAACTCGAATTTTTTTAACCTGAAAAAAAACTTGAATTTCAGGAAGGCTGCAAACAGCTACAATTTGATCCCTAAACCTCTCTCATTAACTTAAACATTAATTTGGCAGGTTTTCGCATTCAAATTGTTAGTTTGACCCTTAATAAATGTGCCCCCTAGTGTATAATTTGCATTAATATTATTTCTGCCAAAGTGCATACCCTTGCATTTATAAACATTGAACCTCACCATCAGAATAGTAGCAAATCGGTAGGTAGCCTTTATTAGTCAGCTTTTTAAAATCAAACTTATTTGTTGCTATGGGTCACTAGATGTGGGCAAACTCAAGACTTTTGATTTCGATCGTCCAGATGTTGTGATGAGGAAGTGAGTGTATAAGGGCCAAGTGTACTGTATCCATGCCAGGAGGAAAACATGCAGATCTGCCTCCTTCTGCCCTGACATCACTGTGCATTGACAGACATGGAATTAGCCTGCAAGTGCATAGATGGGGTGGATTTTGGAGAGGGAACCCTAACGTATGGAAGGAAACAGATTGTTGTTATACTCCACCAGCATATCTTTAATATCTCATGTGACATGGACCTTAGGGCAAATAAGCAGAAGATATTATATATGTATTATAGGTCTGTTTTGTTATTACCTCTGGCAGCAAGGGTGTGTCCCTTAATGCCCATTCTGCCAGTATTCTGCTGTTAATCTAATGTCACATAACAAATATGACTTGAGGTTAGCATCAGGTGGCACAGGCTTGCCATGCCCTTATTGCCTGTCTTACCACCTTCCTTACTGTAAATTAACTCTTATATCTTACAATTTCCTGGATATGAATCAGATAGCAGCGCAGAGAGAATAAGCTATACATGGTGGTTACTGTGCATACTGATTTGATATGTGAGGGTGTATAAGACAGGAGAATAAAAGAATATTTAAGTGAAAGAGTTTTAGAGTACTTTACCATGTCTTTAACTTTTCTAACTTATGTTAATTATTGTAGAAATTCCAAAAGATGCATGAAGCTGGCAATGTGCCTAGTATACTCAAAGACAGCAAACCAGAGTTCTAGTTCATTAAATAATCACTAAGGGGCAGATTTACGTATGTAGAGGGATTTGTAGTTAAATTTTCTCCCCATGTCCTGTATAAGAACTTGACATATTTATCCATGTAGATAGATCTGTCAGTTCTGCATAATGTGTTCAAAATAAGACAAGTGAAGCACCATTCTACTCAAAAGGGTGTTGGAGCTCAGCTATACCCTTGAACTAATTGTTTATGATGTTATATTTGAAATACAGTATATCTTGGAACCAATTGTTTAAGATGAAAAAAACAAAAAACAAACAAGCGGTTCAGATATGTTTTTTTTTTTAGCAGAAACCATTATTGATGATGATTGGGACTTCTTTTAAATTGGGTATATCTTATACTTACTGTACACCTGTGTCACTAGCACAGAGATTAGGCTGGATGTCAGAAAGAATAAAACATCTCGAATGAAGGAGTGAAAAAATAAATTGCATAGGGTCTATGTTTCCATGCTTCCTTTTCCTCCAACAGCAACAAAGAGGGTAAAAATACAAACCATATTTACATAACTGATAGCTAATCTTAGATGCTGCAAGGGTGCAAAATACATATTTAAGATGCAACTTGTAACTGACAGTGAGTACCTGCATGTATGTATATTGCAAAAGTAAACTCTGGTGCACCCATTTCTAAATATGCATACAACAGAAAATGCCAGAATTGTATGCAGTTATTTTACACCTCACAAGATTTGGTTAAATGTATCGAAGGGATTGGGTAAATAAGACACACAAGCAAGTTTTCTATACATCTTTACTAACTATAGTTTTTGTGCAAGTTTTCTACATTTAATTGTAAATAAATGCTATATTTGAAGACACCACTTAAAAACAGTAATGATATGTAACACGTTTTTGGCCAACGGGGTTAATCACCAGCCAGTAAACTAGATCATGGGTTACACTAGACTCTATCACTTAAGGCAGGGCTTTCACAAAGTGGAAGAAATTAAGGTGTGGTGTAATGAAACTACAACTCCCACAGGCTACTGTGCTTTAACTAATAAAGAAATTGGTACTAGGAGATTTATGCAGTCAAACAGAACAAACTTTTATTTGTCAGAGATAAATGATCCACAGGTTAATTACATCATTAAAGAGTCATTTGCAGAATATATAGGCACACAGCTCAGACAGTATATCAGAGGTAGATGCAGGTGCATTCCCTGAGGATGTAGTCAAGGCAGTACAACTTCCCTCCAGGCAAATACCTCAAATTTGGTCTGGATCTCACCCAGTGGAGTGGTCAGGGAGGAGAACCTAAATTCTGACACCCCATCCAATGTGTCGCTTCACTGTAGGCAAATCTTACAGCCTGGGAAGCTACGCCCTGCTACACCTCCTTGATGGAGCACAAATCTGCTCTTTCTATCTTTCCTCTTACGCTCCTAGAAAGTACTATAACAATTATATTCCTACCACTCACTGGCCTCATTGAAAGGGGTCCCTGCTCCCCAACTTCCACAATAGAGGTTTAAGTCCCTCTAGGGCACGTGGCTTTGCTGGGCATTGGTGTACCCAGGCTCCCTGGAAACATCCAGCTGGATCAGCAACCAGAAGCCAAAGAGGAAGATCCACCACTTCTCACTTTCTATACCAAAGTGTGACAGGAAGTGGTCACAGAGCCTCCTGGCCAATTAATTGGGATAAGTAAATTACAAGTAGATACGTGGACATCTGCCCAGCAACTATAGAGATCAGGAAGTGTAGGGATTTAAAGCCATAGGGGCACATTAACCCTATGGGTCTCTACAGATATAACTGCTGCTAGTACCAGTGTACCATACCTTATCATAATCCTTGCTACAACTAAGTAAATATAGTTAGGGATGGGCAAATTTTTTCACCTTGTTTTGTGGAAAAAATTATGCCCATAGACTTGTATGGCGTTGTGCTTCAAAAAAAAAAAAAAAGACGCGCATCAAAAAAATTTCGCCGCATGACAAAATTTTTTGACGCCCATAGACTTTAATGGGCGTCTGCGACATTTCGCCAGCGGTGAATTTTTGACGAAACTAAATGGGTCAAATTCGCCCATCCCTAAATATAGTAAATTAATCAGAACTAAGACCATTTCTGTTGTACATCCTGGCCTCCAGTAATGACAGAATGATAATTTTTTTGGGCACTTGGGGACTAAACAATAATGTGGCACATTTGCTAAAGGGAGAATTGTGGCTGTTTCACCAAAAAGACAATTTGCCACAACATCGCCTATTTACTAAATGGCGAAGACAATTTGCTAGAGAAAAAACTCAGCACTAGAGAACTTTCATGCAATTTTGCCAGGTGAATTTTTGCTCAGGTGAATGATCTTTAATCTGCAAATTTATCAAAGTGTAAACTTTGCAATACGTTACCCTACAATCTTAAACCCTACATCTTCAACATTACTATGTCAGTGAGATCATATCCTGTATTCAAATAAGTCATAACAAAAGAAAAAATGCTGGCGTGTTTTTATATTTTAATCTGGCATTATGTTTAAAAGTTCATTTTTTATACCAGTGTTCATTTTGATGAATACCCATAGTCGTAGCGAAATAACGTCTAACGTAGTTGCAAGAAGTATGGTTAAGCTTTCTGAAGTAAACATTTGGACCTAAGTAAATGTGCCCCATTGTGTCATATACTGGTGACTTTTTGTTTTGATATTTCCAAGATAGCTGTACTGATTCTAATTAAACATGCCATAGGGTGTAGTTTACCACTACTGTGCTTTATTCAACAGTGCTTGAAAGCTTGTGAACCCTTTAAAATGTTCTATATTTTTATATGAATGTGACCTAAAACATCCTTTGCTTTTCAAAAAAGACCTAAAAGTAGATGAAGAAAACCTAGTTAAACAAATGAAAAAAAAATGATTATATTTGGTCATGTAGTTGACACTAGAACATGTTAAGATAAACAAAGGTCTGGTGCCGAATGGTATTCATTCCAGGGTACTTAGCGAGCTTAGCTCTTTGACTGCTAAACCTCTTTACTTATTTTTTCAGAATTCATTGAGATCTGGCATGGTGCGGAGAGACTGGCGAATTGCTAATCTGGTGCCACTATTCAAAAAGGGATCCCGTTCTCAGCCTTAAAACTATAGGCCAGTTAGTCTGACATTAGTAGTAGGAAAGCTTTTTGAAGGGTTAATAAAGGATAAGATACTGGACCTCATAGCAAATCATAATACTATGGGGTATATTTATCAAAGAGTGAAGTTAGAGGTTGCCAGAGTCCTCTAGAGTGAAATTCTGCCAATCTCCATTCATTTCTATGGGATTTTTAAAAAAGTATTTATCATTGGGTGAAAGTATAAGTGAAAGCGCACAACTGAACTTACTTTTGCCACATGCAGATGCAGATATGATATAGGATCATTTTTTTCAAGAAATACAAGACCAAATATAATCATTTTAATTTGTTTAACTATGTTTTCTTCATCTACTTTTAGGGCTTGTTTGAAAATCAGGGGTTCAAAAACATTCACGCACCACTGTATATTCAGTTGTGTTCTTATTATGTGTACAGCGCCCGCATTTGATACATTACATTTGATTTCATATTTGAAGATAGTAAATGCTATCTAGTAATGTTATCTGCTATGGGTTACTAGACCTTAATCAAAAATGGCACCTTTTATAGTTTGTAAACAATGTCGAAATTCGCCAGCGACATCTTCGCGAAAATTCGCTGGGACAACGTTAATTTACTAAAATACATAGTTGTGTCCTAGACGACGGACGCTGGCAAATTTTCGCTAGCGTTAGGAGGATATGTGATAGCGTTCAATTCTGCCGAGTGCAAATTCGTTAGAGGTCTTGCGCTCAGGCTAATTTGCATACGGCGGGAAATTTAAAGTTGAATGGATCTCTTCATATTACATGTTGCATCTAACACATTACATTGACACTGATAACTAGAAATGTCCAGGGAACCTTAATAAAGTCAATAGTTGAGTTGTTTTAATGCCCTACACATAAGCCTACAGTAAAATAATGTTCCCATATTTTTGAAAATGTATGGGGGAAAGCACCTTTCACCCTGAAAAAAGGAAAAGACGCTAGTGTTTTTTGAACTCAGAAGTTTTTCCACTCAGAAAATATGATGTAAGTAACTGAAGATTGAGGAAGATCTATGCACTCTATTGCACTTCGCCTGGTCTGAGCTGGCGAAGGCAAGTTTGGCGAAAGAGGTAACGTTCAGTAAAATCCGCATTTTAGTGAATTTGCGGAGTAACGTCCATTCGCCAGAGGGAAAAGTCACCTGGTGATAGAGTGAGAATTACCGCTAGAGTATATATCTTTCGCTAGCGAAGTGACTCCTGTGTCCATAAGTAAATCACCGAAGTCCCTACGGGCAGTAACGCTGGTGAATTGTCGCCAGCGTTTGCAACTTCACCCTTTAGTAAATCTGCCCCCATGAGTGGCCTCATACATTTCTTTCTTCATTTGCAATGTAAACTTTTTAACTGTGAGCACTAGCTTAGCACTAACTTTTATTTAACACACCTTGGCTTTATAAACTGTGTATTATGCACTTGATTATAAGATAATTTGGAACTTATTTCCCAGGTCACATTTCCCCAGTCCTGTGAGAATATTTGTCTACATCAGTAAAAGGACAGATTATATTTTGAGTATCTTTAGTAACAGTGCACATTTGGTGTAATACAATAAACTGAAGCAATCAAATATTAATGAACTTTGATGAGTGTAATTCAGTTCAGAGTAATAAAGGCAAATGGTGGATTGGTCATTACGGTTTACTGCAATGAAGCTAATTTTGCCTCAGTCTCTGATATGATTTACAATCGAAATTCTTTCTATTTGAAAATAGCCACAAAACTTATATTGAAGAGGTGCACTAAACTAGCAGCAAAATAAGTTTAATTATATAGCATTGTTAGTCAGTTCTTTTATAATGGTTAAATGATATAAAAATGTAATAACACATGCCACAAAAGAAATACTAAAACATGCTACATTATGTATACTTGTCTGGCTTAGAAATAAGATAACATTTGTCTTCTTGTAACTTATTACTTGCATTACAAATCAGCACAAAGAGTGAAGTAGCCTTGAAAATTATTATTAGTTCTGTTTTAATGAGTGGAAATTGGAAATTACTTTAGCCTCCATTAATACATAGTAAATCATTAATTCAAGATGGTTGTCTTTTCTAACACAACAGCAGTGCTCACTCTTAATTAAAGATGCTATTTTCAATAGTTCCTATTTTTGTATTCATTCAGCAAATAGGTGAGCCTGCTTTGAAGTGAACATTCAAACTCATTAAACACATTGTACAGTAAATGCCTTATTTAACCTCGACAGTAGTTCTCTGTGATGTAGTAGGACATGTTGAAGGTTCAAAAGAAAAGCACAGCAGTGGAATTACAATAGCCATATCCGAATGTAAGATTTTCAAAGAACTAGAAAATTCTAACCATAGAAATAGTGCACTGTCATTATTCATTTTTGTTCCTGGTAAGGAAAAGGTCTGAAATCACATCTTTATTACATACTGCATGAATGGCTTCAGTGGACAAAGAAAGATGTTGTGCCTTTGAAAGATTAAAATGATTCCCATGTAAGAGAATACATTATAAACAATTATGAGGTCTTAGTGTAAAAACATGACTTTAGTGAGGTTGTGGCTTGCCTGACTCCGTGGATGGCAGCTTGATTCAGAGCTCTGCACAGACAAGGCCTGGAAGGGTGAGCAATACATTATAAAACATGGGGAAAACCTACAGAATGAGAGCAGATAAGGAGAGCACCCCAGCCAGGAGAAAAACGCTACCCCAAATAGACATAGCACCCCCAAAAAAAAAAAAGCGAGCATGCTTAAAAAAAATGGCGCAGATAGCAGTGCAGCAGGGAGATGAGAGAGACGCAGCAGCCAGACACATCTGATATTGATAGTGAAGGAGAGGAACATGCGGATTTACATACTTACCTAAGCAAACTCCCTTCTAAATCAGACATAAAAGAAATGCTGCGAGAATTCACCTCCTCTATAAAAGATGAACTGCAAGACATAAAAAGGGATATGCTCTCCTTAGCAACAAGAACGGATTGCATAGAAACGAAGCAAACTTATTCAGAACCAGAAGGCATTAAACACGAAAATTAAAGTGCAGAAACAGTTCATGGATGAGATGCAAAGACACATGGATGACCTAGAAAATAGGGGTCGCCGTAACAACATAAGGGTCAGAGGCGTGCCAGAAATAGTAAAAGCTGAAGAAATACATACTGCGCTTTTACAAATATTCAACAGCATACTCAATAAAGACCCTAGCGCAGAAATTGCTATTGACAGAGAACACAGAGTCCCGAAGCCAAAAGGAGCCCCTTTAAAGACTCCATGGGACATACTGTGCTGCATTCACGATTTTAAGATAAAAGAAGAAATCCTCACAAAGGCAAAGGATGTGAACAATCTAACCTATGAGGACAATCACATTCACCTTTTCCAGGACATTTCACGTTTAACTCTGATTAAAAGGAAACAATTAAAGCCACTTACAAACAGACTGAGAGAAAAAGGGATTATGTACAAATGGGGATATCCATTCTGCCTTATAGCAAGATGTGATGGAATCCAACATACACTACGCTCACCGAATGAGACAAAGAACTTTCTCCAGAAGCTTCACATGGAAGATATTCCTCTACCAGGATGGGATGAAGGAAAGGCGGATGACCAGGAGATGGACTTTACATTACAAGGGGAATGGTCTAAGACAGCAATACCAGGTCGACCCCCACACACCCCGAGATTCAGAGGAACTCGTGAGCATAGTCTCTCATAATTTAATTATTGAATAACTGCTTTTAACAGTTACATGTTGAGAGGTGTTTTATAACACCTCTGTGTTATTGAAGTATTCATAAAAATGTTAAAGTTGGTTAATGAAAGTTCTGTTTCAGATAGTCACCATGTTATAAAGCTACTAAAATGCATGTATAGGATGTTAACCTAAAATTACACCCAACCAGGTCTATGATGTAGAAATACTATAATAAGACCACCCTTCGCTGCAGGCGAACACCAACCCTCCCAAATACTATTTGTGCCAATTCTCTCCCAATAACCTCAAGACTACAGCTCTGAGGAGTTATTGGTTTGGCCTTTCTTTTGTTAAACTGTAAAATGCTTCTTTACCTCACTTTTCCTTTACTTTTTCCTAACTTGCTTTTTAAGAAACCAGAGAGTCTATGGTCCCACAAACGAGGAACTCTAACTATGTGTAATAGAACTACCAGGGTAATTGAACAAAAGAGCAATATTTTACAGCACTATAAATGGCATTAGATAAATGTATAATTTACTCATTGAATGTTAAAGGTTTAAACGAGCAGAAGAAAAGGGCGCAAATTCTTGGAAAATGCAAAAAAAAAGGAAGCTAAAATTGTTCTCCTTCAATAGACACATTTTAAGGAAAATAAAATCCCTAGTATACCGACCTCGACATATAAATATATATATACTAGTAACAACAAAGAACTTTAGGGGTTATGATGATCTTAATACATAAAACTTCACCGTTTACATATATAGATTCTATCAAAGATTTGGAGGGTAGATATATAGTGATTAAAGGCAAACTGGGAAATTCACTGATTACGATATCCAATATTTATATCCCCAATAAAGGGCAACCAACCTTCATTTCTCATTTTCTAAAACAATTAGAAGCATTCGCCAGGGGTATTGTCCTAGTAAGAGGTGATATGAAGATGATGTTGAACCCTCTAGTGGATTCATCAAGCTTTGGCACACCTGAATCTAATGGACACGTGGAGATGCTATCACCCCAATACAAAAGACTATACACATTATGCAAAACAGTTCAATTGTTATAATAGGATTGATTATTTATTTATGAATCAGAATTGGTTACACTTAGTAACAAAAACAGATATTGGCAACTGTATCTGATCATGCACCAGTTATTGTAGAAATATGTATCCCCAACTCCACTAAACCATTATATAATTGGAAACTCAATGATATTTTACTTCATAATGAAGAGAATATATTACAAATTGATCTATACGACAGATTATTACAGAAAACAACTTACCTGGAATGGATCCGAGGATTCTATGGGTGTTGTTAGGGGCCTTCTCATCTCCATGAGTTCAAATCAAAAAAAAAAGAGAGAGGAAAAGGTTAAAACTCTTACCATTGAAATACAAAAATTAAGAGAATACCCACAAGGAATCATTAGCAGTCCTTACCTGGGATGAACTAGAAGGGAAGAGATTACAATTTAAAGCTCTCTTGGATCAATATTCTTACAAGTCGTACCTGAAATGCAAACAAAAAACATACGAATTAGGAGATAAATGCAGCAAACAGTATGCCAATAAATTAAAAGAACTACAACCCCTTATACAAGCAATCAAGGATAAGAGAAATGTAATGCACCATATCTCTCCAAAAATAGCAGAGTGTTTTCAAGAATTTTATCAGGAACTATATCATATAAAGATAGAGCCTCTTAACACTGAGGAAGAGGAGAAAATAAAGAAGTTTGTCAAAGGAGCTAAAATACAGTCTTTATCACAAAAAGACACAAATTGGCTAGATTCACCTTTTACAAAGGAGGAAATAATACAGGAACTGCCAGTAAAAAAAAAGTCCAGGTCCTGATGGATTTGGAGCAGTATACAATAAGGCATTCAAGGACATCATTTTAGAACCCCTCCTTCAATACTTCAACTCTATAGGAACTAAGTGTGAAATTCCCAAACATGCCCAAGAAGCCCACATAACGATTATACCAAAACCTAACAAAGATTCTCAGTTATGTAGCAATTATAGGCCAATCTCACTTATCAATGTAGACAACAAAATATATGATAAATTAAGAGCTAACAGATTAAGGAAATTTACCCCACATATAATAAACCCGGAGCACACTGGTTTTGTCCCTAATAGGGAGGGAAAGGACAATACCACTAAGGTTCTCTTTAATTCATTATGTATACTAAGGATCTCTTTAATTCATTATGTTAAGAAAAAAGATATCCTGACTATGATATCAATGACTGATGCAGAAAAGGCCTTCAATAGGGTATCCTGGACCTTCTTAAATCGAACATTAGAAGGGTTTGGCATCAAGGAAATAACAATTAATAGAATCATGGCTTTATATAACTCCCCAACAGCAAAAGTTAGAGTTAATGGAATCTTATCACCACAAATCGCAATAAATAATGGTACATGGCAGGACTGCCCTTTATCTCCAATTCTCTTTGTGATGGTTATGGAGACATTACTAAACACTATAAGGAAAAACCCAGATATATCAGGTTTAATAATCAATAATAGAGAACATAAAACAGCTGCTTTCGCAGATGATTTTCTTTTTATTACAAAGCCAATAACTTCATTACCGAATCTAATGAACCTTTTCAGTCGGTTTGGAGAATTATCTAACTTTAAGATTAAAATGAATATTAATTTACCTAAAAGAACAGTCACCCATCTTGCTGACTCCTTCCCATTCCAGTGAAGGATAACCTATTTAGGGATTAAAATATTGAATGATTTATCAGCTTTATATAAGGATAATGTGGCTCCACTTCTTGAATCAATCCCATTATTACTGGGTAAATGGAAAAAAATAGGTTTGTCATGGAGGGAAAGAATTCAAACAATAAAAATGATAGCAATACCAAAGATCCTGTTCTTTCTACAATATATTCCAAAAATTATTTTTACAAAGATAAAAGCAATAATATCTAATTTTATGTGGGGTGAAAAAACATCAAGAATAAGTTATCAAATGTTGACACTTAACAAATTGAAAGGAGGATTATCAGTACCTGATGTGCATCTTTACTATACTGCAATTCATCTGGCTAGAATCCTGCAATGGAAAATGAAGAACACAGACAAAATCTGGTTAGAAGTAGAACAGGCAGAAACGTCTATTCCTCTACTAAATATAATTTGGGCTAAAGAATGTAACATCCATAACACCACCCTATCATAGGGCCAACCTTGAAAGTATGGCACAGGGCAGCTAAGATCTATAAGCTGTCATGTTATCAATAGTTTACAAACATTAAATCAAAATTTGGACTTCCCACTTAGTTTAAGATCTATAAGCTGTCATGTTATCAATAGTTTACAAACATTAAATCAAAATTTGGACTTCCCACTTAGTTTAGACAAACAAGCTTTTCGTCACTGGGGAATTTATAATAACAGGCCAACTTTAGTATCTGACTTTATAAAGAACAATAGAGTAATACCTCTGGCAATGGTACAAAGAAGATGGGGTAGCCATCCAAGGGATTCATGGTGCTACAATCAGTTACATCATTTTATAAATAGAGGTCATTTTGTATTTGAGAGTGCTCAATTTATGTGGTGGAGGTGTCAGACTGAGGAAGGTAATTTTACGCATATTTGGTATAAATGTAAATCTTTGGAAAAATACTGGAAGGAGATTCAGGGAACAATAGAAAATATCATATAGGAAAATATAGCATCTGATTTTTTGACCAAACTTATTATGCATTACGATGTAAGGAGTAATAAGGTGATTAAAAATAAGTTGCTACTAAATATGATCAAGCAGCGAAAGCCTTAATCCCTAAAAGTTGGAAAAAAAGTAGATCCACCAACATTCCGTGAATGGGTTAAGTTTGTGTATGAAACAAGAAAAATGGAGGAACTAACAGCGATATGCCATAACAAAAGTGCTAAATATTGGGAAATATGGAACCTGTGGTTAAAATATATGCATTCAATTGAGTAAAATAAAAGTAAAATAAAAGATAAATAAGACGTAAATAATGTTTGTTCTTCAAGTGTGTTGATGGTAGTGATATAACAGTGTATAATTAAAGAAGAGTAAGTTGGGACTGTAGTACTCTCTTTTCTCTCTTTCACCAGCTCAATACAAACTGAGAAGATATTAAAGGGACCCTGTCATCGGAAAATATGTTTCTTTCAAAACACACCAGTTAATAGTGCTACTCCAGAATTCTGCACTGAAATCCATTTCTCAAAAGAGCAAACAGATTTTTTTATATTCAATTTTGAAATCTGACATGGGGCTAGACATATTGTCAATTCCCCAGCTGCCCCTGGTCATGTGACTTGTGCCTGCACTTTAGGAGAGAAATGTTTTCTGGCAGGCTGCTGTTTTGTCTTCTCAATGTAACTGAAGGAGTCTCAGTGGGACATGGGTTTTTAATATTGAGTGTTGTTCTTAGATCTGCCAGGCAGCTGTTATCTTGTGTTAGGGAGCTGTTATCTGGTTACCTGCCCATTGTTCTTTTGTTTGGCTGCTGGGGGGAAAGGGAGGGGTGATATCACTCCAACTTGCAGTACAGCAGTAAAGAGTGATTGAAGTTTATCAGAGCACATGTCACATGACTTGGGGCAGCTGGGAAATTGACAATATGTCTAGCCCCCCAGATTTCAAAATTGAATATAAAAAAATCTGTTTGCTGTTTTGAGAAATGGATTTCAGTGCAGAATTCTGCTGGATCAGCACTATTAACTTATTCATTTTGAAAAAATTTTTTTTCCCATGACAGTATCCCTTTAAGATTGTGAAATTTTTTATGTGGATTGTATAATTTATGACTGTTCATACAAATGTATGTTGTAATATGCTTGTATTACCTTTTTTCCCTTTTTTATACCCCTGCCCTAACTCCCCCCCCCCTTTTTTGATAAATAAAGATTTAAAAAAAACCAAAACATGACTTTAGTAAAAGGTGAAACACGGCTACCATCCCCCATGCTTTGGTGCAAATACTGTAGAGTAAAATTGCACCCCTCATTCCTGTAGTATTATCAGGTACACATTGCAATCTGCACCTGGCACTGAATTAAAAATCTAGCAAACGGTATAGATGCGTGGATGCCTTGTAGCAGCAGCCAGAGCCTTGCAATATCAAGCTCTCCCAGACTGAGCTTTCTGACTGATATGCAGGCTAGGGGTGGCATGGGCCACACATGCATGATCCTTGCAACGCTTGCAGGAACCCTGTACCAGCCACCAGCCCCTTGTGTTCTCCAACACAGCCAACCATGCTGTGGAGACCAGCGCTCCAACAGCCCTTCCACACTGTGGATCACCGAGCTCCAACAGCCCTTCCATGCTGTGGAGCCCCATGCTTCGGCAGCCCTTCCACACTGTGGAGCCCCATGCTCTAACAGCCCTTCCACACTGTGGAGCATGCACTCCAGCAGCCCTTCCATGCTGTGGAGCCCCCTCTCTCCAACAGCCCTTCCATGCTGTGGTGCCCTGTGCTCCGGCAGCCCATCCACGATGTGGAGCCTGGCGCTCCAGCAGCCCTTCCACACTTTGAAGCTGCCACTCTCTGGCAGCCCTTCCACACTGTGGTGACCCATGCTCCAACTGCTTTCTGCCCAGACAATCAAACTAGGCTCTTTGAAAGTAAAGACTAGCATTGTGCTGGGGAGTTAAGTGATCAGCTTAAGTACAGTAAACCTACCTCTCTCCGCGGCTCACAAAAGGAAACTGCAATAGCAGGTCAGTATGATATAATATTGGGGGTTGTTAATTTTATATACTTGCCTCGATACAGTGAAATTGCCTCTAACCCCCAACTGTTTTGCTAGCTGAGTGGAGTGAAACTGCAAGTGACTTTTTTTTTGCAGGTGCTATGGATTTTATGCAAATTTAGCGCATGAAGTGAAATCACCACTTTTTCCAGAGAGAATGCTTGCCAATAATCAAACACTATCTTTGTCCTGGACTACCTGAGATGCTGGCCACCCAACCGCTAGGGTTCAGATGGGCAAGTGTAATCAGGCAGCCACTTGTCCCGACTACTGCAGGACCCCTGCCCATCAAGAGCCTGTCTCGCTACCAGTTGGCTACTCAGCCCAATCAACTCTGGCCATAGCTCCCCAAGGCAAGTAATCCGACATTGTTCTACTTGCAAGCCACAGTCACTGCAAGACCTACTGTATGTTTGAGTTGCCTGCTATAACTATATATATATGCTGTATATGCACACATCCTTAAATACAGTAATCTACATCTGGTCCAAGCTACAACAAGCAGTGGCTGCTTTATACCTACCCCATGGTATCTGCAAACCTACTAGACATTCTAACAGAGGATTACTATATGTAGGTTCCATCTGCAGTAGCAGTGGATTGTCCTCTAAGCACAAGCTGAAATCAGTAACTCAATAATGCCCAGTAAAATCTGATAACAGGCTGCTGACTCAAGTAACTATATCTATAGAAATACCATACAATATACAGATTTCTGAAAGCAATACCCATTCAGGTTTTTCCTATTCCAGACTAAGCCCCACCACCATCTCTGTATACTACAACTACAGCTCTCAGTATCCTCTTATTAGTTGCCGTAGCAGCATGTCAGTGTCACAGCCAGGATTTCTATGAAATACAGAGAGTACCCCTTTTGGGCCCCAGGCTGGCTTCCATGCTGCCTGAGTGACTACAGTGTGATTGATTGCTGTTAGTGATGGGCGAATTTATTAGCCAGGCGCGAATTCGCGGCGAATTTGCGCGTTTCGCCACCAGCGAATAAATTTGCGAAACGCCCGCAAAAATTCGCGGCAAAAAACGGGCGCCGGCGTCAAAAACGGGCGCCGGCGTAGAAAAAAACTGGCGCCGGCGTCAAAAATGAGACGCCAGCGCCATTCCGCGAATTTTTCGCCGTTTCGCGAAATTCGCGAATTTTTCGGCGAAGCGAAACGCCGCAAATTCGCCCATCACTAATTGCTGTAAAACAGCAAATAAACAGTAAGAGACTAACACTCCCCCCCCCCCCCAAAGCTAGCAGTAGTGAGAAGTGAATGTGTGCAAACTGCAGCTAACAACTTTATGTAAAAGCGAGAGCTGTGCCACATTTCCCACGATTAACTCAGAGGGGGAACTGTCTTACCACATTAGAAATACTTTGCCCAATGCACACAGCATGAGTGACAGTGTTCAGTATCTATAGGGTATGATGACAGGGCAGCTGGAATGTTGTCCAAATAAATATATGGCTAGCCTACAGGCTCAATCATATATATATATATATATATATATATATATATATATATATATATATATATATATATATATATATATATATATATATATATATATATATATATATATATATATATATATATATATATATATATATATATATAAATAAATCCCAGTAAAATTAGGTGAAGTATCATCTAATCAGCTGCCCATGTAGTTCTACCCCAAAGGCAGTAGTTTACTGAGGAGTTAATGTGTATATACTGCAGTTAATACCATTATATCACAGAGAGAGCTCTGCCTCATTTTTCTACCTGCTCAGAAGATAAGTAAATGAACTGCTTCTTCCCCTGACATCACGTCCCTCTCTTACTTCACCCTTGGGCCTGGCCATCTCCTGCTTTAACTCATTCCTTCTCACCTAAACAAAGCTACATGTGATTCTACACCTCTCTGACCTAGACCAGTATAATTTGGCTGCTGGTCATTCGGATCCCTTGTCATGGAGCCCCTGCACTTAAAGATCCAGGGCTTTCCTTATAGACGTTTTTGCACTTTGCACCTTTCCCCATCCTTTGCAAATGATCCCTAAAATTGACTGCCATATTGCTTTGCATTGAAATATTTAGGAGAAGGGTTAAAATACATATGTGGGTATGCAATAAAAAAGTCACTTATAGCAACTAATTAGTATTTACTGGTAGAAAAAGCATCATATTGTTTGCTTTAGGTTACTGCATCTAGAGGAAAGTAATCTCTTTAATTATATACAGTATGGAGATTTTGGTCTAATATGAATGGAATAAAAATCATAACTTGAAAATTAGTGACATAGCCCTGACCAAACAATATACACAACATAAATAGTGCCCATTCCCATCTAAGGGCCGCTACCTCTACTCTTTTTTTTTTCATGGGGTACATGCTGATCAATCAGGCTCCTGTTTTATTTGGGCAGTTTATCAGAATTATACTAGACCCAATTCTTACTTAAGGGTGTCCCTTATATTTTGGGGCTCTGTTTCCTAAGTGTAGTAACTGCCCCATACTGACCAATTACTC
The DNA here is from genome assembly GCF_017654675.1 of Xenopus laevis. Lineage (NCBI taxonomy): Eukaryota > Metazoa > Chordata > Amphibia > Anura > Pipidae > Xenopus > Xenopus laevis. The sequence continues at coordinate 57,382,354 of NC_054384.1, forward strand.
CCTACATACCACGCACCATGTAAGAGACACTCACTTACTAAATGCCATTCTTCATGCAGGTGAATCAATTGTGTAAAAAGTATAAATATAAAAATTAAAAGGTTACTATTTTAATATTATAATCTAACTTATAGTATTGTTCGCTGATCTGAGCTAGATTCACATAGATACAGTAAAACATAGTTAATTTTTGTCTTGACAAGCAGCAATGAATCTTTCTGTATTCTATAGCATTACTTGTTAAAACTATTAATGCTGGATTAAATGTCAACCTGCATTTGAATTAATTCATTAATACTTTTTTATTAGGAAGAGGTGATCCTATATTCTTTGTTCAATGTATTTTGTTTAAACATTCCTGGATTCAGTATCATTTGCTTTTACATTAGGTATGATCTTTGTCATATTACCCTTTCCCTTTGTTAGACTTTTTAAAGACTTTCCTATCTTATGAGTGTGCAGTTCATGTCCTTAACGTTTGTAAAATTAAGCTTGTTAAGCAATTGTAAATAGTTGTATTTCAGTAAAAATCCAAGCCCACAATGGCTGTCACTTTATACTGATGTATGTCTGTTGGTAATAAGATACCTAGTACTGTAACTCACACAATACTCTCTTTATGGGTTATTGATGTGCTTAAGTCCTTTACATCCAATAAAGCTTTGGCGGTGACTGAGAGTGATCTATTATTGTGTTCCCTAGATGTTAAGGGCTTATACACATCAATTCAATACCCCATGATGAAGCTATTGATTGTGGTATTAGGTACCTTCTCACTATTCCTATGCCTCAGTATAAAATAACTCTTGCTTGTTACCTACCTAAATGTTTACTTAAATACAACTATTTTACATTCCATGGCAATGGCTTTTAATAAAGGCTTGATAAAAGTATAGAATAGGATATATTACAATAGGAATTACTTACTATAATGCATTGATGAATATATTTCATCAACTATTATATGTATGGTCATTAAACTAGTATTAGTTACTCATAGTAGTTATTAAGTATATAGTAACATAGTAACATAGTAACATAGTAAGTAAGGTTGAAAAAAGACACATGTCCATCGAGTTCAACCTTTTTTTTTTTTTTTTTTTTTTTTATTAACTACCTATCTGCCAGTTGATCCAGAGGAAGGCAAAAAAACCCATCTGAAGCCTCTCCAATTTGCCTTAGAGGGGGAAAAATTCCTTCCTGACTCCAAAATGGCAATCGGACTAGTCCCTGGATCAACTTGGACTATGAGCTATTTCCCATAACCCTGTATTCCCTTACTTGCTAAAAAGCCATCCAACCCCTTCTTAAAGCTATCTAATGTATCAGCCAGTACAACTGATTCAGGGAGAGAATTCCACATCTTCACAGCTCTCACTGTAAAAAACTCCTTCCGAATATTTAGGCGGAACCTCTTTTCTTCTAATCGGAATGGGTGACCTCGTGTCAGCTGGAAAGACCTACTGGTAAATAAAGCATTAGAGAGATTGTTATATGATCCCCTTATATATTTATACATAGTCATCATATCACCCCTTAAGCGCCTCTTCTCCAGCGTGAACATCCCCAATTTGGCCAGTCTTTCCTCATAGCTAAGATTTTCAATACCTTTTACCAGCTTAGTTGCCCTTCTCTGTAACCCTCTCTAATACAATAATGTCCTGTTTGAGTGATGGAGACCAAAACTGTACGGCATATTCTAGATGGGGCCTTACAAGTGCTCTATACAGTGGAAGAATGACCCCCTCCTCCCGTGACTCTATGCCCCTTTTAATACAGCTCAAGACCTTATTTGCCCTTGATGCTGCTGACTGGCATTGCTTGCTACAGCCAAGTTTATCATCTACAAGGACTCCAAGGTCCTTTTCCATAATGGATTTGCCTAGTGCAGTCCCATTAAGGGTATAAGTGGCTTGGATATTTTTACATCCCAGGTGCATGACTTTACATTTATCAACATTGAATCTCATTTGCCACTTAGCTGCCCAGATTGCCAGTTTGTCAAGATCCTGTTGCAAGGATGCCACATCCTGGATGGAATGAATTGGGCTGGATAATTTTGTGTCATCTGCAAACACTGATACATTACTTACAACACCCTCCCCTAAGTCATTAATGAACAAGTTAAATAAAAGTGGACCCAATACTGAGCCCTGGGGGACCCCACTAAGAACCTTACTCCAAGTAGAGAATGTCCCATTAACAACCACCCTCTGTACCCGATCCTGTAGCCAGTTTCCTATCCATGTGCAAACGACTTCATTAAGCCCAACAGACCTTAGTTTAGAAAGCAGTCGTTTGTGGGGCACAGTATCAAACGCTTTGGCAAAATCCAAATAGATCACATCTACTGCCCCCCCACTATCCAGAATCTTACTTACCACATCATAAAATGCAATCAAATTCGTCTGACATGACCTATCCTTCATAAAGCCATGCTGATTGTTGCTCATAATGCCATTCATTAGGACAAAATTTTGAATGTGATCCCTTAACAAGCCTTCAAATAATTTGCCCACCACAGATGTCAAGCTTACTGGCCTATAATTGCCAGGCTGAGATCGTAATCCCTTTTTAAATATTGGAATAACATCAGCTTTTCTCCAATCCATAGGCACCATACCAGATGACAGTGAATCTGAGAAAATCAGAAATAAGGGCTGGTCTAAAACTGAACTAAGCTCTCTTAGAACCCGGGGGTGTATGCCATCAGGCCCTGGAGCCTTGTTTACATTAATTTGTATTAAAGCTTTTTGAATCATATCCTGAGTCAGCCACTGACTAGATTGAGCTGAACCATTCGTGCAGTTATTAAGTGAGCCTGTGAACCCAGACTCCTCTATTGTATACACTGAAGAAAAGAACTGATTTAACACATTTGCCTTATCTGTATCTGCTACAACCATACTGGTACCATTATTTAATGGAGCAACACTCTCAACCTGCATCTTTTTACTATTAATATATTTAAAAAACTTTTTAGGGTTAGTTTTCACCTCCACCGCAATTAACTCTTCATAGAACATCTGTCATTTCCACTTTATGCTGAACCCACTAAGAAAGAACAATCATTTATTTAACAGAGATTTCTTTAAAAAGACTTGAAGGCTTATTTACAAATGCAGTGAATTTTGCAAAGTACACTTCTGGGATGCAGAGCAGCATTTTTCCCAGAATTGTAATTTCATTATGGCTGTGCTCTAAATTGTATCCAGTCCAATTGCAATGGACACAATTAATTTACACATGATTTGAGTTACCATAGATTTTCTTCCAGTATGCATTGTTAATAATGACATTAGTGTGCAATTTGCTTGCCACAAATTCATTATGTTAATGAGCTCACTTGTGCAGTATTCATCAGAGAGGGCTGATGAGGTGTTGTGAACTTCACAAGTACTCGCAGATGAAGGATCGTGCATGTCAAATTTCAGGTACATTAATGCCAGTAGTACTTCACAAATACTTGCAAATGCAAGGAGGGTGCACTGTTATTAATGTGCCTGAAATATGATATATTCGCAGGCTACACTTTCAGATACTTTCATAAATCAGCCCATGGACTAGCTCAGCACCCAATATTTCTGCTGATCAAATCAAGGATGTGGTTATGGAAAAATAAATAGAAAAGGCCCATAAGCAAAAATAAGCAGGGAGCAAAATAGTATCGCATGTAATAATTAACGGTTTAATTGATGCTAAAATAATGGATCTTATAAAATGTTTCTACACTTATGCACTAAACCTAAAATTCCATCTCCTCACAATTTTGTGAGTATTAATCATCAAATGCTATTTTATAATTTATTTGTATAATTGGAACCTTTCACATTTGTTTTATGACAATGTGTCATTGTGGTAGACTCTAAATAAGGGGGATAGGTTCTCTTCAGAAACTTCCTTGAGTTGGCTATAGCCGATATCACAGAGGACATACAAATGTAGAGTGCATTACTTATACTATAATTAGTTACATGCCCATGCACAATAACTGATGCACTTTGTACATTTCTCCATGTGGTAATTATCATATTTGTCAAAAATGTTAACAAGCCCTGAAAAATCATGGGAAAATCATACTCCCATATTCAGATTTCCCTATAGACCTGTATTTACTTTTTTGAGATAAGCAATGCATTCATTTTTCTAATCTAGTTTATTCTGGTGAATGTTGTGAATCATCAGCATCTTGTCCTTGCTGCAAGACAATTAAAAGGAAACTAAAAACTAAAATAGAATAAGGCTAGAAATGCTGAATTTTCTATACTAAGCATAACAATGAACTTACTGCACCAGAAGCCTAATTAAACAAATGATTTATACTTTCAAAGTTGGCCACAGGGGGTCACCATCTTGTCACTTTGTTAAAGGACCAGTAACATCAAATTTTTGTGAGTATTAATCATCAAATGCTATTTTATAATTTATTTGTATAATTGGAACCTTTCACATTTGTTTTATGACAATGTGTCATTGTGGTAGACTCTAAATAAGGGGGATAGGTTCTCTTCAGAAACTTCCTTGAGTTGGCTATAGCCGATATCACAGAGGACATACAAATGTAGAGTGCATTACTTATACTATAATTAGTTACATGCCCATGCACAATAACTGATGCACTTTGTACATTTCTCCATGTGGTAATTATCATATTTGTCAAAAATGTTAACAAGCCCTGAAAAATCACGGGAAAATCATACTCCCATATTCAGATTTCCCTATAGACCTGTATTTACTTTTTTGAGATAAGCAATGCATTCATTTTTCTAATCTAGTTTATTCTGGTGAATGTTGTGAATCATCAGCATCTTGTCCTTGCTGCAAGACAATTAAAAGGAAACTAAAAACTAAAATAGAATAAGGCTAGAAATGCTGAATTTTCTATACTAAGCATAACAATGAACTTACTGCACCAGAAGCCTAATTAAACAAATGATTTATACTTTCAAAGTTGGCCACAGGGGGTCACCATCTTGTCACTTTGTTAAAGGACCAGTAACATCAAATTTTTTTTTTACAGAATTCATTAGAATACCACGAAAAAAAACACCAAGACAAATAAAATCTTAAAATAGCAAAGCCTTTATTAAGAAATAACTTACAGAAACTCCACTTCCTGTCCTCTACAGAAACAGCGACCATCCATACTGCGGCGTTTGATTTCTCCTCCCTTGCTATTCTAGTGACACTGTGTTCTCTGCCCCAATCTCCTTCTCCACCTCTTTGCCGATACCTCTTCCTGTGCTGCCAGTACATTATCCGTCCTTCGCTACAGTCAGTTGTCGGTGCCTGCTCTACTCCTGTTCTATATCCAGATGGGCACAGTACAGCACGGAGTACTTCGCAATTACCAAATCCCAGAGGTCCCAGAATGTCAGCGCTTCTCACCCCAGGCAGCAGTAAGCACAATCCCGGCTGAACTGCGAAGTGGCAGTATAGTAGCAGTCAGCGGAAGCGAGTTCCAGTGCTAGGACAGTGCAAAGTAGCGTCGGGTGCGCCTGCCATTGCTATGGAATATATGTGACCTGATGAAATTGGGATGCTGGCTTTTCATACAGTGTATCAGGGAGAGTGGTAGCACTGAAGTAACCTCATAAGGCCACAGTATGAAACAAAAAAATGTAACTGGTAGAGCTGTACCCCAGTGCCCCAGTCCGAATTGCTCGCCCCTCTCTAGCAGTGCCTATGGAAAAGCAGAGGGTACTCACTGTGCCCATGGTCTTTGCCCGGCAGTCAGTGTTTGGCTACAGACAACAGCTCTCAGGCACTCGTGCACCGGTTGGATCGCTCATTCCGGCAGAGTGAAGGCTGCAGCGCTTATCCCATACACTTCTATAGAGTAAGTGGCCGGTGCCAGCATTTTCTTCGCCAAACACCGAATGGAGTGCTCAGTGCAGAGACTAACGATTTGCTCAGACAGGAGCGGCGCACGAGTGCCTGAGAGCTGTTGTCCCCGGGAGAGCCCAGGGGAAGGCAGGAGTTCCATAGCAGATTACACGCTCCTATGAAACGAGCAAGTGACAAGCGCCTTTCTGTTCTGCCTGGGTAGTAATCACGCGCGCATCTCTGCTCAGGGGAGGAGGGAAGACAGAGTCCAGGGAGGTGAGGAGAGCGGAGGAGGGAAGCTGATGCACGGGGAAGGAGAGACACTGCTGCTGCTGGACGACGGGAGGAGGATGCCTGTCAGTGAATAGCCAGGGAGAAGAAATCGATTGCTGCAGTGTGGATGGTCACCTTTTCGCCATTTCTGAAGAGGACAGGAAGTGGATTTTCTGTAAGTTATTTCTTAATAAAGGCTTTGCTTTTTAAAAGTTTCATTTGTCTTGGTGTTTATTTTTTGTTGTGCACTAACGAATTTTTAAACATTTTTTTTTTTTGATGTCCTTTAACATCTTTGCAAGACCATGGCACATGCTCAGTGTGGTCTGGGCTGCTACTTAGAGATCATCATAAATTATCAAAACAGCTCAAGTCAAATAATATCTGCCATAGAAGCAGATACAGCAAGACTTATTAATAATCAGAATATGCAGACTGCACTGGGTTCTGTGTTGTCATGTAATCTAATGTGGATAACCAGTTGTGAAATATGTACAGTTTTTATAAGAAACCTGACTTTATGCAGTGAAATTCCCCCTATTACTTGCTCTGTCTGCTACAGGGAAACAAACAAAGCTGCTCGAGTTCTGGGAAGTCCCTCCCCCCATACTGAAAGTATGATTATTTCCCTGCAGAGCAGTTAGGGACTAAAGTTTTCTATCTGCAGAAGTCAGAGCAAGTAAATGAAAGGAGAATTTTACTGCATACAGTCAGGTTTCTTATAAAAACTGTAGACATTTTTTAATTAATGTATATTGGAGATAGGTTTCTTTTTTGCCTTTACATCCCCTTTAATTCTAGCTGCAATGGGTAATTAGACTACTTTATTTCAAGGTAGCATGACACTTTTTTGTTGTTGTTTATTTGAGAAAATCAGAGTATCATGATAAGAAAGGAAGAAACCCCCTACTGAACATTTGCAGACAGTGATATGATCCAATATAGCCTTTCCTGTTAGGTAGGGGCACATCTATTAAGAACCCTCAATATTAAATACAATGTATAAGGAATATAAGGTAATATGTTTACTAATCAGTGTATCTGACAAGTGCAGTTGTCAGATACATGAATAGACACTATCATGCACAATTATATGTACAAAATGGATACACTTACGGATTAATATAGTTTAAAAACAGCAACATTTAAAAAAATATGCTTCCAAAAAGAAATTCATTTGAGCAGCAAAACAAATGGCAGGCATTTTATCCAAAATGTTATGCACAATGCCCATCCAACGTTGGTTCAATAAATCAGGAACAAAACTAATTTAGGATCTGAATACATTTCTGAAACAAAAAGCATACATCCAACCAGTAATTACATGAAATTGCATTATACATGACAGGGGGACTTCTCAATTGACCCTTCGCCTTGTGCCATCCCACTGAACCCCATTGTTACATACCTTAATGAAACACCAGGAGACAGATATGATGTAAATTGGCTACAACATTTATTCAAGTTTTATCAAATAAATAGGACCTTGCCAGCCTCACCCCAAGGAAATATTCTAAAGCCAGAATTTAACATGAGATCGCTACTGTGCTCTGCTCCTCACTTACATTGATACTGACACTAAAAAACAACTTTTCAAAATATTAATGTACACAAAAAATTAAATATGGGTCACATTGACCATTTTTCACTAATATGTCTGCTTTTGTAAGTATTTCTTACTCGAAGTTCCTAAACCTGACTGTTTTGCCAACCTGACTGTCCCTTCTCGGCCTGTCAGTTAGAGTTTCTAATGCTAATGGGCAACTGCCTCCTCATAGGGAAACATGGGGGATCAGATAGGTAACATAAAAAATCAATTGTAAATACTTTTATGGCAAAATTATAAATATCATTCAAAGACAATGTTATGATAGATGTAAAAAAAGGTTTCATTTCAGTTGTCACGATCTCTTTAAGACTTGAGTTTTCCATTTGAGATCAGCACTATGTCATTATATCCAGCACTTAGGGGCAAATTCACTAACCGCAAAATTTCACCAGCGCTGGCTTCGCGCACATCGCAACACTTCGCCAGGCGTAAATTTGTTTGGACAACGCTAATTCACGAAGATCTGAAGTTGCGCACAGGGTAATGAACGCTGGCGAAATTATGTTCAGCAGTTCGAAGTTACGCTTACGATGGCTAATTAGCATACGGCGTGCAGTTAAAGTACAATGGACGTATATGCTGCAGCAAATACATTACACTGCACAAGGCCAGGGAACCTTAATAAATTATATAAAGTTGTTATAATGCCCTACACATGTGCGCACAGTATAGATTAGGTGTCATATGTTAGCAAATGTAGGGGGGAAGGAGGGTACCCCCAAAAAAAAATTTACGATCTTTTTCAATCTATCACCCTTTAAATAGGAAGAAACGCCAGCGTTTTTTGGGACTTAGAAAAATTTTCAACTATTTTTTGAGGAAGTTCTATCTACTCTATTGCACTTCGCCTGGTCTGATGTGGCGAAGGCAAGTCTGGCTATAGAGGTAATATCAAAAACTTTGTGAATTTGCGTAACACTAAAATTTGCCTGGCGTTAGAGGGTGAAGTTGTGCCAGAGTCTATCTCCTTGGCGAAATTACACCAGCGAATTTACGCCAGCTACCGTTAGTAAATCAGCGAAGTGCCAAAATGATGTCACGCTGGCAAATTCATTCTTGAACCCCATAGCAATTGGAAACATTCCCTGGATCAAGCATTTGGAATGAAATGAATACAATGCTGATTCTCACATTTATACTGAATAAAGATACAAAAACCACAATATTACAGTGTATTCAGGAAAACATCCTCTTGTAATTATTAATAGATAATATGAGAAATAAAGAAAGAAAACCCCCTTACATTTTTACTAAATATTCAAAAAGGGGGTGGGAGGGAGGTCCAGAAGGGCTGGTCATTTGGATCCCTTCTTATGCAGCCCCTGTGCTCATTGCTCCAGTGCTTTTCCTTGCATTTCACTGTGTGTAATTTTGATATTTTAAAAACATTTAAATATCCATACATCAAGTTATTAACCAAGAAGTTCAATTTGTACATACATTCAGTTTATATCCAATAAGAACGTGGACACTGATTAAAACTGACTACTTGTCATGTAGAAAAAAATAAAGTTTCAGTTTAATAGCAGCCTTACAGGCTCTGTGAAATTGAAATAAATGGAAAAAGAATAAACATGCTGAATTAACCCATTAATGTCAGTTTTGCAAGCATTCTTTGCAAGACTTTGGTGGAAAGCAATGCATTTGTAAGCCCTTGCTGAAATTAAAAAATGTATAAATATACATGACAGCATGATGCACTTTTCAAGGCCACTTAAATTTGTCATTTATTTTACTCCATTTTTTTCTGTGAAGTTCGTTTTACACAGCATAATAAATATGCCCCTTAGAGTCGCAGGAGAATAGTATTAGCTTTTGATGAATTTGTCAATATAATTTGTCAGTTCTATAAAATATGACATGCATCGTGAGGTTGCATATTGAGCAGTCTCTAGTTATGCAGTGATACTGTATTTCTAGGACATATAGAGAATTTTACTTACCTACTTGACGTAAATTCCTTTTCTTCTAGTCCCGACATGTCAGTACACATGGGCATTGCCCCTCCCAGACCTGGAGGTAGGACCTATAACATAGCCAATCAAAATGAATCATGACCTATAAGACCACATGACCTCCTCCTCACCACAGTTATACTTTTGCCATAGCAGTACAGTAACAAAAATAAATAAATTGGGATGGGAAACCCTGTACTGACATGTCGGGACTAGAAGAAAAGGAATTTACGTCAAGTAGGTAAGTAAAATTCTCTATTTCTTCTACGTCCCTCCATGTCAGTACACATGGGATCTACCAAGCCATGCACCGAAAACAAGGGGTGGGAATAACCAACATAATGCAAAAACCAAACTGATGCTAAGGAGGCCCTGAGAAAAGGCCAGCATCACATCCATCCAACAGGGGAGCTGATAAAATGTATATCTCCTGAAAAGGGTAGATAAAAGGCACAAGAACATGTCCTAGGACATGGTAAACGATTAACAAGAGCTACAAAATCAACCACAAAATGACAGAGACTGGTACTTGAGGATCAAGCATTGCAGATTAAGAATAAACATATTCTGTTTAAAAAGGTTCCCTCGGTGACTAGAGGGATACCTGCAATATGGTTATCTGACAAAACCACACCTGGGGAAGAACAAAAATCCTGCAACTGTTAAAACAAAAAAGGTGCCTAGGACAAAACCAGAATGATGGCAATAGCCATCTCAGAACTAAAACACCCTAGAAACCACCAGGAAATCAATCAGATCAGAAACTAAACACAACTTGAATGCATCTATCACCAGTGCTGGAGAAATACACGATCCTCAGCAATAGCAAGTGGCCATAAAAAGACTTGGCCCACATTAGCCTGGTCCTGCATCTTAATGGAAGCAGCTCAAACCAGTGCTGACCGGAGTCACCTCTACACCAGAGATCAGTCCAAGATCCACTAACTCCATGCTAATAATACCTAATGAAGACTTAACTAAATGAACACCAACTCTGGGTTATCATAAATCAGCATATCATTGTAACCATTGTAGAGCCATGCTGGTACAGCCCAGTAGCTTCACCAACCACCAAATCTAAACTGGGTATACAACAGCACAAGGATAAGCTGCTGAACCAACCAATGTGACTTAAAGCCATCTACCAGTAAGCTATGCTGTTGCCCCAGCCAACTGCTACACAAGCAAGCAATGGGACCCAAGCCAATTACAGTTCTAGAAAACACCCACAAAAGCCGAGGCCACTACAGCTCAAGCTGCACAATGCTACAGTTTATGCAAAAACTGAACCAAACCTGTGACCATACATAGAAGCTACTGAACCAGCCAACAGCTGGGATCACAATCCAAAATCAGGCATGCCAGAAGCTTATAGCCTACAAAAACTGGTACCAACCAGCAATGATGCACAATCCACTGGCAGAGAGCCAGCCACCATACATGCAACCAGTGGTGGACCAGCCAGCTATTATGTATTCCAACATAGATGTGCAAGGCCATTGTCACACTAGCAGGCCAAGATGCCCGTCAGCTGAAGTGTTTGCAAAAAACCAGAGTGGAATTCGAATACACAAGCAATAGTAAATAAGTCAGCTATTGTGAATGCCACCCTTAGGGACAAGGTAACTAACTGCACTGGCACCTGACACAAAAGTCAATTTCCAAACATGCAACAACGGAGCACGTCAGTTGTTGAACTTGCAAAACCCTGGTCCACAAGCCAGCCTTATTGATAATAAGCAGTGGCATACAGTACAAGACCAAAAACAATGCATGTAAGGCAGAAGAAAAGGTTAGCTGTAAGCCAACATATGACCAACATCAGCTGCTGAATACCAATCAGCAACAAAATTAGCTATGGGCTGTGAAACTCAGAGCAAACACCAGCTGATGGTACAAGCCATGCTAGATCCAACCAAATAGTTAATCATGCCTACTGCTGGTGTAACCAGAACCATACCTGCAAGGATTGGAGACAAGACAAAACCAATGGCTGTTGTCCTGCCAAGGATTGCCGCAAGGCAAACAGACATGCCCACCAAGGGCCACAGCAAGAATAGTAACCATGCCGCCACAGCCGCCACAGCCTGGCTGGTGACCTATACTGTAGGTCACAGCCAAGACTGCCAGCCACAAGCCCACAAGGACTATAATAAAAACTAGCGGCCACCTTAGCCAGGGGCCACAGAAAAGGCCAACAGCCCAAGAACCCTGGTAAAAGGCAAGCAAGCACCTAAATTAAGGGCCATGAAAACAGGCCCGCAGCCATAATAACCCAGGTAAAAGGACAACCAAACAAATGTGCCAAGGGTAAAAGACCACATGAGCCAAAGGCTCATGCAACAGGCCAGCAGAACAAGGGCCCTTGTAAAAGGCCAGCAGACCCAGGAGCCGAGGACCATGGTAAAAAGCCATGGACCATAACAAGGGCTCTAACCCAAGCCAAGGGCCCTAATGAAAGCCAGAGGCCACACAAACCCAGCTCCCTGGCGAGATGCCCGAGGCCTCACAAAGGGCCATAGACTACAAGCTGGCTTCAAGCATGTTAAGGTGCCAATAGACATAACAGTAAGTGCCCTTTAATCTACCAACAATTAAAGAAGGGAAACCTACAGTCACAAAAACTCAGTAGATGTAGTATAACTACAACTGAGCTCCCAACAAAAGCCACCAGATGGGAATAGAATATCTAAGAGAAGGCCTATATCACACAAAAAGACACCATATAACTCGGAACACTGCCTGTTAAGTGTGGAAACATCATAGGAAAAAATGGGGTACAATACTGCGACAGCAGAACAAACCCCTAGCCAGTCCTGGAAATACCAGGTGTAATAAGAGCACACTTGCCTACTGTGTCTGCGAAGAGAACTCGGGCTCACAAACCTAAGACCTCAGATGACAACTATACAAGAAGTCAGAGGAATACAGGCACCTAACCAGATAATATGCGCTAGACCAGTGATCCCCAACCAGTAGCTCGTGAGCAACATGTTACTCTCCAACCCCTTGGATGTTGCTCCCAGTAACCCCAAAGCAGGAGCTTATTTTTGAATTCCAGGCTTGGAGGCAAGTTTTGGTTGAATAATAACCAGATGTACTGCCCAACAGAGTCTCAATGTAGGTTGACAATCCACATAGGGGCTACCAAATGGCCAATCACAGCATTTATTTGGCACCCCAAGAACATTTTTCATGCTTGTGTTGCTCCCCAACTCCTTTAACATCTCGATGTTGCTCACAGGTACAAAAGGTTGGGGATCCCTGCGCTAGACAGTAGGAATAATCCAGACAGATCCTTGGTGGCAGACTGCTTCTAAGGAGCAGACTCAGGGGCGTAACTAAAGAGGAAGCAGACCCTGCGGCTGCAGGTGGGCCCAAAAGGTATAGGGACCCATGAGGCCCAAATAAAGAGCAATTTCAATATGTATTGGTAAAAAAGCACAACCTCTGGATATGTTAGGGGCCCTAAAATGAATTTGCTGTGGGGCCCAATGACATCAGGTTACAGCACTGAGCAGACTCAATGTAAGGAAGGGGCTACCATACTGCTTCAGCAGTGCAAGCCTCCAGCCAACCCTGCAAGCACCCAGTGTAATAAAAGGCAAATATAACCTCTGTGTCTGCACAGAGGACAATAGAAACAACAGAAGCAAACTGAGGAGTATCTGCACATTACCTGATAGCAATGAAAAGTCCGCAGGTTGGAAACTTCAGCTAGAACCCGGATAGCTTTCAGCTGAGGGACATAATTAGCTTATTAACATGCAGACTTAGTACCTTGTGTAACTGCATTTTGCACAGAGGACTCCAGCTCACAACATACGACTTCATATAATATAAGAAGGAACACAGGCAGCTTACCAGATAGCTCAGACTTGTCAGCAGGAATATCCAGTCCAGTGGAACACTGCTTGTTAAGAGCAGACTCATAAGAAAGGAAGGAGGTGCCATACTGCTTGAGCACATGAGCCAATATAACCACTGTGTCAGCCAAGAGGATGCAGGTTCATCCATACAAAACTTAAAATATTAAACAGCAATAGCAAATGGGCCAAAGGAACACCTGCACCTTACCAGATAGTGACTAGTTAGCTTGATGGAAACTCCAGCCAAAGCCCTGATAGCTTTCAGCTGAGGGACATATTAAGCATATTAACATGCAGACTTCCCAGTGAAATTAATGTTTCAAATACACAATGGATACTGAGAAATCAAAATCTCTGGATTCAGTTACCACACTGCTTAGGCAGAGGGATTCACCAGCCAGTACTTAAAGTGTAGCAAGAGCCAATACTGTATTTTGCACAGAGGACTCCAGCTCACAACATAAGACTTCAGATAATACAAGAAGTCAGGGGAACACAGGCACCTTACCAGATAGCTCAGGCTTGTCAGCAGGAATATCCAGGTGGAACACTGTTTGTTAAGAGCAGACTCATAAGAAGGAAGGAGGTGCCATACTGCTTGAGCAGTGCAACCTCTAGCCCTTCCTGGAGGTGCCAATATAACTTCTGTGTCTGCACAGAGGATGCAGGGTCACCCATACAAGGCTTAAAATATTAAACAGCAATAGCAAAATGGGGCGAAGGCACACCTGCACCTTATCAGAGTGGCTAATTAGCTGGATGGAAACTCCAGCCAAAGCCCCAATAGCTCTCAGCTGAGGGACATAATTAGCTAATTAGCATGCAGACTTCCCAGTGCACTACACACAGTAGATAATGAAGAATCATACTCACCAGCTTCAGGCAGTTATAACTAGGCCATATGCATACCCACGGCCCTTTTGCAGAAGTTCTGTAGAGTTCTGTAAAGTCTCACATAACTCAAAAGAAAAGGGGAGTCCAAAAAGCTCACAGGTAACAATGTGGAAGCCCACACCTGTGTTTGTTCCCAAAAAAGCACTAGATTGAATCTTGTGCCTCGCTGGGCATATAGCAGGGGGGCTGTTTTAGCACAGGGCTAGGACCATGGGTATGCCCACACCTGCACTTCTTCCCAATAAGCGATAATTTACAGATTATGCGTCTTGAGGCATCAGGTAAATTATTCTCCATTACCTGGGAATCATCCCTCTGTGTCCACACAGAGGTAAAAAATAAGCAAAAATAAATAAATAAATAAAAATACAGAAGAAAAAACAAAAGGCTCACAGGTAATAATGTGGGAAGCCCACAACTGTGTCTCTTTCCAAAAAGCACTAGATTGAATCTTGTGCCTCGCTGGGCATATAGCAGGGGGGCTATTTTAGCACAGGGCTAGGACCATGGATATGCCCACACCTGCATTTCTTCCCAATAAGCGATAATTTACAGATTATGCGTCTTGAGGCATCAGGTAAAATCTTCTCCATTACCTGGGAATCATCCCTCTGTGTCTACCCAGAGGTAAAAAATAATAAATAAATAAATAAACAAAAAGAAAATGCAAAAGAAAAACAAAAAACAAAAACTGTGTTTGATTTCTCTCAAAATTCAACAAAAAATAAAAAGTGAGGAGGGAGATCCTACCTCCCTGTCCAGTAGGACAAAAAATAACTGTGGTGAGGAGGAGGTCATGTGGTCTTATAGGTCATGATTCATTTTGATTGGCTTTGTTATAGGTCCTACCTCCAGGTCTGGGGGGGCAATGCCCATGTGTACTGACATGGAGGGACGTAGAAGAAATAGTAATGTGCTATATCGAACAGGGCTGAATTACCTGCCTAGTGAACTAAGCTCCAGGGTCTGTCTGTCTGCCCTTTTATTGTTGAGGTGGATGCCTCAGAGGTTGGGGCAGGAGCAGTCTTTTCCCAAAGGCATCCGATAACCAACAAAGTGCACCCCTGTGCATTTTTCTCTAAGAAATTTTCGCCTGCTGAGGCAAACTATGACATCGATAATAGAGAATTGTTGGCTATCAAATGGGCCTTTGAGAAATGGTGGTATCTGTTGGAGGGAGCAAAACATTTGATAACGGTCTTTACTGACCATAAAAATCTCCTGTATATAGAGTCGGCCAAGCGACTAAATCCAAGGCAGGCTAGATGGGCGTTGTTTTTCACCAGGTTTAATTTCTCTCTAACGTTTAGACCTGGTTCTAAAAACACTAAAGTAGACCCACTCTCTAGGAGTTTTGAATCCAACCCCTCTGAATTTAGTGAGTGTACCCCCATCATTCCTGGTGAGAAGTTAGAGATCACCACAGTCCTCTATAGTGAAATTTTGCCACTCTCCATTCATTTCTATGGGATTTTGAAAGGTGTATTTATTTATAAGATGAACTTTCACTTCCACCCAATGATAAATACTCTTTGAAAAATCCCATAGAAATTAATGGAGACTGGCGGAATTTCACTCAAGAGGACTGTGGCGATCTCTAACTTCACTTTTTGATAAATATACCCCTATGAATTTTATATTTTCTATCTTGAACTGGTGTGGGGGGATAATGCTTAAAAAATCTGTCTATAGATGCCTAGGTATGATATAATAGTCCTTTTCCAACTTATATTTAAATGTGGAATGTAAAGCTTCAAAAATTTGGGAAGAGGCAATGCTGTTTTAGTATTAATCCCCTTATATCCAGAATGAGCATTATAAATATCCAGGAGTTTATGCAATGACAGAAAGAAAACCCGAGGATGAGTATAAAAAGCACATTATCCCCAAAGAGAGTGATTCTATTTTGGCCCCACTTCATATTCTTTAATATCTGGCTTGCTGCTGGGCCCACCCCTCCAGCCAAAAAAGTCTTAAGAGGGGCCTGGTGCACACAGCCACACTTGGTCCATCCCTGACTATCCACCCACTCCCTGTCAGCTGATTCCCTATGCTCCCTGCCAGCTCTCAATTAGTAAAGTGGCTGCAGAAGGGAGATTTACACATATCTTAGAGGAAGCAGACCCTGTGTCCCGGGCGCCTTTGTTCCCTAGCCCCCCCCCACATGTCTATAATTACGACACTGGTGAATGGATATGGTGGTTTCTAGCAGTTCAATGCTTATGGTGTAAAGTAGGGGGGCAGTGGTGTAACTATATGTTACTGGGCCTCACAATTTTGGTAAAACATTGGTAATTTGACCTATTCTACAAAGATATATCCAACTTGCTCATTAATAAGGGCCTTATTGGGCCCCTCTACTCTCCTGGTACTCCCTGTAACTGCAGGGTCTGCTTCCTCTGTAGTTATGTCCCTAGAGGGTGAAAGGAAGAAGCCTTGCCCTATGCCACTGGAAATATTAATCGGGTTGGCGAGCTAATATAAGTAGTGGGTTATTATACAGAGCATGTAGGGTTTGAAGAAAAGGGCCATGTAGGCCATAAGGTGCCGAAGGAGGAGTTCAAATAAGATAAATACCTATTCAAGCCTGGTGACTTATCCCATACAGAAAAATATTAATAAGAGATCAAATTATATAAATGAAAATAAATTCTTACAGTTATCAACTTTATCAAAACAGGTGCAACCCCATTTAAAATAGGCTAGATCTTGTCCATCTCGGAAACAGTCAGAGCACCAGTTACGTTTGACTCTCTCTCTCCACAGGAAGGGCCTTTTCTACTTGAAAGTGAAGGAATTATGTTGTGCTACTACACCTCACTTGTGCTGTGTGACAAAACAAAAGAATTGTAGCCAGAAGGTTCTTGAACAGAACAAACAGCTTTAGTCTCTTAAAGGGGAAGGAAACCTAGTCGGCGCAAACCCCCACCCCCCCTCCCGTTTGTTGCCCACCCTCCCTCCTCCCCCCTGGCCTACCCGTCCCGCTGGGCAAATGCCCCTAACTTGTTAGTTACCCTTCTGCGCAGGTCCAGTCCAGGGAGTTCACAGACGACATCTTCTTCCACGCGATCTTCTTCCTGCTGTAAACAGCGTTTTGGCGCATGCGCAGTAGGAGCATTTCGCCGGTACGGATCTACTCCGCATGCGCCAAAAGTCACGCGCATGCGCAGTAGATCGTACCCAGCGAAATTATCCTACTGCGCATGCGCCGTTCAAAGCAGGAAGAAGATCGGGTGGAAGAAGATGTCGTCTGTGAGCTCCCTGGACTGGACCTGTGCAGAAGGGTAAGTAACAAGTTAGGGGCATTTGCCTAGTGGGACGGGTAGGCCAGGGGGGAGGAGGGAGGGTGGGCAACAAACGGGAGGGGGGGTGGGGGGTTTGCGCCGACTAGATTTCCTTCCCCTTTAAAGAGCTAAGCAAGGTTTGGATACTCACAATACTCAGAGGTTTATCACATACATGTCAGCTATATTACAGCATTTCAGAGCCAGCAACTTTTAACAACCTTGTGGAGATAGCGTACCACACTGGATTCATGCACCCTCAGGATCTCTGTGCCATGACCTGGATCCTCACACAGGGGATCAGAGAATTCACTTAACCTAAATCCATATCAGGCTGTGATACCTACACTACAGGCCAGTTTTGCACGAGGGGAGAGTTACCCCCTTGCTATCCATTCTAGTTGGAGCCAGGCTGCTCTTGCTAAACTAGCTCTATCTGCCTCACTTTCCTAGAAAGTGCTCTTACAGAGGGCTACCCTGTCCTGATTTCACTTCATTCACGAAGTCCCTGTATACCCGACTTCACCAAGGCATTTCCTATACTGGGGCCTAAACTCCAGGCTCCCATTACCAACTACACTCTCCTGGAGTGGCAGGGGAAAGAAGAAACCCCACCCTCTGCCCAGCACTATACTTAAGTTTGGCAGGAACTTGTCATCAGCCTCTGGGCCAATGAGACACCGTACACATTATGCTAATAAGCAAAAGTAGATACATAGGCTTTTGCCCAGCAACCAGAGTCCAAGGAAATGTAAGCATTTAAAGCCAAAGGGGAGCATTGAACCTATGTGTCCCTACACAGGCATCCAATTTTAAATAAACACGAAAAAGTATACAGTATGAGTTATGACAATTCCATTTTTTACAGAGCATCCATGTTAATCCTTCAAAGAAGAGAAGCAAATTAAAACCTCTGTTTCTCCCTGTTTTCATCCAGTCAGTTTAGCTGCCTCCAATCCCAAGTGCCCCCACACACTTTTGCTTCATTTGTTTACTGTTATGTATTTAAAAAAGAATTTAGAATTTGTTTTACTCTTCTCTACAACATTTTCAGTTTTAGCTTTTTAATTTAAATTTATTTGTGTTTTAAAATGTGAAAGACTTTGGTCTTTTGATGGACTTTGGTCTTTTTTCAACCCGATCTAACTATGTAACATTAAATCACAACTAGTATTTTTTTTCTTAATCACTTGTTTATATACTCATGTATACAGTTGTCTAATATAAAAATATAATATGATCACTATTCCATAACTGCACACCCACACCAGTGCTCAAAAAAAATTCAGTATTAAAAAATAAAAATGTGTTTTGCATTGTTTCTTTGGAAAAAGAATTGTGCAAGCATTTTCATATCTGGAAGGTCTTTAGGGAAAGCTCTTCACATACAGAAGCTACCATGATTTTCAGTATCTACAGAACTGGGCTGCATTTTGAAATGTATGTTTAGTTATAACACATGCATTGGCTGCCAACAATAAAATGCATGAACTGATTTAGATAAAATAGAACCTGATAGGTCTTGAATTTAATAAGAATTGTTGAGCATAACTTGAAGTGTAGAAATATATGCATAGAAGGATATATGGGATGCCAGCAGTTTACTGTGCAGGAATTAAATATACATGACAGAAAGATTAATCCAGTATGTTTGCTGAAAGCAATAGGCCAGTGTACAGAGGATGCTATCTTCTGTCAAAGCAATGGAATGCAGAGTGTAATGAGCAGAAAATAATTGTTTTCCTATGTTAGCTTGTTATTGTATACATAGCAGTTAAATTATTCTAATTTTCAGTGAATCCTAACTAGCAGTGAATCCTAACTAGCACAAATACAAGCAAACAAGCAAACATTTTCTGTATTTTATGGATGATGTTTAAGATGTCATTATTTATTTATTATTTAGAAACAGCTTTTTTTCTACCACAGATATATCAGAAATGCAATGTCTATTTAAATGTAAAATGTTTTACACATAGGAGCTGGAATGAACACAAGTATTTTTGGGTCATAATGGAGACTGCAGATCTACAGAATATGCAAGACTTCCTGTTTATATCAGTTTGAACAGCCTGTGACAGAAAGTCTTAGCAGGTAAAAGAAAGCTTCTTTAATAGCGGACCTTAGTCGTGGGAAAAAAATTGATGATTGACAAGGTTATCAGGCTGGAAAATCCAGTGTGATTCTATTAACACAGGCAGGGTTTTCTTAAAGCTTGAGTCCAAAAGCTCAAGCAACCCTTAATAGACCCCTAATAGTCTCATTCATTTGTGGCCTGGTTGCAAGTACTAGTGCTATGAGGGCTCTAACATCATACCTATTAGTGCTAATTCAGAAATCACTTTCATCCACATCTTACTTGTGCTCTAAAACTTGTGGCAGATTAAAAATCTGGTTTGAGGTGCAATGTCTTCAGACTTTAAGATGTCAGAATGATCCATGGGGATTGTTAGGGGGTGGGACAGGGGCAACCGACATACCTCCCTTACCCCTCATGAATACTTGACCAACAATGGCAGTGCTGCTTTAATGGGAGAAGCACAGGTCTTTGCACTCTACAATGTATAGCTCTGTTGATGGGGCAAGGTGCAGCTCTTACCTGTTTTTAGCACTTTGTACTATGCTCACCATGCACAACTAGGCTCTTAGGAGTCAGACTCAGCCTTAAGGTAGTATGAAGATCAGCCATTATCTCCACTGAAGAAAATAGAATGGTCTAGAGCCAGTGATCCCCAACCAGTAGCTTGTGAGCAACATGTTGCTTTCCAACCCCTTGGATGTTGCTCCCAGTGGCCTCAAAGCAGGTGCTTATTTTTGAATTCCTGGCTTGGAGGCACGTTTTAGTTGCATAAAAAAACAGGTGTACTGCCAAACAGAGCTTCGATGTAGGTTGACAAGCCACATAGGAATTACTATGGCCAATCATAGCCCTTATTTGGCAACCCAGGAACATTGTTTATGCTAGTGTTGCTCCCCAACCCCTTTTACTTCCGAATGTTGCTCATGGGTTCTAAAGGTTGGGGATCCCTGGTCTAGGCTAATGGACTAAGGTCCATTTGAAGGGCTTTCTAACATGGGGTTGGACATCAGTAAGTGTGAACTAAAACTGGTTGTAACTAATACTCAGTTCATCAGGGAGCATACTATACAATATGAAGTTAATGTGCTAAGTGTAGCATCATGAAGCAAGATCAATGCAATATATTAAGAAAACCTGTTCACAAAAGTCTTTTGTGAAGATAAAGCAATTAAAAAAGCAGTTAAGGAGACATACAGATCAGGAAGCAGGAAACAAGCCACAAGCCAACAGTCCTTACTGCCTGTCCTAAGGGCTCCTTGCAGAGCTGTGAGATTTTCAGTGCCATTGATTTACATCTCACACAAAATTGTCAAAATTGTCACCTATTTAACACAACAATTATGTACGTGCTAAGGCTTAATTACAAAGGTAAATACATTTACCTTTGTAATTAAGCCTTAGCACGTACATAATTGTTGTGTTAAATAATATAGTATTTCACATCTGTTGGTGTTTAATTGCTAGTAATGGTCAGTCTTTATGAGTATACTTTGCCTTTTATTTTTGGCATTAAAAGACTACTATGTTTGAATTTAAAATAAAAACTGTAATAAATGAAGTCCATTCACAATACTTTTCTATGAAATATCTCTTTTTCCAAGTAAGTACATCATAGAATAGATTAGCAAATAGAATAATTTTGTCCACTCTAGACATCTTTGTAAATGCATATCTGCCATTAAACTCCAGCTATAAAGTGGATTGTTTGTAAAGATAATCCCTCTTAGATTCTGTAAACAAACATTTACATTTGCAATAAAGCAGCAGGGATTACATAATCCTTTATTAGCTGTAGATGCCTTTGAATGGAATGTATATTTGTTATTTTGTTGCCGTCAAAAAACCCTCAATTCTAGTAAGTGTTTTTCCCAATTACATTTACCCTATAAAATGCAATGGAATTTGCATTTTATACCAGATAATGAACTCCAGGCCTCTGAAAGCACAGACTGATACACTGCTCCTCAGAGCTGTTTAAAGAGTATTAATGGAACATACAAGAGCTCTCCCGTTCTTATACATGTATTGGGCACTTAGCTGTTAACAATAATTAGAAACAGCTATAAAGTGAGGTTACAGTATATGACTTCATTTGTCCCTAAAGCTCAGTAGCTAAATTGACATAGTTTTTGCTGTTGCTTTCATAGTATAAGAAGATTTCCTTGCTATGGAGAATTTCATGTATGGTCAAGTTTGGATGGTCAATGTCATTCTTTATAAAATGCATTGAACCTATTTAGTGCCATATCTAGTATAAATCACATGAGGGCCTGTTCCTAGAGCAGCAGGGTCCAGGGGGCAGCAAAGCAGATGGCTTATTTTTTTCTTTTTTTGTATCTGGACTGCCCCACTGCCTTTATAGCTAAAACAGTGGCAGGATAAGGGGGTGGGGGCTTGAGCAAGGTAAGGTTGTGAATGTATGCTATTGAAATGTTAATGAACTGTGTTTCTGTTACCCTTAGGTAAGGAAGAGTTAGGAAGAGTAGCACACACACATAATATATAAATAAAATAATTATTTATATAAATAATATAAATAAAAATAATTTATATACTGTATTATAAAGGTTTTTTCTTTCAGTATGGTGACACCTATATTTAAGTTTTTGAGATTGTTTCTTTTTAAGCTGACTTTCTGTTTACTTCCAAAGCATGTGGCAAAATCTTAGAAAACTTTGGGCACCACAATATTTTTAGAATACCACTACACCAATATTAGCGGCTGGTCTCTGTTCTTCCTTTTAATCAAGGCCAACACATTTCCCAATTTGATAAAATCCATTTTCACAAAAAATTTACTTTATAAGGGTATTCTTATAAAGCTTAGTCTTGCAGAGCCTTCTGCATGCATGTGATGCTGGATTGAGGGATTTGCCAGACTATCTACAAGATAGCTGGGGCTTTCACTCGTTATGGGCATGCATGTGGGCTAACATATTGTATCCACTATCTTGAATATGGTTAGCCTTTTATACTAATCCCTTATTTTTAACAAAGATAAGCAAAAAAAAAGTACTTGTCTTTAGAATGTACAAAATATATTCAGATGTATTTTATTTTGTACTCTGTATTGTTTAGATTTCACGGAACAACCTATTCCTTGACGGGCAAATGGGCAGTATACAGAGTGCTATAATATAAGTCTAATATCAATTACTTAAGTCCCCCATTTGCTCTGTTTTGCGTCGAAACCAAAGGCCTAAGCCAAAATAGGTAAAAGGGCAGGTGAATGGTGGCTTTACAGGTAAACAATATAATAACATGATAACTAGAGATCTAGATAGCCCTGCTGACAGATGTCAAGGGCCTCAATTTGTCCGTTAGGCTGCAGTACAGAAATGATTGTTTGAGACAACTGATGTTGACACCAGTCTATATTTAACAGACATAAAACCACAGGGTCTGAGCAGGTTGAAACCAGAATGCCAAGGTATGTCGCAATATACGCTGCCAAAGTTGTAATGCTAAGCAAATCTTCTTGACATATAACATATATGGAGGAGTCAGACCATGTATGGTATTACCGTGTACCCCTTGTCACAATTACTGTAAATGCCTTCTGAAAGCTATATAACGCTTGGACCAAGAGGTGTGTCTTTGGTAAGTCCTCCGGTCTCACCCAGGTGTCATGCTCCGGTGTTACTGTGACAGCTTACCCAGACAAAACTGTTACCGTATATACTCGAGTATAAGCCGACCCGAGTATAAGCCGAGGTACCTAATTTTACCTAGGAAAACTGGGAACCTATATTGACTCGAGTATAAGCCTATACTACACTTTTGCCTGCAGGGTCACATTTTCCTTTCCAGGCACAGCTACCCGCCCACTTCTCCTTCTAACTGGATCTCAGGACAGGCATGCAGGGAGGATTCTGAAGTTTAAGGAGCTTCTCTCTACCTGCTTCTGGCCAGCTCTGAGGTTGGGGTTGGGTTTCTTTGCATAACAGTTCTGTCCTCACACTCATTAGCTGTCAGTGCTGTCAATCATAAGTTGTGGAAAGCCAGGGTCAGTCGGTCAAAGCCTCTGTTATTCGCACTGTGCTGCATTTATCCTTTTCTTCCCTGCAGCCAGACACCCCCTTGCCAGTCTCAGTACTTTAATAACTTTAATAATTCCATTTTACTAAAAGCTGCTCTCCTTCTGAAGCTCCCCTCTCCCTCCCAGACAAGCAAGTGGAAAGAAAGCTCTGAAAAAAGCTCCCCCCCCCCCTAAAAGCAGCCTCCCTAGTTTCAGGTTTTCCCGTGCATGTTTCTTCATACATTCCTTTCCCTCTGTAACACCGCCTCCCACACAGACAGGCATGGGAAATAAAGGGAGACTGGCTGTGTATTTGCTCCTTGCCGAACATTCTTTTCTATGCACTGAGCACTGACACACGCGAGTATAGGAGGAGCTGTTTCAGGTGAATTAGGCTGCTTATGTGACATTTGCGCATGTGTCATGTAGGCAGCGGCTTGTCGGATACTGGGCGCGTCACGTACTGAGACTCGAGTATAAGCCGAGGTAGACTTTTTCAGCACATTTTCAGTGCTGAAAAACTCGGCTTATACTCGAGTATATACGGTATGTTATTTTGTACTAAATAAATTGCCTCATTATTACTAAAGGTTTTCCTTTACTAAGTTTTGTCTTACACAAGGTCAAATGGTATTACTAAAAATACCATCAGTATTAAGACAGAAGAGGCTCACAGCAGCTTGTAGTGAAACAGGCTTTACTTTACTAAAAGAACATGACTAAACTGTCAACATGTGAGAGGAAGGAAACAGGATGACATGAAAGAGTTTTATATTTAATAGCACCAGCTAGCGATTGCACAATAATAGTCAATGCATAATGAGTTGACAAATGACAGAGCTCAAAGCACAGAAAATATAAATGCTCTGTATGTGCTTTGATATAATAATCACTAAGTAACCTGTTTAGAAAGTTATCATGTCCTAGAAATACACCACACATAGCCAGCACCATGTAAACTTCATGGATTAAAGTAAAATCTGGTGTATGTATAAAACTGTGTATTCATTTAGTTAAATGGAAAGGCCAGTGTAAATGTTTTGCCCTTTTGGAACTTTATAAATAGAGCCTAAGTGCAAATGAAGTTTGAGGCAAAAAAAAAAAGTGTTTGCGACATATTACTAGGGATGCACCAAACCCAGTATTCGGTTTGGGATACAGTCTTTTTCAGCAGGATTCCGCTAAATGCAAGTGCAAATTAAGTTTCGTATTTGGTTCAGTATTCAGCCTAATCTTTCACAGAGGTTCAGCTGAATGCTAAAAAAAAAGGATTCGATGCATCTCTACCTAGTCTTGGTAAAGTTTTGGTAAATGGACTATTAATGGACTCTTCTTTCATCTGGCTTTGAATACACAATAGTGAATGTTATTATTTAATGGGCATTTCCATATGCTACATTTGTATAGAGCCCCTAAATAACCATGTGGATTTGTATTTGACTCAATAATTGTTTGCCGATAAGGATACCAATTTATTGACAAACAAGTATGGCACTAGATTTAGTTCTGATTTAGTTATGCAATGAAATGGTACTCACCATGGCTTCCAGTAACATTGTAATGAGCCATCAAGGTTTTTCCACTACACAAAGCTTCACAGTTATTATACTGGTGAAATACACAACGGATACTAATCTTTTACATTTCTGAGTGGAACTCTGTGCCCTGTCTATTTTTGCCCTTTGGGAAAGAGTGTTTTTAATTTCCAAATACAAAAAGCCTCACACCTTAATAAAGACCTTTTATCAACGTTACCTGTATCTCTCTGTACTATCTCCAGGATCTGCCATCTCAATTGTGAAATGTTATGTGTTGCTTCAAAAAAATGCTTTGCCAATAAAGTCTCTTTTTAAAATTTTTATTTTTCTTTCTCTTTGCTTCTACAGACATTAGTACCTTCCCCTTTTACTTCAGGCTTAAAGTTTCTTATTACACTCTTATGCTCATTCATTCTTATTTTAAAAGCCGTGGACGTCTGGCCCTCGGATCCAAGTCTACATGGACACTTAATAAATTTAGTAAATAAATCTCTTCTTCTGTGTCACATGTTGCAAAATGTTTAAATTTTATATCACGTCCTTGGCTAGGATGCTTGCATATTTCACCTTTGATAACACTATTACAGTGACCACAGTTATAGCACAGAAAGGTAACTATTTTATTGTACTTTACTTTATGAATTGATTTAATCCTATAGTCCGTTCTGATAATTCCATCAGATGTAGCTAAAGAGGGATTTGTCAGTCAATACTTTTCCAAATATTTTATCTTTCTGTAAAATGGGCCAGTGCCGCAAGATAACTTTTTGATAAAGTGGGGGCCGTAAATGGTTACACAAACAGTATTTTGATTTCTTATAACCTTATATTTCTCTTTTGCTTTTAAGAGGTCTCTCTTGTCAATATCAAGGACCCCGCCATTAGTTACCTGCAACTCTTCCTTATCATATATTTTCATTAAATTTATTAACCAATTCATCAGCTTGTTTTTTTGTATAGTTCATCTGGTGAAGTGATTCTTCTAGCCCTTATGAACTGGCTTTTTGGAAGTCCTTTGGTAACCCCTGTTGGATGGAAACTATCTTTATATAAAAGGTTGTATCTATCTGTGGGGTTCTTGTATAAGTCTGTGGTCAGTGGACCTATGTTCATAGTGTAGCGCTATAGTAAACTGCTTCTACTTTAGCAGTTATAGCTACTTTCCTTTGTGGGCTCTCACCACAAATGAGCTCTCTTTCTCAGGGGCAAGCCCTCGCAACGAAGTGGAGGAAGGGTGTAGTGCAACTGCAACTCGGTGCAATAGCACAATGATGGGCGCCAGTAGTTCTTTAATAGTAAACCAAAAGAATATTTATTGAACAATAAAGCATGAAGATGATCAGTACAATTATCCACAATGGAGCATCAAATACCACAGCAGCATTAAAGGAGCTTATACTCACAGCACGCATAGGCTGAATCCCCACAGGCCAGGGAATAGCAGCAGAGAGTAGTTGCAGCAGGTGTGGGTATTAATATATCTTCAGTACTCAGGCACTCCTGGTTGCTCTTAGGGGAAACCTACCATCCCTAATCTCAACACATTTAGTCCCTCTCTGGGTCAGTATTACCCAGGGATCTTAATCCCACTAATCTCCTCGTAGGAGCCTTGAGCTGCTCAACTAATTAACCTCTCTATCACTCCTAGAGTGATCTATGAACAAGTATAGCTATCTACTTACTAGGGTACTGGACTCTAGGGTCAGCACTACCCATTCCCTTCCAGCCTGTTTGGTTGGGCTAAAGCAATGGACCCAGAGCACATGGCTCCTAAACCTTTTATACTCTGGCACAGCGCCACTCAGGTCACAGTGTGAATTACAGGGGTTACATAAGCACAGGAGCACAGTACTCCTCCCAACTGTGTTTTAGGACCCACTTAGGTATCCAAATAGCTAAGGATGTGCCTGTCAATAAAGTGTAAGGGTGTCTAAGATTTTCACATCCCTACATTCTCCCCCTGGTGAATTCCTTCCGTCCCGGCAAGGAACCTTCAAAAAAAAACAATACTGAAAATATAGCAGTTAAGGCACATCATGCAAGAAACCTTTTCAAAGAACACATTGCATTACTATACCATTATCTTATAACCTCTTCGGGGTAACTCTCCTGAGTAACCCAGGTACAATGGCATAACTGAAAGAGAACATATCAATAGCACAGTTTCATTCATGAACAGGTAAACTTTTATCAGTACACCTGCAAAAGAACACAAGTTAGAACTACTGCAGTTCAAACACAATCAGTATTCTAGTCCATCAAATAGTCGAACCCCCAATCCTCTTTGAAAATGCACTTAGGAGAAATTGGATGAACCTACCAACGGGCAGGTATTAACTAAAACAGTCCTTGGGCCTAACTCCAACTGGAGTAAAATGAAAAACAATCCTCCCCTGTAGAAAGTTCAGTCACTTTGAAGGGACAGGAAAATAGGCAGATAGCTCAAAAATAGCTACAAACAAACTCCCAATGGAGTATCAGCAGTGAAACCAAGAAATAAACACCCACCCACCAGCAGATTAAATCATGTGAAGAAATCTTGCCTTAGTATCTTCATAGGGGATGTAGTATTTGGGATGGGGTTTGTCCACCCACTGTCCATCTCCCAAATAGACTTCCAAGTTGAAGTACTTGGTGGGGTTATACTTGCCACAGCTTTTCACGGCATTCTTTAAAATGGTGCGGCCATACCACCATTCCCTTTCTATGGAACGCAGGTACTGCCAATCCTGCTCTCTCCTCACTTTGTCAGGATTGGTAAGGCAACTGTGGTGCATCTTTTCTTTGCGAAGAATCTCATCTATGAGCCAATTTTCATAAGATGCCGCCACCTTCTCGTACACCCACAGTGGTGCATAGGGCATGAAATATCCCCAAGTTCTATGAACATGAAAATTTATCACCCTCTGTACTCTGGATACAGAGGTGAATACATTGGGGTCTGCCCGTCCTGGCAGCACCCAAAAATCTTTTTCCTCCTCAGGACCAATGATGGGAGGTGCAGTGAAACTGGAAGGTCTCTCTATAGAAGGTGTTGGCTCAGACACGGCTTCAGGAGTTTCCTCTTCATATTCTTCCCATCCAGGGGCTCTTTTGAGGATGGAGTCATCAGCAACAACTGGAATGGTAGCAACCAGTCCTTTCTCCCTCTCTAGGGATATCTTACCCCACTCGTGATGGTACAGCTCCGACACGTGAGTGCTCTCTCCTGGCTCACTAGGAGTTTGAAACACTGTCACCTGGGAGCACACATTCTTTGTTGGCTCACTAGCCACAGATCGTCGGCTCTGACATCTGACCTGAGCCGGAAGGTCCAATGTGGAATCTCCATCACTGTCCACACTGGCAGAGATCAACTTTTCTAACAGGTCCTCCTCATCCTCCAGGATTGGAGGATCTCGAATGGTTGGAGCAACAGGAGCAATGGTCCCCAACCTGCCAAAGGAAAACTTCCTCCAGTCCACATCAGAACTAAGGACTGGAAGTGGTGCAGGAACAGCTAGGGCTGTATAGACAGTCACTGTTAAATCCCCATGAAGTCCCATGCCACTGAGCAATACTTTGCGGGGCAAAGGATCATCTTTGGGGCAAATCGTCACAAGAGGCTCCTGGTCAGTTCCAACATTCTCCTCTTCTGAGGCATGGAGCAATTCAGGATTTGAATTCACCTCCCACGAAACATCAGGCTCAGCATAGCTAGATATGAACGGCTGAGACATTTCCTCCTCTGAGGATACAAGAGCAGCTTCAGACCTGCAAGCTACATCAGGCTCTAACACGTGCCACACCCCTTCTGGAAAGTCCTCTTGGGGTGTGCCGGGGACCCAACAGTCAGGGTCCTCAACTGTTAGTAAGGAATTCAAGTCTCCCCCTGGTACATCTGAAACTGGGGAAGACGCTTTAAGAGGCAAAGGCGCAGGACACGCCAAAATATTTTGTTCACCCTCGGACTTTAGCAAGGGGATATTAGGAGTCACATCAGCCGCCCAGCCGGACGGCACTCTTTCGTGACCCGCAGCGGCGGTCACAAGTTCCTCTCCCCCTGGTATGATCAGATCAGTCTGCGAGGCACAATCGCACATGAACTTAACCTCACTGAGTTTTAAGGCCGGCACTGTTGCAGACACTGAGACAGACTCGGGCATAGAAACAAAGTCCATAGCAGGCTCAGGGACTGGTGTATGGACAAGCTCTGGAGCGGGGCCGGAGACAAGCTTGGGTGCGGCTCCAGATATGGGGCCCGCAGCCGCTACCACCCCGGGGGCACCCTCTATCTCGTTATAGATGAGAATAGTTTTGCCGCTCACCTTGTCCCGTATTCGGTCCACCAAGGGAGGTTGATCAGCCCGCTTGAATGGTCCCATCCACAGATGAGCTTCACACTGGAAACAAACACTCTCCGGATCTTCCAAGGCGTTGGGTGCTTCCAAGTCGCACACGCCACAGGCCGGAATCATTGTTCCCCATTCACTTGGGGTAAAGGTTCCTTGGTATATGTACTGCCACTCAGCCTCCACCCGGATAGGAACGGAATCAGCTCTCGCTCGACGAGGCAAAGGCTCCATGGGCAGCTCCGGAACAACGGGTTCGGAAATCGGCTCCATAACAGAATTCGAGTCACAGTCCACTAGCTCCGAAGATCCTAGCAGCATGAACGGCAAACAGGATATGCCAGCCAAGCTATCTTTTAAATTAGGACGTCGCGACATCTCCTCAGTAACGCCTCCTAGAGGTGAGTGAGTATGCCCCTTACTTCTTCGCGGGCTTTCTGACTTAACCCCTTCTGGGCAGGTCCAGGGCACAGGGTGTGGCGCAGCAGAGAATTTCTTAACAGCCACTTTTCCTGTGCGAGGGGGAATAGGTGGCGGTGTAGCAAGACAGCTATCCACCAACGGGTCTTTTTCCTGGGCAATATTAGGACATTCCTCAACGGGCAAACTGACACTACAGTCCTTGACATCATCAGCTAGGAACGGATTAAGCCCAGGGGTAGACACATTAATCTCATAATCATCAGACACTTTAGTGCTACAGCCCTCTTGTTCTCCCAATAAACTCGAGCAGTTAAAAGAGTCAGTTACACAGTCACTAAAAGGAGCTAGCTGAAACCCAAATGGAGGGAGTGTTGGCGGGCTCTGGTACCGACAAGGGCACCCTTCGCTCTGGACTCCCATCGGATAGACTCTAGAAGGCCAGGTGCTTTTCTGGGGCACTACAGGAACCCAATATAAGAGCCGGACAAATCCCTTCTTGTCTGAGGGTTCTCTAGCTACATAAGCAAACGCATCAAATATAGAATTTCCCATTAGCGATTGATTCACAACGTCTATGGGACATTCCTCAGGTACATCATCTACCATAAATGTGTATTCAGGATCCGCTCCCATATCCAGGGACCAATCCCACATTGCAGCTTCAGATAGGGGAGCCATAATGTTTAATAAGGACAGAACCAAGCAAACAATACACTTCTCACTGGAATCAGTATGGCAGCACTGGGGGAATAAGAACTACAGACTTTCCCCACAGTAAGGTGCCTTTTTCCTACTGTGTCCGCACACGCAGCGCCTGTCACACTAGGCTGCGTGCAGTATAACAATTAATGGTTACAGTTAACCCTTTAGAGCCCCACGTTGGGCGCCAAAATGTAGCGCTATAGTAAACTGCTTCTACTTTAGCAGTTATAGCTACTTTCCTTTGTGGGCTCTCACCACAAATGAGCTCTCTTTCTCAGGGGCAAGCCCTCGCAACGAAGTGGAGGAAGGGTGTAGTGCAACTGCAACTCGGTGCAATAGCACAATGATGGGCGCCAGTAGTTCTTTAACAGTAAACCAAAAGAATATTTATTGAACAATAAAGCATGAAGATGATCAGTACAATTATCCACAATGGAGCATCAAATACCACAGCAGCATTAAAGGAGCTTATACTCACAGCACGCATAGGCTGAATCCCCACAGGCCAGGGAATAGCAGCAGAGAGTAGTTGCAGCAGGTGTGGGTATTAATATATCTTCAGTACTCAGGCACTCCTGGTTGCTCTTAGGGGAAACCTACCATCCCTAATCTCAACACATTTAGTCCCTCTCTGGGTCAGTATTACCCAGGGATCTTAATCCCACTAATCTCCTCGTAGGAGCCTTGAGCTGCTCAACTAATTAACCTCTCTATCACTCCTAGAGTGATCTATGAACAAGTATAGCTATCTACTTACTAGGGTACTGGACTCTAGGGTCAGCACTACCCATTCCCTTCCAGCCTGTTTGGTTGGGCTAAAGCAATGGACCCAGAGCACATGGCTCCTAAACCTTTTATACTCTGGCACAGCGCCACTCAGGTCACAGTGTGAATTACAGGGGTTACATAAGCACAGGAGCACAGTACTCCTCCCAACTGTGTTTTAGGACCCACTTAGGTATCCAAATAGCTAAGGATGTGCCTGTCAATAAAGTGTAAGGGTGTCTAAGATTTTCACATCCCTACAATAGTAAACTTTATGGTATCATGTATGGCATTCAGGTAAGTATAAAATTTGGACAGCAGTTCCAAGGAGCTTGTCCATATTATGAACATATTGTTCACATAACAACGCCAGACTGCAATATATTGTTTGTAAATTGTATGGTTTGTATTGTATTGGTTTGTTTCAAGGTTCTGGTTCACTTATGTGCATTGATTTGTCTTTTTCCTCTCCATATCATCTGCAAACCAAATACCAGATGGAAAGGACAAATCGATCATTGGCGCAATAATGCTACTCATTTGTCCACTTGGGAATCTCCGTTTGTTACTGTTTTTGGTTACCATCCCATAGCCTTTTATTTTTCTAAGCATTTCTCAGATGTTTCTGCTGTCAATTCTTTAGCTGATCTTTTCAAAGATTTGGCAGAAGGTTCAGAAGTCATCTTCTGCAGTAGCTGCCCATAAGAGAGAGTCTGCATCGTGAAGTGTCACCCAAGTATCAGGTTGATGATAGGATCTGGTTATCTTCTAAGAACATTCTTTGAGAGCTGCTACACCTATTGACATGGTGGAACCCGGAAACTACTGCCTCCTCCGAGTCAAGCTGTAGTTTTGGAATTCTCTTTGATCCCTGTGTCAATAGGTGCAGTACACTTGCACGTGACAGTTAATCTGGATAAGGTGTTGTATAGTCATGCGGGCAGCACTCAAGATGAAACTAGGCTATGATTACATTTACATAGCAGATAAGAGCTAAACTGTATAGAATACAATGGGTTTTTTCTTACACAGAATGATAAAGTAGTCAAATGATGCACATGGCTCTCAACAGAACTATGGAAGTCTTTCATAAACAAAAGATGATGTTTGTTTGATTGTTCCTTCACCAGCAGGGAAAAGTCCAAAACTTGATTTGAATGTCTACAGTTAATCTGAATAAATTGTAATCAATCGCCAACGACAAACAGCAGTCATTTAATACCTAAATATAAAAAATAAAAAAAACTATGCTGTAACATTTTTGGTCTTTTAACTGAACAACAAAAATGAGCCCCCTCATATAGAATTTAAAACCCAAACAAGATTTGAGAGAAGTTCTTAGGTGTCTTGTATTTGCATTGTCACTCTTAAGCTCTCTGGGGCAAATTTACTAAAGCGTGAAGCGGCTAACGCTAGCGCAAATTCGCCAGCGTGACGTAATATATGGAAACTCAACGATACAGTGGGCACATGTGTAGGGCAACAGAACCTTTATTTTATTTTTTAGAGGTTTACTGGAATTGTGTAGTGTAATGTATTTGCTGCAACATATATGTCCATTATATTTTAACTTTGTGCCCTATGCAAATTAGGCATCGCTAGCGTAACTTCGATTTGCCTGACGAAGTAACGGTAGCGCAACTTTGCTACTGTTCGCCTCCCTGAGCGCAACTTCGCATTTTAGTGAATTTGCGTAGCACTGGCGAAACTATGCCTGGCGAAGTGCGGCAGAGTGCAGCGAATCTGTCGCTGACGCAACTTCACATCTTAGTGAATTTGCCCCAGAGTCTGATCACTTTCCTTTGTCTGTAGTCCTTGCTTTCACCTTCAAAACAGCACTCTTCCCCTATAACTCACATTTGTAGTGGGAAATGGTAAAATGAATTTACTGAAAACTGAGACTATAATGTGAAGAATATTTTTTTCTTCATTTGTTTTCAAGCTAATTTGACAGCAAAAAAAACTGAAAATAGAAACTTTGCTTGCTGAATTGTTTTCCTCATTGTTATACATAAGAAATAGTATTTTAAAATGCAATAAAGTATACATAATTAAAAAAAATGTACACATACCTCCTTAATATAGAAAAGATAAAACAGATTCAGAAATTAACAATTATGTCTCTCAACAGCAGGGTACAACATAGTCTCAAATAATGAGCTCAGCCATCCACCACTTCCACCTATTTACAGTATACAGTAAGCTTACATTTGCATATTATTTGAAACAAAAATGAGTGCCGATAGTTATATAATGGAGTTAGAAGAAAGGTAAAGTACTTGAAGCATAGCCAGGAACAAAAGTTTTTTTTTTTTTTTTTTGTTTTGCAGTATTTTGTTTGTAACTAATTAGTGTCGAAGTTCTCCTGAGAATAAAAAAAGCAAGGTATTCTAAAACGTTTTGTAATGCATTTGTATATATATGTATTTTTATTTGGGGTTTTCAAATTTGCTTTTTCTAGATTTCTGCAGTTCAGAATTCCCCTAGTTTGAATTTTATTAAATATGTCCGAAGGTTTATTTTTTACCAGACAGTGCTTTATGACAGTGACCTTATTTATACTCACATGTAGTCATTGTCCCACAAGACAAAGCAGGATTAAATTCCCTTGATCCAAAAGCCTTTCATTTTGGGGCACATTCATAAATAACCGCCTGGTAACTTTAATTATCTCAAATAATTTTCATTGCACAGATCAATATACTAATCACAATTTTCCTATATTCTGACTGTATTTACGAAATATCTTAAATGGGTTACTCTCGATTGAATTTTGATCAAAGACATTCTATTTAATATACAGTATATAACTATTTAACAGATCCCAGTATTCCTTGTAGTCTCAAGACATTATGAGACTCAGGGGACATCTTACAAAAAGATCTCATTCAAGATTGTAAAAAACCAAAAACCAACTATTAAATTTACAAATGAAGGTATCCAGTTCATTGATTTCAATGGTGTCTTGATAGATCTGATCTGGAGATATGAAACTTAAGTATGATTCTTAAAAATCAGGGATCACAAAAACTCAAATCACATAACATCAAACACCAAATCATTCATAAATCAGATGGAAAGTAAATTCGCTCACATTAGCCTTGTTAAACAGAAATTTCCATCTGATACTTAAATTAAAACTCTGGACATGTGTATTGGGCTCCCTTGAACAGGAATTGATGTGGTACACTTTTCTTCTACCTTTTCATTTTGTAAAACATTGCTGCAAAGTTTATATGATTATTAATAAATGATATGTTTCCCCCTATGCTTGCACCTTCATCTGTTTCAAAAACAGCTCTTTTGTGTGATCAGTACTATACTAAACATGTTTTTCCCCAGAGGAGTGAGCCCCAAGGTGAATGCACAATTGACAGGAGGGTTCATTTTGAATCTCATATCCTTGGGGCTCCCTAATGCTGCCAGATACACAGTTATTAAAGTATAAAGCACACAGACTAGCTTAACAGAGATGGTGCTTGCAAGTAATGAAGGGAATATATTATTTTAAAATAAAGATGGAAATCCTCAATTACCCAGCATATCAACAAATACGAATATGTTGCAGTGCTGTAATCAGGTCAGCTAATCATCATATACATTGTCTGGCAAATTAACAAGATTATAAACCAAGGCTAGAATTCAACAAGGAATTATTAACAACTATTATATCTTTGTACAACCATTCAACTTAACATCCAGATATTAGTGTAGTTCTACTTGTCTCACCTAGGTTCAGTTAATACAGAACCAAGATGCCATGGCAGACTACTATACTACATTTAGGTCCATAAATATTTGGACAAACAACTTTTTTTTTTCTAATTTTGGTTTTGTACATTACCACAATAAATGAAACAACTCAGATGCAGTTGAACTGCAGACTTTCAGCTTTAATTCAGTGGGTTGAACAAAAAGATTGCATAAAAATGTGAGGAACTAAAGCCTTTTTTTTTTTAACACAATCACTTCATTTAAGGGGCTCAAAAGTAATTGGACAAATTAAAAAACTGAAAATAAAATGTTCATTTCTAATACTTGGTTGAAAGCCCTTTGCTGGCAATGACAGGTGACTTGGCCATTCAAGAATATTCCACTTCTTTGCTTTAATAAACTCCTGGGTTGCTTTGGCTGTATGTTTTGGGTCATTGTCCGTCTGTATTATGAAACACCTTCCAATCAATTTGACTGCATTTAGCTGGATTTGAGCAGACAGTGTCTCTGAACACGTCAGAATTCATTCGGTTGCTTCTGTCCTGTGTCACATTATGGATAAGCACTAGTGTCCCAGTGCCACTCGCAGCCATGCACGCCGAAGCCATCACACTGCCTCCTTCTCCATACTTTTTTATTGCCAACATTTTGGTTGAGGTTGATCTTGGTTTCATCTGTCCAAAGAATGTTTTTCCAGAACTGTGCTGGCTTTTTAGATGTTTTTTTTTTTTTGAAAAGTCCAATCTAGCCTTTCTATTCTTGATGCTTATGAGTGGCTTGCACCTTGCAGTGCACCCTCTGTATTTACTTTCATGCAGTCTTCTCTTTATGGTAGACTTGGATATCAATATGCCTACCTCCTGGAGAGTGGTGTTCACTTCTTTGGCTGTTGTGAAGCGGTTTCTCTTCACCATGGAAATGATTCTGCGATCATCCATCTTTTTGTGATGCTGAGTTCACCAGTGCTTTCTTTCTTTCTCGGGATGTACCAAACTGTAGATACTGACACTCCTAATATTGTAGCAATTTCTCTGATGGTTTTTTTTTCTGTTTTTGCAGCTTAAGGATGGCTTGTTTCACCTGCATGGAGAGCTCCTTTGACCGCATGTTGTCCGTTCACATAGTTACATAGTTACATAGTTAAATTGGGTTGAAAAAAGACAAAGTCCATCAAGTTCAACCCCTCCAAATGAAAACCCAGCATCCATACATACACCCCTCTCTACTTTTAATTAAATTCTATATACCCATACCTATACTAACTATAGAGCTTAGTATCACAATAGCCTTTGATATTATGTCTGTCCAAAAAATCATCCGAGCCATTCTTAAAGGCATTAACTGAATCAGCCATCACAACATCACCCGGCAGTGCATTCCACAACCTCACTGTCCTGACTGTGAAGAACCCCCTACGTTACATCAAAATCTTCCACATACAAGCACCCCCCTCAAATCAACTCCAGGGATTTTATCTGGAAAGATAATTACTTTTGACCCCCTGAAATGAAGTGACTGTGTTAAAAATAGGCTTTAGTTCCTCACATTTGTATGCAATCTTTTTGTTCAACCCACTGAATTAAAGCTGAAAGTCTGCAGTTGTCTGCAGTTCAACTGCACCTGAGTTGTTTCATTTAAAATTTATTGTGGTAATGTACAGAACCAAAATTCCTTCACTTCCCCTTTATGGGGGAATAGTTAAATGTATGTTATTGCATTTTTGCCAGTAATACAAGATAATTGTGAGAGCACTTCAAATCTTATTAGAGTTTACTTAAATCATAAGGGAAGTGATGCTGATCTGGCTTCAAACAGACAAAAATAGTATTGATCAATGTGCAGTCCCAGACCCCATGCTTTACTAGTACACTGTATCTAGTTACTCTTTTTACCAGAGTTTCCTATGCAAGTTGACACCTGGTGAACTGATAAGATGAAACTACATCCTCCTCAATCTTATGTCAGTGACATCATATTCTGTAAGCCGAAATGTCATAAAAATAAAATTGAGGGGCATGCCACATTTCTGCTAAAGTGGGCTCATGTCTATGGCATTAGAGGACCTCTTTTGCTTTTATTTTGCTTCCTTAGACATTTTTAATAATAAGTGGCCACTTCAAGCAATTGCACCAACATCTCTAATAAAGACATACAGTATATATGACCTACAGTATATGTGCCAGCCCTATTGACCTTAGTGTAAGTGAATTTACACCAAGACGCAACTTCACATTTTAGTGAATTAGTGTAATGTTACCAAATTAATGTCTTGCAAAGTCGAGCATAGAATGGCAAAGCTTTTGCAGGCAAAAAATTGCTGTTTAGTGGATTTAGCCCCATGCGGTTGCATTATTAGTATCCTGATAATTGGTTCTTAAATCTAATCCGTCCCTAAAGTACATATCTGCTACATACAATGCTGTTCTAGCATCTGTACCCCGGCGGTTTCGGAACACTTCACACGTCCATTCATGCAACTCTCACAAGTAACACCTCTTTCTAGGAGTTGCATGACACATTGGATAATCCTATCACAGAAACTACACAGAATCAACACCTCTGTGAATTTCTTCAGATGTCTTTGAAGAGTTACAATGTGCCATTGTGATTGGATTAGTGGAAGAGTTTATATGACGAGAACTTCACACACCAGTTGAACTGAAGATGCTGCTCGGATGAGTAGTGAAACGTCTTCATTGATTACTCAGCAAGTCCAGTTGTTTTTAGATTTACCTATACTAGATATACCATGACCTGGATGAATGAAAATCTTCATAGTCATATTTGTAATTTAATGTTTTATTGGACTACAAACCACACTTATGTAAACATTGTACCTGTTTACATAGTAATATGTGGAAGGTAACATAAAATCTTAATTATCATAGTATCATACAGAGAAAGAAAAAAAAAATTAAATAAAATTGTACATGGTAAAATAAGAAACCTATTTTGGAAGCATTTGTCCCTAAATATCAGCTATATCAGAGCAAATGCTGTTTTCAGGTGTGGGCAGTTTCTTATGCAGTAGATGTTTTTCTTGCGGGGGGGGGGGGGGTGCTTTGAATCCCACATTTTGAAGCATTTGGCTTTACCATCTGGAGATGCCACTATCATTTTCTCCATACTTATTTCATAAATACTGAATTAAGTTAAAAACTTCAATCGGCTGAATGATTGTACTGCCAGACACCACCACCACATATGGAACAATATTCCTTGTTGTCCACATTGTTTCCAACATTGGGGCAATTACACTAAATTTGCCAGTGACCGCTTTGCCACACTCCACGCCACTTTGCCAGGTGCAAATTCCTTACCACTACGCTAATTCATTAATATGTGAAGTTGCGTCTCAGCAGCCGTATGCTGGCAAATTTTCACTAGCGTTCATTTCTGCCTAGCGAAACTTCTCTAGCACTTTTGTTAATTTGAATAGGACGAGTACCTAAAAGTAATATGAAAGACTTAATAGTAATGTTGGTGCAAATGCTTGAAGTGGCCACTTCTTTCAAACATATGTCCATTAAACCATCATAAAGACAGAGGAGATCCTCTAATGCCCTAGACATGAGGCCACTCAAATAACAATTGTGGCATACCTCTCAGATTAGTTTTAAAATATTCTTCACACATAAATCTTTAATAGTTTGGACTCCTGAAGGCAATTCCACTTTAAAAAAAGAAAAGTTGCCAGCGTTTTTTACAACTTTAATGATTTTCCGGCATACAGGCTATGATGTCACTGACATAAGATTGAGGAAGATGTAGCTTCATTTTATCAGTTCACCTGGTCTAAGGTGGCTAAGTAAACTCTGGCGAAAGAGGTAACGTTCAGTAAAATTCGCATCTAAGGGGCACATTCACTAAAGGCCGAAGTGGCCATCGCTAGAGACAATGCATCAGAAATCTCATCCACACAGACATAGCCAATTCACTAATAGGTGTAAAGGACAATTCACACATGTTTGTTCGCACCCTATAGGCAGGTGACTTTTCGATCTGGCGAACAGTCATTACTCCGCAAATATTAAGGGGAACAATGGGCACCCCTGTCTGGTACCATTCTTAATCGAGAAGGTGTCCAATAGGGCTCCCACTGTACACACTTTTGCGGATGGTTTAATATATAGGGTGTTCCGCCTTAAGAAAGGCTGG
The DNA here is from genome assembly GCF_017654675.1 of Xenopus laevis. Classification (NCBI taxonomy): domain Eukaryota; kingdom Metazoa; phylum Chordata; class Amphibia; order Anura; family Pipidae; genus Xenopus; species Xenopus laevis. The sequence goes on from NC_054384.1 coordinate 57,421,793, forward strand.
GCCAAGATGGGAGAGTTTTAATGTTACCTCCATGCTGTCCCAGTTAACCCTATCGAACACCTTCTCTGCATCCAGCGACAGCAACAAGGCTAGTGTCTGCTGTTTTTTAAGGACATGTAAAATATTATGAAAACTCTGTGTACTGTCAGATCCCTGCCTAGGGAGGATGAATCCTACTTGATCCATTATCCATAATGTTTTGGAATACTTTAAAGGAGAACTAAAGAAGTAGGTTAGAAATGTTGTACATTATGTTTGGCATTCTGTACCAGCCCAAGGCAACCACTGCCCTTTAGCAGGAAAGATTTGTGCCTCCAAAGATGCCCCAGTAGCTCCCCATCTTTAAAAAAATCAAATTCGAAGGATTTAGCACAAATGCTTCGATCAAATGATCAAAGTAAAAATCGAACAATTCGAACGATTTTAAGCGATCGATTTTAAGCGATCGATCAAAGGATTTTTATTAGATCAAAAAAATGTTAGAAAAGTGCTGGGGAAGGTCACCATAGGCTAACATTACACCTCGGTAGGTTTAAAGTGGCAAAGTATGAAGTCGAAGTGTTTTTTAAAGAGACAGTACTGCGACTATCGAATGGTCAAATAGTCGAACAATTTTTACCTAGAATCGTTCGAATCATTCGATTAGATCGAATTAGATCGAATTTGACCCATTTGATGGTCAAAGTACCCAAAAAAATACTTCGAAATTTTAATTTTTTTAACATTTGAATTCTTCACTCGAGCTTAGTAAATCTGCCCCATAGAATATAAATGTCACAATACAAGGCTGATTAGTAATTAATACAGATAATTACTACATTGCAGCACAGAAATCAGTGCAATTAGCATCAGAATGTAATAATCAGCCCTGTAGCATCAGCTTATATTACAGGCCAACCTCATTTTCTACTTGATCATTTTCAAAAACCCCTAAGCTTAGCTTGTCAACAGCTGCTCAGAGCCCACTAAGCATGTGAGTGTCACAGACACTTTCCAATATGGTGACCCCCTGTGACAAGTTTGAGGTCCTGGATCATTGCTGCTATTGAGAAGCTGAAACTTAAGGCTGGTGCAATACGTTTAGTATATAAAATATGTCATTTTTGCCATATTCATTTTTAGGGCTTCGTTTTCCTTGAAGTAAATGTGGGATCAGTAGCTTAGAAAACGTTTTATAATATATATGAGTGAACCCATCCGGGCCTGAGGCTTGTCTGGTAATACGTTTTTCAAGACTACTACAATTTCCTCCCCCTCTTGTTCAGAGTGAGGGAGAGCTTTGGGGTATATTTATCAAAGAATGAAGTTAGAGATCACCCTTGGTCCTCTACAGTGAAATTCTGCCACTTTCCATTAATTTCTATGGGATTTAGAGAGGTATATTTATCAAAGGATGAACTTTCACATTCACTCTTCAATCCTTGATAAATATACCCTTTCGTCTTTTTAAAAATCTTTTAGCCAAATTATTCCAACAGCAGGCTATACCTTCAAACCAGCCTGGTACCAATGGAGTCCCAAACCCAGAACTAGCGCCAAGGTCCCTGTCGCAGTTCACTCTTCTACCAATAACAACCACCTTTCACTTTGGGAGGAGCCCTCTGCTACTTGGGTGCGGCCAGTTCTTAACGTGAGAGGAGCAGGGAAAGAGTTCTGGGCAAAACGTTATTATTGGAATGGAGAACAGGGAACGTAGTCAAGGGACAGGCTGGGTCGATATCAGGAGAAGCTGTACAGATTCAAAAGACAAGAGATTAGTCAAGGTCACAGGCCGAGTCAAACACACTAGTATCACAGTAGAAAGCAGGATCTGAGAGAATAGTCAATACATGGGCAAAGGTCAGGCAGCAAACTGGACAAGGTTAGGGACAGGCAGGGTCAGGAACAGATCAGAACACTAAAAATCGCACCCAGGAACTATGAAAATTGGGCAATAGGAAAAGTCAGATTTACCTTTAAATATTTAAAACTCGCACCAAAAACGTGATGATGTCATACTCAAAATCGCGTCAAAACACGGAAGTGCACCAATCTCGCATTCATTGATGATCGGCGCACAAAGAACACGATTGTGGTGGGCGTCCCCGCCGCACTGCCACTCCACTAGGTACCCTCACACAGTCATTTCAATAGTTGTTTAATGTCTTTAAAATGTGTGCTAGACTTGGAGGCCTATTTATCAACAGTCTCATTAGTGGTTTTAGAGGTTTTTGAAACCACAAATACTGTAAATTCTTTAAAACAACGATTGCTATGGAATTTATTAAAAGATCTGAAATGGACAATTACTAGCAAAAAAATCAGAAAACCTCTAAAAGCTTTAATTTATTAAGAAAGGTCTAATAGGATCTGCACAACTCCCATTGACTTCATATAGGACCTTGAAAACTTGGTGAATTTTTGTATTAGAGTTTTTTTGTATTTTTTACACTTAATAAATCAAATTTTTTGTGTTTTAAAGAAACATAGAAAAACCACACATTTTTAGAGATTCGTGAAAAAAAAAAGAAATTTGAATGTTTGTAAATAGGCTCCATTGAGATCTCCCACCAATTTAAATCTACTGTGGGGAATGAAAGCCATTAGTTATGTACAACATTATGGGGTGGATTTCTCAACATTCAAATTTAACTTTCTAACTTGTGAAATGTGATTTTAGTTTCCTGTGTCTGACACTTGTACAGGAAAATGTACATCTGTGTAATTATGGCTCATACACAGAGCTTACACTGGTAGAAGTGTCTGAACAGAGTGGAGCTCATTTATAAACTTCGCTCAGGGCAGAATGGTTTGCATAGTGCATATATTTTCCCTGTGCATGGTTATATTTGTAAAGCTGGATAAGAGTTGCATTTTCACACTGCAAATGTCCATAACAGCTTTTTAAATCACAAATTGTGAATATTTATGTGTACACTCTGCATTTGAGTTACGACTGGTGGCTAAGAAAATATTGGCAAAGCAGTTTCACAAATTTAATTTACTATCAAAGCTATTTTCAAGCACAAGAACTTTGCTCAGTGGGCACACTCACCCAAAAACCTGTCTCATTTGCTAGCTATTTGTGAAAATGTATGCAAAATACAATAAATAACGGAGAGACAGACATAGCAGTGCAATATTTTAGTACAATACAATAATACAATAATACAATTCAATAATACAACCATTTGCAAATAAATGTGTGCTGCACAAACTTTGTAAATGACCCCCACTGTGTGCTGTTAGACTAAAATAGTTAAGGAAAAGCTCTTTAATATTAACTTGATATTTGTTACATTTTTAATGCATGGCATGTTTTTTTTTTAAGTTGTTTTTTCCAAGTCTATTTGCATGGTTCTATAGGTGTTCTTCATTGTTTGCTTGTCATTGTGTGATGTTATTTGCATTGCTCACAGCAGAGAGAAAAGACATCTCCGTTTGCATAATACTTCTGCACAAAGTTAGAACAAAGTCAGGTGTGCATAGCTCATCTCATTGTATACAACCACAAAAAGCCAAGATTAATAACCAGAGCAGGTGTCTCCTTGGCTGGTACTGTATTCTCTCCAGCTGCTTACTTTTATATTCATATTTTACTTTTTCATCAAAGCCCATGGAACTCCAAGATGATATTAATAATAAACTATGAAAAATTATAAACAATGCTGCTGGTTTACCTAATAAGTACAGAAACTGTGAAAAAGTTCTGAACTGTGAAAAGTCTTCAGGATTGCACAGTCAGCTCAGTGCACAGTGTGAGATGCCCTTTTCTACTCACTGACCATATTTAGTGAGGAACATTGTAACTAAAATTACTTAACTTTTAATACAGTGTTTGAGCAAAGTTTTTGTTGCTGACTCCTCTGTAAACGGCATAAAATTCAAACTGAAAAAAAATCACTTTGTTTAGAACAACTCCCATTGACTTATTTTTAGCACAAAACTTGAATTCAAACACAGACACATCAGCCCCTTAGTTTGCTATTTACTGGTCTCAAGCCAAGAGCCTATAAACATTGCATTATTATACTCACACATTACCTTTTGCAACCCCTAAATACATACTCAAGCTTTACACAGCTTTATTACAAATCAAGTAAGATGATAAAACTATATTAAAAATATAACTTTACATAGTAAATTTGCAACATAAGGGTAACTTGAAAAGCCACACTCAAAGATGTAGCACATATTAACACAAAAAAAACTACCTCCACCCATCTCCTGAGATAAACTAGCAGAAAATTCAATAAAAGAGTTACAAATGATTGCAGACTTGCAGCCATCATACCACCATGCTTTGATTCCTCTAAGAAGCTGTGGCAAGAAGTAATCGTCTGTGCACAGTGCACTTAGGTTTGCCCTTTAAAATCCAAGTGCAGTACATGAGGTTTATACATTTTCACTTCTTATATTGCAGCAGAATCCAGCTACTCATCATCATTACAAATATTTAAGAGGTTTCATCTCTAGAATGAGCCAGCACCACCTGTTCTGCAATTAGCAGCAGTTTTCTCTGGCAGCAAAATATTTCACATTTCATTGATCACAGGATACATTATAAACCTATTTTAACAAGTAAGAGTAAATGCATTGAGTGTTTAATTATTCATCACACCTGGATCCTACTCAGATTCATAGAACATCAGAAGATTTGCTATCAATCAAACTCCAAGTGAAGTACTGTGGTATAATTGTTTTCTCCTGGTTTATTTATATATTTTGTATTTTTCTCAGTTTTTAAAATATCCATTTTAAATGATTGTGATTGTTTTGAGGGATATGATGGCTCTACTTCTAAAATAGCCATTGCTATTGCACTTTAGCCAGGCTTTTACCCCTTGTTTTTTAAAATTTAAATATATAATGCATGTTAAATGTATGGGCGAATCAAGTGATTACCATGAAATGGGAATTCTCACTGATGTACTGTACAATGTAGAGGAGGACCAGTTTTCTGATTTGGTAAGTGTTTTCAAATAGATTTCAGGAAGTTAAAGGGCTGCCACAGTACACAGCCACAGCAGCTCAGCCAAAATTATTGTGGGAAATTTATTTTAACTACAAACCACTAACAAATGTGGAGAGTTTATTGGATTATGATAAATTTGTGAATATATAGAACATATATATATATATATATATATATATATATATATATATATATATATATATATATATATAAAATCAAAAAATAAAACCGCACTTCAAGGTCTGGAAATAGTGAAAAAAAGTGGAAAATTTTATTTCAACGTTTCCAACTCGGGCCATCTTCAGGAAGTGTGCCGAAACGTTGAAATAAAATTTTCCACTTTTTTTCACTATTTCCAGACCTTGGAGTGCAGTTTTATTTTTTGATTAGATAGCTATGTTATAACCAGCACCCAGGCAGTTGCCTGTATTGCGAGTGCACCACTATAGACTCTATATATATATATATATATATATATATATATATATATATATATATATATATATATATATATATATATATATATATATATATGATTTTTTTCTTAGGAATACCCTTGAGCAAATACAGTAAAAACAAATTAAATTCCAGGAATTCTTTAAATTCTAAGTTGAAAATTTAACCTTCTATTCATTCCATTGGGATTTTTAGAGGCATATTTCTCAATCGTAAAAGTTAGCGTTCACTATTTGATAAATACATTTAATCTCACACTTGATAAATCTGTCCCTTAGAGGCACATTTATCAAAATTTAAATGTGTAGTTTTAAAGGTTTTTGAAACCACAAAATAAACTCTAAAAAATGAATGCCAAGAAATTTATTAAAAGAAAGAAGTAGAAAAAGCACAAACAAAAGATAATGTTGAATGGTCTGCAAAAAAAAATACAAAAACCTCTAAAACTTTAAAAAAAAATTGGATAAATAATAATGAAAAAAAAATCCTAAAACTGAATGGCTAAAAAAAGTCCAATAGGATCAGCGCAGCTCGCATTGACTTCTATAGGACCTCAAGCGCTTTTGTATTAAAGTATTTTAGTGGTTTTTTTTTATGGTTTTGACATTTGGGGGCAGATCAAATTGAAAATTGATTAGGGCAGATTTATTAAGGGTTGAAAAAGACTAGGGAGTTATTCAAATTTGATTATTTTTGGGATTATTCCAGTGCATACCAGAGAAACTTCCAAATAGGATAGGGACCTCTCCCATTAACTTATATACAACCTTAGCAGGTCTGAGATGCTGGAATTTCAGATTCTGTTTTTTGCATATAATAAATCTAGATTTTTTTCGAGTTTTTAGCATTCAGACTTTAATAAATAATCCCCTTAATAAATATCAAATATTACCGTTTTAGATAAATAAAAATTTGACTTGTGAAAAAATAGAAATTCAAATTTTATTAATTAGGCCCCTTAAAAGTGTGCACTCTATTGAACAAGGTTGCATGCCTGTGTGCAAGAGTCTATAGATTATAAAACATCATATTACACCGCACTCACAGGTCTTTGGTGATGAACAAAGGAATATGTTTATTGAACCGACGTTTGGGTCTCAGCAGAGACCTTTATCAAAGTTACAGTGCTGTACAAAGAGCATAACTAAAAAAAACATACCTAGAAAAAAACAACATCAAGTCTGTTAATTGCCATTGTAACAGTAGTGAACCCCCATATGTAAATGAATGATGAATGTGACAGTGGAGGTCAGAAGCTACTGGACAGAAGCAAAAAGGTGTGTTCTTGCCTTACTAAGCATGTCAAAACACACACAATAGTATTATTATCTTAATGTAGTGTCCAAACAAAATAAACATTAACGCCACCATATAGTGTACTGTGATATAAAAGCAGGTTAAGGACAATGTATATATATATAGAGAGAGAGAGAGAGAGTGAGAGAGAGAGAGAGAGAGAGAGAGAGAGAGAGAATGAAACGGCACTCACCAATCTCCCCGTTGTTCGCCGGGTGCTAACCAAAATTAGTCAACAATAGTCCAGAGAAAGCACTCATGGCCATGACCATCAGCTGTGTATCAAAATATATTTATTCGTGCATGGTGCATCGACGCGTTTTGGCTCACATGGAGCTGTCGTCAGGATGAAGACAGGAAGTGAGATAAATCATTACATAGCCATCGTATCCAATCAGCATGTCAATATGTAAACCACAGATTAAAGTGAATTAAAAAGAAACACCTATTCACATGTGTATTGAAGGGAATCACTACTCACACCCATTAGGTGAAAAAATTTGTGTGTTGTTAGGCCCTACCAAGGCCTATAGGATGAATCATATGTCAATCTAAAAAGGTTTTTTTTTTAAAAAAAAGACGTGAAAAATAGTATCAAACACATTAATAGTGTAACAATTTGATATATCAAATGTGACTATCAAAAGGTTAAAAACATTGTGACAAGGAAACTATCCAGTTGGCAACAGTTGCTAACAGATCTCAGTATATCAAACAAGGCAAACTCTGGGTTATAAAAAACTGCAAATTCTCACTACTGCCTACGAATGTATAACAAATCTATCACATAGTTTACAAAGATTTTTTAAGTTAGAAGTAAATATTATTACAACAATTGAGTCACAGATAACTAGTTAAGGAATACATTTCATTTAACCCTCTGGTTGCTACTGTATCCAAAGTCCGCATCCACTTAGCTTCTCGTTGCAATAGGAGTTTGGATCTATCACCCCCTCTACATAAAGGGGGGATATGGTCAATCAGAATCGCTCGTAAAGTAGACAGTGGGTGTTTACAACCCAAAAAATGTCTAGCCAGAGGAGTGTCAGCTTTGCCTGTAGCTAGAGCTGCATGTATCACAGAACGGTGATTGTTCATTTGCATCCGAAATGTTGTTATACATTTTCCAACATAATAGAAGCCACACGGGCATACTATGCAATACACGACAAACTCTGAGGTGCAGGTTAGTCTGTGGCAAATTTGGTATCGTTTTCCACTATGTGGATGGGAGAAAGTTTCACCTGTCCGTAGACATCCACAGGTCTTACATCCCACACATCGATAACAGCCATTCTTTTTACTCCTAAGCCAAGTGTCAGCATTGGCCATCCTTATATCAGTTTTCATTAGGAGATCCCTTAGAGATCGACCTCTTCGGTATGCACATACCGGTGGCAACATATGTGAAAAAGGCAAATTACTGTCCATTTGTAGTATCGGCCAATGTTTTTTCACTATAGCATTGATCTCTTGATCTCTTGTCTTTTTAATCTGAGTGGGCATGTGCTTACACAGGGTGAGGTCCTACAGAAGTCAATGCGAGACCACTCTCACGTGGTCTATCTTTTGTTCCAGTAAATAAAAATGACGCATTTAATTTGGAAGTGGTTCTGTTCAGATTCCAGCGATAAATTGAAATTAAAGGACCACTTTAAAGATAATGAGAAGGTGGACAATGAGACATTTCGACCTGTTAGTACATTTGATCCACCCAATACCGCTGTGTCTACGAAAACCTACAGTGGGATTGTACAAAATAAATGTTCGGAAATACTATGTCAGCCTAGTAATTACTACTCTAATTTGACACAAGTTGAGAGAGAAGCAATTAAAAGTTTACAGGGTGATAAAGAGCTAATTATACGTCCAGCGGATAAAGGGGGTTCAATAGTGCTTTTGGATCGCTCCTTAGAACTCTTAGCACAACTCTCGGATGTAAAGGATTATGAGAGACTTTCCAGCAGGGCCGCCATTAGAAATCACGGGGCCCTGTACAACAACATTTTCGGGGGCCCCCTAGGCCCCACCCACCCTGGCAACCAGACCCCGCCCACTCCACATCACAGTTAACCCTTTAAGTGCCAGCAGAATTTCACATTTTGGTTACGCGAAATGCCAGCCGTTTTTGAAACATTTTGTGCTCTCTCACTTTAGGGGCATTTTCTGAGGGGAAACCTATAGTTTACCTAGGAAAACTATACATTGTTTTTTTCGGTAGAAACTGAGCTTTCTAAATCTGCCTGAGTTTTCATGTATTTCCACCTGTGCAAAAAAATTTATAGTGCTAAATACCAAAAAAAAATGAAAAATTACCATTTTTCATCGTATATCAATTTATACCAGAAAAATATTTCATTTTAGGGATGAAAATCCAACTGATTTGGAAAGCCTTATGTCTCTCGAACATGCCAATACCAGATATGTATAGTTTTAGGGAGATTTAGGATTTCTGTACAGCAAAAACTCCCGGCAGTATATTACCGAATTTTGAAAGCACTAAGGCAGAAAACAGCATGCTTTAGATTCCAAGGCAAAAAATCCTGAAACCGTAGGTTTACCCCAGAAAACCATACATTTTTGAAAAGTGCACATTCTGCCGATTACAAAATGGGTAACTATGTCTCTCTACTCCAAACTACCAAACATAAAAGCTTGTCTGAAAATAGCGGTTTTTCAAAAAAAAAATTCAAAATTCTGAAAAATCATTTCAAAGGTTTTATTTTGCTGCTCCGCATATCCCAAACTATATTAGGTACCAAGAAAAAGCACCTGAAATATGATTGCCAGGGGTCCACTGAACAGTTTGATACCCATTATGCATAGGTTTACCAAAGTATCTGGCATTTAGAGACACCAATATGACGTTAGCACATCCAAATTGATCAGGACTTTACTTCAGCTACTGAGAAATCAACACATTGACTGCATTTTTTGTGGGGTAAAAACACAGAAATATATGTTTACCCCCCAAACCCATATATTTTTGGAAAGTACACATTCTACTGAATCTAAAATGGGTACCCATGCCTTTCTGCTCCAAACTACTGAGTCGCAAGGCTTTCCCAAAATTGTCGGTTTTGGTGAAATATCTGAAAATTGCCTCAAACCTTCAACTTCCCAGCACCATATCGCCCATGTATCATTACGTACTAAGAAAAAGCACCCTAAATATGATTGCCAGGGTTCCTCTGAACATTTTGGTGGTCATTGTTCATAAGTTTACCAAAGTATCTGGCATTTAGAGGCCCCAAAATGAAGTTAGCGCATACAAGCAGTCCCGTGGGTAACTTCAGCTAATGAAAGATCAACACATTGACTGCATTTTTGTGGGGTAAAAACACAGAAATATATGTTTACCCCCCAAAACCCATATATTTTTGGAAAGTACACATTCTACCGAATCTAAAATGGGTACCCATGCCTTTCTGCTCCAAACTACTGAGTCGCAAGGCTTTCCCAAAATTGTCGGTTTTGGTGAAATATCTGAAAATTGCCTCAAAGCTTCAACTTCCCAGCACCATATCACCCATGTATCGTTACGCACCAAAAAAAAGCACCCTAAATATGATTGCCAGGGTTCCTCCAAACAATTTGGTGGCCATTGTTCATAGGTTTACCAAAGTATCTGGCATTTAGAGGCCTCAAAATGAAGTTAGCGCATACAAATAGTCCTGTGGGTAACTTCATCTAATGAAAAATCAACACATTGACTGCATTTTTGTGGGGTAAAAACACAGAAATATATGTTTACCCCCCAAACCCATATATTTTTGGAAAGTACACATTCTACTGAATCTAAAATGGGTACCCATGCCTTTCTGCTCCAAACTACTGAGTCGCAAGGCTTTCCCAAAGTTGTCGGTTTTGGTGAAATATCTGAAAATTGCCTCAAAGCTTCAACTTCCCAGCACCATATCACCCATGTGTCATTACGTACTAAGAAAAAGCACCCTAAATATGATTGCCAGGGTTCCTCTGAACATTTTGGTGGCCATTGTTCATAAGTTTACCAAAGTGTCTGGCATTTAGAGGCCCCAAAATGAAGTTAGCGCATACAAACAGTCCCGTGGGTAACTTCATCTAATGAAAAATCAACACATTGACTGCATTTTTGTGGGGTAAAAACACAGAAATATATGTTTACCCCCCAAACCCATATATTCTTGGAAAGTACACATTCTACTGAATCTAAAATGGGTACCCATGCCTTTCTGCTCCAAACTACTGAGTCGCAAGGCTTTGCCACAATTGTCGGTTTTGGTGAAATATCTGAAAATTGCCTCAAAGCTTCAACTTCTCAGCACCATATCACCCATGTATCGTTATGCACCAAGAAAAAGCACCCTAAATATGATTGCCAGGGTTCCTCCGAACAGTTTGGTGGCCATTGTTCATAGGTTTACCAAAGTATCTGGCATTTAGAGGCCCCAAAATGAAGTTAGTGCATACAAATAGTCCTGTGGGTAACTTCAGCTAATGAAAGATCAACACATTGACTGCATTTTTGTGGGGTAAAAACACAGAAATATATGTTTACCCCCCAAACCCATACATTTTTGGAAAGTACACATTCTACAGAATCTAAAATGGGTACCCATGCCTTATTGCTCCAAACTACTGAGTCGCCAGGCTTTCCCAAAGTTGTCGGTTTTGGTGAAATATCTGAAAATTGCCTCAAAGCTTCAACTTCCCAGTACCATATCACCCATGTGTCATTACGTACTAAGAAAAAGCACCCTAAATATGATTGCCAGGGTTCCTCTGAACATTTTGGTGGCCATTGTTCATAAGTTTACCAAAGTATCTGGCATTTAGAGGCCCCAAAATGAAGTTAGCGCATACAAACAGTCCCGTGGGTAACTTCAGCTAATGAAAAATCAACACATTGACTGCATTTTTGTGGGGTAAAAACACAGAAATATATGTTTACCCCCAAAAACCCATATATTTTTGGAAAGTACACATTCTACAGAATCTAAAATGGGTACCCATGCCTTTCTGCTCCAAACTACTGAGTCGCAAGGCTTTCCCACAATTGTCGGTTTTGGTGAAATATCTGAAAATTGCCTCAAAGCTTCAACTTCTCAGCACCATATCACCCATGTATCGTTATGCACCAAGAAAAAGCACCCTAAATATGATTGCCAGGGTTCCTCCGAACAGTTTGGTGGCCATTGTTCATAGGTTTACCAAAGTATCTGGCATTTAGAGGCCCCAAAATGAAGTTAGCGCATACAAATAGTCCTGTGGGTAACTTCAGCTAATGAAAGATCAACACATTGACTGCATTTTTGTGGGGTAAAAACACAGAAATATATGTTTACCCCCAAACCCATACATTTTTGGAAAGTACACATTCTACAGAATCTAAAATGGGTACCCATGCCTTATTGCTCCAAACTACCGAGTCGCAAGGCTTTCCCAAAGTTGCCGGTTTTGGTGAAATATCTGAAAATTGCCTCAAAGCTTCAACTTCCCAGCACCATATCACCCATGTGTCATTACGTACTAAGAAAAAGCACCCTAAATATGATTGCCAGGGTTCCTCTGAACATTTTGGTGGCCATTGTTCATAAGTTTACCAAAGTATCTGGCATTTAGAGGCCCCAAAATGAAGTTAGCGCATACAAACAGTCCCGTGGGTAACTTCAGCTAATGAAAAATCAACACATTGACTGCATTTTTGTGGGGTAAAAACACAGAAATATATGTTTACCCCCCAAACCCATATATTTTTGGAAAGTACACATTCTACGGAATCTAAAATGGGTACCCATGCCTTTCTGCTCCAAACTACTGAGTCGCAAGGCTTTGCCAAATTTGGCGGTTTTGGTGAAATATCTGGAAATTGCCTCAAAGCTTCAACTTTCCAGCATCATATTGTCCATGTATCATTACCAGCATAAAGCATCCTAAATATAAACATAGGGGTCTACTAAACAGTTTGATGCCCAATATGCATAGATATACCAAACTATGTGGCGCACAGAGACCCCCAAATGACAATATGTATAGACATTTTCACGGCTGACGCGCTGGCTGCTGCAATATAACCACTCGGTGTGTGTATTATGCGACATTAGACCACCTAACAGTACAGAGACCCCAGAAAACCATATATTTTCAGAAAGTACACATTCTGACGAATCCAATATGGGTAAATAAGTGTTTCTACTGCAAACTGCCAAACTGCAAAGCAATGCTGAACATAACGGTTTTTTATCAAATTTCTGAAAATTGTCACAAAGCTTGAATTTTACCCCATTATATGCCCCACATTTCGTAACTTATCAGCATAAAACATCCTAAATATGAACGCCAGGGGTCTACTAAACACTTTGATGCCCAATATGCATAGATAAACCAAACTATGTGGCGCACAGAGACCCCCAAATGACAATAGTGTATATACATTTTCACGGCTGACGCGCGCTGGCTGCTGCAATATGAGCACCTGGTGTGTGTAATATGCGACATTAGACCCCCCTAACAGTACAGAGACCCCAGAAAACCATATATTTTCAGAAAGTACACATTCTGACGAATACAATATGGGTAAATATGTGTTCCTACTGCAAACTGCCAAACTGCAAAGCAATGCTGAACGTAACGGTTTTTATCAAATTTCTGAAAATCGTCACAAAGCTTGAATTTTACCCCATTATATGCCCCACATTTCGTAACTTATCAGCATAAAACATCCTAAATATGAACGCCAGGGGTCACTTTGATGCCCAATATGCATAGATATACCAAACTATGTGGCGCACAGAGACCCCCAAATGACAATAGTGTATATACATTTTCACGGCTGACGCGCGCTGGCTGCTGCAATATGAGCACCTGGTGTGTGTAATATGCGACATTAGACCCCCTAACAGTACAGAGACCCCAGAAAACCATATATTTTCAGAAAGTACACATTCTGACGAATCCAATATGGGTAAATATGTGTTCCTACTGCAAACTGCCAAACTGCAAAGCAATGCTGAACATAACGGTTTTTTATCAAATTTCTGAAAATCGTCACAAAGCTTGAATTTTACCCCATTATATGCCCCACATTTCGTAACTTATCAGCATAAAACATCCTAAATATGAACGCCAGGGGTCTACTGAACACTTTGATGCCCAGTATGCATAGATATACCAAACTATGTGGCGCACAGAGACCCCCAAATGACAATAGTGTATATACATTTTCACGGCTGACGCACTGGCAGCTGCAATATAAGCACCTGGTGTGTGTATTATGCAACATTAGACCCCCCTAACAGTACAGAGACCCCAGAAAACCATATATTTTCAGAAAGTACACATTCTGACGAATCCAATATGGGTAAATAAGTGTTTCTACTGCAAACTGCCAAACTGCAAAGCAATGCTGAACATAACGGTTTTTATCAAATTTCTGAAAATTGTCAGAAAGCTTGAATTTTACTCCATTATATGCCACACATTTCGTAACGTATCAGCATAAAACATCCTAAATATGAACTCCAGGGGTCTACTGAACACTTTGATGCCCAATATGCATAGATATACTAAACTATGTGGCGCACAGAGACGCCCAAATGACAATAGTGTATATACATTTTCACGGCTGACGCGCTGGCTGCTGCAATATAAGCACCTGGTGTGTGTATTATGCGACATTAGACCCCCCTAAAAGTACAGAGACCCCAGAAAACCATATATTTTCAGAAAGTACACATTCTGACGAATCCAATATGGTTAAATAAGTGTTTCTACTGCAAACTGCCAGACTGCAAATCAATGCTGAACGTAACCGTTTTTATCAAATTTCTGAAAATCGTCACAAAGCTTGAATTTTACCCCATTATATGCCCCACATTTCGTAACTTATCAGCATAAAACATCCTAAATATGAACGCCAGGGGTCTACTGAACACTTTGATGCCCAATATGCATAGATATACCAAACTATGTGGCGCACAGAGACCCCCAAATGACAATACTGTATATACATTTTCACGGCTGACGCGCTGGCTGCTGCAATATAAGCACCTGGTGTGTGTATTATGCGACATTAGACCCCCCTAACAGTACAGAGACCCCAGAAAACCATATATTTTCAGAAAGTACACATTCTGACGAATCCAATATGGGTAAATGTGTGTTTCTACTGCAAACTGCCAAACTGCAAAGCAATGCTGAACATAACGGTTTTTATCAAATTTTTGAAAATCGTCAGAAAGATTGAATTTTACCCCATTATATGCCCCACATTTCGTAACGTTTCAGCATAAAACATCCTAAATATGAACGCCAGGGGTCTACTGAACACTTTGATGCCCAATATGCATAGATATACCAAACTATGCGGCGCACAGAGACCACCAAATGACAATAGTGTATATACATATTCACGGCTGACGCGCTGGCTGCTGCAATATAAGCACCTGGTGTGTGTAATATGCGACATTAGACCACCTAACAGTACAGAGACCCCAGAAAGCCATATATTTTCAGAAAGTACACATTCTGACGAATCCAATATGGGTAAATATGTGTTTCTACTGCAAAGTGCCAAACTGCAAAGCAATGCTGAACATAACGGTTTTTATCAAATTTCTGAAAATTGTCAGAAAGATTGAATTTGACCCCATTATATGCCCCACATTTCGTAACGTATCAGCATAAAACATCCTAAATATGAACGCCAGAGGTCTACTGAACACTTTGATGCCCAATATGCATAGATATACCAAACTATGTGGCGCACAGAGACCCCCAAATGACAATAGTGTATATACATTTTCACAGCTGACGCGCTGGCTGCTGCAATATAAGCACCTGGTGTGTGTATTATGCGACATTAGACCCCCCTAACAGTACAGAGACCCCAGAAAACCATATATTTTCAGAAAGTACACATTCTGACGAATCCAATATGGGTAAATAAGTGTTTCTACTGCAAACTGCCAAACTGCAAAGCAATGCTGAACATAACGGTTTTTATCAAATTTCTGAAAATTGTCAGAAAGCTTGAATTTTACCCCATTATATGCCCCACATTTCGTAACGTATCAGCATAAAACATCCTAAATATGAACGCCAGAGGTCTACTGAACACTTTGATGCCCAATATGCATAGATATACCAAACTATGTGGCGCACAGAGACCCCCAAATGGATATATAGTAGATAAAATTTACAAGGCAAAACAAAATAAGGCAGTAAAGGGTGAAATGCAAAAAATCCAATAAAACCACAAAAATCTGTTTTTTTTTCCAGACTAGTGTTATCGGCCGTCAGAATCACAGTTTGAATATTTTAGATGGGCCAAACAGGTTCTACGGCTAGAAACAAGTGAACACAACATATGCAGAGCTGAAAATGCAATAAAATGGCTAAAAATTCAATAAAATGGCTAAAAATGCACCAAAATACCCAAAATTGCAATATAATCACCGAAATAACATACAAAAGGTATTGCACAGTACGGTTAGTGAATACGCTATGCGTAATGGCAATAAAACATTTTTTTCAGCCAAAAAAAGAAACGATGCGATAAGAAAAAAAAAAAAAAGCCACAATGCCATGTATGTGCGTGTGCGTGTGTACAAATGGTAAATTACATGTTATGTGCGCGTGTGTGCGTGTGCACATGTGTGTAAGTGCAGTGAGTGTAAGTGACCCCCCCAATCCCCAAAAATGTATGTGTAAGTGTGTGTAAGTGTGAATCTAAGTGTGTATTACTGTAATAAGTGTGTGTTGGTGTGTTTGTGTGTGTAATTGTTGCACTAACCTGAAAAAGTCGCTGGAGACTGTTGCAGGCGATCAGGAAGAGCCTCTGGAAGACATCTGCCTCGTGGTTCCTGTCTGTGTGCTGTGGGGGCGGAGATCGTCGATCCGGTGCAGGCTGCAGCAGCAGGACACGTAAGTAACACGTGCCTGCTGCTGTTTTTGGGCCCCTGGGCGATCGCGCCCCAGGGGCCACTCGATCCCCTGCTCTGCTCATTGCCTAGGGGCAGGGGATCGAGCAGGAACGGAGCGAACGGCTCTAACAGCCGCTCCTCCGCTCCTGAACCAGGAAATGCTGCAGAACGTAGAATCTACGTTCTGTGGCATTTCAAGTACCTTTGCCACAGAACGTAGATTCTACGATCTGTGGCATTTAAAAGGTTAATCAATGCTAAAAAAGCAACCCCCCCCCACACAAGTTATTAAAAGCTATTGATGGTCAGGGTCCCCTTATAAGTTTAAAAAAAAAAAAACATTGGTGCCAGGGCCCCCCTTACAAGTTAAAAAAAATTGGGGCCCCCAAAAATTTTTTTAAAAAAAAAACATTGGTGGCAGGGGCCTATAAAATATTAAAATAATACATTGGTGGCCAGGGGATTAAAAAAAAAAAAAACACACAAATTGGTGTTCAGTAGAATTGAACTCTTGGCTTCAGGACTAGGGATGTAGCGAACGTCGGAAAAAAAGTTCGCGAACATATTCGCGAACTTGCGCAAAAATGCGAGCGGTTCGCGAACGGTTCGCGAACCCCATAGACTTCAATGGGAAGGCGAACTTTAACATCTAGAAAAGACATTTCTGGCCAGAAAAATGATTTTAAAGTTGTTTAAAGGGTGCAACGACCTGGACAGTGGCATGCCAGAGGGGGATCAAGGGCAAAAATGTATCTGAAAAATCTGCCTGTGTGTGCTTGGAAGAGATAGTGTAGGGGGAGAGCTGTTAGTGATTTCAGGGACAGATGATAGTAAGTTTGCTGGCTAGTAATCTGCTTGATACTGCTCTGTATTGGAGGGACAGAAGTCTGCAGGGATTTGAGGGACATTTTAGCTTAGGTAGCTTTGCTGGCTAGTAATCTACTGTTCTCTTTAAACAACTGCCATACGTTGACCTTGTAGGCATTGTTTGCCCAGTTTTTTTGGACGCAGCCACTGAAGCACAGTTGCCAGAAAAAATATGCCATATAAATGCTGAAAATAGTCATTTTTCGCCATACGTTGACCTTGTAGACATTGTTTGCCCAGTTTTTTTGGTTGCAGCCACTGAAGCACAGTTGCCAGAAAAAATATGCCACATAAATGCTGAAAATAGTCATTTTTTGCCATATACGTTGAGTCAACGTATGGCAAAAAATGACTATTTTCAGCATTTATATGGCATATTTTTTCTGGCCTCTGTGCTTCAGTGGCTGTGGCCAAAAAAACTGGGCAAACAATGCCTACAAGGTCAACGTATACACTACTACAGCGGTGGATACGGATTACGTAAAATATATTATGGCTGCTTGAAAAAGTGACTCCGGTGTTTTTTCTGGAGACGGTAATATTATGGATATTTAGACAGAATGGGAACAAGGTCACACAGCTCGATGGCGGGTTGAAGAAAACAGTGTGCAAATAATGCCTACAAGGTCAACGTATACACTACTACAGCGGTGGATACGGATTACGTAAAATATATTATGGCTGCTTGAAAAAAGTGACTCCGGTGTTTTTTCTGGAGACGGTAATATTATGGATATTTAGACAGAATGTGAACAAGGTCACACAGCTCGATGGCGGGTTGAAGAAAACAGTGTGCAAATAATGCCTACAGGGCAAATAATGCCTAAAAGGTCAACTTATACACTACTACAGCGGTAGTAAAATAAAAAAAAGTAAAATAAAAAAAAAATGAATATTAAAAAAAAAAAATTAAAGTTGGTGCTGCTGAACTACTAGGAGCAGCAGATTAGCACACCAGTCCCACTCCCCAACACTGCTAGACTAATAGCACTGGGCTCTTATAGTAGTAGTAGTAGTAGTAGTAGTAAAACAACAAAAAAATAAATAAAAGCAGTCCTTACAAGGACTACTGTTATTGCAGCAGTCAGCAGATGAGATCAGAAGCAGGACAGCTGCCCACTGCAGCTACATACAGAGCACTGCAGTAGAAGGTAGATTACTAGCCAGCAAAGCTACCTAAGCTTAAATGTCCCTCAAACCCCTGCAGACTTCTGTCCCTCCAATAACAGAGCAGTATCAAAACGATTACTAGCCAGCAAACTTTCAACTGTCCCTGAAATCACTAACAGGCAGCAGCTCTCTCCCTACACTATCTCTTCAGCACACACAGGCAGAGTGAAAAAACGCTGCAGGGCTTCGGTTTTTATAGGGAAGGGGAGTGGTCCAGGGGAGAGCTTCCTGATTGGCTGCCATGTACCTGCTGGTCTGGGGTGAGAGGGCAAAAAAAAGCGCCAACAATGGCGAACCCAAAATGGCGAACGTTGCGCGACGTTCGCGAACTTCCGGCGAGCGCGAACACCCGATGTTCGCGCGAACAAGTTCGCCGGCGAACAGTTCGCGACATCTCTATTCAGGACTTCAACTTTGCCTCCTTTCGTGACTTTGGTTCTTTTCGCTGCTTCAGGACTTCAATTACAGCTGTTTTCGTGACTTTGGGTCTTTTCGCCGCTACAGGACTTGAATTTCGGCTGTTTTCGTGACTTCGGTTCTTTTCGCTGCTTCGGGACTTCAGCTTTGGCTATTTTCATGACTTCGGGTCTTTTCAGCGCTTCGGAACTTCGGCTATTTTCGTGGCTTCGGGTCTTTTCGCCGCTTCGGCTTTTCTGCATTTTTGGCTGGCCACAGATCTTTGCCTCTGGCTTTCTAAACTGCAGCACTGCCGGGCCCCCCTTCATGCCCGGGCCACTTGTTCCCCCTGTTCCCCCTGATTGCATGGAGAGCATCATAAAGCAGCCACATGGCAGTTCAGGGTAGCATGCTGATCCATAATATCCCATAGCACGACCCAAGTGCCACCACTAGGCAGGGATCATGTTTGATGACATCACTAGGCAGTTTAATGATGTGTGGGTTGTGGAAAAACTCGACTCTAACCCCAAGAACCAGCACACGACCAACTGTGTGCACCTATTTATATAAAAAGGAGCACATCTGGCGTTCGTAAGACACTAAACTTTGTGCAGCAGTTGACTGGAACCCACCCAACCCACAGGTAAACCCTCAGGCTTCGGGTTGGCCAGTGTGTCGCTAGGCAAGGATCATGATTAATGACATCACTAGACAGGGATCGTGACTGGTGACATGATTAGGCACAGATCATGATTAATGGCATCACTAGGCAGGGATCGTGACTGATGACATCACTAGGCAGGGATTGTGATTGATGACATCTCTAGGCACCCTTGTGTCTGTGGTCCCATGGTTAAATTGCTGAGCAGTTGAATGAACCCCCTGCCCCCCAGCAATGACAACTGAGTGCTCATGTATATATTATAAGTACACAGAGATTATGTTTGTACCTGCTGCTTCTCCTCCGCCCTCTGTTCCCCAAATGATGACTGCAGCGCCTGGAATACCCCTAGGGAGCCCCCACCACAAAGACCAGGCCCAGCACCTTCCTGCTGCTTCTGTTCGACTCCCTCCACCAACTCCTGGCTCTGTATCCCCCTCACTGCCAGCCAAGTGGTTCCAATGGGAGGCTGTTCTTTCCTGATTCCCTGTAGGCATGGTGACTGTGAGACATATATAACCCCTTGCTCCCAGGCCACCCGCTACCCCAGGGAAAGAAAGACACTGGCAGGTACTCACCGCCCCCATGACTACCCCTGCCAAATGCTGAGGCAGCACCTGCCGCCAAGTACTAGCACCAAGCACCCCGGTCCTGTACGCATCCATCTACCCTCTAGCTACGCCCCGCCTACAACATGCGCGCGTCCGCACCTCCCATTTGTGCTTGTAATTGGCTGCCTCTGCATGACGCCAGCCTGTGTATTCCCAAGGTCACGGGGTCTGCCAGTCACGTGAGAAAGAGAGGGGGGGGGAGTCGAGCGAAATATCAGGACCAAATGGGGATCGATGGTGCTGCTTGGAGACGTGGCTGTTCAGCTGGCCGCAGGTCTTCGGCACTGGCAAGGGGGGCCTGGCTCTTTCTAAACTGCAGCACTGCCGGGCCCCCCTTCATGCCCGGGCCCGGGACACTTGTCCCCCCTGTCCCCCCCTGATGGCGGCCCTGCTTTCCAGTGATCCTACTGAACGTTTCAAATTGCAATTGGATTCCCTTTTAACATTGGCACACAAATCAGGGTGGATCAGTGAAAAATGTCTCCATTTCCTTACTACCGAGTATCCAAAAAAACCAATTATATATACACTTCCCAAAGTGCACAAAAATTCAACAGCACCGCCTGGCCAGCCCATAATCTCTGCGAGAGGATCCTTGTTTTCCAATGTGGTTATATTTTTGGATAGTTTTCTACAGCCTTTATGTGCTAAAATGCCATCCTATATTGCTGATACGTCTTCATTTTTGAATATTTTACACCAAATAGGACGCCTCCCTGATGATGCTGTATTTGCCACACTTGGGGGCAGATTCACTAAGGGTCGAATTTCGAAGTAAAAAATACTTCGAAATTCGACCCTCGAATTGAAATCCTTCGACTTCGAATATCGAAGTCGAAGGATTTAGCCCTAAACGTTCGTTCGATCGATCGAAGGATTTTTCGTTCGATCGAACGATTAAATCCTTCGAATCGAACGATTCGAAGGATTTTAATCCAACGATCGAAGGAAAATCCTTCGATCAAAAAAAGGTTAGCAAACCTATGGGGACCTTCCCCATAGGCTAACATTGACTTCGGTAGGTTTTACCTGCCGAAGTAGGGGGTCGAAGTTTTTTTTAAAGGGAAAGTACTTCGACTATCGAATGGTCGAATAGTCGAACGATTTTTCGTTCAATTCATTCGATTTCGTTTGTATTCGAACGAATTTAACCAATTCGATGGTCGAAGTACCAAAAAAATACTTCGAAATTCGAATTTTTTTCATTCGAATCCTTCACTCGAGCTTAGTGAATCGGCCCCTTGATGTATGCAGCCTTTATACGATAATTCCAACTGAAGAGGGGATAGCGGCTTGCAGAGATACATTGTGTAAAAATCATAAGGGGTACCCACCTGTCGAGTTTCTGTGCACTCTGTTGGAAATGCTGTTGACATGTAATTACTTTCGATTTGAGCAAACCTATATATGGATCATTTTGAAAAAACGTATATCTACCCTAAATATACTGAACAACTTATACTATACTGTAGATATATCGATGATATTTTTATGATTTGGCGAGGGGACCACGTTGGAATACAGGCATTTACAGCCGAGCTGAACGCACTGCCCACCCCTGTTAAATTTACGATGACCCATGATCATGATAGGGTAGATTTTTTGGATGTAAGGGTATTTCGTACGGCAGATGGAGTAGGTACTATGCTATTTCGTAAAAACACAGATCGCAACACGATTTTACATGCCCATAGTTACCATCCACCCTCCACATTGAAATCGGTTCAGGATTAATTCCAATTTGGCCACGGCCATACAGCAAGCTCATGAAATGCGGGATCGCTTTTTAGAGAGGGGGTATAAACTTGATTTCCTTAACGCCGAGTTGGATCGAGCACAAAAAATGTCGGGAGAGGGTGGACACTCTGGGAAAAATAAGGCACCTGAAAAGGAGAAAATGGTATTTGTTTCTGATTACACACCTGCGAGCCAAGAGATCAATGCTATAGTGAAAAAACATTGGCCGATGGACAGTAATTTGCCTTTTTCACATATGTTGCCACCGGTATGTGCATACCGAAGAGGTGGATCTCTAAGGGATCCCCTAATGAAAACTGATATAAGGATGGCCAATGCTGACACTTGGCTTAGGAGTAAAAAGAATGGCTGTTATCGATGTGTGGGATGTAAGACCTGTGGATGTCTACTGACGGGTGAAACTTTCTCCCATCCACATAGTGGAAAACGATGTCAAATTCGCCACAGACTAACCTGCACCTCAGAGTTTGTCGTGTATTGCATAGTATGCCCATGTGGCCTCTATCATGTTGGAAAATGTATAACAACATTTCGGATTCGAATGAACAATCACCGTTCTGTGATATGTGCAGCTCTAGCTACAGGCAAAGCTGACACTCCTCTGGCTAGACATTTTTTGGGTTGTAAACACCCACTGCCTACTTTACGAGCGATTCTGATTGACCATATCCCCCCTTTATGTAGAGGGGGTGATAGATCCAAACTCCTATTGCAACGAGAAGCTAAGTGGATGCCGACTTTGGATACAGTAGCACCCAGAGGGTTAAATGAAATGTATTCCTTAACTAGTTACAGTATCTGTGACTCAATTGTTGTAATAATATTTACTTCTAATTTAAAAAATCTTTGCGAACTATGTGATAGATTTGTTATACATTCGTAGGCAGTAGTGAGAATTTGCAGTTTTTTATAACCCAGAGTTTGCCTTGTTTGATATACTGAGATCTGTTAGCAACTGTTGCCAACTGGATAGTTTCCTTGTCACAATGTTTTTAACCTTTAATCAGTGGTTTACATATTGACATGCTGATTGGATACGATGGCTATTTAATGATTTACCTCACTTCCTATCTTCATCCTTTCTCTGGACTATTATATATATATATACCGTATATATACTCGCGTATAAGCCGAGTTTTTCAGCACCCAAAATGTGCTGAAAAACTCGACCTCGGCTTATACGCGGGTCATACGCACATACTGTAGCCAATCCCTCACCGGATACTGTAGCCAATCCCTCACCGGATACGAGGCTCCTTCTGCGGCCCCAACACACCTCCCTCTCCCATAGCGCATCAGGACTCTGTGACTGACTGTCACGATCGCCGCCCGGAGCAGGTCCAGGCGATCGTGACAGTCAGTCACAGAGTCCTGACCATATTCAGGCATGGAGGTAGCAGGACCAGGGCCCTTTTGTATAAAGTGTTGTGTTATTTCCCAGCACCCACTGCTAGCCCTGTATTCTATATGGATTATCTTCTCCCTACAGGAACCAGCATGGCAGCACCAACTGCTAAACAAGGGCTTATTTATAATAATGGGATTATTGGACCCCCTTCCCCCATCCAGGCCATATTCTCCTAGAAGAGTTTGTGACCAAAATAAGCAGAGGAATTTCAAAGCTCTTGCTGCGGACTGTAAACATTTACATGTGTCCTGCACACTGTTGGGGCCGCAGAAGGAGCCTCGTATGTAGTTGCTGCATCTCTCCATCTCTCTGCCCCTGGTTGAGTTATAAGTTATTTTACTGTGACTGGTGTGCTTACAATTTTTTTTTTTTAAACTGTGGGCAGGCCTACCTTTCATTGTTATTCAGTGGGTGCAGGTACAGATTGATTTTCAATCAGCCCCTAGGCTTATACACGAGTCAATACATTTTTCCAGTTTTCTTAGGTAAATTAGGTACCTCGGCTTATACACGGGTCGGCTTATACACGAGTATATACGGTATATATATATATATATATATATATATATATATATATATATATATATATATTTGACACGCACTGACAGTTAGAATAGGAGCTGGGGGAGTGGCCTACATACTGACACTGTGCACTCACAGTACTGCGCTCTTGTTTTCTTTTTGTTTTCTTTTTCTCTTAAACTTTTTTGTGCGTTTCACCCTGCTGTTATATCTTTGCCCATGTGCCTTTTAGATTATATCACTGGCCAATAGATTTGAGCACTTTCACTGACACCTGTATGGTTGCCTAGCAACAGATTTTGGCGCCATTTCAAGGCTTTATTACCTCTGGGGGGTTGTGGGTGCTGGATGTTTGTTTGTTTTTGCTCCTGACGAAGATCCCTGTGGGGGATCGAAACGTTGAGGCTTAATAATAAAACATTTTTTGTTTTTTCACTAAAACCCTGTGAGTGCCGCAATCCTTTTTCACTGCTTATTTCCCATGCTGGCACCCAGGTATTAATTTTGTCTACGGAGTGCACCATTCCTTTGGTTTTATATATATATATATATATATATATATATATATATATATATATATATATATATATATATATATATACACAGGAGCAATGCCCAGCTCCATGTTGTAGATCTCACCCTTCCAGCTATAGTCAGGTGTTCCTGGTGGTGGCCAATGAAAGAAGCAAGCAAGTTGCAGGTAAAACTTAGTCCCTGTTTAAAATGTATAATGAAGCAATAGAATTCAAAATGAATCAGATGCAAGTTGAGTGTAGGAACTGGCCATACCAGGGATGACTCTGACGTAGTTGGCCAGCTTAAATATAAGACAAACAATCCCTGTTTTGTTTAAAGGGTAAGGCATTTTTAGTAGCTTAAGGCACAAAATGTCTCAAATATATTGATTATGGGTTGAGTGCAGAGGACTCTTCTATTTGTCTATATGTATTTTGTGGTCACAGCCTCATTGCACCCCCCCCTTTGTTTATATATATATATATATATATATATATATATATATATATATATATATATATATATATATATATATATATATATATATATATAATGAGTAACAGAAAAACTCTTACCCACATTCAATTTTAAAACACTAAATTAATTTGAAACATGCCATATACAAAAAAAAGGACCTTAAGAGTTATGATTTTGCTAAAGCATTTGACACAGTAACGCAGAGAGGTTTACTGATTTTGCTAATAACACTAAATTGTACAAAATACAGGTTTAAAGCAAGATGTTTCCAATTTGCAAAGTGACTGGATGACTGGACATGAGGTTCAATGTTAACAAATACAAGGTTATGAGCTTTATCAAAAAACAAATACATGTTAATTATACACTAACTAGAACTCTGTTCATTAGAGAGGTTTTGGTGGTTGCTGTGGATAGCAGACTTTGCAATTCTAGTCAGCCAGTATTTACTCACATGCATAAAAGGGGAATGAACTCCAATTTCATGCAGCACTTAGGATGGATAAACGATGTAGAAATGCTATCAAAATTAGGGATGCACAGAATCCAGGATTTGGTTCGTGATTCGGCCTTTTTCAGCAGGATTCGGCTGAATCCTTCTGCCCGGCCAAACCAAATGGCAAATTAGGGGTGTGGAGGGAACTCATGTGACTTTTTGTCACAAAAAAAATGTTTTCCCCTTCCCACCCTTTGCATATGCAAATTAGGATTCAGATTCAGTTTGGGATTTGGCTGAATCTTTCGTGAAGGTTTCGGCCGAATCCAAAATAGTGGATTCGGTGCATACCTAATCAAAATTGTAGAGATAAGAGCAATTACTGTGTAGTAACACAAGTTAGGTTGAAAAAAGACACTGTAACGTTCACGTTATCCGGAACCTTGAACGGTGTTGGTACACTCATGCACAGGGAATCCCTGTGGATTTCGGTGTTCACTGATGCCCTTTTGGGGCCCCACTTTCTGCTGTGGAAACCAACAAGGAGTAAGTGCATATACTAGTAACAAGTCCGTAAGTGAGGTACCGGCAAGGATTAGGCAAAATGTAGTCGAAGAACAGGCAAAAGGGTCGGGGCAGACAGGTTGACTTGGAGTCAAAAACAGGTAAAGTCAAAAAACAGGAAATTCAGTTGAAAAAAAAAATCAGTAGAAACTCTTCGGCAGGCACTGTCAAAATGAAGAACTGGCCTTTTAAAGGGAATTTGGTGCCAAAAATTCTAACTCTGCACCAAGTCATGCTGGAAGAGACTCAACGGGAGGTAAGGATGTCGGAAGATCTCCCAGCGCGTCTTACAGATACACATCCATCAAGTTCAATCTTTTAACTGCCTAATTGCTAGCTAATCCAGAGGAAGGAAAAAAACCAATTTGAAGCCTCTCCAATTTGTGTCAGAGGGGGAAAAATTCCTTCCTGACTCTAATATGGCTAGTCAGACTAGTCTCTGGATCAACTTGTACTATGAGCTATCTTCCCTAACCCTGTATTCCCCTCACTTGCTAAAAAGCCATCCAACCCCCTATCTGTGAGTAAATATGAGTAAATTTGCAACCAAACTGCTTTCTGCCAAAACTGCCTGAAAAAATTGACCTTAAAGCTACAAATTTTGTCCATCATCTACATAATGGAGTAGAAAAGCAACTATTCTGTATAGTAATATTTAATAATTAAAACTGGCTGCCTAGATATAGCAAAGTGCTTCTCTAGAACCAATAAAATATCACCATGATCCTTTCTGGCCTGCTGTAGAAGCCAAGATCACTTATATGGGGCAAATTATCAAATTTCAAGTTACTCATGTAACTTTTCCTGCATGTTAGCTTATGTTAAGTATGACAATTTATTTGTGCATGCCTTTTTTCACAGGAAAAAAATAAAATTGCATGCCAACGTGAATCACAATTTTCCACTCATTTTAATAGTTATTAGAGAATATTCCCACTTGCCTTTTTTTGAGACTTATGACTTATGATTATTGAGTAGGAGAAAACTGGTAAGGATCTCCTTACCGGGGAAACAGTAATTCAAATACTGTAGCCAATATAGCCAATGTTTATTACTTTATTTAATAACACCTGCAAAAGAAGAAAATGTTCAGAAAAAATACTGAAAACTATACCAGCATGAAAAAACAAACAGGGATTTGTCTGGAGTTGCTGGTGCTGTACTACAGAAGACAAAAAAATCAAACAGTCTTTATAATACAAAGATTCTTTGCACTGGTTGAGAGGTGTAATATGCAGGAGGGGAAAAAAAAAAGTACCTTCACATTAAGTTACCACAATTATAAATTCCAGAATCCCTTGTATTTGGCTTTTGTATTTGACCTTTACTAGATACATGTATTCTGCATGTTTTAACTTTTTCATTTTGACCTCCTCCTCCTCCATGGTAGTTATGATGGCCACTAAATTATTATGGGACAAACCTTCTCAAAATGGAAACAATGTATACACAAACAAACAAACAAACAAAGTGTATAATGCATACACAAACAAACAAACAAACAAAGTGTACAATGCATAAACAAACAAACAAACAAACAAAGTGTACAATGCATACACAAACAAACAAAGTGGCTTTTTCATTCTTCTATAAAGCTGTGAATGGTGAAGCATGTTGCCAACAGTTTTCTGCACAACAACGCAGTGTCTCCAATATCAGCCACTGACCCCCATATGTAATAAAAGGCACTTTGCCCAGTTTGCCCAGGAGCAGTTACCATAGCAACCAAGCAACTATTTACTGGTCATCTGTTTAAAAGCAAACACCTTATTGGTCTCTACAGGTTACTGCTCATGGGCAAACTTAGTGCCTTTTTTTACATATGGGTCTAACGGAGGAATGTATTAAAAGTCACAAAGGGAAAAAACATTTGCACAAATAAGAATAACAATTCACATTTTGCAATTCATCCTTATGAAATTTAGTTGTGCATTATGCACTTTTAAGAAGTTCTTAAAGGTGCCATAATTTTTGGAGCAAACATAAATTTCTCAGTAAAACATTTTTTTACATTCAACTCGCACTGGAGCAAACTATAGAGTTCACAAACCCTCTTCCACTGTCGGAAGAGGTCGCTAAACAGTTTCTGGATTTGAAAAAGCTATATTAAATTTGCAAATATTATTCACTCAAAGAGATAACTTTTCGCATTGCAAATATTTTTTCCATTACTGACTTTTATTACATTTCCTATAAGGCTTTTAACTTCTTGAAAGTTGTCATAGACCTCTTCGTCTAGTCAGTCACTTTTGGTGGATGGACTGTTCTTGGCAGTCTTGCCCTACTATTTTTATTTCTTAATGATTATTCAGTGCATATACAGTGACTTGAATATTTCATTTATCCATCTCGGACTCCCTACAGAGTTGCTTGCAGTGTCATTTTGTCTTTATGGTGTCTCCAATTATACTGATTTACCAGAATTTGGACCTTGTAAAAGTATTACCATTATTATAATATTACAATATTATAATGTAAAAAGATTGACCTCTTGAAGATTAGTCTAATTACTCATCATAACCAACTGAAATCTTTAGTTTTTTAAAGAAAAAAGCAGACCATCTACATAGTTAATAAATCATAAAAATTTTGAATAGCATTCTGATATTAGAGTAAAACAGCACAGCGTACATTGCAGTGAACACGTAAAATTGTCCTACGCCATACTTAATTTTTACCTTAATTTCTTTATTAAAAGTAAAAATTCTCAACTTTGCTTATTTTAACTTTTGAATCTTTCTGTGAACAAAACATTCAATGCCTTAATGTCTCTGTGGAGTATGTTCTTCTTATGTAGGCATTCTAGGCCCTGAGGAGATTGATGAGGGAGCAAAGACTGTAATATGTCTCTTTAGGCAAAGTAAATTAATATAGACATCCCTGTTTGCCTCCTCTAAAATAGATTTTATAGTGAAGGCATGCTTCAAATTTCAGCCAGTCTCAGCACGAAAAAAAGTGTAAATTTAAGTTTGACTGCCATTCCAAAAGACAGACCCAGTTTGGTTTAGGTATTTCTAGGATAAAAGTATTTACATAAAAACTGAACAGGAACATGGGATTCATTAAAAAGTGAGAAAAGCTGCACTCAAAAAGTGGGAGCTTTTAAAGTCCCAGCTAATTAACTTACAGTACACATGTAAGAATTTCCTTGTTCTAAAAGGAAGAAGCAACATTTGCCAATAATTTGTACATACGAATATTGCTTCGAGCTACCATTCATCCTTTACAACAAGGGACTACTTATAGGTCTATGTTAAAAAACTGGGGCTTAAAAGCTCTGTTATCACTAGTGCTCCTGAGTTAAGTATAAGTACAACATGGTTTACTACAGTCAAGCTCTTTGCTGGGGCACTAATGATTTTAAATGCTCTACAGACTGCTCAAAGGCAGTGTTGGATTTACATATAATAAGGACCTTGATGTGGAATGTGAGCTTACATAGTGTGGCCAAAGTGTATTACTAACACTTCATTTTTTTATAAAAATTATTTTTAAAGACAAATTGTGCACTGCCAATAATTCCCACAGATTTGCTCTGGCTTGTTGTTTCAGGGGCTAAGGTTAATGCTGTCTTTTAACAGGCAATAGACTACTATACAGGTATGGGAACTGTAATCTGGAAACCTATTATTCCGAAAACTCTGAATTATAGGAAGCCATTAGGGATGGGTGAATCTGAGCCGTTTCGTTTCGCCAAAAATTCGCCGCCAGCGAATTGTCGCCAACGCCCATTAAAGTCTATCGGTGTCAAAAAAATGTTGTCGCATTGCGAAATTTTTTTGACTCGCGTCTTTTTTTTTTTTGACGCACACCGCCATAGAAGTCTATGGGCGTCATTTCCGCTGCGAAATAATCCCTAGAAGCCATCTCCCATAGATTTCATCATTAACCAAAGACATGTAATTGGCCCTAGAAATGTTGCTGGCAATAATTCCCACAGATTTGCTCTGGCTTGTTGTTTCAGGGGCTAAGGTTAATGCTGTCTTTTAACAGGCAATAGACTACTATACAGGTATGGGAACTGTAATCTGGAAACCTATTATTCCGAAAACTCTGAATTATAGGAAGCCATTAGGGATGGGTGAATCTGAGCCGTTTCGTTTCGCCAAAAATTCACCGCCAGCGAATTGTCGCCAACGCCCATTAAAGTCTATCGGTGTCAAAAAAATGTTGTCGCATTGCGAAATTTTTTTGACTCGCGTCTCTTTTTTTTTTTGACGCACACCGCCATAGAAGTCTATGGGCGTCATTTCCGCTGCGAAATAATCCCTAGAAGCCATCTCCCATAGATTTCATCATTAACCAAAGACATGTAATTGGCCCTAGAAATGTTGCTGATAGAACATGTATGCTGGTCACATTGAAAACACACATGGAAGGTTCATTTCAGAATGAGCCATACTGAAAAAAACAAAATATTTATATCTACGGCCTGATCCGCAGTTATATGGCCAAAACCTTCAAACTTCCATTCTTAGTGACAAGCCTAGCTTTTAAATGGCCCAAAGATAAGCAGTGCTATCAGATTATTATGGTCGTATTGGATTAACTGCATATTATGCTGCATATTATGCCACTTTCTTACCCATTTCTTTTTTATAATATATATATATATATATATATATATATATATATATATATATATATATATATATATATATATATATATATATATATATATATATATATATATATATATATATATATATTGCAAACTGTTGTATTTTTAACTATTATGAATGGAACCTGAGAAGGCAATACTTGAAGGTGCATACCTAGTAGTGGGTTACATATACAACTGTTATCACTGTAAAGAGAGTAAAAATATTTTTAACATATTATTGAGTTTGTGTTGAGGATTAGGGCAAAAGCATAAATCTGGCTATAGGTAGATCCAGATAATTGGGCTAGGCTTTTAATATTTTGCCTGCATATACCAATCTATTTGTCTTCATTATTTGTTACATTTTAATGAAATTAATTAAAGTTAAGGTTTCAACGTGGAAATGCTTACAACCCTCATATTTATAGTACACTATGGGGCTGATTTATAAAGGGTCAAATTGAAAATTTTAAATTTAATTTTTTCATGGTCTAAACTGTCAAATTCGACTAATGCATTATCAAAACTCGATTTGAAATGCTTACAACCCTCATATTTATAGTACACTATGGGGCAGATTTATTAAGGGTCAAAAAAATTTTTGACACGCAACAATTTGTATGCACGTCTATTTTTTTTTGGCGCGGCAGATTATTCATCGGTTAATTGTCGCCGCATTTTAACAGATTAGTTTGCTTGAGGCGAAATGCGGAAATTCGCCACAAATTAGTGTCTGGCATCGCCCATCGCTAGTCAAAAAAACTTAAAAAAAACTTGAACAAAAACCACCCATTGATTCCAATGAAAAAAGGTTAATTTTGGTTCAAGAAAAAAATGTTATTTGATTTCAATGCAAGTGAAAGCCAGTATTGGGTGTTACTTATCTTCAGACATTCAGAGGTACTGCATTAAAGAGACATGATTCTGTAGTGAAAATCAGTGAATGGGCCTGGGAATACCCAATGGGCCCATGCTCATTTCATATTAACTGAGGTGAAGTGGAAAGCTGTCCTATGGTTTGCTGTGGTCAGCATCTGTGAGGGCATGGAGGTGCACATGACATGGATAGCTTTCACATCTGGGAAGTCTATTAATCTTAATAATATACTGTATATTGGCCCAACATATGCAAACACAGGTTTTAAGGATTATTATTGTACGTAAGTGTAATCTACTAAAATAGAAGCAAAGTTCAGTGCAAATTAATACTTCTCAGAAAGGCACTTGCATTTATACATACCTTTTTGCAATTTGGGGGTTAGCGCCAATGAGTCCCATAACCGGGTTGTTCACCTTTAAATTAGCTTTAAAGGGGTTGTTTACTAAACTCTGAATGCAAAAATCACAAATCTTTCGGAATTTATTAAACCCAGAGGATGGAAAAGTCCTCAATGAGAGGTTGCATATAAGTCAATGGGAGAAGTCCCAATGATTTTTTGATGTGTGCTGGTTTTCATGCAATACCCCAAAGTTTTCGGAATTTTTGGCTGAAAAATCTAAAAAAAAAAAAACATGAAAATTGGATGAAAAATCCGAAACAATCGTGAAAATCGGATTTTTTCCTGCAAAGCAAATTTTCGGGAAAATGTACTAATAAATAAGCGTAAAAAACGAGAGCGGATTTGATCGCATTTTATAGCAGAAAATATTGAGATAAATTTCGGACTTGGATAAATAACCCCCTTAGTATGACATAGAGAGTGATATTCTGAGACAATTTGCAATTGCTTTTAATGTTTTATTATTTGTGGTTTTTGAGTTATTTAGCTTTTTATTCAGCAGCTCTCCAGTTTGCAATTTCAGCAATCTGGTTGCTGGGGTCCAAATTACCCTAGTAACCATGCGTTAAATTGAATACGAGACTGAAATATGAATAGGTAAGGACCTGAATAGAAATATGAGTAATAAAAAGTAGAAATAACAATATAGTTGTAATCTTACAGAGTATTTCACTTATAGATGGGGTCAGTAACCCCCATTTGAAAGCTAGAAAGAGCCAGAAGAAGAAAGCAAATAAATAGCTAACTATAGAAAATAAATAATGAGGACCAAATGAAAAGTTGCTTAGAATTGGTCATTTTTATAACATAGTGATGGGTGAATTTATTCGCCAGGCGCGAATTCGCGGCGAAATTGCGCGATTCACCGCCAGCGAATAAATTCGCGAAACTCCCGCGAAAATTCGCGGCAAAAATTCGCCGACGTCAAAAAAAAAATTTCCGAAAAACCGGACGCCGGCGTCAAAAACGGGCGCCGGCGTCAAAAAAGAGACGCCGGCGCCGTTTCGCGAATTTCGCGCGAAATTCGCGAATTTTTCGGCAAAGCAAAACGGCGCAAATTCGCCCATCACTATTATAACATACTAAAAGTTAACTATAACGTGAACCACCCCTTAAAGGCTGCTGATGATTTATGCACAAATGCCCTCACTCATGTAAGTAAAACCCAGATTTACTGTCAGCCTGGACCTACTGGTAAATTCACTGTTCACTGAGAGGGCTGCGTCAATAGCTACAAATGACTTTCAACAAAGGATCTGAACACTAATATTGTTATTAGTGCTGCAAGCTGGAATATACATTGTTTTAACACAAATGCAGGGGAAATAGTATGTGCGGTGAATTGTGCGTGGATACTAAAAATGCTGCACTTTATGGGAAAACATGGTGGTTTATTTCAGAATATGTTTCTTTGTTCTGTGATTAGAGAAAATCCAACAATTAAATGTTCAAAGAAATGACATATCAACTGCTATTCACTTATTCAGGATAGTTAATCGTGTCTTCATAAATCTGCTTGCACTTATGATGCTGCATGAAATTCCATTGCTAGAAGGTGAT
The DNA here is from genome assembly GCF_017654675.1 of Xenopus laevis. Taxonomy (NCBI): domain Eukaryota; kingdom Metazoa; phylum Chordata; class Amphibia; order Anura; family Pipidae; genus Xenopus; species Xenopus laevis. The sequence continues at coordinate 57,455,236 of NC_054384.1, forward strand.
TTTTAAGATCTGGTGGTAGTTAGAATATGGAGATATATTACAACTGCCCCTGTGGCAAATTCAGGTGCGTTAAAGTGAAAAGTGCACCCCTTAATTTCCATTCATACTTGACGACAAATTACACCTTAAAATGGATTTAAAAAGTAGTGGCAATAATATAGAATTTAAATGCTCAAGATTATACCATCTATAAAAAGATCAACAGAAATATGTAAACATAATTATCCCTCTTTATAGGTCCCTGGTGAGGCCTCATCTGGAGTATGCAGTGTAGTTTTGGACTCCAGTCCTTAAGAGGGGTATACATGGGCTGGAGAGAGTGCAGGGACATGCACTGGTTAGAGGGCTGGAAGACTTAAATTATAAGGGAAGTTTGGGGCTGTTGGGGGTTGTTTTCTCTGTTAAAAAGACGCTTGAGAGGGGGACATGATTACACTTTACAAGTATATTAGATGACATTATAGCAATGGACCTTTTTACCAATAAAGAAGATTACCGCACCAGAGGACACCCCTTCAGAGTAGAGGAAAATAACTTTTATTTGAAGCAGCATAGGTGGTTCTTCACAGTGAGGACAGTGAGGTTGTGGAATTTTATATTTTAGTTTGGATCAAGTACAAGGTAATGTTTTATTATTAGAGAGAAAAAGAAAATAATTTTTAAAAATGTGAATTATTTAATTATAATGGAGTTTATGGGAGACTGCTTTTCAGTAATTTGGAGCTTTCTGGATAATGGGTTTCCGGATAATGAATCCCATACCAATACTAACAAATTACCATAGTAAATCCTATATAAGGCCAAACAAGAATATGTGATTAAGAATAATCTTACAACTATTAAAATATGTTTTATGCATAGTCATGCTTAAATCACAAGAGAGACTATTCAGCTATTCTGCACTTACACTTTCATTGATGTGACTGAAATGTACATTATCACATTTGCATTTCCATTATTTTACTTGATGTTCAAGTTATCTGAACTGTTTCATTCTCTAATTTACCTTTTTTTGAACCTTTTAACTTAATGCTCAGATTTTACATTTCTTTATATAATTGAGCAATTTAATTTCGTGGCATCTTATCATCTGCTCAGCAGATTACCATGAGATACTTTGCAGAGAGTAGAGATGGACACCACACTGAGTTGACAGATGTTGTGTTAAGGCCTCTATCTATATTACCAATTTAACAATAGGTGAAGCTACAGTGTTCTCTAGTGGAACATTAAAATTTATCACTGGCACAAGTGCACAAACTAGCAATATTGCATAATGCAGTTCTAAGACAAAATACATGTCATCGAAGACTAGGGTTTTTTAAGCTTATTTATTATTACATTTTCCCGAAAATTTGCTTTGCGGGAAAAACAGATTTTCTCAATTTTTTCCAGATTTTTCCATCAGATTTTCATGATTCTTTCGGAATTTTCACTCGAAAACTCCGGTGTATTGCACAAACCCCATGCACATCAAAAAATCATTGGGACTTATATTGACTTATATGCAACCTTGACAAGTCTGAGACGTCGGATTTTCAGATTCAAACTTTTCCATCCTCAGGGTTTAATAAATTCCGAAAAAAATTCTTGATATTTTAAAAGTCCAATTTTATAAAAAATACATTTTTGCATTCGGAGTTTAGCAAATAACCCCCTAGCTGTTATCACTACTATTTCCAGCCTAGACATGTCAGTGGCATGATTAATGACAAACCTGTAGCTTGCATGGCCCCATCAAAATAATTATATTATTAATATATACATAAAATTATAACTCTTAATAAGAAGTAAAATCATAGCAAACAGAAAGTTTACTGATTCTGTTAATGCTTTTAAGAGTGGATTTGCTGATTTCTTGGACACGCATAACATCAAAGGATATTGTGATACTAAATTCTTAGTTAGTATAGATATGGGTATATATATAATTTATGTGAAGGTAGGAAGGGGTGTGTGTATGGATGCTGGGTTTCATTTGGAGGGGTTGAACTTGATGGACTTTTTTCAACCCGACTTAACTATGTAACTATGTAATATTGGGTATGTCAAGTTTCTAAATTAGGGAGGATGATGAGTAAAACGTGCAAATAATTAGTATCAAGTACTATATGTGTTTTCCAAAATGCATACTGCTCCCTCTCCTTTTCACTTGGCTCTGTCAGGTGTACTTCTTTGTGCCTCCAGTATGAAGTGCAAAAGCTGAATCAAATTACAGCATTTGGGCATGATGTTGTCTTCTTGTTCTTCCTTAAACACTGTACACCAGGTAAAAGAAATAAGAATCAACAGAATAACGCTATTCTGGGCTATCCAGAACACAAATGGTTAAAATGTCCAGCTATTGGTATGAGCATGGGTTACACTGTGACTTACACAACAGGGTCAGGGTCTTCGCCAAGTGGAAGCTTCCTTTAAGAGGTAGTATAACTACAAAAACAGGCTATTATATGCAAAGATAGATAAATTGGACGCCAGGAGGTTCTTGATGAAATAACAGATGGATTTATTTACAAGAGCAACAATATTGACCACTTGTTTACTCAAGTATGAGGCAATGCAGGTGTAAACAAGTCACAGAGGAGGGTAGATAGAGGAGGATGATACAGCAATCACAGATGTCACTCCCATAAGACAAATAGTCAAGCGTACATCAATTCCCTCAGGCAATACACCTTTAAGTGGTCCGGATCCCATCCAGTGGAGTGGTTAGGGAGAAGAAGTCTAGCCTAACACTCTATCCGCTGTGGTCCCTTCACTAAAGGCATACAAAGAAGCCTTGTGGGAAGCTACTCCCTGCTATTATCCTTGATGGAGCACACAACTGTTTTTCTATATAATCTGTCTATCTTACTCTCCTAGAGAGTCTATTAAAAGTATAACCTGTGCTTGCTAACCTAATTCACGGGATTTCCTGGTTCCCGACTTAGGGGCAAATTCACTAAGATTCAATGGAGGAATACGTATCAGCACTACAAATGCCAAGAAGAGCTTCAAATCATCAAATAAAAATTTTATTTTGCCCTACACATGTGCCCACTGTCTAGGTAAGTTGCTATGAGTCAGGAAATGTAGGGGGGAAGGAGGGGAGCCCCAAAAAATGTTTCGATCTTTTTCAGCCTATCACCTATCATGTAGAAAACACGCCAGCGTTTTTTGGGACTTAGAAAAATTTTTGACTCTTTTTGAAACAATCCCTATCTACTCTATTGCGCTTCGCCAGGTCTGAGGTGGCGAAGGAAGTCTAGCGTAAAAGGTAGCGTTCAGTACACTGCGCAAGTTAGTGAATTTGCGTAGTTACGTCGCTAGCGAAAATTCGCCTGGCGTAAGGGTGCGAAGTAACACTAGCGAAACTACGCCAGCGTTCGTTAGTGAATTTGCGCAGTAACGAAAATGCCAAACGCTAGCGAATTAACGCTAGCGTTCGGCGCTTAGTGAATTTGCCCCTTAGTCGCTAAAGGTACAGGTCCCTTTAGGGCAGTCGCTTTACTGGGCCTTGGTGTACCCAGGCTCAATGAGCACAACCAGTTGGATAGGACATCAGCAGCCAAAGAGGAAGAGGCCATTCCTTTCCAACACTATATGGAAGTGTGGCAGGAAGTGGTCATACACACTTTGGCCAATGACTGATAGTGAAATACTTAAACTAGATACCTGAAATATTGCCTAGTAACTAGAAAATAAGGAAGGGTCGGGATTTAAAGCTATAGGAGCCTAGCAGATCCTATAGGTCCCTACAGAAGCATGGTACAGTCAGCACCCTTTATTTACTGCCTGTACCTATAGCTGCTTTAAAGGTAACAGTAACACCAAAAAAAGAAAGTATTTTAAGGGAATGACAAATTAATGCACTATTGTCCTGCACTGGTAACATTGGTTGTGTTTGCTTCACAAATATATATATATATATATATATATATATATATATATATATATATATATATATATATGGCTGCTGTGTAGCCATGGAGGCAGCCATTCAAGCACAGGATATACAGTAGATAACTGATTACTGCATTAGTTCTAGCAAGCATTTACTTGCGTGTGGTGCTACAGGAGTCCTGTGCCTCCGCTATATGGGAGAGCAGGTACACTTTAAAATGGCGTGCTTCACCCAAGGTCAGGACAGGCTGAACTGTAATACCCCTCCCTGGGAACTTCTCTGATCCACAATACACATACACAGTGGAATGGTTGATGGATTTATTTGGCAGGACACTATACCTTTAAATTACATTGATACAGGTAGCCTGCCAGCCAGAAGCAACTTCACTGAATTAATGCAGCTGATGACACTGTCAGACTGGGATGCCAGGGGCCCACCAGAAAACCTTAGACTGTGGGCCCATCTTAGACCATGGACTCACTTTCCAAACTATTATTTCTAATCTCCTCACTCAACCTCTTTATTATCCTAGTCTTTTATATCTACTTAATATATTCTTCCATTTTTAAGCATTTGTTTCCCATAAATAAATAGGGAATGATCATAAAATATGCTAAATGTTTAGAAACAAGAGGGCCCACTGACACCTGGGCCCACTGGGAGTTTTCCTGGTATCCTGGTGGGCCAGTCTGAACTGCTGAGGGGAATCCCCACTTATGTGACAGTTTCTTCAAAGTCCTGAGAAGAGCACGCTTTGCTCTTCAGAGCCCTGACAAGATCACACTTTGCTCTTCAGAGCCCTGACAAGGACCCCGTTTCCTTCCGCACCCTAAAGAGAGCGTACTTTTCTGCCACTGGAGTTCCCTAACAATTTTCCCACACAGAAACTCTGGAAGCATGCACACTTTGCTTGTACTCTGCTGCTTCTCTCTCCCAGCAGCACTTTCTCTCTCTCCCAGCAGCACTTTCTCTCTCCCAGCAGCACTTTCTCTCTCCCTCTTCCTTCCTGTCAGCTCACAGAGGGTGCACATAATCAATACAGAGGAGAGACAGTGTACACAGCTCTCCTACATATACAGAGCGTATCTGTTATATATTCTGTGCTTTTCTCCTTTTTCAGATTTGCAGCACAACAGTACATTGTATTTGCATTACTTAAAAAATACTTTTTTGGCGTTACTGTTCCTTTAAGCACTAATGGTGGAATCTAATATTGGTCGCTAATGCAAAAATCATTTGCAATATGTTCGCAAAGTGAGCAATTTTTCTCCTTACAGGATAGTAGGAAAGCGATTGCAAATTTTATAGTGTGCGATAGTGCACAGTGTATGTATATGAATAAAACTTCTTAATGATAAAGTTGTTACATTTGCTCCAAAAGTTTTATACCACCTTCAAATAGGTGTTAAAGTTCACAATGCACAATTAAGATTTGCAATGCAATACAAAGTCTAGAATGTAGAATGTAGAATAATACATTGTGCGCAAATTTATTCTCTTTGATTTTCATTACATTTCCCCTATGTGCTGTGTTCAGTTCTATACACTAGAACAGTGATCCCCAACCAGTAGCTCGTGAGCAACATGTTGCTCTCCAATCCCTTGGATGTTGCTCTGTGTCCTCAAAGCTGGAGGCAAGTTTTAATTCCATAAAAACTAAATAAAGTGCCAAGTAGAGCCTCTTGTAGGCTGCCAGCCTGCACTAGAAATTCAACAGTGTTTAGCATATGGCAATGTAAGGCCAGCAATTCTATATGCTCTATGGCCTGCTGCTAGAGGCTATATTTATGTAACTATATGTGCTTATTCTTGTATACATATATAAATAAGTATTCTGAGTTATGAGGATTAATGAATAATAATAATAAAATATACATTTATACAATATCAGCTATTCATACACATACATCTAAAGGAATAAGCAACATCTGCATTAAATTCTAGAGATATTTACAAGAATAATAATGTTTGTGGCTAAAGTAATATCTACCCTTCAGCTGCTCCCTTGCTCATTCTTCATATTGGTCTTTACTTCTCTACCTAGAGATGACACATCACACATCAACCATTTGTATGTGCTTTCCCACTTTATGTCCTCCGTCTTAATTAAGTGGGCTTTACCTTTTAAATATGATTTATTTTTTTTTTACAACTAATGGTTGTAGTTGGTAGTCTATATACTGAGATAGTGAACTAGGCAAAAAATTGGCCTACCTGTGGATTGCTTAATGTTTTATGTATTTTGGGGAGGTGACAGGGATTTTTATTGTGCAGGTATGTGTAGTATCTCTTATTTTAAAAATCCCACATTGAGGCCTGGCAAAACAACATTTTCAACTCTATTACATACTTTGTTGTATTATTTTACTTTCAATTGGGCATATGTACAGCTGTCCCTCAAAATATGTAATGCTTCTTTTTCATATGTAATGCTTCTTGTTTTGATACCCACTGGGTTTTCTAAAAGTATTGTCAATATTATACCAAGAAGTGGCAAAACTTAATGTTTATACACTGGTGGAGAAATGTTTTATTCTGCTCTTATGCCTCCTGTTTTTTTATATAAATTTAAATCATTCATCACCAAGCAAATCTGCATTTTTGGACCAAAAATACACAATATAGGTCATTTTCATTCATCTAAATTACAGGCTGCACAAAAAGGTTTTGGGCTTTTCTCAGCTGACTGACATACACCAGAGAGAAATGTCATGTGTTTGTTTTGCCTTAAAGGGATACTGTCATGGGAAAAAAAAAATTCAAAATGAAACAGTTATTTGTGCTGCTCCAGCAGAATTCTGCACTGAAATCCATTTCTCAAAAGTGCAAACAGATTTTTTTATTATTCAATTTTGAAATCTGACATGGGGCTAGACATATTGTCAATTTCCCAGCTGCCCCAAGTTATGTGACTTGTGCTCTGATAAACTTCAATCACTCTTTACTGCTGTACTGCAAGTTGGAGTGATATCACCCACCTCATTTCCCCCCCCCCAGCAGCGAAACAAAAGAACAATGGGAAGGTAACCAGATAACAGCTCCCTAACACAAGATAACAGCTGCCTGGTAGATCTAAGAACAACACTCAATAGTAAAAACCAATGTCCCACTGAGACACATTTAGTTACATTGAGAAGGAAAAACAGCAGCCTGCCAGAAAGCATTTCTCTCCTAAAGTGCAGGCACAAGTCACATGAACAGGGGCAGCTGGGAAATTGACAAAATGTCTAGCCCCATGTTAGATTTCAAAATTGAATATAAAAAAAATCTGTTTGCTCTTTTGAGAAATGGATTTCAGTGCAGAATTCTGCTGGAGTAGCACTATTAACTGATGCGTTTTGAAAAAAACATGTTTTCCATTGACAGGATCCCTTTAAGAGTTATGACAGCATCCCTTTCAATGTTACAAAAGTCTCTCATAAAAATAACCAAATAAAATGTTCTTGAAATATACCAGAGATTGTGCTTACTTATCTTAAGTAGAAACACTATGTTATATTATACATCTGTAGTGCTATAGTAAACTGCTTTGTATTTAGCAGTTATAGCTACTTTCCTTTGTGGGCTGATACCACAGATGAGCTCACTTTCTCAGGGGCAAGCCCTCACAACGCGGTGGAGGCAGGGTGTAGTGTAACTGTAACTAGGTGCGATAGCACAATGATGGGCGCCAATAGTTTTTTAACGGTTGAACATAGAACTGTATTTATTGAACAATAGCACATAGATCATTCAGCACATTGATCCACAATGGAGCATAGAATATACACAGCAGCATAAAGGAAGCATATACTCACGGCACGTATAGGCTGAATTCCTACAGGCTAGGGAATACACAGCAGAGAGTATGTTGGCAGCGTGTGAGGGGTATTGCCCAGTTTTCAGGATATCTTCCAGTGGCAGACTTGGGGAATTCCTATCATCCCTATCTCAACACTTTAGTCCTTACTCCGGGTCAGTAATACCCTGGGATCTTAATCCCTCTAATCTCCTCGGTGGAGCCTTGAGCTGCTCAACTAAATAACCTCTCTATCACTCCTAGAGTGATCTATAATTGAGTATAGCTGTTTAATTACTAGGCTCAAGGCGCCTAGGGTCGACACTACCCATTCTTTTCCAGCCTGCTTGGTTGGGCTAAAGCAATGGACCCAGACCTCATGGTTCCTAAACCTTTTATACTCTGGCACAGTGCCATCTGGTGTACACTGTGAGAACTACAGGGGTTACATAAGCACAAGGTCCCCATAAGGACCTTTTAGGCGTCCATTTAACTAGGGATGTGCCTGTCTGTAATGTGTAAGGGTGTCTAAGATTTTCGCATCCCTACACATCTATAGATCTTAAATTGGACAAAGAAAAGTTAGCCAATATTGTACAATCTACAGACTAAAATCAGACAAGAAGGGTGAGGGTAAGATAAGTACATTTGACCCTTAATACTAATTTATTTAAAACATATTTCAGTTGCAAGCATTTTATAAACATATGTGTGTTTGCAAAATTTTGACAATAATCTGCCAAAAACAGCCTTTTGCTATTTTTTTATTATGCTTCAATTAGTTAGTCTATTGAATATCTTAAATAAAATGTAAGCCTATAACTTTATTGCATATTTGCCTTAAATAATTTAGGGAGGCTTTATTAGCAATAATAATAGGAATATATTTTAAACATCTGTTATGCAGCATAGAGACCTTAATAAAAAAACAACTTAATTAGCTGAAAAACTCAGCAGATGTCATTGCACAGTGAAAACTATTAATGATTATTTGTGCAAACTAACTTACTGGCAATGAGTGAATTTAAATTACCCATGGAGATGAAACTGACATAAAAATAAATTGACATAAGCAGAGACAGAAAAGGGATTACTTTTTTTACCTGTTCTGGTCCATGGTGTGGTTCTCACATGTACACCAACAAATGTGTGTACATTTAAATTTTTTAATGTATACAATGTATGAGTATTTAATTTTCTTTATGCAACAAATAATGTAGTTAACGATCTCTTTCATAAGGAAATCCTATATTTTCTGAATCAATTATAAATTATAAGTACCTGGACAACCAATAGACAAACAGAAAAAGTGTAATGGAGAGAAAACAGAATAATAATATTTAATGATATGTAGACACTGAACAGTTTTAAAAGGATCTATAGTAGAGATGGGCAAATCTGTCCCATTTTGCTTAGCGGAAAATTTGCTAAATGGCGAAAAAAATCGCAAGATGGGGAAACATTCTCGAAACTCTTTGAAGGCAACAATTTTTGTCCTGTACAAAATAACCATTGTTCTTAAATTCTTCATAATCATTTAAAATGCTTAAATGTCTTTTGAAAAGTTTTTCAAGCCATAAATTTTCTGTAAAAAATTGGAAGCCAACACATTTATACGTGAAGCTGTCGGTTTTCACATTCTTGTAACATAATGGTGATGCCTAAGTGATAAGATGTTATGATACTATATAACTATAAAAATGAGTGTGACACAACTGTCATTTTCAAAGGACACAGATACATAAAAGACTTAATACCCAAGGTCAAAGTGTATAGGTTTTTAATCATAGTAGATGCACACAGTAGGAATGTTGGCTTTATAAAATTTTGCTGCCTGCAATTACAGGCTTTTATTGTTAAATCTTTAACAGTCACACAGTTGTGAAAAAAACCTTTCTTTTAGAACATCATTTTTATGTGTTTGATTTCTTTTTAAAAATCCAGTTTTTAAAAGAATCAGCTTCAAAAGAAAAATATCTGTAAATGAAATAATCATAAAATACCTCCCAGTACTTCTCTTATTTGGGACTTAAGTCTTTATTTGTAGATTTGTGTACAAAGAAGTAAAAACAAACCGAAGCATTAACAATTGTTCTTTGCTTTATTTATAGCACTGCATCATACCACTACATTAAAGGGCATGTACAGCCTAAAATGTCCTATCTTATTTTACTTAGGCATATCTCTCCCCCCCAAATGGCATTATTTGTACTGCATACATCCCCTCCGTTTGCTAGCACCGTTCTATTTCCGTAAAACAAATAGCAGCTTTCACTCAGGGGCCATTTTCCCTCTGACACATCATCAGTGCATTTATATCTGTAAACAGCACATATGCAATGTAAAGTTAATGCAATTGAAGAATGCAGGCTTACACAGGCAGAATTTACAATGATGAAAAGTCCTGTCCTGATTGGATTAAGCACTGTAATGGTTACTCTGAGCTTGGGAGAGGAGGATATAAGTTAAAAATCAGAGCAGACAGCTAGAGCAGAGTTTCTATGGGAATCAGCAATGCCATCTCATCATTGGCTGCTAGACTGGAGGGTGTGTTGAGAAGAAATGAACATGCTCAGTAGCCAACAGCCAAAGAAATTTCATGAGGGAGCGGCTGAGTGGGTTAGAGGAGCAGAAGGAATACTAAGTGAAGAGGATGCTGCAGCCTTACCATTACTGGTTGTTCAAATAATCTGAGTGGCATTTATTTAGAGATTTCAAAAAGGCTCTTCGGTGATTAAATGTTTGTGTTGGGGGTTTACATGTCTTTTAAGAAAATCCTTTTTGTAGTGTCTATAAAAGTTTTGGTGAGAATACCCTGAAAATGGTATGATATGAGGATGTACACAAACTTGTGGATTATAGAAACTACATACTGCTGTAGGTGCATTTGTTAGAAAATGCACAAGGGTTAGTGCTGAAGCAATACAATGTCTCAGTGTACAGACTGCTAGGGAACATGCTGGTGTCCACTCACATTGCACATCTTTTTTAAGTAAGGCACATAATGGTGTTGGGATTTCTGCTTAGTCAGCTACGAAACATAGATAATAGTTTGTGAATCTTAGAAACAAAGCGAGTTCTGCGCTGTCTTTTGGCCCAGGTAATTAGTGTATGGTCTCAACATTGGATTGGAAGGGTTGAATTCCCAGTGATGAGAGTCTATGACCCACAAAGTCAACTTCAGTTTCATCATCATCATCATCATCATCATTTATTTATATAGCGCTGTCAAGATACGCTTGTGTGAAAACACATTTTGTTTAATTCAAGGTGAGGTTAAAGTCAATCAGCCTGTGAAATACCTGATCAAGGATTGCATTGTGTTCCTTCAGGGACTGTGCATGGATGAGTATGTCATCCAGATAAATGTTACCCCAGGGATTCCTGCATAAAACATGATTTTCTGGGAAAAGCTTGGAGCAGAACACAGCCCAAATGGCATGTGTTTGAAACAGTAGTGTAAAGTCCCAGATGTGTAATGAAAGCTGTCAGGTTTTACCCCTGTCAAGAGAGGGGTATTTGTAAATAGCCTTTATGGAGGTCCAGCAATGTGAAAAATGTTGAACCATGACATTGGGAAACTAGGTCTTTTGTAGTGGGCAGAGGGTAACAGTCAGGTATTATTGCTTTGTTTACCTAACGTAGGTCCACACATAGCTGGATTTGCCCATCTTTTTTTTAGTGATTACTAGGATGGAAACCCATGAGGAAGAGTCAATTGTTTCTATAATATCCTCCTGCAACAGCTTATTCAGCTCTGTTTCTACTGAAGCACGGATCACTAGAGGGAACTGCACAGAGGCTGCATCACTGGAGATATCTGGGTGTTTAACATTGAATTTTGAGAAAATTTGTATATGCGACCCAGCCCAGTAAAAACCTAAGGATATTTATGTTTTCAGATAGTGTATACTATGTGTATTTAAGCATTTATCTGATCTAGAACTTTAAATCCCAGTGCATAAAACAAAACCCTTCTCTGTGACAAAAAATGGAAAGCTTCCCAAATGCTTGTTTTGGTGTGTAACAGGTTAAGGTTACTTTGCCCAAGACTGAAATTTGGCTATTACTGTAACCTGTTAAGCATGTTGGTGTATGTGGAGTGGGTAATGCCGAAAATGTGCATTGTATGTAGCATACAAGAGTTTATAATAGAAACCTTTGCTCCAGTGTCCAAAAGCAGTGGAATTGTGACAGAGTGTCAGAGTTTGAAATTCTCATTATCCTTACCCACCACATTCATCTCACTATTATCATGTGTACTGTCATTTTGTTCTAGATTATGAACTGGTGTGTCCAGGGGTGCTTCACCAATGAGGTGAGTTGAGGCTGTCGCCTCAGGCAGCAGCACCCCACTAGGTACCAGGGGCAGCAAAAATGCTGTTCCTGGTACTTTAAGAGCAAATTTCGGGGGGAGGGGGGGCAGCAGCAACTGCTGCTGCCTCAGGCGGCAGAGGGGCCAGGATCTCCCCTGGGTGTGTCTGACACTGAGTGGCAGAATTTAGTTACATCACCTTTGTTCAATTTGTTACATCACCTTTTCCTTGTGCTGGGCACAGTTTCATGCCACCTTTATGGCGGCTGCCTCCACAATTGAAACAGTGTGCATTAGATGTATTGTTAGTCAGCTTGTGTACATGAACAGGGACCTCACTCCCTCCTGAAGAGGGCAGCATATTCCTGGCCTCCAGCATAGCTATTTCAATTTGGCACCCCAGCTCCACAGCATTTTGTAAAGTAAGTGTAGCTGGTCCCATAAGAAACCTCTCTCTAAGTTTAGCATTTGTAGTTTTTTCAATAAGTTGGTCTCTAATCATTTCATCATGCAAGGGACCAAATTTGCAGGGGACTGCTAGCCGCCTCAGCTCTGCAACATAGTGATGTATACGTTCCCCTTCAGTCTGACAGTGCCTGCAAAACTGAACTCTGGCCATTAAGCATTTGGAGCAGTTTAAAGTAATTTTCCAGGTCCTGTACTGTGGCAGTGTATGAGGAATCTGCTCCCAGAGTTGTGAAAATGCGGTATGCTTCAGAGCCCAGGGAGGTGAAGTAACAGGGCCCTTTTCCTCTCAGGGGAGGTCTCATCCAGACCAGATGCCAGTAAGTAGATAGAAAACCGTTCATACCAGAGATCCCAAGGCACTGCAGGCTCTCCTGGGTGCTGCAGAAACTTTTCAGGGGGATGCACAGAGGGTTCAGATGTCCTTGACACCATTGTTATATCCCAGTAATGCAGACAGGCTGTTATCAGTTCACCATCTTTATTTCACACACACAGAGACTATCTTCCCAGTCTCCTCCCACTATCCCCAAGGCTGCAACATGCTGACATCATTCAAAAGTAATTAACTTTATAAAACTTAACATAGATTATGCAAATACACAACACGCGTCTGTATCAAGTAGTTGCCCCCAGCCCCGCAAAAATGCACTGACCCGACCCGGGTTGGCTGTGCAAAGGTTTGTGGGGCTGGGGGCGGCTTTGAGGGGAACTATTCTGAGTGCAGCAACTACTTGATACTGACACATTCCTTTGATTTTTATAGGAAAGTGTCAGTATCGCTTTAAAAGAGTTTGTAAACACTGGAAAGATGCACACAATAATAAAAAGGCCATTCATTATTTATACTCAAATATAAAAGAAACATACTGTATATATGCTGATTTCGATATTAGAATTATTAATTGTTCCTGAACAGAACATTTTGTGCAACGTTTCCTAATAAAAATTAGTGGCAACAAACTGCAAGATATTTTAAATTTAAAATGACCCAAATATGACCCTGTAATTTCAGCACAATTGTACGAGTGTTATACTGAAGGCAATTCCAGTTGGTCACAATAAGAGCCAAAAGGTGAAGATTCCATGCACTATATCACATAACCCTTAAATGAGAGAGAGAGAGAGAGAGAGAGAGAGAGAGAGAGAGAGAGAGAGAGAGAGACAGAGAGTATTTCTATTCATTTGATCACAAATTTAATCGGTTTGGGTATTTTTGTATCAACTGCATGCTTGTACAGTAGAAGAAAATGCTAAAATAAAATACAGAAGCTCAACCCAGCCATTTAGGAAACATCAGTAATAATACTGCTTTTGGATGTCAGCCAGCAGAAATCCTATTGTCAACTAAAATATATGATGTTTAAGTCTTTCAATTTAAAACTCATTTGCAAAACACTCTGCAAGTATGTCTCTCTGACATGATCTTCTTAAGCTTTACTCCATTAAATAGGTTTAAGCACCAATGATTCCAAATAATTGTTTTAATTGCATGTTTTGAATGAAACTTTTCTCTGTTTTACCAAGTCTGTGAATTCAAAATGCAAGTTTCAAGAAAAAGCACTCTAGCTAATGAGGTAATTTCCAGTGTAAGATAACAGTTAATTTATTCACAACATTTGCTAATAATGTATACTTTATACTATGAAACCTTGATAGCTATTGTTATATTGAACTAAATTATACTTTATTTTGTATCCTTCTTCATAAAACAAGTTATACAAGAGACCTAAATTTTAGTAAGAAGAATAAATGAATATATGTGAATCTATGTGTCATATATATGTGTCATATAAAGGACAAGTTGTGACAAGTATTTAAGTAAGTAACACATAAGGGGTGACAATATTATATGTTTAAATGCTTGATTATTAAGGAATTATTAAGGAATGCTTATATATAGAATTTTTATGATTACCACAGTTTGTTGTGTGCTCTAGATTCATAGCTTGTGACTGTGAGAACTCACAAGCACATATTTCAGATTGCCCTTCCAGGCAACTCTCTTTTTGGCTAATAGAGGGGGAGTTCAGGTATTCTGATGTGCTAGTGCCCTTACCATTTTGCCTTAAGGAGGCGACAATAATTTTCTAAAATTACTGGTTTTATGTTTCTGTTTTTTCTGTTATCAGAAAACAATTATAACAATTATAACAATTATAAAGTAAGTGTTAATTAAGAAGCAGTGGTTGCATATGCCTTGATGAACTATTGACATAGTAAGCGATTGCCATGTCATGTCATGGATGATTTATCATTAGTATACGTTTTTATTCATCTTCCCACAGGATCCCAAAAAGTATGACTAATGCTAAGCTCCTCTGAATTGAGGAAAGATCTGCAAATATACATATAAACAAGGATTTAGCTATAAGTAAATCCATATGCTTCTAGGGTAGAGAGGGGAATGTACTGTGCAGTTATTAACTTCTGTTAGGTATGTCCTGAGGCAGCCAATTACTGAAAGTTTTATGTGTCGGGAAGAGAAAGTAATATGTATACTTTAACTTCCACTGATATTCATTTAGTGTTGCCATTTCATCTTTATCTGCTACACATGTGATTGTAACTGGCATTATTCTGAACTACCACATGTATTGTGAGTACTTATAACGCTCTGGTGTTTAATATTGAATAAAACCTGTTGCTATTTTGTTTGCAAAGAACCCCTGGCATCCTTTTTCTATTATTTCAAATTTTTGGCAGTATAGAGGTGTAGATCAACAACACCCTCATATGCTCTTTCCACTCAGCGAAAGCCCATCCTGCTGTAAGAGGGTCCAGTGTAGCCATGCTCTACCTCACTAGTTATCATCATCATCATCATCATTTTTTTCTATAGCGCTGTCAAGATACGCAGTGCTTTAAGTTGGTATTTGCCTTTTTAAGTCAAATTAGTGTGATGTGGTAAAATAGGAAAGTATATAACAATATTATCCAGATTCAATGTGTATTTTTTCAACCTCATTCAATGAATATCTACACTGTATAATGTGATAAGCACTGCAACAAAGTAGATGCCAGGATGCCCACATGGGTCAGAAGCAGTGTCCCTTCTCTCTGTCTGCAGATATTGTTCATACTCTGCATGTGCGTGTTTCTCTATTTACTTCATTCCTGTAATGGAAATGCTGTATTAGTATTTTTAATAATAAGTAATTAATACTTCTCTAATACTTTTCTAATATCTTAAGCTATAATCAAACCTTCAGCAGTCAACCTAATCATACTACCAACAGTTGCAGATATCTGCTAATAAGCCTCACAAAGTAAGCTGCTCCTGAACAAATCTGTACCCTTGCAGCAAATGAGCTCCTTATACTATAATTGATATTGCGGAATTTGTAGTAGTTTATCAAAAATATGACAGTAGGTTTACAGGTTGGCTAAAAAAACAATGAGAGACAGGTAGGGGAAATGAAAGGAAATTTATACAAGCACAGAATATACAGCTACAGTAGAAATATAAAGACCTGTAGGACAGAAGGACACAAAGTGTAACACACATTTTCTGTATCAAATTTTGTGAACTAGATACTAGCAGAGACCCTAAAATAGGACTTTTAAAAAATCAAAAAATTTTCGGATTTTATTAAACCCTGTGGATGGAAAAGTCTGAATCTGAAAATCCACATCTTAGACCTGTCGAGGTTGCATATAAGTTAATGGGAGAAGTACCAATGATTTTTTTTATGTACGCTGGATTTCATGCAATACACAAAGTTTTCTGAGTTTTCGGGTGAAAATTCCGAAAAAGTCATGAAAATTTGATGCAAAAATCCCCAAAAGTTTTGAAAATCTGTTTTTCCCCACAAAGCAAATTTTTGGGAAAATATAATAATAAATAAGCGTAAAAAACCAGAGCAGAATTGATCGGAGTTTGTAGCAGAAAATATTGAGATCAATTCGGACTTTGATAAATAACCCCCCTAAGAGACTTCAAACTTTCAGGTACTGCAAGGCTCAGCTTCAGCAATGTGCCTCAATGGCAGAAATGTAGCCTGCCTTCCCATTTTTCATCATAAGATATAAATTATGCAAGATGCTAGAAGTGGTGCCCAAGCAATATATAAAAGTAATTAAAA
This sequence comes from Xenopus laevis, assembly GCF_017654675.1. NCBI lineage: Eukaryota > Metazoa > Chordata > Amphibia > Anura > Pipidae > Xenopus > Xenopus laevis. The sequence continues at coordinate 57,471,765 of NC_054384.1, forward strand.
AGGACCCTGTACCTAAAACAGTGAACCTTTCTTATATAGCATCTTCAAACCAATAAAATAGAATATAAATTGGTCTTTTCAGTTGGGTCCAAAGTGGGTTATCATAGGGGGATTAACTAATATGATCAAATACTGCACAATAAGCTAAAATTTATTTATATGAGATGTTCTCCAAAGAAATTTGTACTGACAACTAATACAGTTGAAAATTTGCATCTGTAGTCTTCTCCAGCCCAGATTCCAGATCCATCAATATCTTACATCTTCTGTAACTAAAAAACCTGAGAAGAAGTCAGGGACTTTGGATTTTTCCCAGTTAGAGGTGATCCACCATTCTTTTCCTGTGTTTCTAATCTCTGGGGTTCTATACCTTGTGTTATAATTGTACCACTGTTTTTATTTCATTGCTATTAAGTTAAAATGTATTTTTTTATGCATTTTGTTGCTATATGGTAAATTTTATTGCATATACATTTGGTGGGTTACTTGCTTTTATACCGTGTACAGAAATCTCTGCCACTGAAGTTCCCAAACTGTTAAATGCTTGCTAGTTCCTGGATTTTAACCCTGGGTGGAGGCACTTAAATTGCCTAAGCCCTGCAAATTCTCAACTTAGTCAAAGCTTGGAATCAATTCTGGTGCTGAAGCATTCTAGTGTGGCTTTGGAAATGAGTGCTATGAAGTATATTGTGAATAGTGGCTTAGAAAAAACTTCATTCCATATGAATGAATGAATCTTGATTATTTTGGTGGACATCCCTTTTAAAACTCAAGAAATGTGTGACCAGGGTAATAAATGGCATTGCACAGGAGATATAAAAAAAGAATCTTGGAGTAATGGGGTTGCCAAGTCAGAAAAAGCTAACAGGTTTATAAAATATGCTAAATGACAACTTTTTATTTCAGTTCTTTCAAGAACCTACTAGGAATGATTCTTTTTTGGATCTTATAATAACTAATAATACCAAACTTATCTCTAGCATTTGCATGGGTGAGCATTTAAGAAATAGTGGTCATAATATGGTCTCATGTTGCAGAGTAACTAAAAAACTAAATTTTAGAAGACAGTAAAAGGGCATCTCTGCAACATTTTAAGTGGAAAATACTATTCATGGGGTTAAACACAGAACAAAAATGGAACACAGAACAAAAGCATGGAATGTCGTCACAAAACAAAACCTTTGTGATTCACTAGAAGTATTGACGTTAAGGTGGGTAAGAAAAGATGTGCTTTTAAGACTTTCTAGTTAGCCGGGACAGCCAAATCATTTATCAAATACAAGGAGGACAATAAATCATGCAAAAAAAGACAAGCTAAAATTGAGTTGGAAAAGGATATTGCAACAAGCAGCAAAAAGAATCCCAATTTTTTTTTTTCAATATGTAAAAAAATTAAGCAGGAAGGGTTGAGACCCTTAATATCAGTGAGGGGGTCAGCTGGTTGATGAGAACAGAGAAAAAGCAGAGATACTAAACTGTTATTTGTCGTCTGTCTACACAAATGAGGAACCAGTTAATGAAGGTTTCCTTCTTAATAGTCCAAAGTCTAATAATAAAACTAATGATGCATGTTTCACGCACTAGGAGATTCAAAAGAGACAAGAACATGTTAATACAAAATAAAAGGGCCTGGAACGGATGGTATTTATCCCAGGGTACTAAGAGATCTTAGCTCTGCTATCTCCTTACCTGTTATTAGTGGAGTACAGCAGGGCTCTGTACTTGGTCCTTTGCTTTTCAACTTATTAATGACCTGGAGGTGGGCATTGAAAGTACTGTTTCTATTTTTGCTGATGATACTAAATTGTGCAGAACCATGCAGGGTGATGCCACTTTGCAAAGTGGTTTGACTAAATTGGAAAACTGGGCAGCAAACTGGAAAATTAGGTTCAATGTGGTCAAAATTAAATTATTATTGTGAATTATCAAAATTAATTTAATTTAATTCAAATTAAAATTTCAAGATTTATCAAACCTATACCCTGGGAATAATTTGAAATTGACTATTCGCTAAAACCTTGCAAGTTCTTTTATAAGTCAATGGGAGAGGTCTTATTTGAAAATGTTAATAGCCTTCCTGACATTCGAACTGACAAACTCAAATTATATTTGAGTTTTCAGGGTGTTAATATTTGTTTGAGTTTTAATTTTTTTTTCTTAAATAACCTCCCAATCGAATGTTGAGTATATTCAAATGTATTAGATTTCAAAAAACATGATAAATGGGCCTCTCTGTGTATAAGTATGTGTGTGTATCAGTGTGTGTGTATGTGTGTATATGTAGGGTTTTATTTGGAGAGGCTGAACTTGATGTACTTTGGTATTTTTGCAACCCGATTTAACTATGTAACTATGTAACTTTGCTGAATTGTTTGTCCTCCCTTATATTTTGCCAGCACTTTTGCCACTTCATACCAAGTAAGATATTACTGTATATACTGAACTAAGATTAACAAAGATATGCACTGAGCATGAAAGGTTGAATGATATATCTAATTGAATTGAGAGCTTAAATACCTTCTCTGCCATTACACATGATTAAAGTCTGTAATGTTGTTTTAAGTGATCAGTATTTCTAAAAGACAAAAGTACAGACTAAACTAAAACAACGTTGTATTTTAAGGACTTTGAAATTAACTAAGCCGCTTACATTTGGCAATTCATTATTTATATTGTTATGCAGATACAGATTTTTGTGTATATTTGTTGAGACAGATGTGTCATTTCATGCATCTGCATTGCTCTCTTGTTTTATAACTCCTCTGACATCATTCCTGTTGTTGCTTTAGTGATTTCAAGAGACAAAAAAACACTTTTTAATAACCAATTTCCAGCCTTGCATAACAGAGAAAATGGCACTAACTACAACTGTTAAGACTGGGACACCGTATTTACATGCATATGTATAAAAAATAATCAGGAAATCATAACTGAATATAAATTAAAGCTCTACTGAAGAAAAAATGCCTACACCAATTGCAATGCATCAGTGTTTTTACTTGTCATTGAAATAACTTTATACTGTACATCTAGATTGTTTGTTTTGTGCTCTTAATAGGTGATGAGCAATCTACTGTTGACTTGTTTAAGGTGATCAAAAAGTCAGCTTACCTATTGCTTTACAACTGGACATTTCAAAATGCCAGTTAGTTGTTGAGAAGTACTGTAGCTTTGTCAAGGGTGACAAAAAAAACAAAACAAAGTTCAACATGAAGCAGCACATTTTAGAAAAACAGTTTGCTACAATGGAGAAAAAGGTGGCATGCTGCACTATGTGCTGCCAAATATACAATTAAGGGTTTTCCTTTTCTACAACCAGTGACTTAATGGGTGTTAAAGGGGAGTTTGTATAGCATGTGATTATGTAATATTTCCTATATAAACTTTAAAAGACTCTTAATTGCAATACCACCTTGGTGTATACAATTTTTTTCTCTGTTTGTTAGTATTTACTTTTCTAGTCTATACATATTGCTCCTTTATTGGGACGGATTTCTTGATACTTGCACCTGTTTATAAATGTATAACTGTTTATAAGCAAAGTTTGGTTAGCTGGAGTGCCCTCTATTACTCTTTGATTGGCTATAAATCTGCTCAGTACGATCCTTCCTTACCTGATTTCACCACATATGTATTAGAACTGTCTTGATATGATTTTGTAGTTGTTGATTATGATACCTAATATACAGTACCTGTTTAGTTTTTTCACTATGGGTTCCTGGGCAGCAGTGGCAGCACTAATATGGCCCCTGGCAGGGTTGCACCTTTCTTTTTGGTGCTCAAAAAGAAAGGTGCTGGTAAGGAAGGCAGGTCTGAGAACCCTTACTACAAAATCTGATGTATAATCTGAATTTTGGCTCCTGTCGGTGCACCTTTGTTGGGGTGTTATTTTAAAGATATATATTTGGTGGATATGAGCTTACCTATGGACTGTTCCACATCTTGCTACTGCTTTAAATTATTTAGTGCCTTTCTTGAATGATTGTTTAGGGAGGTGTCCATTTTTTTATTTTGCTGGTGACTATCTTTGGCAACAGTGGGTTTATCCGTTTAAACAAGACTGCAAAGGGTGATTTAAAAATACGGCAGTCATTCTTATCGGAATACAATAGTAACGCATGCAGGCTTGATCAGGAGATGCCTAATGAAGAATTGGAATTTTTCACAGATGCGGTGGGTGAAGTAGTAATGGGAAAAAATGGCCATGTTCCTGGTCAGGGACAGATTTGGTACAGAATTTAACCTTTCTTGAATTCTTCCCTATTTTAGAAGCAGTGCCTGTGTAGGGTCAGCCACTAAGAAATAAGAGAGTATGATTCAAACATGTACAGTCTATAACAAAGTATGGCAGGAATGGTTAGTGATATTGTACATGACCTGGAATGTGGGTTAAGTAGCCAGGAAGCAAGGATTGTGGTCATTTTGGAGATTTAGCATAAAAGGAGGTGGGAGTCAGGACAATATAAAGATTATGTTAGACCTCACCTTTATTTTTTTAAGGCAAGCCAAAGGTTGACTCCCCAGACATTCTTTTGTGTACCGGGCACCAAGTTGTGCATCTATTCATCCACCAACTTTTCTCTCGTCTACTCTCCTTTCAGATAACACTTTGATCTGCACTATCGCAACCATCTCCCTCCACCCACACATACAGAAACCTTAACGCATTTGATCCACAACAATTATCAACATTATCAGCACAACCCATCTCTCATATTAACAATCTTTCCTGTCCAAAAAGGGCAGCTTCTCTGTACAACAATGCTCTTTCAAAAGCTCTCGACTCCCTTGCTCCTTCTAGCACCCGTCACAGCCGACCAGCTAAACCCCAACCCTGGCACACTAGTGTAACTCGGTACCTTAGAAGATGTAGTAGGTGAAGAAAGTCACAAACTGATCCTGACTTCATCCACTTCAAATTCTTGCTCTCCTGCAAAAATTGAGCTCTATTAATAGCTACAGAACAGTATTTCTCTTCTGTCCTCTAAACTGCAGCAACTGTTTGTCACATTTATCTCACTCCTTTGCCCCTCCACCCATTAATATAACTGCCCAAGATCTTGCTCATTTCTTTAATGAAAAAATCGATCTCATTAGACTGAGCATACCGTCTGGCAACAATCTCAGACTAACGTGCAGTCCACTCACATACACTTTGCATCCTTCACCCCTGTAACAGTAGATTAAGTTAGCAAACTTCTAGCCTGCTCAAAACCCACAACCTGCTCCCTTGAGCCCATACCCTCTCAACTCTATTATCCAATCTTTTATACACTCTCTCCTGCACATACCCACCTATTTCACCTTTCACTCTCTACTGGTACTTTTCCATCCTTATACAAACAAGCACTAATCACTCCTATCCTCAAAAAACCTTCCCTTCACCCCAGGTCTCCTGCAAACTATTGTCCGGTTTCCCTTCTTCCATTCGCATCCAAATTACTGGAAAGGCTTGTTTACAAGCGCCTGATCCAGCATCTCACCCACAACTTCCTTCTCGATCCCCTGCAATCTGGCTTCCGCCCCAACACACTCAACTGAAACTGCACTCACCAAAGTAACCAATGATCTTCTGCTTCTAAAGGTCACTATTCCATACTAATCCTTCTAGATCTCTCTGCAGCCATTGACACAGTTGACCACCCTCTCCTCCTAAATAATCTATACTCAGCTGGCATTCATGACACTGCTCTTTCATGGTTTACATCTTATCTATCTGACCGTTCCTTTAAAGTTGCCTTCTAACTCTACTTCTATTACATTCCCTCTCTCTGTCTGAGTTCTTCAAGGTTCTGTTCTAGGACCTCTGCTGTTCTCACTCTATACTACTTCGCTAGGAAAACGTATTCAGTCATTTGGACTTCAGTATCACCTTTATGCTGATGACACCCAACTCTACTTGTCTACTCCTGACCTCTCTCCTTCAGTCCTTTCCCAAGTTAGAGACTGTCTCTCTGCTGTCTTCCTAGATCTCAAAGTACCACCTGAAACTGTACCTTTCAAAAACAGAACTCATTATATTTCCTCCAAGATCTTCTGCTGTCCGTCAGATATCACTCACAGTAAATAACACCACCTTTCATTCAACCACATAAACACGCTGCCTAGGAGTTATCCCAGACTTGCATCTGTCTTTTTCACCACACATCCAAACACTTGCAAAATCTTGTCCTATTCAACTGTGCAAAATTGCCCGAATACAACCATATCTCAGTTCAGAATCAACCAACCATCTCCCCCCTTGATTACTGCAACCTACTCCTTGCAGGTATTCCAACAAGTCACCTTTCGCAACTCCAATCTGTTCTAAATGCTGCTGCTAGATTCATTCATCTATCTTACCGCTCAACATCAGCTGCTCCCATATGCATGTTACTTCACTGGTTCCCAATCTCCTCTAGAATCAAATTAAAATTACTAACACTCACATTCAAGGCCCTTAACAATGAAGCCCCTCCCTATATTTCATCTCTGATCTCCAAATACACTCCTTCATGCAACCTTCGATCTGCTTCTGACCGTCTTCTCGTTTCTCCTCTCATCACTTCTGCCCATTCTCATCTACAAAACTTCTCTCGGGCTTCTGCTTTTCTCTGGAACACTCTTCCTTGAGCTGTCAGACTTTCTCCTTCTTTCCAAACTTAAAGACCAACCTGTTTAATGCTTATTCAATGTACCTTAATTAATCAATTATTGCTGTATCAACAATCACAAAATTGTTTCCTAAAATCCTAATGTCTCAATTGTACCCTAATTTTTAGTTTGTAAACTCTAAATTGCAAGGCCCTCTAATCCTATTGTACTCTGTAAACCCTTGTTTGTTATCCCCCATTTATTCCCTTTTTGTTATAACTAAGGTAAAGCACTGTGTATCTTGTCTGCACTATATAAATAAAATATGTGATAAATAAATGATAATGTGGGCTTTTCGGAGGAGCAGATATGAACATACTGAGAATAATTTGAGATCTTCAGTGACACCATATTTTTTTTTTTTTCAACTTTTTATTTATTTTTCCAACAATCCAATCATATGGTTTGGCAGTTGAGTTACAAAAGACAGCAGAGATTTGTAAGATAGAAAATTACTCAACGGTCATGACAAGTGCTGGTATCTGGATTGTGAAAATATAATTGTAACAGATAGATAGATATTTAAGGAAGAAGGAAAGAGAAAGAGAGAAAAAATATAGTGATAGAGGGAAAGGGGGGGAGGGTAGGACTCTTGCCCATTGACACCATATATCAAGTAAGTATACGAATAATGCAGTTCTACAGATTGTACAAGAGAAAACACATAAAAGGTAGTAAATACAATTTGAGACATTGTAAGAAAGCAGTCACATTGCATTAGCAGGTAAGTGTGAAGGATCTCGCAGGTTCGTCTCACACCAAAGTACCCATGGGGTTCAAATTGCATTGTAGTTGTCCATGTTATGTTGGATCATTGCTGTAAGTTTTTCCATAGAAGACACCCACCATATTTTACATTTAATTAGTGGCATCATATTTTACCTGAATTCATTCAATTAAAAGGAATTGGTATGGGTCCTCAGATCCTTGTGAAAAGCATGGGAGGAATAGCTGTTAGATATGGGGAATTAGAGAGGGGGCAATACCCCATTGCTTAGGAAATATGGGGTGCTCCTTAATCATAGGGTTAGATATCTGGAATATGGATATACAAGCAGATTTGCTCTGGTTGTGCTGGGGCAGCAAGTAGGCCGGTAAAGGCCTCATTGCTGTTGGTGGTATTGCAAACCAGCAATTCCAACCACAGCATTTTGTGTATATTGTGGAGTTAAACCACAGTTCCTGTAGCCTAAGGTTTGGCCATGTGGCAGGAGATTTTTGGATGTTCCAATTTTCATTCCTTCTTGTGGTTTAACCACAGTTGGCATAAAGGCTGTCTTGGATTTATATGGTTCAATAAAGCTGCATCATTCAATTTTCCAAAGAAAAAGAATTCTCATGTTTTTATTTATGTGATAACACTAGTAAGTTTGGCTGCTGTATTGGTTATGTTGATAGCCAAGTCTGCCCAGATCCCCTGTCTAAGGGAGGGCCTGGGACATGACTGTTGGGCCAATTAGCTGCTGGGGGTTTAAGGGCTATTTTTTCATACTCTTCCCTCCGCCCACCTCATTGGCCATGTACTTGGAATAGTTATAGTTGGTCTTGGGTTTACCTGGGATAACAGTGCAGTGCAAGAGAAGAGTTAAGCCACAGTTCCTTTAGCCTACAGCTTAGATCATGTGGCCACGGGATGTTTGCATTTTTATATGTGCCTGCGCAGTTGGCATATATGTTGTTCTGGACTTATCTGATATTTCTAATAAAGCTGTGAGGGTTAAATTTTCCAAAGCACAATAATGTTATCACTAGTAAGTTTGGCTGCTGTACTGGCCCTGTTGACACCCATGCCAACGTCAAGAACACAGTCATAGTCTGGTACACCTGCAATAAATAAAAGCAGTACAGTTCTTACCCACTAATCGGGCGATATTGTCATTACCAAGCATTGTAGTCAGAAGTGACCAGCAGGAGCTGGAGGGGAAGAATTAAAGCAACAGTCTTCAACACATCAGCATCATGTACGCACCACTGTCATTGGCTCCTGTCACCAATCGAGGACCAGATAGATAAGTAAGATATGTTCTGCATGATTTCTACTTCATTACAAGTCCTGTGCTGCTTCAACGGTGTCTGTAATACCCGGATATGGTGCAGAATGGTTATCCACAGAATCAAGATCTGTGGCAGTTAAAAGGCATTGGGGCTATCTCAATTTCTGTATTTCTGGGTACAACACTCCTAAATCATTATTCTGCTGTGGAGAATTAAGTTTATGTATGGGTGCAAGAAGTAGTAATTAAAAGAAAGATTTTATTTTGTTTACCTCTATTTATTATTCCTTGATTTAGAAGTACTTGTGAAGAAAAATGCTACTATTGCATTAACATCAGACTTGGAAATCTATTTTTGACAACACATTACTTTCTTTCATCTTGTTAATAAGCTGGTGGAAGAAAAGTGATGATCTACAGATAAAAGCTTTCCAAAATTCTTATTGAATGATGCTAAATTTAGATAAGAGAACAAACAATAAAATGGAAACTTTCTACATAAGGGCTAGTCCACACGGGGAGATAGCGACGCGTTTGCGGTCGTGGCGACAAAGCGCCGCGACAGTCGCCGCGACCGGCGCAGGCGACAGTTTTGTATGGGCGCCTATGTAAAAACGCCTGTGCTAACCACACGAGGCGATGCGCTTTTCAACAGTCGCCTGAAAATGCCTCGCCAGGCTTTTTCAGGCGACTGTTGAAAAGCGCATCGCCTCGTGTGGTTAGCACAGGCGTTTTTACATAGGCGCCCATACAAAACTGTCGCCTGCGCCGGTCGCGGCGACTGTCGCGGCGCTTTGTCGCCGCGACCGCAAACGCGTCGCTATCTCCCCGTGTGGAATAGCCCTAAGACATATTAAGTATGTGTACATTTTAAGTCATTATTGTTGTTAAGGAAGGCAAAGTCATAAAATGCATTTAACCTTTTTTAGAATGCATGTTGTTCAGATACAGTTAGAAAAATGTGATCAGTAAACTAGAGAGAGAAAGATAGAGGCATTTGATTTAGAGCCAATATAATGACCAGGACTCTCTATGGGATTTTTAAAAGCGTATTTATCAATGGGTGAAAGTGAAAGTTCACCCTTTTATAAATGTGCCTTTAAAATGCCATAGAACTAAATGGAGAGAGGCTGTATTTCACTCTAGAGGACTGTGGTAATCTCTAACTCCACTCTTTGATGAGTATTTACCACAAGTGTACAATTCAGTTTCTAGCTCACATAAATTACTAGAATTTACTTGCATTTTAAATAAGTTGCAAATGTTAACAAAGCTTTTCAAAGAATACAGCTCTCTCTGCCAGAGAATAAATCTATTTGTCAAGGTGTCTTGTGCTGAACATTTATTTAGTAAGGGTCTGATTTTAGTGGTTTTAGCAGGGCTTTTTTTTAAAATCATGACTAAACTCACAAACTCTAAAACTACGATTGTCATTCAATTTATTAAAAGATCCAAATATTAAAAGGTATGAACAAAAAAGAGTGCTGACCAATGTGGGAAAAAATCTGAAAACCTCTAAAAATTTGAGTTTTTCGGACAATTTCTAGCAAAAAAAATCAGAAAACCTCTAAAAGTCAGAACTGATATAAAATGGTCCAATAGGATCAGTGCAGCTCCCACTGAATTCTATAGCACTTCAATTACTTTTACTTTTTTTCCTTAGAGATTTTCGTGGTTTTTACACTTAATAAATCTCAGATGTTTACAGCTTTTTAACAATATAGGAAAACCATGATTCTTCGAGATTTCTTGAAAAAAACTAAATTTGATTCTTAGTAACTGGGCCCCTTTTTCTGACATTCATTTCAGCAACTACAACATAGACACCATGACATTCAGCCACATCACATTTACTAATGTCCAATCTCTTCTGGTCAGAATTTTGAAAGGGGAAAAAAATCCTATTTTTTTTTCTTGATTTATTAAACCACAAGGTTGCTAAAAGTCTGAATAAAAAAATACCCATTGGAAGATATCATAATCTGCACTGGATTTCATATAATAATCCAATTAATTTGTGGGTTTTGGGTAATAACCCGGAAAAAAACTGAGTTTTCGAGCATCAAATCCCAAATAAGTGTACGATTCTGAATTTTTCAGGATTTTATCAAGTCTATTCCCACACCAGATCTTTGGGTTTAGTGGTTTTAATAAAATAGTTAGAAGTTTTCGGATTTTAGTAAATAACCCCCCCCCAAAGTCATAGTACAAAAGATCCAAGTTTATTGAAATACCAAAAGGTCTTGGTATACCCAAAAGCCTTTAAATATGTAATACAATAAATTGGCAACTGAAAGGAAACTTTTAAAAGTTTATAAAATCTATCTTCTCCTAAACGGGGAAAGGAGCAGCACCTTTACACAAAGCTTTATATCTATAAAAAAAACACTCCCCAGATTACAGGAGGATTAAAGGCAGTGAGGATAAAATCAAAACAACTATGGTCACGAATCGGCACCCAAAATCCAGAACCAATGCTAAGCTCCCTGTTCTCGGCTCTTGCTTCCGGCCTTTAAAAGCCGCCTTTCACCTTGGGAGGAGCATTCGGCTAATCGGATGCCGCCAGGTCTTATTAAGAGAGGGTTCTGGACGAGGCATGATTGTAAAGCAAAGTCTTTGGGCGGAAAGTCACAGTTCAAGGTTTAGACGAGATTGTAGTCAAACAGGCTGTGTCAGTGTGGGAAGAATTCTAGCGAAGGGTCAACAGGCAAGGGTCAAAGCCGGGAGATCAATCAGAAGAGTCAAACGGGTATGGGTCGGATTACAGAAGTCAGAATAGTCGGTTATCAGGCAGGAGTCAGGATCAGAGAAGTCAGAATAGTCAATCAATCAGGGGTCAAACAGGAATCAGATAACAAGAATATTCAGAAATAGCACCCATGAATTCACTAGGATAAACCAATAACGGGCAACGATCTCAGTGCCGAAGTCACTTTAAATAGTGTTTGAATTTCGCGCCATTGAGCATGACGTCATCACGCCAGCGTCAATGCGCCTATAAGAAAGGGAGATGCGAGCGACGCGCCCTAAGGAACCGGCACTGCAGCAGAAGAGGAGCAGTGTGGGGGGCTTACCTGCTGACCCACTAGACCACCAGGGTGAGTGACTGTTACACTATGCATTAATGCATTATAATAAAAATAATTATTCCATTACAGTATGGTGCCTGTTATCCAGAATGCTTGGGACCTGGTGTTTGTTGGATAACAGATCTTTCCATTATTTGGATCTTCATACATTAAGTCTTAGAAAATTGTATAAATATTAAATAGACCCAATAGGCTGGTTTTGCTTTCAATAATGGTTAATTATATTTTAGTACAAGCTACTATTTTATTATTTCAGAGTTAAAGGAAATCATTTTTAAAAAATGGTATTTCTTGGATAAAACGGAGTCTATGGGAGATGGGCATTCTGTAATTCTGAACTTTCTGGATAGGCATTCTGTAATTCTTTCTGGATAATGGGGTTCAGGATAATGGATCCCATAACTGCAGAATGTATTTAAAACAAAATCTGTGAACCTGCTTAATACTGAACACAAGTATATATAATGCTTTCATTAATGTATTTGTCAGATTTTGAGCCTTGTCAAGTTAATATACCCTGTAGTCTGGGGACTCATTTTTTTCTAATTTATTTTTTTTGTTTAAATCAGTTTTGGTTTACAAAACATTCTTTATCTGTACATTTCTGGGTTTAGCAAAGGGTCAAGCTTTTATTTTCTGAAATTATTTGGCAGTTCGGTCATACCAAGATTTGTTGAAGATTTTGAATGAATTGCTTCCCTTATCTGCAGCAGATGTATAACAAATGTTCAGGGTTTATATTTGGAAAAGAGTTACAATTAAAAACATTGGGTTCATTTTTTTTATTCCAATATTAATTACTTAAATATACATATTTTATTTCTAGATTAAAAAAAATTCTGCTGGATCACAAAACAAATGTGTGATATGCTGTGCATGTGAGATTTTAAGTGCTTTTGTCAATTACAATTTTAACTATTCATTTTATTGTTAGGAACTGTTTAACTGCTTCATCAGATACATTGTATGGCCTTCATCCTACAATATCTCAGGTACTGGTAGAATGTCTATAATTTATATGGAAATTATTACTTTTTGTTCTATGGAGACAACAAATCAACAAATTCTACAAAGGAGGGGGTGTGGCCAACCAGACAATTGTGAGGACTGACTTTCACTGCACTCATGGGCCCAAAAAATCTGCTGCCATTCCTGTTAGTCTCCACTGTTCTGGTGGCATATTACACTGGACCCCTTATGAAATGCATCTACCTGAGTGGACTCAGATATAGGGGCACATTTACTAAAGGGTGAATTGAGGTTTTTTTGCAAAAAAATTGGCAAAATTACAATTTGCAACAACATCTCCTATTTACTAAAAGTTAAAGAAGACAATTCCCTAGCAAAAGAGCTCAGTGCTAAAGAACATTTGCAACATTATGCCAGGAGAATTTTAGCTCAGGTGAATGATCTTTAATCTGCAAATTTATCAAAGTGTTAACTTTCCAATACATTACTAGACAATGTATCAGAGTGACTGGGGGACTGGCAGCTGTGCTTTCAATCTCAGCAAGGCACCCCCGCTCCAGGTGTAGGAAATGAAGTCAATTAACAAGAGAGCAGAGAGAAGCAAACGAAGAGGCAGAACTTGCTGCTAAGTGCTCTTTATTGCACACAACATGTTTCGGGCCGAGAGCCCACTTGATAAAGGGCTCTGGGCCCGAAACATGTTGTGTGCAATAAAGAGCACTTAGCAGCAAGTTCTGCCTCTTCGTTTGCTTCTCTCAGCTCTCTTGTTAATTGACTTCATTTCCAATACATTACCCTTTTTGCCAAAGTCTACTTCGCTTGGTTCTACCAGGTTCTGGCCAATTGTTAAAATGAAGCTACATCCTCAACTTTACTGTGTCAGTGATATCATATCCTGTATTCAAAAAAAGTCATAAGAAAGAAAAAACACTGGAGTTTTTTCATATTTTAATGTGGAATTATGTTTAAAAGTTGTAACTGCTAAATAAATATTATTTAAACTTTTTTAACCATTTGAAGCCGATGCCACATTTGTTTTAGAGTAGGCTCATTTTTAGAACAATAGAGGATCTCTTTTGTCTTTATTTTCTTTCCTTGGACATTGTGTGGTGCCACTTTTACAGCACCACTGAACTAGTGCTACAATGTAAAGCCAGATTTGTTTATTTTTTGCCCATCACCCTGATTGGATAATTTTCATTTTTGAGAATGTACCTCCAGGTTGGCCGGTGGATAACAGGTGGAAGGAGGATACTAATGGGGTTTATATGTCATGTTTCTCTATTGCCTACTTTTTCTCAGTGAGGTGAGGTCAAATGCATATACAAGAGATGGTTCGTAGGTGTAAGGACCATCTGGGATTTGAACACTTGGGACTGGGGTTGCTGGACTTTCAGTACACAGTTGGTGCACTTGCCAAGTGAGCCACTGGAGGTTCTTGGGGCTGGTCCTGATCTTGTTATTGTGATCCTGTATTTTGTCTGTTTCCAGTATGTTTTCCACCCACCTCGTTTACCCTCATGTGTCTCCTATTCCCTAATCAATTGCCCTTTATAAACCACGCCCTGAGCCTTGCTCAGGGCTGAGTCATTGAATGTGTTTGAGTTTGCGCTGAACGTAATTTGTTTGTTCCTGAATCTGTTCCTGGATATTAATTGTTCCAAGTTCCTGAATCTTGTTCCTGTGTTTTTGTTCCAGCTTTTCATTGCCTGCCTGGTAAAGACTTTATTCTTGACCTGTTCCTGTTTTGCTTCAGTTCCATTAAATCCTGTATATTTCACCATGCCTGCTTCAAGTAATTGTGGCTTTTTCCCTGGGCTTCCACCACACGCACTACCAAGTGTGAATTTAACTCCCGTTGCAGCGGTTTCCAGCTGTGAACGTTACAGTAGGTTAAGAGGTGGAGTGTTGGTTGACTGTCTGTCTGCTGCAGAACCTAGATTACTTCACAATGCATACTGCACATAGCTGTTTCATTCCAATCACATGTTGACGGGCAACTCTTCATGCCAGACGGTGCTATCTGAATACCAAAAATCAATGATCAATGGAGATTGCCTCCAAAATGCATAACTAATCCCCAAACAAAGATTTCTCCCACCAGTAAAACACATGACAATGGGACTTCTCAATTGACCCTTCGCCTTCAGTTATCCCATTGAACCCCTTAGTTACACACAGTAATAAAACACAAGGAGCCAGAAATGGTGAAAATGGCCACAGCATTTATTAACATGTTATCAAATAAATAGGACCTTGCCAGCCTCACCCCAAGGCAATATTCAAAACCAGAATTCCATCAGGAGTCGCTACTATGCTCTGCCGCTCCTCACTTGAGATCAGCACTATGTCATTATATCCACCACTGAATATTAGGCTGCCTCTACCTACAGAGAGGATTGCCCCAAACTCTGCTATGAGCAGGAGCTGCATCTCCCACCATGAGAGAAGTTCAGCAGCCCCACTGTTGGTCCGGATTCTGCAGTGTGTCGATGATAGGAAACCCAAGCAGGCTGTCATCTAGCACAAGCAGTAGTAGCGTCTGTATCAATCAACCCACTGTGCAGTCACAGGAGAGAACCTCCTTTCTCCCTCTTCTAAATTTACCTGTGCAGTAATCTGGCAAGGTCCTACCGTTGCTGTGACAAATAAAAACTTAAATACATTATCATATATCTACTGAAGCCTGAAGCTAATGCCAATTATGCCTCAAGAGGGAAAAAATTCCTTCCTGCCCCAATGGCAATGTGTTATGGGACGCTGGTCAGTCCTTTCTTTGGATTCGGCTTCCGAATACTGCAGTTCAAATTGTTCCTATGAGTCAGAGGTTTCCTTTCAATCTGTGAAATTGTGTATGACTGATCTTATACTTAGGCATGACCTGTACTATACCCCAAATAAACTCCATGCAATATTTCCAAACATGACGGATAGATGTTGGAGAAGATGAAAGCAGCAAGGCACACTGGCACATGTGATGTGGTACTGCCCAAAAATCACTCTATACTGGGAGAGCATATCAGCACTTCTAAGTAAAGTACTCATTCACAACATCAGACCCCTGGATATTTGTTTTGGGCAAACCCCACACTAGCAACACATAAGCAGAGCAAAGATGAACCATATATTCACAGCAACAAGAACACTCATATGCTCAAAATGGAATGGAAACAGAGAGCGATCCCTACAATGAACAAAGTCCAAGATATAGTAGAAGAGGTGCGGAGAATGGAATATTTGTCAGCAATACACAAAAACAAAATGCCCATATATGAAAAAATATGGGCGAATTGGGTATACCATTTCCCCAACATCCACACAAGAGCTGAATGACAAAAACTCAATGACCTGGAACTCTATCCTCAATGGAAAGAGAATGGAAGGCTGGACACAAGGTTACCTGATTAAGACCCAACTTATACAAACCCCAAATACATTAAACTAACAAAATACATTCAGTAATACCAGCTTGTACCCCCCTTCCATGAGGCAAAGTTTAGTACTACTGCACCCTGTGTAATTCTGTGATATTTCATTGCACTTATATAACTTTTTCCAAATTTTTTTTATTTTTTTCCTTTTATTTGTCTTTGTTTTCCCTTTTGTTATGATTATTTTTTGTGACAATACCAACGAAATAAAGACCGTGCTCACTGAACACAAAATAGCATGCACATGGGCCTCTTCCCAAAAAAATGAGGCTATTTCATCTTCATTTTGGAATAAACTGTATGCATTAAAGGAGAAGGAAAGGTTAAAACTAAGTAATCCTTATCAGAAAGGTCCATATAAATATACCAGTAAACCCCCAAAGTAGTGCTGCTCTGAGTCCCCTGTCAAAAGAAATACTGCATTTCTTTCCTTCTATTGTGTACACATGGGCTTCTGTATCAGACTTCCTGCCTAAAGCTTAAACCTCATTGCCCTGGGCAAGAGCATGCTCAGTTTGCTCCTCTCCCCCCCCCCTCCCTTCTCTACTGTAATCTGAGCCCAGAGCAGGGAGAGACTCAGGCAGGAAGTGATGTCACACCATGTTAATCCTGCAGCTCCTATCCTAAACAAACAGAGAGTTTCTAGAGCTTTTTACACAGGTATGGTAAAACATTCTACAGAATAAATATAGCATTCCAGCTTGCACTATTGCAGCTAATCTATTGGCAATAAAATGCCTCAGTAGCTTTCCTTCTCCTTTAATATCCAGTGTCCCTGAATCTGCCGGATAACCATTTACTAAGCCAAAATGTGACCTACTGCACTAAGACTCCTTCCCAATATTATGGGATTGACCATCATCTACTGTATTTATTGTACAAAAAGGAATGTTGCATGAAGATGAAGAGTCACAAATCCTCTTATAAACGACTAAGAGGCATATTTAATGAGGTGTGAGCAAGTTCTGTTTTCACCCTTTGGTAAATATTCCCTTAAAATCATTTACAATTAATAGTGGTAACATTTCCTATTGAAGGACTATGGTGAACTCTATTTTCCCTCTTTGTTAAATATGTGCCTTATAAATCCGTTTTGCCTACCAAAATGAAAAAAAAAAAAATAATAATATTTAACATGAAAAACATGAAATCTGAAGATTATGTAAATATTCTGTACAAATGTATTCATTATATATTGTGTAAGTATTATACACTTTGTAGCATTCAAAGAAGACAAGTGGATTTTCATGTATTCCCCAGTATTTCCCACTAATATAAAATTCTATCCTATATATAATGCCCTTGAAAAATGAAGAAAAATAATACATGGTGAATATCCAAGTTTTGACAAAAACATAGATCTCTTTAGATGTTGTAATGAACCAAGTGATTAGAACCACAACTGCTTTATTATGATTTACTGACACTGACTACATTAGCATTCACGAAAATAAATAACCTGAGGAAATCGGGCTCTGTAAATGACTTTGTCATACAGATTATTACAGCTGATCCTGAACAAATCAAGATTTGAAATTGGAAATTAGCATAGAAAAACCTCCAACACAATGCATATGCAATGTGGATAAACCCATTACAGTATGTCTTTTACAAGCATATTGTGATGTCATTGCTTTTCGGCCACTAGCAAATAAGTTACTGTACAAGGTTTGCCACAGGTTATAGGTGGAGTGAGAGTTCCCATAAAATGGAAAAGGATAATTTACATAAATAATGCATAAAGTAAAAAAATGCATAAAGGTTATGCCAAATAATAGTATTAAAATAAACACAGCAACAGGAAATATATTTTTGATTTACTCAAGGTTGCATTCAATGTCTCTATTATACATTTTATCATACAATAAATGTTAAAGGGTATCAATATACCTAGGTGACAGGTTTATAAAGATGTTCTGAAAAGAAAAATGTATTGCCAATTTTTTATACAAAATCATTTGCATATGTCTATTAGAAATTCCATTATATATGTTAGGGAGAAATAAAAAGTCTTCATTGACCTTTTTAACATTTCATTGCCAATTCAGACATTCCAGTTGGTGTACCTATTCAGGAAATGCTCATGGGAGCACAGTTTAAGTGATAAGTGGATAGATTCTTTTGACAGATGAAGGAATTTAGTCATTCTTTTCTCCTTTAAATATTTAAATAATATTTTAATCTATTCTTTGCTATTACTTTATGAACCTAGAATAGAACGTATAAAAAAATTTGATTAAATTAAACTGTAAAGAAAACCAGAGCTATTTTATTCATCGGGCCTCTCTGGATTTCATCTCTGAATTCATTGAGCTCATGTACTGTAAATGTAGAGGCTAATATCCCATGGCGAAAGTGAGTAATACAAAACAGTGCTTACCAAGCAAGAGGGTATCTTATATAAGAATAATTAAGGGGTAAATAAAACCCAAAGATGACATTGCACTTTGAATTTGCATAGTCAATAGTCAGCAGTTTTAACAATATTTTTGCAATAATTCTGAAAATAATTATAATAATAATGTTTATTTTTTAGAATGAATAAGCCAGGAAAACTGATGAAGCAAATAATTAATGCTTGCAAGTACACATATGGCATTTGTTATGAGAAACCTCTTATCCAAATTACAGAAAGGCCATCTACAATAGACTCCATTTTAAAGAAATAATTCACATTTTTTTAAATGATTTAGTTAAATAAACAGTATTGTGTATATGATCCTTACTAAATTATAATTAATCCTTATTGGTAGCAGAACAATTCTATTGTATTTAGGGGCAGGTTTATTAAGGGTCGAATTAAAAATTCAAATTTAAATTTTTTTTATTTGGTCAAATTCGACTAGGGAGTTATCCAAATTCGATTTGAGTTTTTTTTAAAAATTCAAAAATGATTTTCGAGATTTATCATATTCTGGCCCTTTTAGAATTTGACTATTCACCACCTAAAATCTGCCAAATTGCTGTTTAAATCAATGGGAGAGGTCCAGGGATCAATTTGGAGATGCTTGCAGCCTTCCTGACATTCAGGGGCCCATTTACTTAGTTCGAGTGAAGGAATAGAATAAAACTTCGAATTTCCAATGTTTTTTTGGCTACTTCGACCATCGAGTTGGCTACTTCGACCTTCGACTACCACTTTGAATCAAACGATTCGAACTAAAAAGCGTTCAACTATTCGACCATTCGATAGCCTAATTACTGTCTCTTTAAAAAAAACTTCGACCTCCTAGTTTGCCACCTAAAACCTACCAAAGTCAATGTTAGCCTATGGGGAAGGTCCCCATAGGCTTTGCAATCTTTTTTTGGTAGAAGAAAAATCATTCGATCGATGGATTAAAATCCTTCAAATCAAACGATTCAAAGGATTTAATCGTTCTATCAAACGATTTTTAGTTCAATCAAACTATTTGCGGTAAATCCTTCGACTTCAATATTCGAAGTTGAAGGATTTACATTCGACAGTCGAATATCAAGGGTTAATAAACCCTCAATATTCGACCCTAGGTAAATCTGCCCCTCAAGTTTTTTTAGGGAAAAAACTCAAATCGAGTATGATCTATTTTGATTTGACTTTTCAAGTCATTTTAATTTGTTCGAGTTTTGAAAATGTGATTTTAATAATAAATTTAGATTGGTTGAATTTCAAATTTATAGGAGTTTTAAAAAACTCACATGAATCAAAATTTGACCTTTGATAAATGTGCATCCCCATGTTCTAGTGATTTTTTAGTTGAAATACATTTTTAATAGAAATAAAGTATGGAGATCCAACTTCCTTATCCAGAAAACCCCAGGTTCTGAGCATTCTTGAAAAAAAACATTTCGTGTAGCCTGTCAGCTCTGCACTTATACACACATGCAAGTGATAGGTGTAAGTGTATATGGGTATTTTGTGTCTTTTTGTGTTTTTGCACCCAGCCCTTATTTAAATTATGATATTATTTACTGATATTTATATAGTGATGTATTTAGGGGCCGATTCACTAAGCTCGAGTGAAGGATTCAAATGAAAAAAATTCGAATTTCGAAGTATTTTTTTGGTACTTCGACCATCGAATTGGTTAAATTCGTTCGAATTCGAACGAAAACGAACGAATCGAACGATAAATCGTTCGACTATTCGACCATTCGATAGTCGAAGTACTTTCCCTTTAAAAAAAACTTCGACCCCCTACTTCGGCAGGTAAAACCTACCGAAGTCAATGTTAGCCTATGGGGAAGGTCCCCATAGGTTTGCTAACCTTTTTTTGATCGAAGGATTTTCCTTCGATCGTTGGATTAAAATCCTTCGAATCGTTCGATTCGAAGGATTTAATCGTTCGATCGAACGAAAAATCCTTCGATCGATCGATCGAAGGATTAGCGCTAAATCCTTCGACTTCGATATTCGAAGTCGAAGGATTTCAATTCGAGGGTCGAATTTCGAAGTATTTTTAACTTCGAAATTCGACCCTTAATGAATCTGCCCCTTAGTGTCACATTTCTGAAATCAAATTCACAGACACCAGGGGCAATTTAATCAGGTGTCAGTTAATCCACAAAGATATCTAGAGGAAACCCATTTAAGACACAGGAAGAATGTACAAAGTTCTTGCAGCACTGTGGCTGGAATATAACTTGAGACTGCAGCAAATTACCTGAATCTTTAAAGAGACAGTACACCCCCATTTTCAACAGGCACATTTGAGCTCGATCTACATAAAGTCAGGGTAAATTAATATTTTAGCAGCAAAAGTAATTTATTAAGTGATCTTGATATAAAGTCATGTCCTTAGAATATATTACTTATTTCTGCAATTTTTTAACACAGTGATGTTTGGAACCAAAATACAGTGCTGTACATAATAGCTGTACTACCATGATTTGTCTAAAGCATAAAAGTAGGTGTTTGAGCATTTTACAAATTCCAGTGCTATAAAACCAGTCAGTAAAATATAGCACTGCAAGTTACGAATTAAAGGATTTTATGTAAATCAGGTGAGCGCAACAAATCCTGTGATGAGCATCCTAAGGCACCTCTTCAAGTGCCAGAAAATTAATCTCTAATCCCCTTCATTCTCTGTATGTTCAAATATTTTCCAAAAAATGTCAGTATTGCAGATCACCTCTGTCACAAGAATACCGCTCTTACAAAATGTGTGTTTTATTATTTTGTGCAAAGCTATGATTTTTTTTCTGCAGTCTTGTTCTATTCTAGCATTCCTGTCACTTCTTTTATGCACCATATTCTGAGGTCTGTAATATCTCATTTGTTTATCATCTTAGACTGCAGGCAGTGACAGCAGGCCATCTTCTTTTTGCTTTTAGTCTGTTGAAAGCATGCTGACTGCGTTTCCTGGTAGCTGTTATAATTATACAGTTGTTACACAATTGTCCCCTTTTTTCAATAGCGTTTTTTTTTTTAATAAGGTTCTTTGGTTCACTTTTTCTACCTGAGTTAACCTTTCTTGTCATTTTCACTTTCCTATTTACTTAAAAGGATAGGTATTTTCAGCAAACAGTACTGTGAATATAAATTGACTTTTTAATTAATTAATTGATCCAGTTATGTGCTCTTGCCTATTTTGGATTACTAAATAGCCAAAATAAAGTAAGGGGGCAGGGGGAACAAGGCATTCATGGAATAAAAATGTGCAACCACAGTTGCAGATTTATCAAAGGTCGATGTGAAAATTTGAATTAAAAAAAAAAATCGAATTTCAAGCAAATAGTCCAAATTCGATTTGAATTTGAAATATACCCCCGAAAATTAGAAATTCAAAATTTATCATGTGTCTCTTTAAAAATTTGACTTCGACCATTTGCCATCTGAAACCTGCTGCATTGCTGTTTAAGCCTATGGGGGAACCTCCTAGAACCTATTTGAAGTCAATTGGTGGACTTTGAAAAATCAATGTTTTTTTGGAAAAACTTTGAATCGAATTAGATCGAATGCGATATTACTTAGATTCGTACGATTCAAATTCAATCGAAAATGGACCTATTCGATCTAAACGGATATATTTGGCCAACAAAACCCCCTTTGATTTAATTTTGGTTGGTCTTTTTGAATTCGAATTTCAAAGTTTTTCAAATTCGAAATTCGACTCTTGATAAATCTGCCCCTAAATGTCAAAGATATAACTTAGTAGATACTACTAAGCACATGTCCTAGCTGGGTTCTAATCGAATATGAAGTTCCCAAGCAATTAACTAAGCAGTATCCGGGGGGGGGGGAGAGACAGGTGCACCACTCTTCCCCTAGAAAATGCATGAGCAATAGCTTGTGAACTTGATATTTGGTGAGTATTTATTTTGTAACTTTTTAATTGCCCTATATTTTCTTATTTAACTGTTGCCTTTTTGCTATAATCAAGTGACTGGTTTGATTTTGTGTTGGTACACCCCAATGTTGAAGAAGAGTACAATGGGTTGTTCATAATCTATAATTGGTTAATTACATTATTGCGTGCAGTGTATCTAGAGGAGGGAAGGAGATTGCTTCTTTTTAAGTGTTTTTAAATTTTTGTACCATAAATTATTGGCAGGCTATTTATAATAAAAGTTACCTTTACTTTAAGATGCTGGTGCAGAGTTATGAAGTCTCTTTTTCTGTGGTCATTGTTTAACTTGTACTAATAACAGTGATTTGCTCTTCTCTTTGCGTATGGATCTAGCTGCATTCTAAAACTAAAACATGCCTTCACTATTTTGGGAGCAATATCCTAGCCCAAAGATACCCCAGCTGCTTGCTTCATAGAAAGTTCTACATTGTTCTATTTGGTACAAGTATGGGGTACTGCTATTCAGAACGCTCGGGGCTTCTGGATAAGGTATCTTTCTGTAATTTGTATCTCTGTTTCTTAAATCAACTAAAAAATCACTCAACCATTAAATAAACCCAATATGATTGTTTTACCATCAATATGGAATAAAGATCTCTTAGCTGGAATCAAATACAAGGTACCATGTTATTATTACATGTTATTATAGAGAAAAAGGAAATACTTAAAAAAAAAATTAATTATAATAAGCTTTCTCACTTTTATGATTCCCAGTCTGCTCATCAAGCTAAACTGAAAGGCTCAGTGTATGAATTCTGTTGTCGTAATCCTTTTAGATTGAGGAATTCCATTTCACTTACTGTATCAGTTTATTGAGATAGATTAACCATTTTGTAACTACGGTATATGTTGGCATTGGACACTGATCTGGGCTCCTCTATCTCGCCAGAAACTTGGAAAAAATATGGATACCTGTCAGTAAACTTCCTCCTGATATTGGAGATAAAGAAATTGCATATTAAGTGATGTATCGATGGTATCATATTCCTATCCGAAAACATGCTATTGACTCAATTTTATCACCAATATGTTTTAGAGGCTGTTTGGCTTCAGGGGATTATAGTCATGCCTGATGGCATTGCACGATAGTCTCAGCCCTTTTCAAATAGCATCCCAGATTATAGGGATAACCACTGAACCTAACATTGAAGGGGTTATTTATTGTTTATAAGTCAGAATGCCAAAACCCCAAAAAATTTAAAAAAAAATGAACTATAAAATCTAAATTTGTGAAATTTATTTATTATACCCCAAGGATGGAAAAAGTCAGAATCCAAAAATCCAGCATTTCAGACCTACTGTACCTAGATTGTATATAAGTGAATGAGAGAGGTCCCTATCCTATTTGTAAGTTTCTGTGGTCTGCGCTGGAATTAGGCTGACATTACAAATTTACAGTTTATGGCAAAAAATCAAAAATGTGAGAGATTCAGGAAAAAACAAACATTTTTGCTAGTTTTTTTTCCATGTTTGTCCCCAAATCAATATAAACTTAATTTTTTTAATAATAAATAAGGTCCAATTGTGGATTCTAGTTTGGTAGGACTTTTTTGATTTAATATAATAATATTCAGACTTGATAAATAAGGCCCTGAATCTGCATTGTTATCCCTACCTTACCCTAAACTTACGTTATAGACATGCTACTTTGTGTCTCAAATACTAGCAGCCACCTGTTGGTTATTGCCTTACATTGGTTAGTTCCCCCTCACTCTGGTGAAAAACACGCTTAGATTTATTCAGTCTATGTATTATCTTTCAGCCCTTTAGGATGACAAGTTAGTAGTGATGGGCGAATTTGCGACGTTTCGCTTTGCCGAAAAATTCGCAAATTTCGCGAAACGGCAAAAAATTCGCGAAACGGCGCCTGCGTCTCGTTTTTTCGAAAAAAAAATTCTGACGCCGGCGAATTTTTGCCACGAATTTTCACGGGCGTTTTGCGAATTTATTCGCTGGCGGCGAAATGCGCAAATTCGCCGCGAATTCACGCCTGGCGAATAAATTCGCCCATCACTACAAGTTAGACCTTTTGGTCACCATGGGATAATTACCTTTTGAATTTAACAAGACAGCTGCAATGTTTATACTGAGATTGTGATCTGTATATGTTGCTGGTTTTTACTTTGTTAAATAATTTTATTTCTTCTTTTCTTTTACTATTTGCCTTTAGATTCTGTTTACTTTTTATTTTATGTATACAATGTATCCATACTTGAGCATGTACTGTATGTGAAGATCTTTTGTAATGCTACACTTTTTTTTCTTTATCCGTTTGGTGCCCGATGTGCATAGGTTTACCAAAGTATCTGGCATTTAGAGGCCCCAAAATGAAGTTAGGGCATACAAATAGTCCTGTGGGTAACATCAGCTAATGAAAAATCAACACACTGACTGAATTTTTTGTAGGGTAAACACAGAAATGTTTGTTTATACCCCAAAACCATATATTTTTGGAAAGTACACATTCTGCCGAATCTAAAATGGGTACCCATGTCTTTCTGCTTTAAACTACTGAGTAGCACAGCTTTCCCAAAATTGGTGGTTTTGGTGAAATACCTAAAAATTGCCTCAAAGCTTCAACTTTCCAGCATTGTATTGTTCATGTATTATTACCAGCATAAAGCATCCTAAAAATGAAACAGGGGTCTACTAAACAGTTTTATGCTTAATATGCTTAGATTTACCAAACTAGGTGGCATACAGAGACCCCCAAGTCCAAATAGTGCATATGAATGTTCACATAGTAGTAGTCTACCAGCATAAAGCATCCTAAATATGAACGCAGGGGTCTACTTAACAGTTTGATGCCTGATATGAAAAGATTTACCAAACTTGGTGACATACAGAGACCCCAAAATGAAAATAGTACATATGAATTCTCACGTATGACACTGCTACAATATAAGCACCCGGTATGTGTATTATCTTCCATAAAACCCCCTAACAAAATGGAGACCCTAGTAAACCATATATTTTCTGAACATACACATTCTGACGAATCTAAACAGGTAAATTATGTCTTTCTACTGCAAATTACCAAACTGCAAAGCTATGCTAAACATAACTTTTTTATGAAATATCTGAAAATCATAACATTTTTCGCCTAGTTTACCCCATTATATACCCCACATTTTGTAACATACCAGCAAAGGGCATCCTAAATATGAAGGCCAGGGGTCTACTAAACAGCCTAATATACATAGATTTACCAATCTATGTGGCACACAGAGACCCCCAAATGGATACATAGCAGACAAAATTTCCATGGCCAAAATGAAGTAACAAAGAACAGAGCAAAATGGTTTAGAATCACTAAAATCCAACAAAACCACAAAAATCTATTTTTTCGCCTAGTGTAATCAACAGTCAGAATTAAGTCAGTCAGTTTTTTTGCATGGCCAAATAGGTTTTACGGACAGAAATAAGCAACAACACCTACGCAAACTGAAAGTGTAATAAAATGGCTAAAAATGCACCAAAATCACGGAAATTTAAATATAAGCACCAAAATAATGTACAAAAGTTATTGAGCAGTGCAATTAGTGAATACACTATTTGCAATGGCAGTAAAACATTTTTTTCAGGCAAACAACACACGATGCAGTAAGAAAAATAAAAAAAAGCTATAAAATTGTGTGTGTATACATTAGGAAAATTGTGTGGTGTGTGCCTGTGTGTGCGTGTGCAAGTATGTGTGAGTGTTGTGAATGTGTGAAACCCCCCTTATCCCCCAAAAATGTATGTGATTGTGTGTAAGTGTAAATGTAAGTGTGTAATAGTGTATAATGTGTGTGTTTGTGTATTTGTGTGCTGTATTACACTAACCTAAGTACATTAGAGGACATTATAGACAAATACCCATAAAGTGGATCACCGTACCAGAGGCCACCCCTTTAGACAAGAAGAAAATAACTTTCATTTGAAGCAACGAGGACAGTGAGGTTGTGGAATGCACTGCCGGGTGATGGCTGATTCAGTTAATGCTTATTCAGTTAATGCCTTGGATGATAAGAATGGCTTGGATGATTTTTTGGACAGACATAATATCAAAGGCTTTTGTGATACTAAGCTCTATAGTTAGTATAGGTATGGGTATATAGAATTTATGTGAAAGTAGGGAGGGGTGTGTGTATGGATGCTGGGTTTTCATTTGGAGGGGTTGAACTTGATGGACTTTGTCTTTTTTCAACCCAACTTAACTATGTAACCTGGGGTGTGTAGGCTGCAGATCGTGTCCATGAAGGCTAGAGGAGCTGGAGGGAGTTGCCAGATCGCTGATCCGGGTCGGGGCGTCGCTGGAGGAAGCAGGAAGTAGGTGAGTTGTTGTGCAGGCAGCAGGGACATGTGGCTGCTCTGCTTCTGGGGCCCCTGGGCGATCGCACCCCAGGGGCAACTTTCCAACCCACTCTGCTCGCTCCTAGGGGCTTCTGAGCGAGCAGGGATATGCTGCAAAATGTAGAATCTACGTTTTGTGGCATTTCAAGCACTTTATCGACAGAATGTAGATTCTACGTTCTGCGGCACTTACACTTTGTAGCTTACTTATTAAGTCACCTTGCATTCTCATAATCAAAGTATACCCTGGGAACTGGACTCAAGGAACAGCCTTAGTAACATGTCTTATCTGCAGTCTGAACTAGTCAAATACTGTTTCACATTTAACCAGATGTCAAAAAGTTGCCTGCCATTTTCCCAGAATATGTCAATGTTTCATCTATATGAAAAATGTTATTAATATTTTTTTAGCCTTTTTGTCTTTAGATAAGACATATAATACAGGGGTCAGGATGGCTTCTCTGCAATTTGGACTGTTGTGTGGTAAGAATAGGTATTTTTTTCAGTTAAAAACAGACTGTAATGGAAAATAATTATTATTTTATTTTTTCATCCCGCTGTTTTGAAATGTGGTAGTAAATGTGTGAGTAAATCTTTCTTTTATTGAATTTTTAGTTAACAAAGAAAGGGTACAAAAAGAAGAAAAAGAAGGGCAGAAGGGTATTACAGAACTTATTCAAAGTTGTGCATATTCACATTTTTCCATGCAAGAGCTAACAACAAGTCATTACTCTACATAGGTTGTAAGACTGATTGCTATGAAATGTCACATTCAGCAATACACTAGAAAAGTTTTGTTCATATACCTAATAGGCATTTTCCATACAATACCATATAGGATGAAGCTCATTAATTGGCTTTTAATACACAGACAGGATAGCTGAAGATCATATCCCAACTTCATGGCCTAATTGTATTAGAAATTAATCTGTTTTCGCTCATTCTTAACACATATGTTTGCAGTTTGTGTACATCTTTGTGGAGGGGTAACTGATTACATGCTGGATAGATATAAAAAGGCCTTTTGTGACCTGAAACTTCTTGCTTAAGTACAGTAGCTATCAAATACTTTTGCTGTTTAAGCAACTGCCAAGCATTGAACTAGTAGGCTTTTTTGTGGCTTCAACCTCCTTGGGACACATCATTCTAGTATAGTATACAGGTTTAACAGGTATTTGCAGACCTAGGTAAGTGGTTTCACAAGAGCTACATTCAAGCAGACTCTCCTCATTTGTATGCAAAATAGCAAGAATTCTGGAAAGCTAGTCACTCTTAAAACTTGCATTTTGATCGAAGGCCCTATAAACTGAAGTTCACCAAATGGTTTAAAAATCACAGCTTTTTAATGGACAGCTGCTGATCAGATCCTAAACAAAAAATTGTTTCACTTTAGAGGGTAAGCTTTGATCTATTGGGCACCTGTTGTTTTACATACAAATGCTAAATGAGCCCCTCAGTCTAGATATGTGCTTTGTGTTTAACCATTTCAAAGATAGTTATTGTTTACTTTATTCTGTTAATATTAAAACGTGAATTCTGGTGGGATTATTCAGGGGAATCAACCCTCTATATGAGTATATGAGGGGATGAGAAAGAAAAATGGGCAAATATATTTCCCTTCAAATGCTTCCCGGTTACCAGCTCACATACCCCAAGCCAAGATTCACTCTTTCAATATAGTATTTTCTTTTGGCAGGTGTAAGCATTAGTTATTAAAACAGGTTGCTTACAGATGACATTTTGTCACATACCTGACCAATGAGTCAAGGAATATGTGAGAAGCCTCTCCTACAAGTCCCACTGGAGAACCAGCACCTAAGGTTGGGGACAGGGCTGGGTGCAGAGCAGGAATGGCAGGAGTGCTGAGAACATGAACTCTCAGAAGCGTGGTCAAATCTGAGCAGAGGTTGGACTTTCTTTATCATCAATGTCTGTGGTCTTGAGATTACCTTAGCTTTGATTACCCAACCCTTCCATTGACTGGTCAACCAATCAGATCTCCGGTCTGAGTTCTTACTAGTGATTTGCAAATTCCATGCAACAATCCCCAAGGTCCTGGCTGCGGCTTAGGTTTCTACCTATAACAACCACCTTTTGCTTCAGGAGAAGCCCTCCGCTACTTGGGTACTGCCAGGTCTTGTCTTGAGACAACCAGAGAGTTCTGGGCAGGCAAGGGAACCACAAATAGTACAGGAATGGAGAAAAAGAAACATGGTTGAGGGACAGGTTGAGTTGATATAAACAGGAGCAGGCAGTACAGATTCAGGAGATGTAAGGTTAGTCAAGGTCACGGCAATGTACAAAAAGTCCCTGTGCTTTTAAATATTAGAATTTCGCAATGACGTTATACATGACCACGCCGAATATAGCTGAGAATTGCCAAAGACGTGTGAAAGATGTAGTGCAGAACCAGGAAAACACCGGGGGGATGCCTGTTGCACCCCCACTAGACCACCAGGCAAGTTTCTCACACCCATAAACCATGTCCACCTATGGACCTTTAGTCATTGCATTCTTCTGCAAGAAGTCTACTGAAATTGTTCCTCCTCACTGACTGTATGACTACCCCATCGATCTTCATCCAGGAACTATGCCTCCCAGAGGCCATACTTATACTCTATCTCCAACTGACATGTCTGTGATGAAGGAGTATATCCAAGACAATCTCCAGTGGGGATTTATACGACCCTCTTCTCCTGCTTTGGTGGGATTGTTCTTTGTGGAGAAAAAGGACAGCTGGCTGCGACCCTGTATTGAGTATAGAGGCCGCAACAAGATCATGATTAAAAATTGTTGCCTCTTGCCTCCGAACTTTCCAATCAGCTCAGAGGGGCAAAAATCTTCACCAAGTTGGATCTCAAAGAGTGTTACAACCTCATCTGCATACATGAGGGGGATGAATGGAAGATGACATTCAACACCAGAGATGGGCATTATGAGCACCTGGTAATGCCCTTCAGGTCTCTGCAACACCCCTATCATCTTCCAAGCATTCATGAACAATATCTTTAGAGATCGTTTGGGGCAATCTGTTGTTGTGTACTTAGACAGCATCTTAATCTTCTCCAAAGACCTGGAAAGTCACCTTACCCAAGTGAAGGAGGTACGCTCTCGTCTGAGGGAAAATTAAATTTTGGTCAAGTTGGAGAAGTGCGTCTTCGAGGTGTCCAAAATTCCATTTCTTGGCTATATTATCTCTCAAGTTTCGAGATGAACCCTTCCAAATTGTTGGCAATTCAGAACTGGCCTCTCCCCACAAGTACCAAAGTGATACAAAGGTTTGTTGGATTCTCAGATTACTATTGTCAATTTATTAAGTGGTTCTTCTCCCCTAAAGCTCCTATCCTGGCCCTCATTCGTAAAGGAGGAAAACCTAATTCTTGACCCCCTCATGCTTTGAAAAACTTTCAGTCCTTAAAGGAATTTTTTGCATCTGCTCCTGTCATTAGACATCCTGATCCCCAAAAACCCTTCTTCATTGAAGTAAATGCTTCTGACATTAGGGTGGGAGCTGCCAAGAGGAAGTTACACCTTGTGCATATTTTTCCAAGAAATTCTTCCCCGCCAAGCAAAATTATGATATTGGGAACTATGAACCTCTGGCAGTTAAACTTGCGCTTGAGGAGTGTCGACATCTTCTGGAAGGAGCACCATATCCCAATGATCATAAAAATTTGGAATTCCTCCAGACTCTCAAGAGACTGAATCCTCGACAGGC
Source organism: Xenopus laevis (assembly GCF_017654675.1). Lineage (NCBI taxonomy): Eukaryota > Metazoa > Chordata > Amphibia > Anura > Pipidae > Xenopus > Xenopus laevis. The sequence continues at coordinate 57,502,260 of NC_054384.1, forward strand.
ACGATGGGTGCACTTCTTTTTCCGAATCAACTTCCAATCCAATCCTCTGCTAATACACCCATTAGAATGGAATATGTGTCACCTGAGCTTCGCCTTCCCATCCTCCAGCAAACCCACTGTTCCAAACAAGCCGGGCATCCTGGTGCTAAGAAAACCCTGGAACCGTCTTGTCTGGTGGGCAACTCTACAAAAGGACGTCTATCTATTCCTTCTTGTCATTGGACTCACTTAGCCATGAACTTTGTTGTTGAACTGCCACCATTTAAGGGAAATACAGTTATATGGGTAGTTATTGACCGCTTCAGTAAGATGGCACACTTCATCCCTCTTCAGAAACTTCCTTCTGCGGTAGAACTCTCTCAGCTATTTATTCAGTACATCTTCCGTTTACATGGTTTCCCAGTGGAGATTGTTTTAGACAGTGGTTCCAAGTTTGTGTCCAAGCCAAACAAGTTTGTGTTCTGGCATTCCCTGTGTAAAGATCTGGGTATTGCTCTCAAATTCTCCTCTGCTTACCACCCTCAATCCAATTGGGCAGCTGAGGGAGTAAACCTAAGAAGTCACGTATCCCGCTGTCAGGACAATTGGTCCGATCTACTCCCCTGGGTGGAATTCGTTCATAACAACACTTGTTATGCATTTAATGGTAGGTCACCCTTCCTGACAGTGTATGGGCAACATCCTTTAGCCTTCCCTCAAAACTTCCTCTTGTCAGATGTTCCAGCAGCCAATATGGCCCACATGTCCGCCATTTGGTCTGCCACCAAAACAAATATGGAAAAGAGAGACTATGCCGATCGAAGAGGGAAATCTTCCCCCCAGTATAAAGTAGGGGACAAAGTGTGGCTATCTACAAGAAACATTAAACTTAAATTTCTTTTCCCCAAGTTGGGTCCAACATGTGTTATTCCTTTTCCCATTGTGGAGATTGTTAATCCTGTGGCTGTCAGACTTTGACTTCCCTCTGAAATGCGAATCCCTAATGTGTCCCATGTGTCTCTGGTGAAACCGGCAGTCACCAATCTCTTCTCGTCTGACAAATCTCCCCCTTTTTCTGTCACCGTAGAAAAGGAATATCAGGTGGAAAAGGTTTTGGACTTTCCAGAGGTTCACTACAGTTCCTGATACATTGGAAAGGTTTTAGTCCAGAGGAATGTTCCTGGGTAAAACACTCTGATGTCCATGCTCCTCGCTTGGTGCAAGAATTCTACAGGAAATTTACTCAAAAGCCAGGACTTAGTGGTTCAGTGCCCACCCCTGGGGGAGGGGTACTTTCTAGACCATTCCCCTTCATAATCAAGATAGCGGCGCCCAGGGCCATGCAGTGATGTCATCATGCTGGGCATGTGACATCATTAATCAAAAAACTGGTGAGAAATTTGAAAATAAAAGGACACCCTGGATACCGGTTTAATGACAGATTATAGGTCACGCTCACTAGAGTTCCTGGGTGCTCCATAATTCCTATATTATTGATTCCTTGACTTTTGATGATGTGTTGCCTACCTTTGAACTCTTGCCTGAATTCTGACTATGCTTATTCCTGACCCTTTGGCTATCACAAACTGAACTTTCTACCTGGTGCTTCCTCATTGGTCCAGACTTCTGCACAATCTGAGCTGCAAGGCCCTGTTATAAATACACCAATTAAAAGAAGGAAAGTATTGGATAAGCTAAAATTGGCTGCAGTAAGCACATTGGCGCTGGAAAGCTAACACAATGGGACCGTTGGCTCCAAAACACAAATGTTGCTCTACTACTTAATAAGAGCATGTGCTGTTCAGTACAAAAAACCTTCAAAGATAAAGCAAGATGATATTTAACAGTTGGCTCATTATACAATCGTGAATATCTATGCACCTTCTAACAAAAATAAATATTTATTTACAGAACTACTCCAAAGGTTTGACTTCTGGGGGGGCTTTGAATCTGATCCTGGGTGGCGATGTAAATGTAATTTAGGATGCAGCTATGAATAATCAGGTATACACCATACACACTGTCACAAGAGCAAAAAAAGTTGAGTGCCTTTTTCCAACTACAGGATACATACAGATATCTTCATCCACTTGCTAGAGACTATACCTTTATACCTCTATACCTTCTATTAAGAAGCTTATGGCACTCAATCTTACAAATGCACAGAATTCACAATTTTAGTATTTGGACAAACCCCAAATCCTTTATGAATCTGAACTCTAATTTGCTTATGCAAATCAGGACTTAAAGATAGTGATACTGTAGGTGAATCTCACCCGTTTCGACAAATTCACCAAATGCATTGGAGTTTATGGGCGTCAATTTTTTTTATTTTGATGCGTGACTAATTTTGTTTGATCTGCAACAATTTTTCACCCATTGGAGTTTTGACAAAAATTACCAAAATTGTGACAACTTCACCAAATGCATTGGAGTCTACGGGTGACTCAAGCAGCTTTCTAGTTTTCCGCAAGTGGTGCGTCTGATGGAGTGAAATTCAAAATTTTAAAGGCACCATGTCCATTTTTACCTGGCCCAATGTAAGTTCTATTTTTATAGTTCCTGGGTGCATTTTTTAAGTCTGTTTAAACTTATTCTTGACCCTGCCTGTCCCTGAACCTGTCTAGTGAAGTCTGATTACTCTCCTGGATCCTGTTTCTGCACCACAATATTGGTGTGTTTGACCCAGCCTGTGACCCTGACTACTTATTAAATAATTACTACAAAAAAATGAGGTGTTAATATCACACTTTGGGCAAAATATGTAACTCACATGCCACGTCAAGGCCCCTCATTGCACGTGAGTCCTACACTATCTGTAAGCATGTAGTGCATTTAAAATCAAGTCCCCCAACTTGGTCTAACTCCCCTGAGCGTTGGCATTTTTTTTCTGTGTGGTATGCTTCTTAACCTAGATGCAGATAAGGTTTTCAAAAGAATCTCACACATGCATATACACAGACTTTTTAAGTTTCAACACTTTGATATTCATATGTTAAATTTGTTCAAAGTATACTTCCTCAAATTTGTTCAAAGCATATTTTCCCAACTACACAACTCACAGTTAATGGTCTCATCTCTGAATACTTCCCAATAAAGTTGCCATAGACCCTCTCATTTGACATATTTTACCCACAACTTCCAGGTATCCAAACAGCTCCAGAACCCCAGAAACATGTAGCAGTTGCAGATGACACCATGTTATTTATTAATAATCCCCTTCAAGAAGTTCCCATAATACTGCAGATAATAAATGATATAATGAAATTATTATATGCCCTGCAAATGTCCCCCTATCTGCTCATAGCCAAAGCTCTCAAACTAATAAATTCTACCTTCCCTTCTTTTATTTGGAAAAACAGGAGCCCGGGGATAGCTGCTCTTAAATTACAACACAAATAGGAGAGAGGTCTCAATCTTCCAAACATTAAATAATATAATTAAATGGCTCTTCTCAGATTCATAGGTGACTGGCTATGGCACAGATACCTATACACCACAATGGAACTAGACTAGACTCTGGTCTCTCTTTAAACAACCTTATTCATACTCCTTACAAAAAGATTTCACAGACAATGAGGGAACACCCTTAATTCATACAATCTTACAGGGCATGCCATCCAGTCCAGGCGTTAATGTGGTTTTAACACCATAGGCATGTAATTACATTTCCCTATATTGCCAAAATCTAAAGTAAGACTGGCACTCTATACAAGAAAATACTTTTTAATATTCTAGTATATTAGAAACATATACATATATTATTAAGGGTGAAAAGGTACATGCCATTTCCACAAACATGTAAATTTAGCACACCATGGTATATGCAAAAGCAAAAAAAATATATTTAAAACATGTTTACAGGAACATATGAACTAACAACCGATAAGGGATTACTACACCTTTATACAATAGTGCCCCCATAGAGCTGAAATCTGTGCATCAGTTCCAATACATTTGAAGCACTAGTGTTGCCATCCAACCCCCCAAAACACATAATTTCACTTGGGGTAAAAATTATAGATAATCTAAAATTTTAATCTAAACCTACCAGTGCTGATAAATGGGAGAAGGAATTGGGATGCGCCTTACCTGACAGCCTGGCAGAAAGCATTTTTACTTACACATATGTAAATTGAGCATAGCAACCAAACTACAGGAGACAAATTTGAAAAACCTAGCACGATGGTACCAATGCCTGTCTTTGCTAATACAAATATACCCCAACACCTCAGACAGGTGCTAGAGATGCAGTACACATAAGGGCAGCCTAACATACCTGTTGGGCATGTACTGTTTCAAATCATTCTGGGAAAAAATACTTAAACATCTAAAGTGGGCTGCTGGCATAGAACTACCTGGAGAATCTGAAGTACTTTTAATTTTCAAAAAAAATGTTTTAATTTGTTAGATTTGCACTACAGGTGGCCAGAGCTGTCATCCCTAGGTGCTGGAAATAAATACAGACCCCCCTCAATAGATGAATTGATGATGAAAATAGGACACAATGAAAATGGAGGAATTAATATTCTCTATACAGGGTAACCAGGAGTGCAGAGGAGTACAATAGAGATCTCACATCTTAATAAAGGCTATAATAAATTTTTATTGCATATGTATTATCCACGTAAATCATACAATAACTGTAATGCAATGTTGAGTTGAAATGCCTGAATAATCTGACCACCTAGAAAATTAATGACTTTTATATTGAACATCATCCTCCTTTTTACACTTCCTTTCTTGATTATACTTTCTCCTTCTTTTGCTTATTCTATACTGTTTAAAAATATATATAAGAATATATTTTATAAAAATGCATACAGCAGTACTTCTACATTAAAAACAACTCTCTCTCTCTGAGAGTGCAGGCTTCTTTATTTTTCAACTTAAATTTTGGGCTTATTGTACCCAGGCAACTCTGACCGATATCCGAGCTGTGCCGGCTTTTATATACTGTATACGTATAATTTGCAAAATTAGTGAAAAAAGTGTATTAAAAAGATAAAAGTTCACAATATTACATCATACATGAACTGTTATTAATCTGCGACGTTTCGGGCCAGCATTGTGCCCTTTCTCAAGCTTTAACAGGTAATCACAAAGTACATAAGTAAGCCAAACATTTAAACATTAAACATTTAAACAACTCAAACAGGAAATGACATCAGGGATACAAGATAACGAACTCAACCGCAACATTAAAGGAAAACTATACCCCCAAAATGAATACTTGAGCAACAGATAGTTTATATCAAATTGAATGACATATTAAAGAATCTTACCAAACTGGAATATATATTTACATAAATATTGCCCTTTTATATCTCTTGCCTTGAACCACCATTTCGTGACTCTATCTGTGCTGCCTCAGAGATCACCTGACCAGAAATACTACAACACTAACTGTAACAGGAAGAAGTGAGGAAGCAAAAGGCAGAACTCTGTCTGTTAATTGGCTCATGTGACCTTACATGTGGTTTGTATGTGTGCACAGTGAATCTTACGATCTCTGGGGGCGGCCCTTATTTTATAAAATGGCAATTTTCTATTTATGATTACCCAATGGCACATACTACTAAAAAAGTATATTATTATGATAATGGTTCATTTACATGAAGCAGGGTTTTACACATGAGCTGTTTTACTCTGTATCTTTTAATAGAGACCTACATTTTTTGGGGGGTATAGTTTTCCTTTAACCCTTACTATGCCTCCTCTGTTTTGAGACAAGTCTCTTGCGCAAACATGTCAGAGGTAAATGCATATTTCCGTTACAAAAACAAATATAAGTCGTAATCTCTATTTAAGACATTTGGTGCTAATGTATTGAGCTTGTGAATCCACCACACCATATTTAAGCGATGGAATCCCTTCCAATACAATAAATTTCAATTGGTCTGCATCATGGCCCATGTCCATAAAATGTTTAGAGACCGGCAATCTGTCATTCCCCAAATTAATGGAAGATTTGTGTTGGGAAATTCGTGATTTTACCATCTGGGTTGTCTCACCAATATATACGTAGCCACACGGGCAAATTATCGCATATAATCACGTATTTGGATGTGCAAGTATAATGACCCCGCAATGGGACTACATAACCTGTTCCTGGGTATATGAACTCTCTACCCCTTATCACATTGGTACATTGTGCACAATCAATACACCGTTACTAGTGATGGGCGAATTTATTCGCCAGGCGCGAATTCGCGGCGAATTTGCGCGATTCGCCGGCAGCGAATAAATTTGCGAAACACCCGTGAAAATTCGCGGCAAAAATTCGCTGGCGTCAAAAAAAATTTTCTAAAAAACGGGCGCCGGCGCCAAAAACGGACGCCGGCGTCGGAAAAACGGGCGCCAGCGTCAAAAACGAGACGCCGGAGCGATTTCGCGAATTTTTCGACGTTTCACGAAATTCGCGCGAAATTCGCAAATTTTTCGGCGAAGCGAAACGGCGCAAATTCGCCCATCACTAACCGTTACATTCCAGGGGCCCTCAAGCGCATAAATTTGTCTGTATGTCTTTGCTTTTTCTTAAGATTGGAAGATGTCACCATACTGGCAATAGTTTTACCTCTACGATATGACATCACGGGAGGTACTGTAAACTCTCCTATTTGGGGGTACGCTCTCTGCAACATGTGCCAATGGCGCCTCAATATTGGCCCTATATTTTTACTGAAGTGATTAAATTCAGACACAAAAGGAATACGATTAAACTTGCATTTCACTTCTTTCCATTCTATTTGCTTTTTTTGTCTCAACTCTATTTTTGCCACAGTGTATTCCTAGGATACCCTCTTTCTTTGAACTTTTTGCACATCATTTCTTGCTGCTTCTCCTTTTCTTTCTCGTCGCTGACTATTCTATCAACCCTCACTAGTTCACTAATCGGGATCGATTTCTTTGTATGTGGCGGGCGATTACTGGGAAAATGTAGGATCTGGTTTCGGTCAGTGGATTTGGTGTACACCGTAGTGTCAACACCACCCCTAGAATTTCTTTATACCAGTACATCTAGAAACTGGATCGTATCTTCATTATATGTTAGGGTAAAGGCAATTGATGGATGTATTCTTTGCAGGTATTCGTGGAACCGCAACAGGAACTCAACATCACCCCGCCAAAGCACAAAGATATCATCAATGTAGCGCCACCATACTAGACAATGTTTATCATAGTCACCATTGTGATAAATGTGCTGATTTTCAAGCTTACCTATAAAGGCATTGGCATATGACGGGGCAACGTTGGACCCCATCGCGGTTCCATGAAGCTGCAAATAAAATTGGTCTTTAAAGGTGAAATAATTGCATCACAAAATTATATCAAGTGCATTGAGAAAAAATGTAATTTGTTTTTCTGAATAACTTGTCCTTTCTCCCAATAGCCATGCAAATGCATCAATCCCTTCACCATGGGGTATTGATGTGTATAAACTGGTCACATCAAATGTGGCCAGTAAAGTATCCTCTTTTAATTCCTTTGCCAGTGGTTTAAGTTTCTCCAAAAATGGCCCGTATCTTTGATATTTGAGGGGACTTCCCGGATCAACGGACCCAGGACAAGAGTTGAAAACACACCAAATGCGAGCTTAATTATGGAAAAACTCACATCTCGAAAACTTGATCGACTACAAACGTGAAAAAAAAGCAAAATGAGGTTCTACTCATAATGCTCATCATCAAGTCTAGTCACAAAAAAATTCAAAAACTTGAAAAACTTCAATTGGAAAAATCAATCACATTTTGCCTAAGACAACTCCCACCCATTTTCACATTAACTTGAAGGCTTTTAGAGGCAGAATTTTTAAATTAGATTTTTTTTTTCACTTTATATGTTTAAGTAAACTCATTCAAGTTTGTGAATTTTAGCAAAAACAAATCAAATCATAGAAAAAAAAAGTGAATATTGATAAATCTTCCCCTTAGATTACCATGCTCAGTGAGCACCCTGGGGGGAGCAGAAAAGACATCCCTATTTCTCATCATGGATTAATTTACTTCTTGCTTTAGTGATACAGAAAGAGTCATCTTTTTTTATGTCTGGTATCAGATTAGCAGGATGAATCAGAGATACTGGTTATTATGCAAGAAGCCTCAATATTTCTTAGGAGGCTTGCCGAATCCATGGATAACCTTTCAAGTGGGACATGTGAAGTGACAGTCATAGGACAGAAGAACCTCTGTGGGATTATATTTGTAGTTTTACAAACTCCTAAATGCCCCCTAGCAAATTTTACATCTCATAAGCAGAAGGTCAACCCTCCGTTGCTGCTCACAATTTGAAAAAACCCTACCCCACAAAAACATGTATGCATTCATGATTGTGTCTGAGGTATTTAAAATTTAAGAAAAAAAAATTGGCAACAACTTCAAAATGTGGTTGCTATTACAGTTACAAATTACCATTTTATCATCAGCCAAAAAAAAGATTATTTCCTGAAATCAAATTGCACAGTAATTCACATTGATTTCTTAGCTCTAAAAATGTCACTGATGGTTGCAGTCATTTAAGCCATTATGTGAGACTTGATAACTAACAAAGCTATAATTGTAACACAACTCCAGCCAGCAAGAATGGTCTATGTTAATGTTTTGATTACAGAATTAAAATTCAAATAATGGTATGGTCTGCTAATGAGATGAAACCTGCATGTTGAAGACAATAAATATCTGATTACAGTGTTCCTTGGATTTTTGTTCTTACCCATATCAAGCCACATGTCTGCCTTCCAGCAATGTAAAGCTGGCCTAAGGCAAATGAGTCTATGACGTCTATAGTTCATCACATTTGTACAACGTTGTATGATTAGTATGTATACAGTACATACATATACACAAATACACCTGTGTATGTATATATACCAAAAATATTGCTGTTCCACATGTCCACAAGTAAACATTGCTTTGCTTCTGATGGGAAAATTAGGATGCTATAAAATAAATCATGTGGGGAAACTGAACACACAGTGTGTTTGATTAGACTTATTTTCCAGTGGAACAGTTGTTTGATCATTAATAATGAAAATATTTAATTCTGCTCCATAAAAACATCTCTTTTCATTGTACAGAAACAAAAACATTTAATCACTATTTCCTTCCTTCATTGATTCTCTGTGGGGTCTCATTACAACAGTATTACAGCTAATAACCAATAACTAAAGTAATTATTTCATTGGCCTTCAAACACACAACTTTGTAGGAATTTGTAGGTTAAATAGGGATGAAGCTCTGGGTGGTGGACTTGAGTTTCACCTTTCTGAAACTTATTTTTTTAAAGATGGTATTGAGGATAAGATGATTCATATTATTTATTGTAGGAAACCACCCTAAGCTCCACCAGTGCTACGCTTATTAGGGCTGGATTTAAATAAATACCTTCAGCTGCTAAAAAATCCTATGGGGGCTAATGTTACTAATGCTTATTAAAGGTCTAGTTACTGAGAGAAACTGACTTTTTGTGTAATTCCCCTTCTGGAACATGAGATAGGGCTCTATATAAATAAAAATGTATATTTATCAATACATACTGATTAATGTATCCCCTTTTTGTAAAATACCGTATATGGATATTATGAGTCCACACTTTCCATGACAAGGTTGAAGGCTGAGTGTTTTTATACGGGTCATGGCATTCTAGTAAATTGCCATAAATATCAATGCCAGTGGTCCACTGATACCTTTATGCATAAAATTATCAAAAACCAACACATTTACTGCATTTTATGTGTGATAAAGGAACAAAATATACAGTACTTCTTATTTGGTATGAACACGTTCTGCTGAATCTTCGACATTGGGTACCAGAATGAAACATCATAAACTCAGTACCAGGAGTCCACTAAACAGTTTGATGCCCAGTATGCATAGTATTACCAGAGTATCTGGCATGTAGAGACCCCCAGAATGAAAATAGTGAAAAGAATGAACATGAAATGTCATGGAGGTCACATTAGCTTTGGCAGAATCAAAACATTTATTTAACCAAAAAGCATATGTAAGCAACATTTGCTCAAAGAGCCATACTGTTGAAACTCAACAGACAATAGCAATGAAGTACCATATTAATGTAATACAGTGTATACTCCTAGCCTTCACTGGCACTTAGTAGGCTAAGCCTTAAAATGTCATATTTGAGCTTGTATGCAATCTTCCATCTTTGTTTGCCTTTCTATAGCATGCAGGGAATGTAACAAAAAGTATTTATCAATTAAATTATTTTTAAATAAAATAAATAGTGCATTTTAATTTATTTAAGTTACTATAATCAACCACAAAGAGTCATTCATGAGAATTTAGAATTAACTTACAGTGTCCTGAACATAAAAGAAGGTAAACGTGGGCTCTTTTAGAGTGGGTGAGAATAAAGAGGATAAATGAGCCAACGGGTTATTCTCTGCCATCAAATTCCATTTCTATGCAGCATTCAAGTAATTGCTCTATTCATATCTTTCTTGCTATGTGATCCATACAATATTGCTCCACCATCAAATTGCTTGCTGATGGATGTGCCTAATATTACCTTAATAACATATTTATTGAAAGGGGACACATGGAGAATGACAACTAAGAATTTAATAAAGGAATATGGATAAGACTGCATGCTTAACCCTTTCCCTACACACAATACAAGATACTGTACTATCTCAGACCCTCGCAACATGGTTCTTTTAGTATATTCATTCTGGGGATTTTCTGTATGTTGATTATCAGCCCATTCTCTGTTGTGGAGCAATGAAGATTATGCTATAAAACTGTGTACTTGCAAATTGCTTGTAGGGCTAACTGCTGGGACAGAGGAAAATAAGGCTAGTCAATATCATGTTACTAAATAGGCCAGCACAGGGTGTGCAGACAATACTTTTTAAGCTTTTCATGGTCTGATGCAATGTTATTGTAGATAAAATTAAATTTTTAGCATGTGTGGGTGTTCACCTCAGTAGTGAAATGTGTCACACAGTCTCAGTACTGTCACATCTTGCACCTGTAAGGGCTAACAGGTACTAACTTTGGCACTAAATGCAGTTCTGATTTGCAGACTACAAAAAGGTAGTCTGCACCAAAAGCACTTTAGGGTGCGTGCATATGTCTGTCTGTTTGCCTAATTTATTATGTGGCTTGCAAGCACCAAACATGGAGTCACTTTGATTTCCCTGTTTGCCTTGTTTATGAAATAATAAAAACCATAGTATGTTTTAGCACAACCCCTTTCATTGAACTCATGGTGAAATGCTGGTATATGGCCCCAACACAAACTGCATACACATTTCTCAGTTGTATTCCACCCACCCACAGGGTCACACCATTTAGGATGTAAAACAAACACTAAGGTGCCCATTTACTAAGGGTCAGTGAATTTCCGAATTCAAAAACATCGAATTTCAAAGTAATTTTTAGTTACTTCGACCATCTAATTGGCCAAAATTCGATTTAAAATTGAAAAAACTTTGACTTCTAAATCGAAGTACGGTCTCGACACTTCGCCATCTTAAACCTATCAAATTGCTGTTTAGCCTATGGGTTTACCTCCTATAAGTTTTGGCTAACTTTTGAGTAGTCAAAGTGTTTTTTTGTAAAATCGTTCTAATCGTTAGATCCAAGCAATTTAATCGATTGAACGATTTTTACTTCGAAAACAGTAGTTTTCGATCGAAAAAATACTTTGACTATCGAAGAACGAAATTTGACCCTTAGTAAATGTGCCCCTAATAGTCTGATGCATAGCAATCCCATTTGAATTCAGAATTGCAGCTACTCACATATGGCAGCAAATTTAAAATCATGGGTGCTAGTACAGTAATCCATAGAACCACTATCTGATGAGATTGAATTGTAGATTGTAAAATAGGATTTAAAAGGGACCTGTCACCCAGACATAAACATGTAATATGTTTCGTAACTCATAAAAAAGTTCGTATAGACCTCAACTACTTTATCGCAAAGTTTGCGACAAACTTGCTTTTGTGAACGTTCGCAGTGTATCAATCGCAAAAAAATCTTAATTAAACTACAGAGTAGGAGTAAGATTCGCAATGCAATAAAAGCCTAGCAAAGAATATTACATTTTGCGCTTTGCGAATTTTATTACATTTCCACTCAAAAGCTGTATAATAAAAGTCCTTTTCAAATTAAACACGAAACCTGCATTCTTTTTTAATTAAAATATCCATACCTGTTATAAATGTATTTAAAATCTCAGCTGTCAATCATATATTGCCTGCCTTAGGTATAGAGGCAGGACACGCAATTACTTTAGCACTTCCTAGTTGTCACTGCACTTCTCACCTTCCTCCTCACCATCTAATTGTCCAGCCAGCAAAGCCTTCCTTAATAAGAGTTTTCACAAAATGGCTGCTGCCTGCTTGGTGTGATTGTATAATTTCAAGAAAGTTTGCACTGGTAGTCAGTACTGCCTGATACTGCCCTTGCATAATTTTATTAAATTACTGCCTACCTACAGTATGTTGCTATGCTGAGGGTCTGGATTTTAGTCTCAGTTTCAGTATGGGCATAAATTAAATAAAAGTAAGTTACATTTTGATGCAAGCAGGGGCATTTACTTGTAATAAAGCAAGAGGAAGTTTTTCCTCAGTTTTGACATAAAATGATGTCATATATTCCTCATTATTTAATAAATGTTATATACAGGTATTGGACCTGTTATCCAAAATGCTCGGGACTTGGGGTTATCCGGATAACATATCTTAATTTGGTTCTTTATACCTTAAGTCTACTAGAACATCATTTAAACATTAAATAAACCCAATAGTTTGGTTTTGCTTCCATTGAGGGTTAATTATATCTTAGTTTGGCTCAAATACAAGGTACTGTTATTATTACAAAGAAAAAGGAAATAATTTAAAAAAAATTGGATTATTTATATAAAATGGAATCTATGGGAGACAACCTATCCATCTTCTTTTTAAACACGCTCACGTCTGTGTAAGCATGTGGCAGAGGTGGATTGTGGGCAGGAGCAGGTTTGTGCGCCAGGGCCCTCCAAAAAATAGTTTTGGTTGGGGACCCGGCATGTTCTTTTTTCATACTTGCCTTGGCAAATCTAAATGAATATAGCTCTTCCAACGTGAGTATAGTGCTGCCAAATGCAGACAGCAATGTATTCATGGGATAAATGTAGATCTCAAATGCACAAGGTTCAAAACACATGGCAGATTTATTTGCACTTCGCACCATGATATAAACATAGTAAATGGACGTTTAGCATGTTCCCACTGGAATATGTTTTAATCATGAGTTCATAATTTGAGCACTGGTAATTATCCTAATTATCTAGGAAAAAATGTATGTGAGAAATTAAAAGACTTTGTTTGGATGTACGTTGCTCTATGTTAAAGTTATTTTCTGTGTATTGCCTGCAGTAATGGGGGCACGTACCTGCTCTGTCGCCCACCCCATGTCTCTCCCCGACTGCCGTGGATATTTTTCCTTAATTGCGCATGCGCGAACGTAGTTTCACGCATGCGCGCCATAGCGCAACTTCACACATGCGCGCCATAGCGCAACTTCACGCATGCGCGCCATAGCGCAGTTTCACGCATGCGCACTATAACGCCGTTATGCACATGCGCACCAGAGCACACACTCAGCCGGCGCCATGGCCAGCCAGGTTGCCTAGGGCGCCTGGCTGGGTTGGCCCGGCTCTGGCCTCAATAGTTTAATATGTTATTTTAGAGCAGAGGTACCCAACATGTTTTATATGTGAGCTACATTCCAATATTAAAATAGTTGGGGAGCAACACAAGAATGAAAAAAATTCCTAGGGGGTGCCAAATACGGGTTGTGATTAGCTACTTGGTAGCCCTATGTGAACTGGCAGGCTTTAGGAGGCCCTGTTTAGCATTACACTTGTTTTATATGCAACCAAAGCTTGCTGCCAATTCAAAAATAAGCATCTGCTTTGAGGCCACTGGGAGCAACAGCCAAGGGGTTGGTTAGCAATGTGTTGCTCGCGAACCACTGGTTGGAGGTCACAGCATTAAGTGTTCAAATAAGTAATGTTCATGCCAGCCCGAGACCCACTGGACCCAACTTCTACACAAGACTTCCAGCAGCATCTATTTATAGGTGCATGCCTTTCCACCCGCCCCCTTTCATGACATCATAGATGGGCACGTTGGGAGTGGGTCTATAAATAGAGCAGATGTGATGCGAGGGGTTTGGGTTAGGAGGGCTCAGGTTACGGTCAGGTGTGGGTCAATTTTTTTTGTCAACCCCCACATCGCTAGTTCAAACATCATATATTTTTAGTAAATTAAAAAGGAGGAGAATCCAGCAGACTCTCTGCAAAACCTTTATTCCAGGTTGTGGTGTGGATGTACACCACGACCTGGAATAAAAGTTTTTCAGAAAGTCTGCTGGAGTTTTCCTTCCTTTACTATTTTTGATTTACTGACACAGTGGAGTTGTTGGCACAGAGTAACTTAATTGGAAGCAAAACATTCAATTCCTCATCAATTGTACAGATCACAACCCTTTACTTTGGACATCATATATTTTTGTACATGCTTACAGGACACAAGAGTGCCTTCCTGTTTGTGAAATTCATAACCAAACAACATTAATATGTTAATTATTATAATTAAAATGTAATATTAATAATTTATGAATTCACTGTTTGAATAACCTCAGCAAAGCCTTCGTATTGCTGTCACTCTCACTGCTTGACAGATTACAGTATGTACAAGTACCAGTATAGGAAACATTAATGAGCCTTAAAGATAAGTGTAATTGATCCTGCTGCTCCTGTTAGCCCTAAATCAAGGCAGGGTGTTGTACCTGTTTACCAGGTAATGGATTATTTCATGCAAGGATAACTTTCCAAAGGTAAAATATAATTTTTCCCAGTACAGGTATGGGACCTTTTATCCAGAATGCTTGGGACCTGGGGCTTTTCGGATAACAGATGTTTCCGTAATTTGGATCTTCATACCTTAAGTGTACTAGAAAATCATGAATCCATTAAATAAGCCAAATGGGCTGATTCTGTTATTAATAAGGATTAATTATATCTTAAAGAGAAAAGAGAAGGAAGCGCAAATAGGGCGATACTGTTTTGTGTTGTCTGATATTGGCAAACCTGTTTTGTGTTGTCTGATAAGGACAATCCAGCCACAATAGGGTTAAAAGGTGTTCAGAAAAAAAGGTTAATTGATCCACCCAAGGTGCACACATGAATCAGGCTTCTCTTTTGGGCATGCACTTACAAATAGTCAATATTCAGCTTGTATGCCATATTTGTTTTTGTGTTCTGCAGTTCATTCATACTCAATACATGAAGTGGAGATAAAAGAGAAAATAATAGTACAATTCCATTTATTAAATATTTTAAAAACAATCACAGAACTCCAATTGCCTACTCACAAACAATTCAGCATCAAAAGCACATCCTCAAGGAGGGACCCAATTGCTAATTGGAAATTAGGAAGCAGCGGAGTTACTTTGGGAAGTGGCACAGTATTGATAAAAGCCTCTACCAGTGCTTTTAATTGCCTTGATTATATCTTAGTTTGGATCAAGTACAAGGTATTGTTTTACTATTACAGAGAAAAAGGAAATTGGTTTTAAAAATTTGGATCATTTGGATAAAATGGGAGAGGGCCTTTCCGTAATTTGGAACTTTATTATTCTAAATAATGTATTTATGTTAAGGTCATACAAACTGGATTGTCAAGACATTTTTAGTTCACAACTAGGCAAATAATAGGAGCTTATGCAATATGTGATAACCATTACAAAAATGTTTTTATTAATTTGTCATTAAAAACACTGTGCAGGTTTATGTGACCCCCTCAAGTATCCTTTACTTTTGGAATCTGCAAGCAAATTTACTGAAAATGTATTTTAAAATCTGAGTTTATGTGTAAGGCATTTTACATGTTCACCTAAGGTATCATCTTCCTGGCAGACTGAAATCAGATTGACAGATTATATAGAGTAGCAAAAACCCAATATTATAGAAAAATATAAATAATACTCATGTGAAAGTAAGTATTTCCACTTTTGGTTGTGACAGGAGGTATATCTGATCTCTGGTTAAGTGTCATTGCTAAACAGTTTCCTTGTGCTCCATCTTGTTCAGATGATTGCATGGTTAACATTTTGATACATGTGTAACGCAGTCTTATAAATCTTTTTGATGATGCCTCTACAGTTTCCAGGCGGATTCACTGTTCTGAGATATTTTTCAAACCTCTGGTAAAGCTGTCTCCTGAGCTAAAGTCAATTTTAATTAAAGAAAATAGAAAAGCTACAGAGATCTTCAAATAAGGGTGTCACTAGGAAAGCGATGGAAAGAATAAATGTCAATATTGCTTAAAAATTAACTATATAATTGTTAGAACGCATTCACATATAAAGTTAAACCTGTTGGTTTATAACCAATTTATAATAACTGCCATTAGTTTTTTTTATGAATACTTTTAACCGAAAGGATCACACATTCCAAATCAAATAGAGATAGCATATCCTTTATCATATCCAGAAGAAAGGCATGTGTCATAACGTCCGCTACCTGGAATAAATTAGGGGCTGAAGAACTCAGTTATGCATGTTCAAACAGCATGTGGAACACTTTTCAAATTACATGAATGATCAAAGGAAGTGCCATCAATAATATTACTGTATGACATACCAAGCATGGTCTAAGACTCTTAATTTTGGCTTCTAGCTAAAAATTGATTGCCCTTGTATGTTGCCCTTGTATGGACATAGTTTGATTCAAAATATTATTTTACACACAGGTACTTCCTTTTATGTCCCTGGGGCAGATAATGTGCTTGTGGTGGCAGCATAAAGAGACAAAGCTTGAGTCAATTATGATATAGAAAAATGGTTACATAAATGTAAACTGTTCCAATGGGGCAGGGATGTATTTATACATTGAGATATGTTTGTATATATGTCCTTGAGCCCTTTCTACTGTTTTGTTGATATATTGCTATAACAAGCAATATATATTGCTGTGCAATGACCCATGACCACTAAAAATGTTTTTTTTTACATAAATGTGGTCCACATATTTATAGGTTGCATACACGTTTCACCTAGAATTCTAGTGCAACAAAGTATTGGATTTGGAATGCAAATGCATTCAATGTGCTGTTTAAACATGTGTAACTGAGTTCTTCTGTCCCTGGTTCATTGGGTTTTTTTTAACCCCAAAAAATAAATGCGTAAAATTTACTCAAAGTGGTCCTCTGAGTACTTTTGCAATTTACATTGATTTTCTGTTTCAAGTGGTTTATGGATTGTAGCAATTTTAGACTGCAAACAGCAGGCTTTTAGCACAACAGCTCTGTTTGGTAAAAAGGTCCCCTGCTATTTGTCCATAATGCCCTCTAATATACTTGTAAAGTGTAATCACGTCCCCTCTCAAGTGTCTTTTTTCCAGAGAAAACAACCCCAACCTTCACAGTCTACCCTCATAATTTAAGTCTTCCCTCCCTCTAACCAGTTTAGTTGCACGTCTCTGCACTCTCTGCAGCTCATTTATATCCCTCTTAAGGACTGGTTGCTGGCTTTCAGTTGAGCCAAAAGCCTGCAACAGACTAAAAGTGTAATTATCTGAAAGATAGCTAAAAATAGAAAATTCATTTAAATGGCAAAAGTGTTGAGAAGCACCCTGAGGAAGTTTGGTTCCCCTTTAAGTTGGAAAGAGTACTAGGCTGCCTATTTTGATGTTCCAATGATTAAGAAAATGATTATAATGATGTGGGTGACCCACTGGTAATACTTGCTCTAGCAGATAACACATTTCCAAGCTGCAGAGCTGATCACACCCAATGAGGCCCAAAGTATCTGAGTTTTGAGTGAATGGTTATTGTATTCCTTAAAGGGATCCTGTCATCGGAAAACATGTTTTTTTCAAAACGCATCAGTTAATAGTGCTACTCCAGCAGAATTCTGCACTGAAATCCATTTCTCAAAAGAGCAAACAGATTTTTTTATATTCAATTTTGAAATCTGACATGGGGCTAGACATTTTGTCAATTTCCCAGGTGCCCCGTGTCATGTGACTTGTGCCTGCACTTTAGGAGAGAAATGCTTTCTGGCAGGCTGCTGTTTTTCCTTCTCAATGTAACTGAATGTGTCTCAGTGGGACATGGGTTTTTACTATTGAGTGTTTTTCTTAGATCTACTAGGCAGCTGTTAGCTTGTGTTAGGGAGCTGTTATCTGGTTAACTTCCCATTGTTCTTTTGTTTGGCTGCTGGGGAATTGACAATATGTCTAGCCCCATGTCAGATTTCAAAATTGAATATAAAAAAAATCTGTTTGCTCTTTTGAGAAACGGATTTCAGTGCAGAATTCTGCTGGAGCAGCACTATTAACTGATTCATTTTGGAAATTTTTTTTTTCCCCATGATAGTATCCCTTTAATGGAGTTTAATTAGCAGTTGACACTGCTGAACAAAGTAAAAAAAACATCTTCACAATAAACTTGATTTAATGAATACTGTGCATTGTATACAAAAATGTAACAAAACCGGCTCACAGAAAATATATGTGTAAGGCAAACAATCTTTCATTTGAACAGTTTCTCACCACTGCATATTGCTAAAGGTAGAACAACATGTATAAAACGTTTTATCCCTTTACACAATGACCTTACTTACAAAAATGGTTTATAAATGAGTTGTAAGTGCGTTTTAAAAGCTGTGTTTCTGTTCACTACTCATGAACTGTCATGAACAAGATACAATGCATCAAAACATGGAAAAATATTTACACCTGTTCCATATGAATTGTGCTTTTGTCAGCAAATTGGGAGTGGTTATAGGGAATTATTGCATGAATTAGGATAGAGTAATTTCATGCTTGTCTGCTGTAGAAAAT
Organism: Xenopus laevis; assembly: GCF_017654675.1. Classification (NCBI taxonomy): domain Eukaryota; kingdom Metazoa; phylum Chordata; class Amphibia; order Anura; family Pipidae; genus Xenopus; species Xenopus laevis. The sequence continues at coordinate 57,521,097 of NC_054384.1, forward strand.
TTCAGTGCTGGCATGTTTGCAAATATATTTTTTTATATTTAGTCTTTTATAGGATGTCAGCTTTCATCCGTCTCTGTGAGGAATCTGTGAGGGGAAAAAAATAGCAGCTCTATTACGGCCCTATATTAGCTAGTGAAGTACCACTCAACAAATGTAACTGAAGGTCATTTTATTTTATATATTAATATTACTATATACATTTAAATTGATCTTGTATTCCCTCCTATAGTAGACATAGGGCTTATTAATTCACACGATTGTTGTATATACAAAAGGCTTTGTGGTTACTATCTTTTAACAAAATATGGTGAGCAATTTTCTGGATATATCTCTGGGTAATAATTTAAATCACCAAAGACTATCTTATTATTTCATGGGCCATCTAAGAATTCCTTTTGAAAATGTATTGTTCCAGAGAACGTTACCTTGAAATAGCAAAAGCAGCACTAGCTTTGAACTCAAATATAGACTGATTAAGGATGTTTGTAAGATTATATTTCCCAGATAGCAGTCATATATCATCTTTACCAGCATATAGCAGCCTACTATAACAGGGTTCCTTGTTAAACATTAACCATTTGTATTATTCCTTTCCTTGGTTTCAATAAAAATGTGTGTAATCAGAATATGTGGAATCTTTGATAAAAGCAGCATAACATTAATTAAAATTTGAAAACACATTGTGGGTCATGTAAAAGATTGAGTTTACTGTATCTCTTGACGACATTGGCCAACTGTGCAATAATCTAAATAAAGTATGTCTGAACTTAATTTTCTTGCCCATCAAACAATATTATAAAAGAATTTCAATGAATTAAAGTGTTAATGTTCCATGTTTATATAGAATACATACATTTATTAACTATATATATATATATATATATATATATATATATATATATATATATATATATATATATATATATATATATATATATATATATATATATTATTATAGATACATTTCCATCAGAAGTTATTTTTTTCTGGTTCATCTGTACAAACATATTGCTTTGGTCTTAAAAATACATATTATCAAGGTCTAGTTATGCAACAAGAAATGTTGTGTTATGGAGGCTATTATTTACAGTATGTGATACCCCTTGACTGCTATGCCATGCCATGCCATGCATGATTTAGTGTAATGTAACCGTAATACTATTGTTAGAAGGCCAAAGGGAGATGCTGAAATAGGTTGCACCCATCCATGCTACAACTGTATGATGGTGCAAGGAAATACAGTTAGTGACCCAGTCAACCAAGGCCTTGGAAAATGCATTTGCAGATTACAAAACAAAATTAAATCAGGATTGAACTATTTCTTTTTCAGGTGGCTGACCGACTCTTTGGCCACTGTTAAGAGTCACCCTTTTACCACGACAACTGAAAGGAACAATATGGTGATTGTGTGATGAAAGACTATGTATATTTTTCTAGGAATGTGCTCCTTCTTTAATGGTTATTTAGGTTAGTTGCAGGGCACAAAGATATGGATTCTAGATTAGACAATTGATATACAGGTATAGGATCTTGAAAGCTCAGAATTGCGGAAAGGCCATAACCCATAGAATACATATTAGGCACATCATTTTTTTAAAGTTTTCTTTGTGTCTGGATTAATAAAACAGTACCCTGTACTTAATCCCACCTAAACTGCATGAAGCCATAATGGTGTAATATACGGTGTCCAAAACCCAGAACTGACTCCAAGGTTCCAGGCTCAGTCCGCTCTTCTGCTTATAGAAGCTGCATTTAGCTTCAGGTAGAGCCCTCTGCTACCCAGATACCGCCAGGTCTTATTGCGGGAGAATCAGGGAGCGAGTTCTGGGCAAGCACAGGAACAGAATGTGTGCGGATAGGACGGGGGAACAGTTATCGGAGTCAATGAACAGGATGGTTCAAACCACACGGGCAACGCGGTACCAAGGAGAATAACAGGAGCAAGGTCGGGTGACAGGTCATGGTCATACACTGACCAAGAATCCAGTGTGGTATCAAATCAGAATCAGGAGAGTCGTCAAGCCAGGCAGGGGTCAGTACAGGCAGCAAAATACAAGGTCAGGGACATGCAAGTGTCAATACACAGAAACACACCCAGGAACTCAGAAGGAACCTTTACATTGGGCAATGAAAATTAGTCAGAGTGCCCTTTTAAATATTTGACAGTTGTGCCACTGCACAACAATATTTATACTTATTACAATTGGTTATAAAACAATCCTATTGGGTTTATTTAATATTTAAATTATTTTAAGCAGTCCAGTAAAAGTAACAGTTTCATAAGTAGAAGGGGTATTAGATTAGTACACTGTTAATGCCACAATACTACCACCCTGCAGGTGTTCTTACACAAGCAGTAAAAGGTTGAAAAAATGTGTGTACAGTCTCTTCCTGTTATGGTGTTTCAGGGGATAACCAGTAAAATAGCATGTTGAACTATTTAATTGATAATCCTTTGCAACAAAATAGTACAGTAGATACAAAATATGTCTTTGAATTTGCTCCTCTTCATTCATTTTTGCGCTGCCAAAGGTTCCAACACAATCGGTATTTTTTAAAACTGAGGCATCTCGTCTTGCTTGACCAATTGCTGTTTTTATTGTTCAGGAAAAAATACAACCGATTGGCCTGCATTGGCATTTGTTTTTTTCAAAGGGGTTAAAATACAAGAAAAAAGGATGTACATTTTTATAAAATGTAGTACCACTACAAGATTAGTTATGCTGATAGATAGGCAATGTTGGACACATGTATGACACATAAATAGCTCTTTGACATTTAAACTTGACCTTATGCTGCATAATTTACTGCACATATAATTTGAGGTCTGCTGTCCTGTTAAACTGTATTTTTATAATTTCCTGCTGCTTACATATAGTATTTTCTGAAAAGTGAGAAACTGGAAAGGAAATATATTTCTATGACCTCTTCATGTATAGCATTATCCTTTATACACTGTGTCACATATTTACTAAACTATTATTCAGTTTAGAATATTAAACCAGTGATGCATTTTTTTAGACGTGAAAACCACTTCTTCATTATACAGAGACAATATTCTAATAAAGATTCTGTATTATGGTTCTTATGAAATTGATCCCTATATTTATGTACTATTTAATGAAGACTGGTCTTCGACTGCACCAGAGGGTGTGCCAGTTCTGGAAGGTTGCAATGTTTGTTCTGCTATGAAACTCCGCATGTTAGTGAATTGACGTTGTTGGAATGAATTCTCACCTGGCAAAGTGTTTTGCTGGGTGCAAAGTGGACTCTGCCGAATTTTCGCAGGTTAGTAAATTTGGCCCTAGTGTTATGAGAATGCTGGAGTCACATCCAGCATCGGTTTAGTAGCGAGGTACTGGGCATGCTGTTTGGTGTCAGTAAGTGGGTTTTGATCTTCTGTAGACAGGACAATTTATTGCTATGCATGCTGTGATTATTCCACCATCATTTTCACCTATTTTAACCACTGAGCATACTGTATATACCAGATTAAACAGGTTACAGAATTATCTACCTACACATAAAAAAAATTTAATAAAAGCCGTTATTCATTTGGTAAACATACACAATTTTAAATCTCCAATGACAATTGGAGCAGAACACTCAAGGTTAGCTGGAGTTCTTCCTAAAAGGATGAAGTCCAGCTAACCTTGAGTGTTCTGCTCCAATTGTCATTGGAGATTTAAAATCTCATTTTATTTGAGGAATATTACCCCTCATGTAATTTCAGGTTCCTCCATTGAAATTTATAGCTCCCAAAAAAGAATTAGATTATTGTGGAAGGGAGGTTCCTCCCCCAACACAGGGAGAATCAGCCGCAAAAATTATGTGGACTCATCAATTATCAAGGGACATTAAAAGGGGAATAATGAGAGGATGTAGAGCTGACAAGTTCAATGAAAGAACAACACAGGAAATAATAGCTTGTTCATTTACAGTTTAATATAGATTAAATAGAATTTATAAAGAAGAGCAGTGGGGATTGAATTTCACACAGGAGCAATGAATTTATATTTTCAACTGGTTGTATTAAAATATTTAATGGTAAACAAACTAAATGTGGTTGATAATAAATGCTCTTATTTTTACGACCACCCTTGCAGGAGAGCTTTGTTAATTGAAAGTTCTGTGAACTAGGTTAAAATAAATACTGACATTAAGATCTGCCTTTGTGGTCTCAACCAAATAAAACTTAGCATTAGAGTAATATTTCAGAATCCCCATAGCATTTTCCAATTATTTGCCTAAGATTAAGATGCGTCCGCAGCACTGTCAAAAACATCCACATAGATGTCATTATGCATACCCAATACCCATTTATCTTAATAGAAATGCATAATTTCAAGTTTTGCTTCTAGCACCTTTTATGCCATTTTAAATGCTTTACAGGCTCTCAGTCCCTACATAAATCAGTGAGTTTTCCTTATAATTAAAATTTGTTAAGAATCAAGACTAAAAAATGCATATGGACATGTAGTTTGCAGTCACACTTAGCTTTCGTTGGTGTTTAATAGTGGGTTATCACTAGCCGCAATAATCTCATAATGTTTTGCTGAAATAATGCTAAAATATTTCTGTACACGCTCTTCTCCCTTCACCAGATACAGCAAAAACTGATTAGGTTTATAGTCATCAAAATCTGACAGCAAAATCTCTGAGGACCGTGGGTATGAAAGCTCTTGCTCTGAGCCCAGGGCAAATTTCTAACCTGAGCACAGAAGCAGCAGAAATCCCTGAAGAGTCTGACTTGCTGGTCAAAGCAGCAACTGAAAGTCTTTATAAAAAAATATATATATATGATTTCACATGTAAAATTTTTTCTTGTATTGCTTATTTTCTAAAATATACAGATATACTGATCCAGTGGCAAGTAGAAAAGGCTACTAGTTTGGCCCAAGTCAAGTTAATGGTGGATTTTAATTATCCGGATACTGGCTGGAGCAACAGTACCATCAGGACAGTTAATGGAAACAAATTTATAAATTAGCTTCATGGCAGTTTTGTGTATATAAAACATATAGCACATGTGCAAGTAGTAGAACCACTGGGTACTAGTGACCATAACATTATCTCATTTAGGAGGGAATGCAATTGAAAATTGCAAGCGATACTTAAATGATGTTTTGTGAATGTTTAGCGCTGCTCACAATGTAAAATCATTAGATGACAAATATGAAATTTGCTCATTATCGCTAAGCAAATGTTAGTGCTGACACGGGAAAAAAATGCTTTGTGATTGTAAAATAGTATTATATACACTGCGTGTGTTCGCAAAAGTCATTTGCAAACACTGCAAGGAAGTCATGAAGGTCTGTAAGTCATGTAATGTTTAACATTATGCTAAACATTAAAAAAGTGGGATAAGCTTTGGATTTAATAGGCACCATGTAACTGTTAGATAGGAGCAATATACAGTGAATACAGGTATTTTAAGATACAATATAACATTTAATATGTGTATAGACACTTTATGGCTGAATGCATTTCTCAGCAAAAAGTAAGTATTTGGAGGGAGAGGCCATTTAAAGTGGTATTTTACCTTTAAATTAACTTTTATTGCATATTGATACTTTTATTGTACAGTGATATTCTGAGCCAGTTTGCAATTTGTCTTAGTTTTTTTTTTTGTATATTTTTTTAATGATTTATTTTCTTGTTTTCTGAGGCAAATAATTCAACTACTTAAAAAAGTACTAACTACTTAAAAAAATAAGAGCAACTAATAGATGATGTGGACTATAGCGAAGCCCATTTGATATGTCACTATGAACAATAGGTATATGTTTTTTGTTAAAGGCAGGACTTTTAAGAATAATAGGAATGTGAGGATGCAGAAGCTTAAAAAAACATTGTGCCACTGTGATTTAATAGGGATATATGGGATGCTGAGTCATCATACATATATTGTGGGCTCTTTTGTATGCTATATAATGCAGTTGTGCAAACAGCAGTAAAGGATTTGTGTGTTCACCTGTTTTAAATATAAACAATAATGCTTTCATACTCTTGAGACTAACTGAAATGATAGGGCAACTGGAAAATGCTGTACCTGATCAAACTATAAATTGCTAGAAAATCCTGATATTCCAAGGTGCAATGAAGTGCTTTGCAGAAAGGAACTCCTCTTTCCATTACAGACATAGCATTGACTTAGAAAAGACAAGTAAAAGAAGGGAGAGCTTTAATGCATCTCTGTGATTGTTGAACTAACAAATAAAGGCATCATTATTCCTTTAAAATGCAGTACAAATCTCAAAGAAAAGTGGCCTATAAAAACTAGGTAATGACACATTGCGCAGCATGACATTGTCACTTACAGTAAACTACAAAGTGCATGGGACTGCAGAATACTGAAATTCTCACTATAAAATACATTAAACTCGTGATTACAACAAATAAACATAGAAGTGTCAAGACAATAAACATTAGCAATAACCAAACTTAGCAAGCATCCTTTAACAAATGTACAAATAAATGGAGTCAATGTAAAAAAAAAAAAAGGAAAACAGTTGTGCTCTATAAAACTAAATAGGCTGATAAAGTTGCTCTTTAGCTGCCAAATCCTAAACTAATACAAAAGAGAATGAAAAAAGTAATGTCCCCTTTAACATGAACTTTAATAGGTGATTATGGATTGCATGCTTCATTTGGGTAGTATTTTGCAAAAAATAAAAGGTTTATTGAAATAAACGTAATGTAATTGGGCTTATTTTTATCAAACACAAAAACTTCAAATCACAGTCAGCAGAATAAATGTAAGTGCAAAGCACTATTTGGGTATTTAATTGAGGGCACAAATCATCCAAAAAAATAGCCTATAAAAGCAATTTGCAAACACATTACACAGTATGACAGTATCTCTTAGTATGCAAAGCTGCGGGAGATTGGGAAATATGTACATAACAGGCAACGAATCCAAGCACTTCATTTAAACTTCAATTATGTGTTTTTAATTGAATGTAGATGTTACCACAATATTCATTTTCTTTTAGACAGCGTATAGCAGGCTGCCTAAAAGGAAATTAAGTTCGAGGTTAAAAAAATAGTGATTAACAAATTTTTTCCATAGGTTTCATGGCGAAAAAGACACCGAATTGATCAAAAAAATTGTCGCTCATTGACTTCAATGCATTTCAACCAGTTTTTCACCCATCACTAATTAAAGAAAAGTTTAGTTAATAACAAATTGCTTGTTGCTATTGTATTTTGGAACAATTATAAAAGTCTGGCATTTCTTAAAGTGGACCTATCACCCAGACACAAAAATGTGTATAATAAAAGTCCTTATCAGATTAAACATGAAATCCAATTTCTATTTTTTATTAAAGCATTCATAGCTGCTGTACACTCATTTAAAAATCTCAGCTGTCAATCAAATATTGTCTGCCCCTCCTCTTTGCCTTACTTTCACTTTTCATTCAGCACTTCCTAGATGTAACTACACTCCACACATTCCCCCGTTCTCTTCACCGTTTAATTGTGTAGCCAGTGCATGGGAATGGACATCAGGTCCCCCATTCTGGTGATTAAAAGAAAAACTCACATTCCCGTGCTATGGCCACTTCTCCATTGTGCCCACTCCCAATGGTGTGCAGGTTTTCTCATGCTGGTCTCCATTCCTGTAGACATCATATGTAGGGGATATAGGGGCAAATTCACTAAAGGACAAAGCACCTAACATTAGCGTTAATTCGTTAACGTAGCGCATTTTCGTTGTACGCTGGCGTAAATTCGCTAGTGTTACTTCGCACCCTTACGCCTGGTGAATTTGCGCGACGGACGTAACTACCCAAATTCACAAGAAATCCTGTGTCTTATATACCTGTGTTCATTAAAAAAATCTCAAATATAAAAAAGCAAAAAAACATATATTTTTGATTGTTACAAGTCATATCAGTCACAACAGTTATTATCATAATATAATGGATGTATTGATCCTTACACATCCTTAAAAACAATGTTATTCACTCATGGGGTATCAAGTATACGCATTCATGGGGTATTATGCATACATTATGGCTAGAAAAAACTTGTTACTTCCCAGTCATTATTGAGACCATGTGGATGGCGTGTCTTTAAAGTAAATATCCAATAGATTTCTCTTTGATCGATTATTCTCTTAATATCGCCTGTTCTTGCAGTCGTCGCTCCAAATCCGTCTCCCTCTCTGCCGCCAGCACTGTTCGATACGTGCTTTCAAACGCCTCCAGGTCACTACGCACCAGCCTGAGTTCTCTTCCAACCTCCTCCACCACCAGGAGAATCAGATCCAGGGAGCACCTATCCAGAATCTGGCACCATTTCCGGCAAAAATCACCATTTGGCCTTCCAATTGTAGGTACATTACTGATTCTGAACCCTAGGCAAAGCAGATTATACTTAAACACTGGGGTGTAGTTTACACGGATGAACAGCTAAGAGGGAGAGTGGGCAGGAAACCCGGATTCAGTTACTCACGCTCTAGGAATTTAAAAGAGCAGTTGGGTCCCTCAGATCCGAAGGACAAGTATGACAAGAGGCATGAGGCGTTAGAGCTAGTGAGACACCCAGGAGTTTATAAATGTAAAGGTTGTGTGACATGTGGTACATTGATTTTGGGTACCCACTTCACACACCCATATAGAGGTAAAAAATATGCAGTAAGGCAGCGGATAACCTGTGAGACCGCAATGGTGGTGTACATCATTAAATGTCCTTGCGGATTGCTCTATTGTGGCAAAACGATAAGACCACTAAAAGAAAGGATAGGCATGCACAGGTCAAGTATAAGGGCAGCCCTAGATCCGAACAGGGCAAAGAACAGAGGCAGAAGTGATGGGAAACAGGACATAGCCCAACAACCGGTGGCTAAACACTGGGCTGAGGCCAAACACGATGCCTCTTCATTCAGATGCATGCCTATTGAACATATCAGAACTCACCCAAGGGGAGGTAATATGGAAAAGATGCTACTGAAGAGGGTGGCGTTCTGGATTTACGAGTTAAATTGTATGATGCCCTATGGTATGAATGGACAGGTTAACCTTAGTTGCTTTCTAAATTAAATGTCTCCTGGAAGTGGATTAGGACTAGTATGCAATCTGTTCTATAAATCCCAGTAGTTGTTACAGTGTATTTACTGGATTTTTTAACGATGATTACGACATTATATTTTTTTGTTTCCTTTTAGGATTTGATACACTTGGATTTAAAGACGAATTTGATTGCATTTTATGATGTGGTAAGTAAGATTCTGGATAGTGGGGGGGCAGTAGATGTGATCTATTTGGATTTTGCCAAAGCGTTTGATACTGTGCCCCACAAACGACTGCTTTCTAAACTAAGGTCTGTTGGGCTTAATGAAGTCGTTTGCACATGGATAGGAAACTGGCTACAGGATCGGGTACAGAGGGTGGTTGTTAATGGGACATTCTCTACTTGGAGTAAGGTTCTTAGTGGGGTCCCCCAGGGCTCAGTATTGGGTCCACTTTTATTTAACTTGTTCATTAATGACTTAGGGGAGGGTGTTGTAAGTAATGTATCAGTGTTTGCAGATGACACAAAATTATCCAGCCCAATTAATTCCATCCAGGATGTGGCATCCTTGCAACAGGATCTTGACAAACTGGCAATCTGGGCAGCTAAGTGGCAAATGAGATTCAATGTTGATAAATGTAAAGTCATGCACCTGGGATGTAAAAATATCCAAGCCACTTATACCCTTAATGGGACTGCACTAGGCAAATCCATTATGGAAAAGGACCTTGGAGTCCTTGTAGATGATAAACTTGGCTGTAGCAAGCAATGCCAGTCAGCAGCATCAAGGGCAAATAAGGTCTTGAGCTGTATTAAAAGGGGCATAGAGTCACGGGAGGAGGGGGTCATTCTTCCACTGTATAGAGCACTTGTAAGGCCCCATCTAGAATATGCTGTACAGTTTTGGTCTCCATCACTCAAACAGGACATTATTGTATTAGAGAGGGTACAGAGAAGGGCAACTAAGCGGGTAAAAGGTATTGAAAATCTTAGCTATGAGGAAAGACTGGCCAAATTGGGGATGTTCACGCTGGAGAAGAGGCGCTTAAGGGGTGATATGATGACTATGTATAAATATATAAGGGGATCATATAACAATCTCTCTAATGCTTTATTTACCAGTAGGTCTTTCCAGCTGACACGAGGTCACCCATTCTGATTAGAAGAAAAGAGGTTCCGCCTAAATATTCGGAAGGGGTTTTTTACAGTGAGAGCTGTGAAGATGTGGAATTCTCTCCCTGAATCAGTTGTACAGGCTGACACATTAGATAGCTTTAAGAAGGGGTTGGATGGCTTTTTAGCAAGTAAGGGAATACAGGGTTATGGGAAATAGCTCATAGTCCAAGTTGATCCAGGGACTAGTCCGATTGCCATTTTGGAGTCAGGAAGGAATTTTTCCCCCTCTGAGGCAAATTGGAGAGGCTTCAGATGGGTTTTTTGCCTTCCTCTGGATCAACTGGCAGATAGGTAGTTAATAAACAAAAAAAAAAAAAAAAAGGTTGAACTCGATGGACATGTGTCTTTTTTCAACCTTACTTACTATGTTACTATGTTACTATGTAAGGACACTGTAACATGAACCTTTTTGCAACACACTGATGACATCTTGTGGATGTTTTTAAGTATCACAGTTAATTCTTTTAAATGATTACACTGACACAATTGTATTTGAAAAATATAAAATATTTATTCACGTATTTATAGTTTTATCAAAATACAAAGATATGCATTTATGCACGATTGACATGTATATGATAGATATGAAATTGTTGATTTTTTGTATATATATGGATATTAACTACCGTATACACTCGAGTATAAGCCGTCCCGAGTATAAGCAGAGGTACCTAATTTTACCTCCAAAAACTGGGAAAGCTTATTGACTCGAGTATAAGCCGAGGGTGAGAAATGCAGCAGCTTCTGGTAAGTTTCAATCAAAAAATTGAGGGTTTCTGCTCCCATTGGAGGTGCCGGCATCTCGTTTTTGGATGCCGGCAACCATTCTTGGACGCCGGCGAATATTCTTGGAGACTATTCTTGGACGCCGGCGACTATTCTTGGACACCCGCGACTATTCTTAGGCGCCGGCGACCGTTTTTGCGCTTGACCCGAGTATAAGCCGAGGTAGCGTTTTTCAGCATATTTTGGGGGCTGAAAAACTCGGCTTATACTCGAGTATATACGGTATATATGATAGACACTTAATTGAAACACATGATTCACATTGAAATGCTGATTGAAAGAGGTCACTGATTGGTTTGCAATGGAGCACTTTGTTATTTAATGTGGTTTTTAGAAAGTTTTTGTATCATCCTTGAAAAAGGTCCAAATGTGGACCGAAACGTCGGGCATTTGATACTACGACAATAAAATTATTACATTTTAAAAGGGAGTGCTGGTCTGCTGATAATTTATATATATATATATATATATATATATATATATATATATATATATATATATATATATATATATATATATATTAATATAGTGTGGGCACAGAAACTAAAATAGCTGTCAGGAGATAATATAGTCGGGTTCCTGACCTATCGCAGTACAGGTCCAGGTCCTTGTAGAACTGTATATCAGAGCCTAAAGCTGACATGCGGAGTGCACCAATACTTGTAAGGAGCCACAGTCTTGGTCGCTATCGCAGCGATCCATAGCAACGCAAATTTTACGTTATCTTAGGAGGAAGCAACTAGCCTCTCTATCTTTGGCCATGGTATGCCCATACTTGTAAGGAGCTTAGCGTCGCTATGGATCGCTGCAATATCGACCAAGACTGTGGCTCCTTACAAGTATGGGTGCACTCCGTATGTCAGCTTTAGGCTTTGATATACAGGTCTACGGGGAACCGGTGCGCTCCCACGCACACCCACTGATGTACAGCGATAGGTTGGGAAACCCTTCTATATTATCTCCTGACAGCTACCGGAGGAGTCGGGGGAGTGGCTTTACTACTGGTATGATGTCTTGCTGTTCATTGCTCTAATGCTCTCTACCTCCTGAAAGTTTTCTGTCTTTCTTTGTTTCTCCTTTGTGCTATTCTCTATCTCCCTATACTTTGTGGCAAATCTAAGAATATTTCACTATTCGATATGGACACCACCATGGTTGCCTAGCAACAAGTTTAGGCGCCATTTTATGCCTTTATCACCAATGGGTGATGGGGGGTCTGTTTGTTTGTCTGTATACTGCTCCTGACGAAGATCCCTGTGGGGGATCGAAACGTTGAGGCTAAATAAACCTTTTTTGTTTGTTGCAACATAAACCCTGTGAGTGCCGCAAGCTTTCTTTCTATTGCAAATAATCAGCTCTGGCACCCTGGTAGTATGTGAGTCTATGGAGTGCACCATTGCTTCTCACATCCGGGCCACACAGGCATTCACTCCAGTCCTTGGTAGGCCTTAAGTGCAGGCACCGCTGGATAATACAGCCATCATACCTGCTATAGTAATTGGCATTTGTGCATACAAGTCCGAGGCTAGTGGCTATAGGCTCCTAATGTGTGTATTGTCTTAATCTGATGCCCACCATGGGCTCGCCCACCTCTACTGTAACAGGCACCTGTATGCCATGGTCGACTAGCCACCCTGTGACCCCCAGATTGGGGCACTCTGATGCTAGTGTGGGCCTTTTTAAGGGTAACAACATTCAGGGCCCGGTGATATAACCAATGTGTTTTTTTAGTCTAACGGTGTGTCATCACTATGATGTCAGCAATGTGAGTGGGTCCTATGATCACTTAGCCTCACGTTGGCTATAAATTGTGTATTTGTGTCACTGCACTGTGTTTCGTTGAGAAAGGTCCTTGTGTGGGACCGAAACGTTGGATTAATAAACTTTTTTATTTTTATCTCCAAGTTGTTCTTTTCTGCAAACCCTGTGAGTGCCATCACCTTTTACCTGTTATATATATAATTTGGTGAATTTAGACAATTTGTTTTCTTGCTTAGACTGGAACTGTGGAACAATTAAAGGAATGTACAAATCAATTCCAACAATAAGTTGGATTTGATGGTTTAATTGACATTTTGTATAATATACATGATGTTAATTATTGGGGATGTTTTTATATGACATACTTCTGTATATATTAAAGCTACCAATCAGAATAACATTTTATGTTATTAAATCACCATCCAATTTTAGCACAATTTTGCTATGTTAACACTGTGTTTTTATGAACATTTTAATGTAATAGTATATAGTTGATTATTAATTGTATCAAGTATCATTTGTACATAGAAATATATATAAAAATATATTGATAGAAATATATTTAAAAATGGGGTGAATAATTAGTGTATTGAAGTTTGTATATGCTAACATTACTGCAAATGATTGTTACAATCGATTTTAGTAGATATAGGCACAGTTTGGCAACACTGCTTCTAAAGGCCAAAGGTAAATGAATTGAACTTGTAAATGATAAGAGTGACACCTAGTGGATTCCTATGAGAATTTGTTTTAGGAGATATAAACACCTTTTAAGTTTTTTTGTTTTTTGGGGGGGGGGCAGGACTGGCTTTAACTTTTGTATCAATTATAAGTTTTAAATTGTTTTTTTTGTAGTAATCTGTATGTTTAATTTATACACCCATTTTTATACAGCTGTGCAGAATATGATGGTGCTTTAAACTGTATAACGAATAATTACTGGTAACGTTCTTTTAAATAGACAAAGTTAAATTAATTGGAATTTCACATAATGATTGAATCATTTAATGGATCAAGATGACATCGGTTTTTAACTAGTGTAAGTGCAGTTTAGATACATTGTTTCTAATGGCTAAGTCCCAGTAAATTAACTGGACCTTCACATGATAATAGTAAAATCTAGTGGATCAATGTAAAAAGTGGGTTTCAGCAAATATAAGCACAGTTTGGTACTATTGTTGACCAAGTTATATGAATTAGGCTTGTACATAATAAGAAATACTGAAATGACTACACAATATGTAATGGATCACCAATAATTTGTGATGACATTTTGAAGCTTCTTTGCAAAAGGTCCCTAATGTGGACCTATATTTTCACATAATGATCTGAGCATTAAAAAAGGCCAAGGGCGGCCTGAAATGTTTAACATTTTAACTTTGCTGTAAGCTTCTTCTCTACAGAGTATACAATGGACCATTCACCTTAAACAATGTAAAGAGGGATTCTGGACTTTGAAGTGTGCAGTTGGACAATTACACTAATCCAATCACAACGGCACATTGTAACTCTTCAAAGAGGTGACATTGTTCAAACCAGCGGTTTTCTTTATCCAAGATTTGGACCTTGCTATCTTTAAAGGAGTGTCCCTTGTCTTTTAGGTGTAGAAAGACAGCTGAGTTTTGCCCTGTAGAGTTCGCCCTCCTATGCTGAATCATTCCTTCTTAGATCTTTCAATCAAAATAGATAAAGAAGGGCATTTGTCAACCACAAATTATAGGAAATCCACAGCAACAAACTCCCTCTTAACCTACTCCAGCTTTCACCATCACCCAGTGAAAAAATCAGTTCCTATAGGAGAATTCCTGAGACTGAAACAGAATTGCTCCTCTTTAGAATCCTTTAAAGAACAGGCCAAAGATCTGATATTAAGATTGAAAGCTAGAGGTTATTCCGGTAAAATAGTCAAAAGAGCGTATAATAGGGTATTACGTACAGAGAGGGCAGAACTCCTTAAAATTAAAACCAAAACACAAGATAATAACAACACAGTACGTTTCATTACTACCTATAATACCAACAGCTCCAAAATTCAGGAAATCTTAATTAGGCACTGGCCTATATTACTGGAGGATGAGACATTGGGGGGTTTATTAAAAGAAAAAGCTTCCATTTGCTATAAAAGGAGCCCCAATCTAAAAGATATTATGAGGAGCCATTTCCAAAATTCAAACCCCAAAACAAATCAAAAGAACTGGGGGTGTTTTCCATGTGACAATTGTAACATGTGTAATAGGATGGTTAAAATTAACTCCTTTGAAGATCGCTTCGGCACTCTGAATAAAGTTAATAGTTACATCAATTGCCGTACTCAAGGAGTGATTTACTGCATCGAATGTCCTTGTCATAAAAAATATATTGGGATGACAACCCAAATGCTAAAGCAGAGGATACAACAACATTGTAGCACAATAAGGGCAACGGGAAACCTAATGAAAAATGATAAAACACTATCAACAGTAGCCCATCATTTTTTAAAACATCATAACATGAACCAGGCTCTGTTAAAATTTTGGGCTCTAGAAAAAATCAGTTTGGGGATCCGCAAAGGAGATCTTGAGCAATCTCTCCTGAAACGGGAAAGTTATTGGATTTTCAAGTTAGATACTACCTCTCCAAAAGGGATGAATAAAAATATTTTATATACTGCTTTCATTTAGGTGTTGATATGTATGGCTTATAGTTTATAGGTCATACATTATAAAAGAAAAATCTCTTTTCCCTCCTCTAAGATGTTCCTTTACTCCTCCTCATTTTATTATAAGACTTGGATTTTATTTGTGCGTTAGAGAATTGATTTTAAAAAAAGTTGATTTTAATATTTACAAATAAATAAACTTTAAAAAATATTTGATGTTTAAGAAATACACAGCGCATTTGAAAAGTATAATTTTCCCTTTGGTAGGAGTTTGAAACTGCGATGTTGCAGTACCATAAGGAACAATACTGATCGAATGGGTCCGTTACTATACATCCAGAATAGACACGATTGGGGGAGTGTCTTAATGTATATTGTCATCTGAGTAGTAGGAACCACATGACGGCTGGAGAGGTGATGACGCTGACTAAGCTTGGCGCACCTTTCGTGACTGAGATCTCACGTGAAGACAATGACACACATTGCGGAAGTCTACTTCTACAGGCGCACAAAACGGATTCATCATTTTCGCCTTGACAAAGCTTCTAAGCAAAACGCGCGTCGGCGTTCCTTGTTTGTTAATCAAAATTCTGTTCCGATTCAGATAGAAATCTCTCTCCTCTTTTAGAACAAAAGTTTCTTTAAATGGAGTAAAGGTGGCCATACATGGAGAGATCCGCTCTTTTGGCGATGTCGCCAAACGAGCGGATCTCCCACCGATATGCCCACCTTGAGGTGGGCAATATCGGGCTGATCCGATCGTGGGCCCTAGGGCCCAACGATCGGATCCTAACGATGCCCAAACGGGCGGTCGGATCGCGGGACCGCATCAACGAATAGATGCGGCCGCGATTTTCTGTCCCATCCGATCGAGATCTGCCCGACTTTCGGCCAGATCTCGATCGGTGAAGCCCGTCGGGGGGCCCCATACACGGGCCAATAAGCTGCCGACACGGTGTGTCGGCAGCTTTTATCGGCCCGTGTATGGCCACCTTAACAGTTCATCTTAGAATTTAACGGATCTGGGTGTGAATTGTCTTTGGGTCAAATCCAATCTTTTTTACAACCTTCATTCTTCCTTCCATTCTAAGGGGCCGTGGGTTTGTGGCTTTTTAGGGTTATATAGCCTCACTTAATTATTAGGGCAAGATTAATATCAAGGCCACAGCCCCGGTTACCCTGTCCTGCCTTAACTTTGTGGTGTTCCAGGTTTTAGAAAAAAACAGGCAGTTAGTTTTTGGGACAACGCCACCATCTATTATTTCCAATTTCTCCTAACTTTTTTATGGATTATGACTGCATGACCTTTTAACCCTCTAGTAACCTGGGCCATTTATTTATTCTTATACTCCTTTTTAATTAGTCAACAAATTACCTAGTATTTATCACCTTAATTTATTGCACTGCACTTTATGGCATATTAACTGTATAATAAGTGTTGAAATACCAATTGAGTTTTTTCTAGTTTTTTCAGTCCTGATATATAAATGAACTCATATATGTAATTAATTGAACTATCCTGAATTGGTGGATTAATTTATAGAACTCAGTATTAATGAATTAAAATAATAGTTGCAATAGCACATATTGAATCTGCACAGCACTTTAATTTAGCAGTTTATTAGGTATAGAACGAGACCTGCATGCGCACGCGATCACAAATTCGCGCATGGCGCCGCGACTGCCGGGCCTGCCTAAGGCGCCTGCCCAGCGTGGCCCGGCACTACCAATCAGTAGGTAGTTTTCTGGTTACCTGTTTAAAAACAAACATCTTATTGGTTGCTATAGGGTATTGCTCCTGAACTTAGAGCTTTTTATTGCATAGGGTAACAATGAAAGAGGAGGATTACAGTTTACAATCTGGGGGTGGAAACAAAAGAAACCCATTTACAAATGCAAAGCCAGTGTGCACTTTTGGACACAATTTGCAACTAAGAAGTTGTGATTAATATACAGGTATGGGACCTCTTATCCAGAATTCTTGGGACCTGGGGTTTTCTGGATAAGGGATCTTTGCATAATTTAGATCGCCATACCTTAAGTCTAAAAAAATAATGTAAACATTAAATGAACCCAATATGATTAATTATATCTTACTTGAGATAAAGTGCTAGGTACTGTGTTATTACAAAGAAAAATTAAATAATTTTTAAAAATCTTAATTATTTGATTAAGATTTAGTCTATAGGATGTGCCCACCCATAATTCAGAGCTATCTGCATAACTGCTGGTTTCTGAATATTAGATCCTATACTGTCTAATGTATCCCAGACTGCCATCTTATGGCACTTGGGTTGGTGTGGCACACTCTGCAACTACAGAGCAGACAAATTACTGCAAAGATTTGTCATGGTAATATTTTACTAGTAGAATTGTCATTGAACTGTGATACCAGTTAGTAAAATCCTATTATGCAGGGGATTTTATATTTTATTTTACCCAGACTAGCTTGGACAGACTATATTTATAGTAGAAAAAAAATAAAGGTGTTTGAATGTCAGAGACGGTTTATTTTCACACCGTTAAGTTCCAAAAATCCTCAATCCTCTAAGGACCGTAATAGACTTGGGAATCGATACATGTTTTGTGAGATCAAGAAAACCCTAGATGTTCTTTCACTTTAGCTGACTCAATAATTTCCACAAGAAAGAATAAAAAATACTCTGTCTCTAATATTACGCAAAAATATCAACACTGGCCCAATGATTTTCTCTTTGCGGTCTTATACAAAACAATATGTTAAAGGGATACTGTAATGGGAAAACATTTTTTTTCCAAAATGAATCAGTTAATAGTGCTACTCCAGCAGAATTCTGCACTGAAATCCATTTCTCAAAAGAGCAAACAGATTTTTTTATATTCAATTTTGAAATCTGACATGGGGCTAGACATATTGTCAATTTCCCAGCTGCCCCAAGTCATGTGACTTGTGCTCTGATAAACTTCAATCACTCTTTACTGCTATACTGCAAGTTAGAGTGATATCACCCCTCCCATTTTCCCCCCAGCAGCCAAACAAAAAGAACAATGGGAAGGTAACCAGATAGCAGCTCCCTAACACAAGATAACAGCTGGCTGGTAGATCTCAGAACAGCACTCAATAGTAAAAACCCATGTCCCACTGAGACACATTCAGTTACATTGAGAAGGAAAAACAGCAGCCTGCCAGAAAGCATTTCTCTCCTAAAGTGCAGGCACAAGTCACATGACTGGGGGCAGCTGGGAAACTGACAAAATGTCTAGCCCCATGTCAGATTTCAAAATTGAATATAAAAAAATCTGTTTGCTCTTTTGAGAAATGGATTTCAGTGCAGAATTCTGCTGGAGTAGCACTATTAACTGATGCGTTTTGAAAAAAACGTGTTTTCCGATGACAGGATCCCTGTAAGAAAAATATATTTTAGATACACTGTGCCTTCCCTAGGTGGTTTTATTTATTTCTTTATGTTTACCATTTCATATATTTGTAGTTGCTATTAATTTCATTATTTAATATTTTCAATAGCCGTTTCTCAGCTAGACCAAAAAATTTTGACTGAAAGTAATAAGAAAGTAATAAGTTTTTGGTGTGAAGTATTGTAACCAGCTTGAGTGCATGCTGGCATTTCAAATACTTAAAAAATATGAATTTATTTGTAATGTATTTTGTTTCTGAATTGCAATTTTAACTTTGTGCAGTTTACAAAAAACTATTTTTGCAATCATACAGAATATCTGTACTTGTTGATAGCAAAGACAGCTAATATAGTTGATTGAATTACAGAATAAGATGAAGCATCTGACTGAAAATTCAGTTATCATTAAGAACAAGTAACATTAATAATATAAGACAATAAATCAATAATAACACAAAAGAAGAAGAACATTTGAAGCTTACAAGGCTTTTTCAGGAACAAAAATCTAGACGCAATGTTCCACTTTTATATTTTATCGATCTGCTGCCATGTATTATTTGTTATATTTTCATACAGTTAAACACTGCTTATTTTAGTATAAAATAAGAATTCTATTGATAAAATATTTTAGATAACAAATATTTGTTATCTGAAACTCCTTTGACATGGATTTATTGGATAATTATTACATATTTTAGATGACTAGACCCATGGGGGATGTAATAAAAGTCAGTAACGGAAAAATTATTTGCAATGCGAATTATGCATTAGTGTAAACAAATTCTCCTTTGCACAAATTGAATACAGATTTAGCGACCATTCTGACATTGGAAGAAAGATTGAGAATTTTATAGTTTGCCATTTGCAATTCAATAAAACACATGGATATAAAATATTACATTGCAAAATGCAAATTTGTGTTTTATTTTTTCGAATTTGTATTAACTATGTGACTTTTATTATATTTTCCCCCTAAATCTACTACAAGCATTTAAACATGAAATAAATACCGTATATACTCGCGTATAAGCCGAGTTTTTCAGCACCCAAAATGTGCTGAAAAACTCGACCTCGGCTTATACGCGGGTCATACGCACATACTGTAGCCAATCCCTCACCGGATACTGTAGCCAATCCCTCACCGGATACGAGGCTCCTTCTGCGGCCCCAACACACCTCCCTCTCCCATAGCGCATCAGGACTCTGTGACTGACTGTCACGATCGCCGCCCGGAGCAGGTCCAGGAGCTCCGGGCGGCGCGTCCTTCCCTGCCGGCGTCCTTCCAAAATGGCGGCGCCCATGGCCGCCACGTGGGTAGAGGCGCCGGCGCCGCTACCCACGTGGCGGCCATGGGCGCCGCCATTTTGGGAGCGACGCCGGCAGGGAAGGACGCGCCGCCCGGAGCTCCTGGACCTGCTCCGGGCGGCGATCATGACAGTCAGTCACAGAGTCCTGACCATATTCAGGCATGGAGGTAGCAGGACCAGGGCCCTTTTGTATAAAGTGTTGTGTTATTTCCCAGCACCCACTGCTAGCCCTGTATTCTATATGGATTATCTTCTCCCTACAGGAACCAGCATGGCAGCACCAACTGCTAAACAGGGGCTTATTTATAATAATGGGATTATTGGACCCCCTTCCCCCATCCAGGCCATATTCTCCTAGAAGAGTTTGTGACCAAAATAAGCAGAGGAATTTCAAAGCTCTTGCTGCGGACTGTAAACATTTACATGTGTCCTGCACACTGTTGGGGCCGCAGAAGGAGCCTCGTATGTAGTTGCTGCATCTCTCCATCTCTCTGCCCCTGGTTGAGTTATAAGTTATTTTACTGTGACTGGTGTGCTTACAATTTTTTTTTTAAAACTGTGGGCAGGCCTACCTTTCATTGTTATTCAGTGGGTGCAGGTACAGATTGATTTTCAATCAGCCCCTAGGCTTATACACGAGTCAATAAATTTTTCCAGTTTTCTTAGGTAAATTAGGTACCTCGGCTTATACACGGGTCGGCTTATACACGAGTATATACGGTAGCCAATTGGATTTTTCTGCCACCAATATTGATTTATGCAGTGTACAATCAAGTACAAGATCAGTACATTTTAATTGCAGGTTTCAAAATATGTTCAAACTGGTAATATGCTGTAGCAAGCTAGCAATGACATACCATTTCCTTACCCCAAGCCTGGTAAAATATAGTGTATAGTGGTTGATCTTCAATATAACTTTTAATAGAAGCTTCAATATCCTAACAGAGGGACATTAACACTATTCTTCCTGAATTTGTATCCTTAGCTATTACTGTATATCTAATGATGCATCTTAAAACTGATATCCACCTTCAATAAGGTACTAACAGTAAATAACTACTTGCCAAAATATTTTTTTTTTTGTAACATAGTAACAGGGTGAAAAAAGACACACTCCATTAAGTTCAACGTATTATGTCTATATAAATCCTATCTAACTGCTAGTGGATCCAGAAGATCAGAGAGGAAAAAATCCTTCCTGATGACAAGATGGCAATCAGACAGTCACTTGATCAACTTGAACTATTTTGAATAACCCTGTATTTTCTCACATGTTAGTCATCCAACCCATTTCTGAAGCTATATAATGTATCTGCTAATACAACATATTCAGAGAGTATACATTGCTAAGAAAAAGTTAGTGTTAACATCTGCTCTGGAGTTTCGTTAACTATTTCTTTGCAAAAAATGCTTTGCAATTGCGACATTTTATTACATACACTGCGAATGTTCGCAAAAGTCAATTTGGTCATAAACTTTACAAGGAAGTCATTGAGCTCTGTAATCGGTCAAAAAGGATGCAAACACTGTAATAGTAAAGTGGTTATACTGTATATCTGGTGGCATGCAAAAAAATGTAAGAAACGGTTTATAGGCTGCACTATGTGACCCTTAAGTATAGGATTAGAGAACATAACCAGATTAGTAATATGAGATGTTCTTATGTCACCAAGCAGTTTGCGGAATGCAGAAACATTTTTTTTTCAGTACAGGCCGTTTCAGTACAGGCAATAGAAAAATTCTAATTTCTTAGAATTCTTAGTAATGTTTTCTTTTTTCTCTTATTTACAGTCAGACACGTGTATCTTTAGGCATGAATTTTGATGTAACATGTTATTTATAAATTATCACGGGGCCTTGTACAACAACATTTTCTGGGCACCGTCCACCCAAGCCTCATCCCAGATCCCGCCCACCCCACACCACAGTTAAAAGACCAACCCCCCCCACACACACAAGCTATAAATAGCCATTTATGGTGAGGGCCCCCTTATGAGTGTGGTGCCAGGGCCCCCCATAAAAGTTTTTTTTAAAAAAAAACATTGAGCCAGGGCCCTCCATAAATGTTTTTTTTAAAAAAGTATTGGTGGTCAGGGACCCCCATAAGTTAAAAAAAAACATTGGCACCAGAGCCCCCTTACAAGTTAAAAAGAAAAATTGGCGCCCCAGAATTTTTTAAAAAAAGAGCCTATAGGGTATTAAAATAATACATTGGTGGCCAGGGGTTTAATAAAATTTAAAAAAAAAACACATTGGTGTTCAGTAGAACTAAACTTGTGACTTCAGGACTTCCAATGTCTGCTCCTTTTGCGGCTTCAGGACTTCAACTTTGGCTCCTTTCATAGCTTCGGGTCTTTTTGCGGCTTCAAGACTTCAACGTTGACTCCTTTCGTGGCTTTGAGTCTTTTCCTGGCTTCGGGACATGGTTGAGGGACAGGTCGAGTCGATACCAATCAGGCAGAGCTGTACAGAATCAGGATTCAAGAACATAGTTGGGTCACAGGCTGGGTCAAAACCAACAGTATTGCGGTACCAAAACAGCAGAGTGGTCACTATACGGGCAAAGATCAGGACAGGCCGCAAACTAGGAATGGTCAGGAACAGGCTAGATCAGGAACAGACAAGACACAATCACACCCAGGAACTATTGAAAATAGACCCACGTTACTTCAATGAGTGGTACTGTAGGTCAAGGCAAATTTAAATATTTGAACTTTGAGAAAGGCTGGGTATACCAGCCAAAATGACAGTTTCTACTACAATAAATCACTTGTGATATTGTTCACATAAGTCCTGTAAGTGCAATATTGCTTCTGTTCCTATGTACAGTATATCCAATCTCTACACACTTTTGTAAAATGAACTTGGAGATATATGGACTAGAAATATAAATTGGTTTATGAATAAAACTATTTTAAATAAATGGTTTTATTTATAGAAAAATAGTTTTTCTCAGTCAGTTATTTGTCAATAATATTGTACCTATTATTGTCCTTTTACACAATGTTCATTGTGGAGAACTGGCAGTCTCCTTAAAACACTTTTACGTTGATGTTTAGTACTTAAGTTAGTAAAATCCTTGCTGTAGCATTATTTCAAAATAAGACAAGATAGTTTTTGACTTTTTAAAGCAGATAGAGGACAGCTGTTTTGAAGTCTTTTTACTCTTAATTAAAGTATTAAACTATTAGAATTACAGTCTCAAAGGCACCTTCAGCCACAAGAATGTAGAACATAGAAATAAATACTCATTTATATGCAAACTCTGAAACACTGACATTTGCTCTAAACCTAGAGTGCCTTGTTTTCTGGTGTTATTATTCAGCACATCACAGAACATTATTCCTTAGGGTGGTGCTGTATATTTGACAAATTCCAGCACATTAATTCATAAAGGTGCAATCTCACAGTCAAACTGAATCTAGATGATTGATGCAGATAGCTGCAAAAAAAATCAAAACAATTTAAGTGTATGCTAGAAATTCTTTTACAGTTTGTTAAAAGAACATGGCTGAACATAATTTTTCTGATCTTTCCTGTAAAAACATTGCTAGTGGGCATTTGTTGGTAGTCGAGTTTTTGCATGCAGTATATATAGAGAGAGAGAGAGAGAGAGAGAGAGAGAGAGAGAGAGAGAGAGAGAGAGAGCAATGGATGCCGGCACTACTCGTATAGTGATAATATGGTACAATGTAGACAGAGGATCACACTCACGGGACTTAAAAATTCTGGTGTTTAATAGAGCAAAAACCTTTCAGCTAGCACTCTTAGCCTTTATCAAAGTGCTTGATACAAGAATGTATATTCTCCATATATAGCAATCTTAACTATGCCACAGTCACCAGTTGATTGAACTATACACATTAGTGATGCGCGAGCCGACCCTATACCCGCGGGACCCGCGGGTCAGGCGGGTGCGGGTGGACCTCACGGGCGGGTGCGGGTTGAGCTCTTCCACCTTCAAATGCCGGCATCCGACTTCCGGGTTCCTATAAAAGGACCCCCGGTTTCTATAAAAGGACCCCCGGAAGCAGGCGGGCGCGGGTATTAGCAGGTCGGGTTAGGGTCGGGTGCGGGTCAGGGAATCCCTGACGCGCACATCACTAATACACATAGCTATGGACATATTGGCGCCATCTATTGGCCACACTTAAAGTTTACACATCTCCTCTCCCTTGGGTCCAGTTTTGGCCCATGTCTGACTACAAAGTCCACACAGGTAATACAGGAGGGACAACAGACTCCGCCCCCCTTGAAAAGATTGATATCCCAACAGTGGAACATACCGCAAGGCCAACAGGTACTGACATTTTACATTTCTACAGTTCTACGAATGGAGACCTTCATGTTACTGCCTCTGGAACTAAGCGCTGTTCTGCCACAGACTGTGTTATATGCACAAGCACTAAGCTTTATCGGTTGTTCTTCAACTTGTTTTTACATACTTTTGACTTACCCTGCTGATTTCCAAGCAAGAATGTGTTTAATATGTGTTGATCACACTAATCTCTTTCTATGTGTAATTTAGCAATAGTATGTATCATTTTCTGTTATTCCCACAACATACTTGCTACATTGTGTACAAAGATCCAATATTAATGTATTAATGTTATTCAGCCACTACTTTTTTATTTAGCTGCTACTACCTTTTATTTAACGTGCACTCCCTCCCCCTACTATGGCATCACCACACCTCCTCATTCTTGATTTTCCCTTGTGTACCCCTCCACCTACTATGATGTCACTACACCTTTTTTTCCCGCCCCTGGGACTGTTAAATGGTTGTGGATTGTTTATATCAAGCACTTTGATAAAGGAGTGCTAGCCGAAACGTTAGCTTTTTGCTCCAATAAACACCAGAATTTTTGCATTAAGTCCTGTGAGAGCGATCCTCTGTCTACATTATATATATATATACAGTATATATATATATATACAGTATATATATTCAATTCCGCACAGGAATCTTTGTCAGGTTCTTCTCCCTACCATGTGGGGTCAGTATGTACCAATTTTTTAAAATGTGAATATTAATAAACAATTTGTTTTTACTGGATTTAAGCCTTGGGACATATATCTTTTGATATAAATATTTTAGGTTCTTCTCCCTGACAAAGATTCCTGTGTAGAATCTAAATGTTGGTCCACAAATAAACCTTCACTTAAGCTGATTGACTTTGGAGTGCTGTCATTGGTGGAAGTTGTTTATATATACAAGCTGAGGTGATACACCAACAATATCACTATACTGGTTACATATTACAGGTATGTGATTCGTTATTCAGAAACCTATTATCCAGAAAGTTCAGAAGTACTGGAAGGCCATCTCCCAAAAAATGTCCTTTTTCTTTGTAATAATTAGTGATGGGCGAAACGGTGCCGGCGTCCCATTTTTGACGCCGGCGCCCTTTTTTTGAAAAAAAAAATTTCTGCCAAATTTATGCAGGCGTTTTGCGAATTTATTCACTGGCGGCGAATCGCTCAAATTCACAGCAAATTCACGCCTGGCGAATAAATCCGCCCATCACTAGTTATAATAAACAGTACTTGATCCCAACTAAGATATAATTAACCAATCTGATTGGGTAAAATTAATATCTAATTAAACATTTTTGTAGACTTACCATGGAGATATAAACTACAGGTCTTACAAAGATAATTAATAGTATCTTTTAATTGCATTAGTTATTAGTGCAATATTCAATGGAGATGGGAACGCACTTTTAAGTGTGCCAGGATTCTGTTGGCCATTGTTTCTTTTACTACTAAAAGTATAAACATGTTTTATCAGCACAGATTTGTATGAACGAAATCAGTCACATAGTAAGTTAGGTTGAAAAAAGACACATATCCATCAAGTTCAACCTTTCAATTCAATATATTATCTACCTAACTGCTAGTTGATCCAGAGAAAGGCAAAAAAAAAACAAAACAGTCTGAAGCCTCTGCAATTTGCCTTAGAGGGGGAAAATTCCTTCCTGAATCCAAAATGGCAATCGGACTAGTCCCTGGATCAACTTGTTTTATGAGTTATCTTCCATAACCCTGTATTCCCTCCCTAGCTAAAAAGCCATCCAACCCCTTCTTAATATATCAGCTTGTACAACAGATTCATGGAGAGAATTCCACATGTTTACAGCTCTCACTGTAAAAAAACACATTCCGGATGTTTAGTGGGAACCACCTTCTAATTGGAATGGGTGCCAATGTGTCAGCTGGATGAACCTACTGGTACATAAAGCATCAGAGAGATTATTATATGAACCCTTTATATATTTATACATAGTTATCATATAATTCCCACAAGCGCCTCTTCACCAGCTTGGCCAGTCTTTTCCTCATAGCTGACATTTTTCATGCTGACTCGCATTGCTTGCTACAGCCAAGTTTATTACCTACAAGGATAACAAGGTCCTTTTCCATTATGGATTTGCCTAGTGCAGTCCCATTAATGGTATAAGTGGCTTGCATATTTTTACATCCAGTGTGCATGACTATAAATTTATCGACATTAACTCTTATCTTACAGTTATCAGCCCAGATTGCAAGTTTGTCTAGATCCTGATGCAAGGATGCTGCATCCTAGATGGAATTAATTGGGCTGCATAGTTTTGTGTCATCTGCAAACACTAAGGGGCACATTTACTATTGGTCGAATATCGAGGGTTAATTAACCCCCGTCGAAGTAAAATCCTTCGACTTCGAATATCGAAGTCGAAGGATTCACTGCAATTCGAAAGATTAGAAGGATTTTAATACATTGATCGAACGATTTTCCTTCGATCAGAAATTGCCTAGAAAGCCTATGGGGACCTTCCCCATAGGCTAACATTGTACCTCGGTACGTTTTAGATGGCGAAGTAGGTGGTCGAAGTTTTTTTTAAAGAGACAGTACTTCGACTATCGAATGGTCGAATAGTCTAATGATTTTTAGTTTGAATCGTTCTATTCGAAGTCGAAGGTCGAAGTAGCCAAAAAAAACCTTCGAAATTCTAAGTTTTTTTATTCTAATCATTCATTCAAGCTTAGTAAATGTGCCCCTAATACATTACTTACAATACCCTCCCCTAAGTCATTAAAGGGGTAGTTCACCTTTGATATAACTTTTAGTATGATTTAGAGATTGATATTCTGAGACAATTTGCAATTGGTTTTAATTTTTTTGTGTTTTATTAAGTTATTTAGCTTTTCATTCAGCAGCTCTCCAGTTTGCAACTTCAGCCATCTGGTTGCTAGGGTCCAAAATGCCCCAGCAACCATGGATTGATTTTAATAAGAGACTAGAATATACAATTCATACATTGCAATACTACCTTTGTGGTTTATCTCCTAGAGTACTCTAAGGGGCCGATTCACTAAGCTCGAGTGAAGGATTCGAATGAAAAATACTTCGAATTTCAAAGTATTTTTTGGGTACTTCGACCATCGAATGGGCTACTTCGACCTTCGACTACGACCTTCGACTTCGATTCGAACGATTCGAACGAAAAATCGTTCGACTATTCGACCATTCGATAGTCGAAGTACTTTCCCTTTAAAAAAAACTTCGACCCCCTACTTCGGCAGATAAAACCTACCGAAGTCAATGTTAGCCTATGGGGAAGGTCCCCATAGGCTTGCTAAACTTTTTTTGATCGAAGGATTTTCCTTCGATCGTTGGATTAAAATCCTTCGAATCGTTCGATTCGAAGGATTTAATCGTTCGATCGAACGAAAAATCCTTCGATCGATCGAACGAACGTTTAGCGCTAAATCCTTCGACTTCGATATTCGAAGTCGAAGGATTTCAATTCGAGGGTCGAATTTCGAAGTATTTTTTACTTCGAAATTCGACCCTTAGTGAATCTGCCCCTAAATGTCACATACAGTATGTAGGGCAAACAACCAGACCCCTAAAAAAACAGATTAGGGAACATATCCGGGACATTAATAACAAAAATACTGACTGAAATGTGGCAAAACACTTTAATTTGTGTAATAGAGGTGATGAGAGTTATATAAGCATTGACAAACTTAAGAAAAGCTCAAGAGGTGGTGATCCAGTTCCCAAACTCTTACAGCTAGAAAGCAAATGGATCTTTTTCCTACATACTAGAATATCCGACGGTCTAAATAGTGGATACGACATGACGTGTTTCTTTCAGTAGATTATACACCATCATTAAGTGATCACCTAAAACATAGTCTAAACTAATATATTATCTTCTAGCACTGATTTAATTATTTCAGAAGTGACGTGCTGTTTTCAGTAGTAATCTTACTATGATCTACTCTTTAGCACCGACTTAAACACCAGGGGACACATTTACTAAGGGTCGAAGTGAATTCAAAGTGAATTTTCGAATTCGAAAACTTTGAATTTCAAAGTAATTTTTGGGTACTTCGACCATCGAATAGGCCAAAATTTGATTCAAATTGAAAATCGAAGTACTGTCTCTTTAAAAAAACTTTGACTTTGACACTTCGCCACCTTAAACCTGCCGAATTGCTATGTTAGCCTATGGGGACCTCCTAGAACCTAAAGCCAGTATTTGGCTACGTTTTTAGAAGTCAAAGTTTGTCTTTTGTTCGATCGAACGATTTGAATTTGATCGTAAATCAAAGAAAAACTTAGACTATCGAATTTCTGCAATTCAATGGTCGAATTTCGAAGTTTTAACACTTCGAAATTCGAACCTTAGTAAATGTGCACCCAGAAGTCACGTGATTCTTCTAATAGAACATCTACTAATACCATGCAACTATTTCTTGAAATATACTGTAGTTTACTTTGCTATACTATTTCCCAACAATGACTGTTTCCTACCAATAACTCTGGAAGTTTCTTAAGTTGTTCTAATTAAGTAGTGTATTGAAATAAGCTTGATCTATGCCTTGTTTTGAGCTTCTCTTTATGGTGCATAAACAAGTACCTCTTTATGAGTTTTTATTCCCCTTTTTATGAGATACAATGGTGTAATTATCTTATTCTATTTACCTTTTGGCCCTAATATTGTATTTCATGATATTCTGACTTCTGATATTTTTCCTTTTATGTGAACACACCTTTCTTTTCCTTCTTCTCCCCTCCTTTTCCTTGGATTTGATAATTTACAAATGATGTAACTCACTTAACCTATCACTGTTAGGTTTACATGTGTGTACTAAGTTACACAGTGATTGGTTATCACTATGTATGATGTCATGTATGCAAATTGTAAATGGTCATTATCCCCCCTTAAAATGATTCTGTGGTGGGGAGACTTAGCCTATGAGTAAGTGCCCACCCTTGGAACGAAATGCATCAGGCTTGCATATGTCCTAACAAAGATTTTTTATTTTTTAATATCATCTGGGTTCCTTTTTCTACCA
Source organism: Xenopus laevis (assembly GCF_017654675.1). Classification (NCBI taxonomy): domain Eukaryota; kingdom Metazoa; phylum Chordata; class Amphibia; order Anura; family Pipidae; genus Xenopus; species Xenopus laevis. Next base: position 57,550,529 of record NC_054384.1, read on the forward strand.
ACAGTTAGTCTATGCCACTTTTGTTTTTTGTTTGATTGCATTTAATTATATGGTTCTGTCTGGGATTAGACTACTGTAAAGTAGATATTACTTATTTTTTTTGTCCTAAGATTGTGAAAAATCTGGCCCTTGTTTTCACATAAAACACTGGCATACTCTCTTATGCCAGAGTAACTTCGCCCATTATCTCTTCCTAAATTAACCATTGTTTTGTCCATAAATTGTGAAACATCTGGCCCTTGTTTGCACATAAAAACTGGGAAGCTTTTGAAGACAGTACAAGAGCATAAAAACTAAAAAATTACCACTAGTATATTGCAGCCATTATGTTCTGCTTAATTAGCCTTTTTTTTTTATTCCCAAGTTGTCCTAGTTTTCCCTTAAAACACTGGGACCCTCTTGTGCAAGATTTAAATGAACAGTTCAGTATAAAAATAAAAACTGGGTAAATAGATAGGCTGTGCAAATAAAAAATTTTCAAATATAGTTAGTTAGCCAAAAATGTAATCTATAAAGACTGGAGTGACAGAATGTGTAATATAATAGCCAGTGGCGTTTCAGTCATGAGGCAAGGCGAGCACCTTGCCTCAGGCGGCAGCTCCGCAGACATTACCAGGGGCGGCAAATAGCTATTAAGGTAAGCGTGATTGGCGACAGGGGGACGGCATTGCAAACGCCGCCTCAGGCAGCATTACTTACCGAAACGCCCCTGATAATAGCCAGAACACAACTTCCTGCTTTTCAGTTTTCTAACTCTGTCAGCGACTTGAAGGGGAGCCACATCGATACTCAGCATTCAGCTCAGATCCAAAAGCAACAGTTTTGGCCATGTGCCCCCCCCCCACCCTCAAGTCACTGATTAGTTACTGCTTGGTCACCAGGGTAACAAGTCAGTGGAAACCAAGAGCACACAGAATTAGAGTGCTCACCTGAACGTAATTACCCTCTCGGGTGCCGGGTGCTAAACAGTCCACAGGACCTCCTGCTCAAGGTCCAAATAACTCGAACATCCAAAGAAAACTGTAGCACACCGATCAAACTTGTCTTGTGAAGAAAAGTGTTTTTATTGGCTCACGGCAGACATAAAGTTTGGCAACGTTTCGGGCCACGCAGGGCCCTTTATCAAGCCTAGTGGAAACCAAGAGAGCTGAAAAGCAGGAAGTAGTGTCCTGTTCTGTTCGATATCTAGTCACTCCAGTCTTTATACATTACATTTTTGCCTAACTATATTAAAGGGGTTGTTCACCTTCAAACAATTAGTTGTTTTCAGATAGATCACCAGAAATAACGACTTTTTCCAATGACTTTCTATTTTCTATGTGTGACTGTTTTTCTAATATTGAAGTGTAAAGTGTCATTTCTCTCCTTCTGAAGCAGCTCTGGGAGGGGGGTCGCCGATCCTGTAAACTGTTCTAAATTGATACATTTAGTTGATACATTTCTTATCTTTGTCCCTGCTGAGCAGAATCTCTGGCTTTCATTACAGGCAGCTGTTAGAATTGATACAATAGTTGCTAATACTCCAGAGATGCTGCTGAGAAATGTATCAACTAAATGTTGCAAAATTGTAACAGTTCAGAGCCTGCACCTGAATTACTGAGCTGTCAGACTCAAACACCAGAGACAGGGACATTAAACTTTATACTTAGATTTTGGAAAAAACTTAAAAAATAAATAATGGAAAGTAATTGAAAAAGGTCTTTATTTCTGGGGAACAATCTAAAAACAACTGAATTGAAAAAAGTGTTTGGAAGGTGAACAACCCCTTTAAGGAAAAACCCTAAAAAAAACTCATATTTAGGTTAGGTAAGTTTACCCACTGTTTTCTCTTACATTATCCCATCTTTCATCCCTAAATTGTGAAGAGCATGACACCTAAACAAGACTTTGTTTAGGTGTCTCTCCGTTCTGCGTCATCGCCAGCTTTTCTCTTCCAAAAGCCGGCTACGTTCAGCGTAAGGCCGCAGTATCGCGAGATGAGGCACATGACGTGTTGATTAGCTCTCCGGTAGAAGTGAAGGAGCTGAATGCTATAGATGCTGTAAACTGTGTACCAGTACCGTGGGCGGTCTTAATCAAATCGGAACAGTGGGGATTGTTGTGTGGTAAGATCTTTAGATGTAATAGCATGTGTCAAGCCTCAGGTGCGTTACATGTAGCACGAATATGCACATCTCTGTCTCCCACTGTTTCAGTGATCAGAGCAAGTCTCAGAATGTTCCCTTTTAGCGGAAATGACTTATTTTACGGATACTGTTCATTATTAGGAAGCTGTCGACATGCCGATGTCATTTGTGCATATTCACCCTGTGCGTGCAGTGAGATTCTGTTCCTGTCAGTGTTTACTAACATGGAGCCAATGGCTGCAGATTTTAACACTGATGGGAAAATGTCATCTTTGACATTAGCCAAAACATGTGTAAAAATTAAATTGTATTATATAAACATTTTTAGATGATAACATTGTTCTTGTGAGTTTTTCAGTGCCTCTTTTTTTCTTCTGCTTTAAGGTGAAAATATGGAAGACCTAAAACTCCAGGGTATGTGCTTAAAAAAAGACCTAGGCAGGAGGTGGAAACTTCTGGGTGTAGTTGTTGTCTTCACCTGGCTAATCCTTGTCCATCTTCTAGTCAACGTGTGGCTTCTACTTTTGTTCTCTGCCTTAATGGCTGCTGTTGGAGCCTGGCTTGGACCACAGTTCATACTTGGAGGTGGAACTGCTATTCACCTTGAGAGGTTTGTTGTGTTAGAGAAAAATTCTCCGGCTGCAGATACTGAGTTGTTATTAGATAAAGAGATTGAACTAACTATACAGAAGATAATTCAGGACTTTGTTTCATCCTGGTACCGCCGGCTAAGCCATGAGACAGAGTTTGAAGATGAGGTAAGAGGAGCAATGTGGCAACTTGCAATGGAGTTAAAGAGGAGAATGAATTGTGCAGATCGAGAGGAATTAACTCGAAAGCTGTTAATTCTTGGGGGCTGCCATCTTCAGTGTTATAAATGGGCCAAAGCAAGAGTTGAAGAAATCAATAATGTTTCTGAGAGAGAGCTAAGATTATGGGATGCCTACCAAGAGCTTAGTCCTGCTCACAAGGCTTTGTCCAGCTCAGCAGAAGAGACCAGTCATGCTAGATGGCTAGTTGATCATGTGTTAAAAGAGCTTCTTCCAAGCCCACATTTAGAAAGTCGGACAGGTAAACAACTGGTTGTAGAGTTAATTGCTTGCAATGTGGTGATTCCCTTAGTAGCTAGGATTTCTGAACCAGACTGGATCAATGTCGTTTTGACCAATATCTTCTCTAAAGGACCTCTTAAAGCTGATGTAGAAAAAAGTGAGACTCCTCATCAACCAGTGGTGCCAAAATCACTGCCTTTGGGAATCAACCAAGAAATCTCACCACAAATAGTATTACCATCACCACAAGTAAACAATATATCCAAGTATGAGATCATTGATAGCTTAGAAATTGAGCAAGATAGTGAGTATTCTGATGATTTGGGACTTTGCAAGGGAAAGATAGATGTTTTCTCGGGGCATTATTTGCAGCCCCCAAATCCCACTAGTCCATTTTTCCTGTGTGAGGAATCTGAACTTGAATCCCCCTTGTCTGACTTGGGTCAGGAACTGGAACCTCCACTAATGAATTCATCTGATGATCTACTCTCTGATTGCTGCTTGGACTCACTAACCCCAGCTGAGAGCCCCATCATAGCCCCCCATGAGGAAAGTGGAGGTTTACTGGAAGAGGCATCTTTTTCACTTCAAAGTGGAACTACAGGCCATCCAGATATTTGTATTGAGCCTACTGAATTGACTACTGAATTTACCACTCCACCTAATGACAGGGAGGGTTTAAGCCCTATTGATGCTTCCCCCATAATCACATCCTCCCCAACAGTTCCTCTACATCCATTTAGTTTTGTGCCTCTTAACAGCCCCGATGGCCCTGTGATTATACAAAACCTTCGCATCACCGGAACCATTACAGCAAAAGAACACAGCGGGACTGGATCTCATCCATATACTCTATATACTATTAAGGTAACTATGCTTTGCACATATGTACACAACATTTAAATATGTGTAAGCTCTGTGCACAACTCTATGCCAACAAGCTTTTAAAATGTAATTTTGAGTTTTAGTAACACTATCCCTTTAGTAAACCCTCCAATGCCTTACCAGAGACCACCATATTCCCCAGTGGACTTCCTTTTCTGACCTGTATCAGCATCTTTTTGCCATGTTCCAGCAGGCAATGCTTAATTTTGCCAAACTCCTGATAGGCGGAGGTATTATTTACATTTGTCCTTAGCCAATCAGAACTTTTAACACCTTCCCAAGCCTGATGTCAAATTCTAATCAATAATTGTGGGGGTTTGTGGAGAAGCGGGGGGGGGGGGCAACATTGTAGCTCTCCCTAAAGAGCTTATTAAAGTCATTGTGATACATTCCTGATAAATGTGGAACATGATCTCCATAAATCTGTATTTCTACTAATATCCACTTTATTTGCCTGTGCCTGTGCGAAACAAGCATTTAGATGTCTACTGAAGTAGCTTCATTTTAAAAAAACATATAGGTGTAGGTGTTGGGATAGTTAACGAAACTGGTCCCTAAAACTCTCAACCCTATGCATCCACACATCCTGTAATCCATACACTCCTGCAATGGTGGTTCACATGACCCCACCCCCGATGGTAGGCACATTTTATATACTGTAACATAAAACAGTGAAGGAATGTCACGTACATGTTCAGATGGGGGGCTTAACCATTTTTGACCACCTATGCATCCTCCAGATGGGCAGCCACTGTCTAAAATAAATATTTATGAGAGTTACTAATCTAAGTAATGGCTTGGTCACATTTTTACTGTGAAAGATGTTCTTTTGGTGTGCCATTTTTAGAGGTATTCATTTTATTGATGACAACTGCAGCACAGAAATCAGTGTGGTCCCTGCAGCAGCCGTAAAATATGCAAAACTAATTATTGAAAAAGCAAACGACTTTCCCTGAGTTTGCTAATACCTGCATAGAGAGAATACACCAAAATATGTATTCTCTTTATCAAAGTGAAGTCATTCCAGACACTTCAGAAATTTGTAATACTTGCTTTAGACATGTCTCTTAATTTTGAAATGCACTGGTCACCTGAAATAAGTATGCACCATTTAGGTGCGTAAAAATCTACTTATAAGTTAATTATTTCTTTGGTTATTGCTCCTAAGAGCAGTTTCCATGGAAAAAAAATAACACACACAGCACTGAAGCAGCTAGCTAGGGTGGTAGCTGGAGTTTTCTGCAACCTGAGCACTCCTTGAAAAGAGCACAGCTTGCTTTATTTGGTAACAGAACAAACTTTGCAAAGGTAGTTTAAAGAAAGCTAGATTGCCTTAATCCGACAGACAAGGTATACTGATACTTAGCGTTGTGTGTGCTGGGATTGGGTTCATTACACGCAGGTTGTTTTTTGACAGGAGTGCTCAGCTTTCTTAAACTGTTTCCAGGCCTAGTACAGCTTTAGATGAGATTTAGCTGCCCCACCTCACGCTACTGACTCTACTAGTTACTCCTGTGCTGTAATTATTTACCTGGTAGCAGTTCTTAGAATTAACAGGTAAATGGTTAATATAACCAGGAATACATAGAATCCTGACACGTTTTGGCAGATTTGGACTTGGACCGATTGGTTTTTGATTTGGGAAAATCTTTCATGGAGAATTTGGTATCGGTCAAATGTATAAATTTTGGATTTGGTGCATGCAAAAACATAGCACACAATTTTTTTGTATGAATTTGAATAATATATACTTATTTCATCTGTCGGTTTCACTTTTACATGACTATTTGCTAGTTGGTTATCAGTAATGCAGTGGTTAACATGTTCAGTAGATATGCCTATTATTATTGTATTTTGTGGTCATTTTTAACATTGTTCCCCAACTAGCACAATAAACACCCGATTAATTTAAGATGTCTAGCTTAATATTTGACAATAAAGGTTAATCAACAACATTTTTTCAGAAAATAACTACGAGGTCCTATAATCACACATGGCATCCGGAATAGGTTCACTGGAAACCCATGAGGTATCTCTCATCAAGGGATTTTGAAGGACCTAGCTATGCATTTGATTAAATATTGAAATAATGTCTTCAATTAAATTAAAGTAAAGTGACATAAATAGTGGTATACAACTGAAACCAATTAGCATCATTCTTTTATTGGTCATATAAATAAGCACATTGTTTTAGAATTATGCAGCACTAGCTAAAAATGTTTTTTGAGCTACATGTGGCTTCCTTTTTTTCCCAACATCTGAAGGGAAATCAATTTTAAGACAAACGTATTTGATATTAGTAATCTGAGATGAGTTTACATGAACATCTCTGTTCATTAAAGCAAATAAAGTAGCACTTTGCAGAAAATAATGTTGTTAACAGAAGAAAGTCATGTTTTGTTTCACTTTTCTCTCCCCCTGTAAGTATGACACCGTTTTGGACAGCCAATCGCTGGGAAGTCTACAGCCAATGGCATACCATACAGTCAACCGCAGGTACCGGGAGTTCCTCAATTTACAGACCCGTCTGGAAGAGAGAGCAGATTTGCGCAAGTTTGTAAAGCGTGAGATTTTTATTCTACTTTTAAAATCTAACAGTGTCTACAGAATGATAAGCAGCTGGAAACATGGTGTAAAGGAACCCTGTACTTACTGAATGCCACACTTGAATTCTGCCTAAATATTGCTCTAGCACACTTTAAGGAACCCCCTTGAGAGTTTCCTAACTCTGGATTTTTGGCCACAAAAATCTTGGTTGTTTCCAGAATTTTACCCAAACAGGTTTTTGTTAGCAAGAAACATTTTGCACCTAAAGCTGCCAGTTTTTCTTCGTTATAAAAGCCTGTTTGCAGAAAATTACAGAAATCGCTTGTACAGAAAAGCTTGTTCAACCCAAAACCCAGCATGAGTTAGGAAACTTATGTGGGGTGTCCTTTAACATTGCTTGAGCCAAAAAGCTTGAACAATCTTAAAGGAAACTAAACCCTAAAAATGAATATGGCTAAAATACCATATTTTATATACTTAATATATAGCACGGACCTCCAATGAATTGAACTGACATTTGGTACTGTGATGCTGTGCAGCTAAAAGAAGACCTGTTTGATCTTAAAGTGGTTTGCTGTTTTTTTGAAAGTGTGCCTCAAATATTTGTACTGTTACATCAGACTATTGACTTTTTTATGGCAAAAGCACACAGTGCGATGCCTTGTCTTTTGCCAACTATGCAGCTTTCAGCTCAGTGCGTGGCAGCAAAATGTTTGGAATTGCCTTCTATAGACTTAAATGGTTGTTAACTGCATGTGCACTTGAAGGTCAGGCGATTATTTGGGGTAAGGGACACGTCTCTTAAATATCATGCTTTTCATAATCTTAACCCTTTTCCTGCCAGCGATACAGCCAGGGACAGTACACTTTGTGAAGAAACACCATGCTAGCCTATGTTTTCCCATGGTAGAGTAACCCAAACCCGCATACTTACCCGCTTGGACCTGCTACCCAACCTGCAAGTACATTATCCGCAACCCGATCCGTGACCCGCTGACCATCAATAAACAGGAAGTGCTGTAATTGTAAAACGGAAGTGACATCATTAGAAGTAGGTGTGATCAGAAAAGGGGTATAACTCCCACAAACCCGGAGAACCGATGAGCCGCGTCTATACTCGCTCACAAAACTACTGCCTGCAACCGCAGGTTTTTGTGGGAAACCTGCGGTTACCCGACCTGCTGCAGAACTCTAAGTTGATGCTAAAACAATGTATATATGTTTAAATGAAGTGGACATATCAGTTATTTCTACAGTGCTTAGTGAAGTGTGAATGCTTCTCTGGTAAACCTCCATTGTTAATTTCAGATATTAAAGGCCCAAAGAAATTTCTTCCAGAGTTACCATTTGGGAACATGGACAGCGATAAGGTTGAGGCAAGAAAAAGCCTTTTAGAGACTTTTCTGAAGGTAAGAGCAAATTTATGTTGTATATCTTGAACATTTACTTAAAAATGATGTAGCATTTGGCTCGTGCTAAATCCCACCTGAAGAATTGAGACTACTGGCCCAATTAGAATTTTACTGTATTTTCTTTTATTCAATTGCTTCTTCTCCTTGTTCTGTCTCTGAAAATGCAACACATTTTTTGTCTGCTTGGTGTAGACTTCCATTAGGGCTATGACACGCATACCAGTATGTTTTTTTGCCTTTAGATCGGCAAAAACTAGTGATCAAAACACCAGACAGTTCTTATTGTAATCTAAAAGAAGCCTGCTACCTTGGGCACAATGGAGCAAGTATCAGGACAAAGTATAGAGGTGCACTTCCTCTTTTAATAATGAAAATGTTTATCAGCAGTAGGGATGCACCGAATCCAGGATTTGGTTCGGGATTCGGCCAGGATTCTGCTCTTTTCAGCAGGATTCAGCCGAATCCTTCTCCCTGGTGAATCCTAATCCTAATCTTCATATGCAAATTAGGGGTGGGGAGGGAAATTGCGTGACTTTTTTTTTCACAAAACCAAAAAATGTTTTCCCCTTCCCACGCAAATTCGGATTTGGTTCGGTATTCGCCAAATCTTTTATTGTAGTCAGTTTATTGTAGCTAATAGATATTGTGAGATCATTACTGCCATTGAAACAACTAATTTGACATTTTCCTTAAGTTGTATAAATTTATTCCTGATAACAATAAATAACAGCTATAAGTGGTATGAAGTCTCCTAGATCATAATAGCTGTGGTAGGAGGCTAATCAGGAGCACCCATTGGGGAAATTCTCCTGATATTAGGGATGCACCAAATCCATTATTTTGGATTCGGGCAAACCCCCGAATCCTTCTCGAAAGATTTGGCCGAATATCGAACCGAATCTGAATTCTATTTTGCATATGCAAATTAGGGTTGGGAATGGGAATTTTTTTTTACTTTCTTGTTTTCTGACAAAAAGTCAACGTGATTTCCGTCCCATATGCAAATTAGATTAGATCCTAGATTTGGTGCATCCCTACCTGATATTCCAATTCCGAGTCAATTCCTGGAACAGCTATGTTGTACCTGCAATTATGTGATCCTATGGTATGCTGTGACACTCCACATGGTTTATATTTCTGTAATATGTTAGATTCTGCAGTGGATTAAATGCAGTTACTTACATCCTGTTTATTTTTAGTAGGCAGAACAGAAGATAATTATTGTTTTTGGAAAAAATATTTTGATATATAGAGCTTTTTTCCGCAGCATTAAATTAATCCAATGAAAATGCTATTATTCACACTCATGTTGTTATTGTATTATGTTTGTTTATTAACAGCAACTATGTGCTGTGCCAGAGGTTGCTAACAGTGAAGAGGTACAAGAGTTCCTGGCTCTGAACACTGATGCCAGAATTGCTTTTGTGAAGAAGCCATTTTTTGTTTCACGAATAGACAAGGTATTTGCACAGTGTGTAAGGTATATACACAATTTTTAATGGGCTGACTTAGCCAGGGATTTTGTGCAAAACAAAAATTTCTTTTAATAGAACACTGTGATTATCAGTTTTTACATCCAGAAAATTTAAGGAGCCCTAAGTGATTTTACAGGCAAGGGTGGTAATGATTACATTGCCCATTATCATTTGAAATTCATTAGTGGTTCTCATTCAAATGACCAGTGCCATCCACACATCTACAATATTTAGTAAGATGCTAGGCACAGTTGCTTTTGATGTATATATTCTGTTCAATTCTATTAAGAACTGTGTTCACAAATGGGACTACTTCCCATACATTTTATGTTCCCTGGTCTTGCCAAATTCAAAAAACTTTTTCTCTAATAATAAAACAGTGCCTTCTACTTGATCCAAACTAAGATTTTATTAATCCTTATTGGAAGCAAAACCAGACTGTTGACTTTAATGTTTAGATGATTTTCTAGTAGACTTAAGGTATGGAGATCCAAATTATAGAAAGATCTGTTATCCGGAAAACCCCTCACATTCTGAGTAATAGGTCCCATACCTGTATTAAAATGCTGTCTATGGGCCCCTGTCAGTCTCCATCCTATTATTGTTCATTATTATGGATAGTTCAATAATTTTTGTTTGTTTGTTTTATATCATTTCAGATTGTTGTAAATGCTATTGTTGACACTTTAAAGACAGCGTTCCCTCGATCAGAACCTCAAAGTCCCACTGATGAGCTAAGTGAGAGTGAAGTGGATGGAAAATCTCAGAATGATAAGAAGAGTACCAAGTCAGTCTAATATTTTTTATTTCTTTTCTGAATCATTTATTGTATTGTAATAAAAAAAGTAGTGCTGTTATGGAGGCATGTTTATCAAAATTTGAATTTGTGTAGTTTTAGAGGTTTTTTCAACCACAACAAAATTCACATTTAAAAAAATGTTTATTTATTAAAAGATCCAAATATAAAAAGCACAAACAAATAAACATGTGGAACAAATCCTAATAAGAATAAGAAAAAATCCTTGCTTATTTAAAATTTTTAGTTTTTAGCATTTGGAGGACTGTATTTTCTTCCTACTTTTTGCTTCATGAGGCATATATTTAGCAACTGTGTTTATAGATAATATTTATAGATACAACTAGATATTACTCTGTTCTGCAAGTATACTCCGTATCGTCTCATTCCAAAACTAAGGGTCTTAATATGAATTTAGTGCTCTCTTTGCTAAATTTTAATCTGTTCTATGATGTTTTTTCCTCTATGTATTAGTAGATAACTTTGTTTCTATTTGGCCACAATAGCACCAGTAAGGTTGTGCAGTGATATTAGGCAACCAAGTCTGGGTCATAGTCACAGTTCCAATTCATCCCACAAGCATCCCTTTGGGTTGAAATCCTATTTCTTAGGCCAGTCAAGGTATCTCACCATAAATTCACAATGGAACTGGTTTTGTGCATAGGGACATTATTATATAGAAATAGGAATGTGCCTTGCCCAACCTGCTGTCATAAAGTAGGAATCACAGAATTGTCAAGCATCTCATTGCAGCTTTACTTTTGCAGGAGCAAAAAGTGTCATAGTCCAAACTAAAAAAAAAACACAGACCAAGATAATGTGTAATGTTTCACCAACCTTTACAGTCAGCCATATGAATTCTGGCAGGTAGCATTATTCTAACCTCTGTCAAACCACGACTCATTGTCAGACTTATGATGAGAAAGCATGAGCTCCAGAGTACTATCCTCTAATAAATTCTGGTATTTTATAAACAGGCCCAAAAAAGCTGTCAACTTGGCCCCTCCACACTGATTCACCAGTGATTTGGCATTTGTATGGGGCCCTTGTGATGGCTTGCCTGACCAATATCTTGGTAAACTTGGAAAGATCTCTATTAGGCAGGCTTAAAAATCTGCTTAGGTGTGTTGATGCGGTCCTCACAAACAGATTTCCCTAAACCCACAGATTTTCTCAGCATGGGATCCTCTAAGGTCTCTAGGTATGTGGCAAGCTTTACTATTCTCTATTTGTTGAGTGTGCTTTAAGCTGCACAGCTTTCTGCATCTTCCTAGAATGCAGAGTGTCCATCTCCCCTTAAGGTTCATGAGGACCTTTAGAAGCCACTGCTTTAATTATCACATATTTATCAGCCAGATAGTATAAGTGTTCTCTCAGTAGAAAAGAAGGAATGCACCAACCAGATTGCCCAAAGCAACATTTCACTTTTGACCTCTAGCATTTAAGGGATTATTTTCACATTACATATTCCTGATGTGCTTGAACCTAGAATTGAAGTTGCGGAAGGGGTTGTTCTGTTCCTTTTACTAAATAAAGTTACAAAACAGTTTTGAAATTTTCCTATGTGTGCATATATTGTGTATATGTAGTTATATAGAACTTTTTTGTTCGAAACAGATCACGTCTCCGATTTCCATCCAGTAAAATCGCACCAGTGCTGAGCTCAGCTGATACTCAAGAAAAGATAATGTATTGTGTTCGAGAAGGCAGCACGGTATGGACAGCAAAAATCGTGCTGAATTTGATTGATTTAATACTTAAATACTTAAATGAAAGGAGAGCTATCAGATCAAAATAAGTTGTCTTTGTTAGTTGAAAATAGTGTGTTTAATAATTAGTAGGATTATATGTAATGTATTTTTGGCCTTTTCTGAAAATAGTTTCACAATTTACTCACTCGTTAATGGACCTGTAAACTCAAAGTTCGCATTATCAAAGAAAATGCAATTCTAAGCAGTTTTCTAATATAGGTTTGCTAAAATGACTTTCATTAAAATGTAATTAAAGTAGTCTGTCAGTCCTTTGCTATTTAATTCACAGCTAGTTTTGACTACATGTACCATTGAAACAGTATTGCAGTAGGCAACTTTCCTTCAGCCAAGACTACAATTTAGTCTTACATGGTGTTTGATTAAAAGCCATGTAGAGAATGAGACACACAGACGAATGCAAAGCATTGTAGGAACTATGTAGCCAGGGTTGGTTTTACATAGCGTGCAACGCCCCGGTCCCCTTCCTTTTATTTGCTCAAATTTTCATCATCAGGACCAGAGCAATTGGGATTGGCGCACAGGAAATGTAAAACACTATTCTATCTCCTCCGCATCCCCAGTGTTTCTGAACCAATGTGGGTGTGGTTGGGCAGCATGCCACCCCCTAAAATCCTGCTACCCTAGGCCCAGGCCTTGGTGGCCTCTCCACAAATCCGGGCCTGGGGACCAGTTGTGCACTTTCATTGTGCACAATTTTTTCAATATATTGTGTCTTCAGCAGGGTGGCTAATTTTGTGTGTGCACAAAATAAATTTCAATTTACAGACATAGATATGTGCTACATGTTCAGACATACCGTATATGTATAAAACATTTAGCAGTGATCCCTTGACTTCTGTTTCCCTCACACATACACTTTTACCATTGGTTTAAGTGTGCGCGATATAATGTTTGTTTATAAAACATTATGTGCTATAATTGCTACCACTAGGCCAGCTGTCAGCACCCTTTACTATCAAAAGAGCCATTTTGCCCCCTCTTCCACTGAAGAAAAAAAGTCTGGAGCCTCAAAACATAAACAGCTTATAAACTTTTAAAGGTTTTAACGTTTTTTTTTTACAATACAATACAATCAACAAACAAAAGTGCAGTGTGCATGTGTAGGCCTACTTTGAAATAAATTAAACACTGAATAGCCTATTAAATGCTAGTGTTCTCATCTGTTTAAAGTGACTTCTGTTTCTGAAGCTCCATGCTGATCTTCCCTCTCTTGTCTTGAGTGTGTGATCCCGGTAAGGACCATGATGAATCATCTTGCTGTGGCTCGGTCTTTCTTGTCACTCCTGCAACGTCTATACAGCCCTCGCACCTGCTGGCGGCTTCTTGATTGTGGGACCATGGTAAGCTAACCGTTCGCTTACAGCAGTCACACAGTCAAGAAGCCACCAGCAGGTGCGAGGGCTGTATAGACGACATGACAGGCAAGACCGAGCCGCAGCAAGCAGGATGAAGAGCTGCATGAGGCTCCGGAGACGCGTTGCCTACCCCTGAACTAGCCACACAAAAAAAGATTGTTTATGTAATATCATACATTAAGCAGCAGTTGGTTGATGTTTGCTTGAGTCTAGCACTGAGGCCCCCATTGCTTCTGTTATTGTGAATAAGATGCAGAGGTTAATGAAAGCCCTGTTTTTTACAATTGCCACTGGTCAGATATATGTGAGTAAAGATCCCTATGTTTATGAATTATGCCTGCATTCAAAATGTTTGCACTCTAAAACTGCATGCAGTTTAGTGGAGGGTAAATATGTGCCCATACTCTGCCCATACCACAACACAACCGTATTGTTATAAGAACACATCTGTGTGCTTTAATGACAAGTGTGTATGTATATGGGTTGTTCATTGGAATTAATGGGAACAAAAAGCTGTAAATAGAAACCAGCGTAGTAAAATTGCATAAAGCTATACACGTTTCTTACAGCAGTGTAATATTTCTGAAATGTTATTTCTCTTAAAAGCCATATTTTTAACTCTAGTGCTGTTTTACAGGTTCTCGATGTATTATCTGCAGCTGACATGGAATCCTTCATTCAGAAGCAGGAGAAACTGCTGATGGAGAATGTTGCACCCTGTGAGAAGGCATCCACCATCAGCATATCTGATAGATTACAATATTCTGTCCATGAAAGAAAGAAAACAAGTGGGTAGATGTTGATTTTTTGGAGTATGAGAGGAAATGGAAGGAATTGGCTTTGACCCATTCTGTGTATTGCAGTAATTTTTTTGAGATTTGTGGCATATCCAGAATATGTGGAGCAGGGGTGATTCTGGTCCCCAGGTCGCCCTGAGGTATCACACCCACTTGCACTTATATTTTCAACATCAGAGCAGATCTGGGGGTTCATCACTTATACTGAGAGCGCTGTTTGGCTAGAAGAGTTAAAATTCCAATTTGATATGTAGAATTTCATCTCTTGGCAGGAGCACTGATTCTGAGCTGTCATCTCAAAAGTGCTTTCACTTTGTGACCTTTGACATTTTTCTTATGAAAGAATAATAATCATTGTTTCACTTGTTTGTGTGACAGGTTTAGAAGGTAATGTAACCACTATTGCCCTAGAGGTGTTGTGGCTGGCAATGAGGGAACAGTGGAGTTGGATGTGCACCGACAACATGAAGAAACTAACCCATCTGTTATGTGGCAGTCTGATACAGAGGTCAGTAACAGATAGTATTTAAGCTCTTTGTGCATTTTTGTTGATAAAGTAGGACCAAGCTGAAGGTCTGGGGCATGAGTACCTGATACACTCAATGGTGTAGGGAGTCTATTTTTGAATTGTTCAAAGAACCTGGTATTTCTTTCACACATTTTAGATACAGTAGACCCCCCATTTTAGTTTTTTGAGGGACCAAAACAATGATGTAAAATTTGGGTAAATGTAAAATCAGAGTATTATGGATAATATATAGGTGAGACTACACAAATATAATGTGAAATGAGGGAAAACTTAAAGGAAAACTATACCCCCAAAATGAATACTTAAAGAGGACCTGTTACTCAAAGAAGTAATTCCAGATTCTTTTCTGTAGGGTTTGTCAAGCCAAAAAAACTTTTCTTGTACTATACAAATTCTTTAAATGTTGTTTCCTTCAGTCTTACACAATCACAGCAAACATACAGCAGCCATTTTGTGAACACTGGCTGCACAAGGCTTTGCTGACTGCACAATTAGATGGCAAAGAAGGAGGGGGAATGTGAGAAATGCAGTGACAACTAGGAAGTGCTGAATGGCATAGAGGCAGGGCAGGCAATATATGATTGACAGCTGAAGATTTTAAATACATTTATAACAGGTGTGGCTATTTTAACTAAAAAAATAGTGGATCCATGTTTAATTTGAAATGGACTTTTGTTATAAAGCTTTTTATGTTTGGGTGACAGGTACCCTTTTACGCAACAGATAGTTTACATCATATTATGTGCATATTAAAGAATCATACCAAACTGGAATAGTTATCAGTAAATATTGCCCTTTTACATCTTATCCCTTGTGCCCCCATTTTATGATATTCCCCATGCTGCCTCAGAGATCACCTGACTAGAATAATGTAGATCTAACTGTAAAATGAAGAAGTGTGGGGAAGCAAAGCACAGAACTTTGACCATTAAGGGGGTGGTTCACCTTTAAGATAACTTTTATTATGTTATAGAAAGGCCAATTCTAAATAACTTTTCAATTGGTTTTCATTATTTATTTTCTATAGTTTTATAGTTATTTGCCATTTTCTTCTGACTCTTTGCAGCTTTCAAATGGGCGTTGCCGACTCCCTTCTAAAAAACAAATGCTCTGTAAGGCTACAAATGTATTGTTATTTTTTATTACTGATCCTTCAATTCAGGCCCACTCCGATTCATATTCCAGTCTCTTATTCAAATAAATGCATGGTTGCTAGGGTAATTTGGACCCTAGTTACCAGATTGCTTAAGGTGCAAACTGGAGAGATGCTGAATAAAAAGTAACTAAATAACTCAAAAACCTCAAACTATCACTCTCTACATCATACCAAAAGTTATATCAAAGGTGAACAACCCCTTTAATTGGCTCATGTAACCTAACATATATGGTTTATTTGGTTTTGCTTGTGTGCACCTTGTATCCTAGGATCCATTATTTCTATATTTTTATAGAGCCCTACATTGTACTGGGAGTATTGTTTTCCTTTAAAATGAGGGCATGTAAAATGGAGGTTTCTCTGTATTAGAAGCAAAATAGTACAGATATGGAATTTATTACAGACCTACATTGTTCTGGGGTATAGTTTTCATTTAAAATGAGGGCAATGTTGTCTCATATGGGGTGTAGAGAGTACAAGTCAGGGCTTTATACTTTCGGGAAATGAGAGGAAAAATCTAGTTCTACGTGATTAAGAGGTTTTACACACGCTCCCTACTGAAAATGTAATTTAATCATGCTGGTCAAAAAGCTCACCAATAAATTACACTATAATTAATTTTAAAAGAGGAAATTGAGTCTTAAAGGCATAGTATTCATGTAATTACCACCTTTGTAATAAGGCCATTGATTTAATTCTTTAATAGCGTATTATGTAGAAAAGAAAAATTACATTTCTTTTACAAACACATACTGTATTCCAAAGATTAAAAGGAAACTATGATGATCTTTCTGTGCTTTCAGGGACCATCCCTTTTAAGCTAACAGAATACTCCAACCCATTCCTCAAATTGTCCAACTGTGAAGTGATGGATTCTGGGACTTCAAGTCCCTGCTTTCCAGGATATATACAGTTAGGTCCATAAATATTTGGACAGAGACAACTTTTTTCTAATTTTGGTTCTGTACATTACCACAATAAATTTTAAATGAAACAACTCAGATGCAGTTCAACTGCAGACTTTCAGCTTTAATTCAGAGGGTTGAACAAAAAGATAAAAATGTGAGGAACTTAAGCCTTTTTTAACACAATCACTTCATTTCAGGGGCTCAAAAGTAATTGGACAATTGACTCAAATGTCGTGGGGGCAATTCCTTTGTTATGTGATTATCAATGAAGCAGATGAAAGCCCTGAAGTTGATTTGAGGGGGGTGCTAGTATGTGGAAGATTTTGCTGTGAACAGACAACATGCGTTTAGAGGAGCTCTCCATTAAGGTGAAACAAGCCATCCTTAAGCTGCAAAAACAGAAAAAACCCACCTGAGAAATTGCTACAATATTAGGAGTGGAAAAATCGACAGTTTGGTACATCCGGAGAAAGAAAGAAAGCACTGATGAACTCAGCAACGCAAAAAGACCTGGACGTCCACGGAAGACAACAGTGGTGGATGATCGCAGAATAATTTCCATGGTGAAGAGAAACCCCTTCACAACAGCCAAACAAGTGAACAGGTACAGGTAGGTCTTTCAATATCCAAGTCCATAAAGAGAAGACCGCATGAGGGTGCACTGCAAGGTGCAAGCCACTCATAAGCATCAAGAATAGAAAGGCTAGATTGGACTTTGCTAAAAAAAAACATCTAAAAAAAGCCAGCACAGTTCTGGAAAGACATTCTTTGGAAAAATGAAACCAAGATCAACCTCTACCAGAATGATGGCAAGAAAGAAGTATGGAGAAGGCGTGGAACAGCTCATGATCCAAAGCATACCACATCATATGTAAAACATGGCAGAGGCAGTTTGATGGCTTGGCCATGCATGGCTGCCAGTGGCACTGGGACACTGACACAGGACAGAAGCAGCTGAATGAATTCTGAGGTGTTCAGAGACCTACTGTCTGCTCAAATCCAGCTAAATGCAGTCAAATTGATTGGGAGATGTTTCATAATATAGATGGACAATGACCCAAAACATACAGCCAAAGCATCCCAGGAGTTTATTAAAGCAAAGAAGTGCAATATTATTGAATGGCCAAGTCAGTCACCTGATCTGAACCCAATTGAGCATGCATTTCACTTGTTAAAGACTAAACTTCGGACAGAAAGGCCCACAAACAAACAGCAACTGAAAGCTGCTGCAGTAAAGGCCTGGCAGAGCATTAAAAAGAATTTGGTGATGTCCATGAGTTCAAGACTTCAGGATGTCATTGCCAAAAATGGATTTCAACCAAGTATTCAAAATGAACATTTTATTTTCAGTTTTTCAATTTGTCCAATTACTTTTGAGCCCCTGAAATGAAGTGATTGTGTTATAAAAAGGCTTTAGTTCCTCGCATTTGTATGCAATCTTTTTGTTCAACCCAATGAATTAAAGCTGAAAGTCGGCAGTTCAGCTGCATCTGAGTTGCTTAATTTAAAACTCATTTTGGTAATGTACAAAATTAGTAAAAAGTTGTCCCTGTCCAAATATGTATGGACCTAACTGTATACACTACCCACTATAGAATGCAAAGGGACTTCGATCCCAGACTCCATTACTTCACAGTGTAGTAAGGTAAAGAAACAGATTGCTTAACACTATGAGCCTAAAGTGTGTGTGTCATGATTTTTTGTGGAATCGGGTATGTGTTAAAAAAAAAAATAGTGTTTATTGCGCCTTTTTAACATGCCCAACTGAATGAGCTCATGTTAAAAAGAGGGGGGTATACAGTATACTCTCTTTAAATTCACCTGAACCTTGTTATCTCTATAAGACTTACTATTAAAGGACGAATTATGTCATGAATTTTGTTTTAACTAGTATATGTTTGTGCAACAAATCTGCTATATTATGAGACCGAGGTTTTTTCTATTCTATAGTTATGTAGAGAACCATGAATAGCATCTGACCCCTGTTTAAATTATGTAAGAACTAAAACTATTGTATATCTGTAATCTGCTATGGAAATATGTGGCCTATAGACTAATTTTGCCTTTACTAGCTGGCATCATGGCAGTTCAGCAACTTCAGGGACTCTTAACACAGCGACAAAACTGTTTCACTTTTTTGGTGTTACTTGTCCTTTAAATCAGCTTCCAAACAGCATTGCAGTAGATGTTAATGATCCTTTTAGGAAAGTGTAATTGATCCTGTTTCGTCCTATGTGAAAGTGGCTCATGTACTGAGTGTATTTCTAAAATCCTTGCTCTGAAGTAATACAACCTGTAAAGGAAACAGAAATAATCACGAGTACGAGGGTACAGAATCCTCTCTGTAATTACGAGGTTTTAATATTTTTAAAACCTGCATTAGTTAATGCAATGCTATGTATTTATTTCAGCCAAACAAATAAACATTTTTTTTTACAATATCCATTCTAAATTCAGTTATTTTACTTTCCCACCTTATGTCTTTTAGCTCCAACTTACCTGGCCACCTATGTTGGTTTGAAATTTTTGAGGCATATTGTGAGATCCATTTCATCTGTGGCCTAGAATGTTTTTACCATAGACTGAATAAAAGTTATGTTTTACAATAACATCATGGAGGTATGACTGTCTATATGATTTACTTTCCTTTAATCAGGGGCACGAGTGCAGTAGCACTGTAATCCAAAACTGTATTTTAAAGGGGTTGTTCACCTTCCAAGACTTTTTTCAGTTCAGTTGGTTTCATATAGTTCACAAGAAATAAAGACTTTTCTAATGACTTTCTATTTTCTATTTGTGATTGTTTTTCTAATATTGAAGTGTAAATGTCATTTTTCACCTTCTAAAGCAGCTCTGGGAGTGGGGGTCGCCGACCCTCAACTGTTTTAAACTTGATACATTTCTTAGCTATGTCCCTGCTGAGCAGAATCCTTCATTACAGGCAGCTGTTAGAATTGATACAATAGTTGCTAATACTCCACAGACGCTGCTGAGAAATGTATCAACTTAACGTTGCAAAATTGTAACATTTCAGAATCTGCACCTGAATTACTGAGCTGCCAGACTGAAACACAAGAGACAGGAACATTTAACTTTAATTTGGTAATTTGGAAAAAAAACTGTAAAAAAAGTCTTTATTTCTGGAGAACAATCTGAAAACAAATAACTGAAAAAAGTGTTTGGAACGTGAACAAACCCTTTAACTAAATACAGGATCCCAATCTGTGATTTAAGCTGCTTTTTATATTTCCTGCAAGTGGTTTGCAAGCAACACAACATAACTGTCAAGGGTTGTCTTGACACATTGTGTAGAAAACTCGGAAGCTTTTTGTCACCTTCAATTGCTTTTGGTTAACAGCAAATCTCTAAATGGGACATAAGCCACTGTTATAATAGATATGCTGCTATGGATTGAAATGCACAAATACGTACTTAAACCTGTGATTAGTTAACTGTCACATAGGATAGTTAAACCAAGAAGGTTCAATTTTAAGAGCTAAATCATTAAAAAAAAAGTAATACATTTTGGTCTTATTTTGGTATTACTCAGTGTGTGTCTTGTCACATGTATGTGGTGTTGGAGCAGCAGTTCCATGCAGTATTTACATGTGAGAGATGTCGGTGGGTTTTCATCTTGGAATCTGAGCTGCAGACTCTAAGGGGTGAACTTGCAGCACTGAGAGCATCGGCAAACGAGGGGCAGGAAAGGAGGCTCGCAGAGCAACCACTGGCAGGGGCTAGTGGAGTGGGGGGAGGAGAAGGGGCAGTGGAGGCTAATGAGGGAGGAAGGTTTGTGACAGTCAAGAGGGGGAGTAGGGGACAGAAGAGTAGGGGGGCTGGTCCACAGTTTGTCCAAAGCAGCAAATTCGCCGTTTTGGCTGAAGATGCTGGGGAGGAAAACTCCGAACTGGCATGTATGGAGCAGTCTGACTCTCGGAGCACCCCGGGAGGCAGTGGCTCTAATACGGGTGGTGGGGGGAGTGCAAGGAAGGAAAGGCAGGTTCTAGTTATAGGGGATTCAATTATTAGAAAGGTGGATAGGGTAATCTGTCGCAAGGCCCCTACATGCCGAACAGTCTGCTGCTTGCCTGGTGCTAGGGTTCGGCATGTGGTGGAACGAGTTGACAGATTATTGGGAGGGGCTGGGGAAGACCCAGCGGTCTTGGTACACATAGGTACCAATGACAAAGTTAGAGGAGGTGGTGAAGTCCTCAAAAATGATTTTAAAAAACTAGGTTCAAAGCTGAGGGCGAGGACTTCCAAGGTAATTTTCTCAGAGATATTACCTGAGCCACGAGCAACGCTAAGGAGACAGCGGGAGCGTAGGGAGATTAATGCGTGGCTAAAAGATTGGTGTAGGGAGGAGGGTTTTGGGTTTTTGGAGAACTGGGCTGATTTTTCAGTCGGCTACAGGCTCTTTGCTAGGGATGGGCTGCACCTCAATGATGATGGGGCAGCTGTTTTGGGAGAGAAGATGGCTAGAGGGTTGGAGGAGATTTTAAACTAGGTGTGGGGGGGGAGGGTTCAGTAAAAGATTCAGTGGTAGACAGGTTAGATGAGATAGTGGGCAAAGAAAGGGAAAATGGGGGAGGAGATTTGGCTAGGGATACTGTTAAGGATAGGGAGGACCACATGTCATATGTTCAATATGGTGCGAGTATTAAATGTATGTTTACAAATGCAAGAAGTCTGACTGGTAAAATGGGAGAGCTGGAGCTGCTGGTGATGGAAGGAAAATATGATGTGATTGGTGTGGCCGAAACATGGCTGAATGAGTCGCATGACTGGGCAGTAAATATCAGTGGCTATACTTTGTTTCGGAGGGACAGAGGCAATAGAAAAGGAGGAGGGGTATGTCTGTATGTTAGGCAGGATTTAAAAGCTCATATAAAGGAGGAGGTTATGTTAGAAAATGAGGGGCCAGAAGTCGTATGGGTGGAGTTCTTCACCAATTGTAAAGAATCCAGCAAATTAATTGTAGGAGTATGCTATAGACCCCCTAATGTAAGTGAGGAGGAAGAGACAAAGCTCCTAATGCAAATAGAAAAGGCTGCTAGTTTAGGTAAAGTAATGATAATGGGGGATTTTAATTACCCAGATATTGACTGGAGCAACGGTACTGCTAGATCAGTTAATGGGAGCAAGTTTATAAACTTATTGCACGACAATTTTTTAGCACAGGTTGTTGAGGAGCCTACCAGAAAAAATGCTATTCTTGATTTAGTGATCTCAAATGACCCAGAACTTATAGCAAATGTGCAAGTCATTGAACCCCTGGGTAATAGTGACCATAATGTTATATCTTTTAATGTCTGGTGCAAAAAACAAAAATATACTGGGGCAACAAAAACCATGAATTTTGCCAAAGCTAATTTTAGTGCCTTGAGGGCTGCCCTACAGAGCATTGATTGGGGCATTAGGTTTTCAGCTAAAAACACAGAACAGAAATGGTTGTCCTTTAAAATGATATTAAATCATTACTGTTCTCAATTTATTCCCTTAAGGACTAAACGTAGAAGCTCTAAGAATCATCCTGTGTGGCTTAATACAGAGGTAAAGATGTTAATGGGAAAGAAGAGAAAGGCATTTAAAAACTACAAATCTGTAGGGACAGAAGCTGCATTTAATGAATATAAACACTGTAATAAATGTTGTAGATCAGCAATCCGGAAGGCTAAGAAAAGAAATGAAGAGTTAATTGCGGTGGAGGTGAAAACTAACCCTAAAAAGTTTTTTAAATATATTAATAGTAAAAAGATGCAGGTTGAGAGTGTTGCTCCATTAAATAATGGTATCAGTATGGTTGTAACAGATACAGATAAGGCAAATGTGTTAAATCAGTTCTTTTCTTCAGTGTATACAATAGAGGAGTCTGGGTTCACAGGCTCACTTAATAACTGCACGAATGGTTCAGCTCAATCTAGTCAGTGGCTGACTCAGGATATGATTCAAAAAGCTTTAATACAAATTAATGTAAACAAGGCTCCAGGGCCTGATGGCATACACCCCCGGGTTCTAAGAGAGCTTAGTTCAGTTTTAGACCAGCCCTTATTTCTGATTTTCTCAGATTCACTGTCATCTGGTATGGTGCCTATGGATTGGAGAAAAGCTGATGTTATTCCAATATTTAAAAAGGGATTACGATCTCAGCCTGGCAATTATAGGCCAGTAAGCTTGACATCTGTGGTGGGCAAATTATTTGAAGGCTTGTTAAGGGATCACATACAAAATTTTGTCCTAATGAATGGCATTATGAGCAACAATCAGCATGGCTTTATGAAGGATAGGTCATGTCAGACGAATTTGATTGCATTTTATGATGTGGTAAGTAAGATTCTGGATAGTGGGGGGGCAGTAGATGTGATCTATTTGGATTTTGCCAAAGCGTTTGATACTGTGCCCCACAAACGACTGCTTTCTAAACTAAGGTCTGTTGGGCTTAATGAAGTCGTTTGCACATGGATAGGAAACTGGCTACAGGATCGGGTACAGAGGGTGGTTGTTAATGGGACATTCTCTACTTGGAGTAAGGTTCTTAGTGGGGTCCCCCAGGGCTCAGTATTGGGTCCACTTTTATTTAACTTGTTCATTAATGACTTAGGGGAGGGTGTTGTAAGTAATGTATCAGTGTTTGCAGATGACACAAAATTATCCAGCCCAATTAATTCCATCCAGGATGTGGCATCCTTGCAACAGGATCTTGACAAACTGGCAATCTGGGCAGCTAAGTGGCAAATGAGATTCAATGTTGATAAATGTAAAGTCATGCACCTGGGATGTAAGAATATCCAAGCCACTTATACCCTAAATGGGACTGCACTAGGCAAATCCATTATGGAAAAGGACCTTGGAGTCCTTGTAGATGATAAACTTGGCTGTAGCAAGCAATGCCAGTCAGCAGCATCAAGGGCAAATAAGGTCTTGAGCTGTATTAAAAGGGGCATAGAGTCACGGGAGGAGGGGGTCATTCTTCCACTGTATAGAGCACTTGTAAGGCCCCATCTAGAATATGCTGTACAGTTTTGGTCTCCATCACTCAAACAGGACATTATTGTATTAGAGAGGGTACAGAGAAGAGCAACTAAGCTGGTAAAAGGTATTGAAAATCTTAGCTATGAGGAAAGACTGGCCAAATTGGGGATGTTCACGCTGGAGAAGAGGCGCTTAAGGGGTGATATGATGACTATGTATAAATATATAAAGGGATCATATAACAATCTCTCTAATGCTTTATTTACCAGTAGGTCTTTCCAGCTGACACGAGGTCACCCATTCCGATTAGAAGAAAAGAGGTTCCGCCTAAATATTCGGAAGGGGTTTTTTACAGTGAGAGCTGTGAAGATGTGGAATTCTCTCCCTGAATCAGTTGTACAGGCTGATACATTAGATAGCTTTAAGAAGGGGTTGGATGGCTTTTTAGCAAGTAAGGGAATACAGGGTTATGGGAAATAGCACATAGTCCAAGTTGATCCAGGGACTAATCCGATTGCCATTTTGGAGTCAGGAAGGAATTTTTCCCCCTCTAAGGCAAATTGGAGAGGCTTCAGATGGGTTTTTTGCCTTCCTCTGGATCAACTGGCAGATAGGTAGTTAATAAACAAAAAAAAAAAAAGGTTGAACTCGATGGACATGTGTCTTTTTTCAACCTTACTTACTATGTTACTATGTTACTATGTCTGTTTTGTACCTGTTCACCTCAACTGGAAACACTACAAGGCTCATTGTAATATGCTGTGTAAATAGGTGGCTTGAGGTACAGGTTGCTAACCTGACCTGCATGCAGCGCTGGATCCTATATCTCCGATTGCTGCAACAAGCAATATGGCCTGGGGGGTCACTTCGCACCCAGCCTAGACCAGTTAGAACAGAAAAACAAAAAGATGAAAGCCGTGAGCAGGCCCTTCAGAGCCTTGTTGGCATTTTACCTGGTGAGTACAGTTCTTCTTCTCTGGTATTTGTAGATGTGTGACTGCCGCCTTAACTAATATCTTCTTTTCATAGAATTAGTACAAGAGATTTTAGGGGTGGAGAAATGCCAAAATGTCTGGCAGTCAGCACTGGATTCATTACAGCATCCACAGATTAACAGGTATGTTAATGTAATAATTTGCTTGACAACTTTTTTATGTATTCAAAGCATTAATTATTTCAGCTCCTTTAAATTATGAGCATACGGTGTACAAATATTGCATATGGATACATAGTGGCACAAAGGTTGGAGTGTGTATTCTATAGATATTAGTTCTGTTATCCAGAAAGCTCTGAAATACAGGATGTTTGTCTCCCATAGACTCCATATTAATTAAGTAATTTAAAATGCATAGCATAAAAAGCATATTTCCTTTTTCTCTGCAATAACAAAACAAATCCTATTGGGTTTAAATTAATGTTTAAATTATTTTTAGTAGACGTAAGTTCGAAATTATGGAAATAATGGAAATTTTCCTTATCAGGAAAACCTCTGAGCATTTTGGAGAACAGGTCCCATACCTGTATATTATAGGCTTGTAGTTTTGAAGCAATTTATTTTGCAGTTGTCATCTGGTTAGTGGTTGGTTAATTAAAGTTATAATGGCAGCTGATTTTTATTGTAGATTAAAGGTTTGTTATAAGAAGACTATAAAGAAGATATCCTGGTGCCAGGGAGTGATTAAGCAAAGAAAGAAGTTTTTAGGGACTCTTCATAGCTTATAAAAAATTTTTAAAATGTGGTCACGTGAGCTGAAGGAAACTTCAGAAAAAGGGGAATCTCTTGGTATTATAAAATCACACCTCATTATAAAGCTGTGTATGCAAAAATGTAACTTTATGTAAGATTTTGCAATAATACCTATTTGTAGACAATGTCTGATAAATGTAGAATGGTACAGACTAGTAGGTAAATTTGTTACTAAAGAAGCCATTTTAATGTTTTTAAATGGTACAGTACTTATTGCAGCTATAGACAGGCAATTGTAAACTGTGATGTGTATCATGAATAGCGCTTCTATTTGTAATCTGTCTTTTAGCCAGTTTTTCATCCAAGTACAAATACTTTGTTCCAGGCCAATATTCCCAAATTTAATCAGTAACTTTTTATGTAGTACTCTATCAAATGCTTTAGCAAAATCTAAGTAGATGACATCCACTGCCATCACAAAAGTGTAGACTTCTGCTTACCTCCCATCTTGTATGGCAAGATCTATTACATGTAAAACCTTAATACCAGAAACTTTGATGAAATCTATTTCAGTATTTTATACGTTATTACCCCTTCTAAAAGCTTTCCTACTAGAGATGTCAAACTAACTAAAGGTGGCCATACAGGGGCCGATAAAAGCTGCAGACAGAACGAGTCGGCAGCTTATTGGCCCGTGTATGGGGCCCCCCCCGACGGGCTTCCCTGATTGAGATCTGGCCGAAAATCGGGCAGATCTCGATCGGATGGGACTAAAAATCCAGTCGGATCGCGGCCGCATCTGTTCGTTGATGCGGTCCCGCGATCCGACCACCCGTTACCATTTGTTAGGATCAGATTGTTGGGCCCTAGGGCCCATGATCGGATCAGCCCGATATCGGGGAGAGATCCACTCGTTTGGCGACATTGCAAAACAAGCAGATCTCTCCGTGTATGGCCACCTTAAGCCTATAGTTTTTTCAGTCTTGGAACTGAATCTTTTTTGTCCTGCTCTTATCAACCCCTATATTCCTTTGATGCTATTGGTACCACCCATTTTTGCTTGATTATTTTACTCCTCACAGCATCAGAACCAAGGTTCCAGTAGCATAGCAAAGCATGCCATTAACAGAAGTTTGTTGTGAAGAGTTTGTACTCTTCAGAGGGGTTAATGACATATGGGGAATTAGCAATGTAATATAAAATATACCTAAATTTACTGACATATGTTACTTGTATGAGTTGTTCAGGTTATAAAATGCCATTTAAACCTTTCTTTCTAAACAGGCATTTGGTCTACACTGTATGGGACATACTTCTTGAAAGCGTGACTATAAATTCTTCCCCAGAAACGGATACATTTTCCACACCTGCTTGTCCCTAGATTTCTATGGAATGAAGCCTAGTAAGAAGGAAGTCAAGCAATTTGGGGAGGTAATATCTTTCTGTGAATATTCCCCATGATTTCTGTAGAAAATCGCAGAAAATCTCAAGTACAAAGTCCTGCTTTAATCAAGTAAACTGTAGCTTTGAGAGTTTTTAAAACTCCATAAAAATATTGGTTTCCACTATTCAGAATCTAAATTTGCTGTAGTATTTGTCTTAAGGTGGCCATACACTGAGAGATCTGCTCGTTTGACGATGTTGTCAAACGAGTGGATCTCCCCGATATGCCCACCTTGAGGTGGGCAATATCGGGGTGATCCGATCGTGGGCCCTAGGGCCCAACGATCGGATCCTAACTAATGGGAAACGGGTGGTCAGATCGCGGGACCGCATCAACGAATAGATGCGGCCGCGATCCGACGGGATTTTTCGTCCGATCGAGATCTGGCCGACTTTCGGCCAGATCTCGATCGGTGAAGCTCGTCGGGGGGCCCCATACACGGGCCAATAAGCTGCCGACACGGTCTGTCTGCAGCTTTTATCGGCTCGTGTATGGCCACCTTAAGCCATAGGTCCTTGTTTTCCAGACATTGGGATACTAAGTGGACCCCAGTATTCCCAGGTTTGAAGGCACTACTGAAAGTGGCACTACTGAAAGTGGCACTGTCAACTTTAAAATGATGGCAGTACAGTAATTCTTGCATTTACTGGTCTTCTGGTACACCACTGAACCGGAAGCAACTGTCTTAACGTGCATGGTTAAGCAGAAGCACAATGCTTCTACTGAATATGGATCAGAAAATGTGAATTAAAGCATAATCTCTGAAAGCTCTGTTTTTTCACATGTTGTATTTAACAGTTACCAGTTAGAACTACCAGTGAACAAGTGGTACCTTCCAAGTGAACAAGTGGTTCAGAATGTATATATATATATATATATATATATATATATATATATATATATATATATATATATATATATATATATATATATATTATATATATATATATATATATATATATATATATATATATATATATATATATATATATATATATATACATTCTGAACCACTTGTTCACTTGGAAGGTACCATATATATATATATATATATATATATATATATATATATATATATATACATATATATATATATATATATATATATACATATATATATATATATATATATATATAGACACACAAATACAAGAGGTCATCTGCACTCAACCCATTATCAATATATTTAACACAGAGACATTTTGTGCATACTGCTACTAAAAAATGCCTTACCTTTTATACAAAACAGGGATTGTTTGTCCATATATTGCAATATATTTAAGCTGGCCAACTACGTCAAAGTCATCCCATATCTGGCCAGTCCTATGCTCAATTTTTATCTGATTCATTAAGAATTCTATTGCTTCATTATATATTTTACAAAGGGACTAAGTTTTACCTGCAACTTACTAGCTGCTTTCAAAGTAAAACTCCCAAACTTGTTTGCCCTTTTATTAGACACCAGTGGGATCATTGTAAAATGTAAAATGAAGCAATAGGATTCTTAATGAATCAGATGTAAATTGAGGTAAGGCATTTTTTAGTAGCAGTATGCACAAAATGTCTCTGTCTTAAATATATTGATAATGGGTTGAGTGCAGAGGACCTCTTGTAGTTGTCTATATGTATTTTGTGGTCAAAGCCTCATTGCACCCCCGCCTAATGGTTTTTAAAAAATTGTGGTGAGCACAACTTTTCCTTGTTTGTTAGATAGATAGATAGATAGATAGATAGATAGATAGATAGATAGATAGATAGATATTCTTCTTGCCAGTCATTTATTTTGAGTGCACTTTATAATTAGAATGGATATGCTTGTATATTCTGAAGGTTCTTGAATCTCAACATGGAGCTCAGCTGTTCACTAATTATCACACATTGTGTATTTTCTTATTTTTATTGCACTTTTCTCTCACATTTATCTTCTTTATCCCTGCAAGGTTATTTTTGATCTCTCGTACTCCCAGTTCAAAATATTTTGACACACAATACCTAGGTATTGGCATGATACGGACCTCCGTATTATTCAAAGACCTGAAAACATAAGTAATTGCAATGGTTTGCATGCTTTAAAAAAATTCAAGCACCACAACATTTTCAGCGATCTAGCACTTCAACTTAAGCTCAAAATCTTGACACATGAAACAAAAGAAAATGGTGACTGAGCTACAGTACCATGGCGTGATATGTACATTACAATAACATATTCCAAATAAGC
Organism: Xenopus laevis; assembly: GCF_017654675.1. Taxonomy (NCBI): domain Eukaryota; kingdom Metazoa; phylum Chordata; class Amphibia; order Anura; family Pipidae; genus Xenopus; species Xenopus laevis. Next base: position 57,579,660 of record NC_054384.1, read on the forward strand.
AAGATATATTTGATGCATTGCTTTATATTACAAATAAGTTTTGTAAACGATTATCGTAACAAAAGAACCTTGATTTTTCATACATTAGGGACCAGTGGTAAACATATAAAAGTTAATTGCACTTAGAAACATTATTCTGCCCTAAATTAAAAATTAAGCTATGTTTTTGGAAAGATTATGTAAATGTGTTTCTTGGGCATTTCATTTTGATCCAAAGATAATGGTTTGATAAGCAAATTTTCTTTGTACCCTGTACAAAACTGGCAGAAATTTGTACGTAAGTATAGTTGAGACATTGTAACAGAAAGCAAAGGTTTCTGGGGGGTTTTTCCTTTGTTTTTTTTCCATTAGATATTGTTCTCATATAGAAGTGAAAGTAATTCTCTTTTTGTAATAGTGCTGCTGCCTTGCGGAACTGTCACCTCGGAAAAAAAAGATGCAAATGCAAAAATGCACTATATGCTGCTAAATACCATGCTCAAAGCCACATATTTCACCTGATCTTGCTCATCCCCACAGCATGTGTCCCATAACCCTTCTCATTTTAGCCTGTAAGCTTATTCTGGCAGAGATCCCTTTACTTCTTGTACTGTTTTTTTTTTTTTTGTATGTAATCTGTAATGTTCAGTGTATATAACCATTTGTTGTATATTGTTGCATAATATGTTGGTGCTTTATAAATATGTGTTACTAATAAATAACTACTTGAGTGCAATATTCAGTAAATGCAGTTGATTTGCTCTGTATATAATAGATATATCCTACATGTAGGGTAAAATGTAGATGTAATATCTGATAAAACTTGGAGTAGTTTCTGGTGTTATATGAGTGCTAAATGTAACTGCATTCCCAACCTAATGGAAATGTAAATGCAGGCTGGCTAAATTGCATTTTATATTTATTCATGTACTATATTTATTTAATGGAAGACATTGTTTACAAGATAATCAACAATCTAAACTCATAATCAACAAAACTGTGTTTCTCATTGCTTTATGATTGTACAGTTACAGTCGCTCACAAAGTAACCCATAGCGACCAATCAGTTATTGGCTTTTTTCTGTCAGCTTTAGGTTGAAGTGAAAGCAATCATCTGATTGGTTGCCATGGGTTACTGCCCAGGTACAAATTTGCCCAGTGTTTCTAAATGAGCCCCACAGTGTTTTTTTGCAGAGCTTTTCTGAGCTATAGAAGTGACCGCTATATGTACAGTTTGTTTAAAATATTGTGTTGCTGAATAGGAATGCCTGCTTTTATTAATTAGTGAATGTATTGTCAATTTCTACTGTTTTGTTCACTTGCCTGCTTATGCTCCAGCAATGCTTCTAAAGACCACCAGTAATAAAAGGACAACATTTAAAAATTAATTGTTTTTGAAGACTTGAACGTCATTTCACTTGAAAAGCAAGACCACGAGCTGCGGGTTTTTCAACCATCATCCTTTTGAAAGAATAGTCTTACTTAATTGTACTGTTCATTGTACTATTTTTGATGTCCTGTAAATGTAAATAGTATTGACTGACTTGGCCGTCCTTAACAGTTGCTACAGAACTTTACTGCTGTTCAAGTGAATAGAAATAATGAGTTGTGTCTATAAAGGTGCAGCATATGGCAGTAGCTGTGACTTCCATAGTTAATACATTCTCAATATAAAATAATTGTCCTAAGATTTCACTTGTCGGATTGTGATTTATTACTGCACCTTTCTTAAAAATTTCGTTGTGGACCATACATTCAGTGCTTAATAGTTATAGTTACCTATTCCCCAGTACACTGATACAGGTACAGTATGGGACCTGTTATCCAGAATGCTCGGAGCCTGGGTTGTCTAGAAAATCATCAAATAAACCCAATAGGCTGGTTTTGCTTTCAATAAGGAGTAAATTATATCTTAATTGAGATCAAGTACAAGGTACTGTTTTATAATTACAGAGAAAAAGGATACATTTTTTTAAAATGTGGATTTGATTATAATGGAGTCTATGGGAGACAGCCTTTCTGTAATTCAGAGCTTTCTGAATCATGGGTTTCTGGATAACAAATCCCATACCTCTATTTTGCTCTATTATTGGGGGCCTTATAGCTTTGACTGCATCAGTTTAATCATTTTATACAGATATTACTATGCATTACCCCCTAAGTTGGTGCAGTAGGATTTTACTTGGTCATACAGTAAAGTGTTTGTCTACTATAATTGTTCAAAAACACTAATTACTAACATCTGAGAGATCTGCATTGTTTTATTCACATTCTAGACCTGCATAACCTAATAAAGGATCCCTGTCATTTTCAGCAGAGGGTTTTTTTTCCATAGTGTGGTTAAAAAAATCTATATATATTATTTTTATTTTCTTAGTGTAGGCTTTAAGTCCCCATGTAATATTACACTGATTGAAGCAGAATGTGGAAAACAACTTAATAAATAAAACAAGGTGGGACCTACAACATTAAGTTTTGTCATTTGCATAAACGAACACAATATATTAAATGATGTTGCCCCTTAACTTAAGTGTCATCTACAGAGTTCTAAGAAATTCTGTGCTTCCCACCTGCCCTATGAGCTATGGCAGAGTGTTGTTTCACGTATATTTATACTGTCTTGAAATCCCTTTACATATTCTTAAAGGACAAGGAAAGTCTAAAATAGAATAAGGCTAGAAATGTTGTATTTTCTATACTAAACATAAGCATGAACTTACTGCATCACAAAGCCTAATCAAACAAATGATTTATGCTTTCAAAGTTGGCCACAAGGGGCTGTCATCTTGTAACTTTGTTAAACATCTTTGCCTGACCCAGACTGTGCACATGCTCAGTGTGGTCTGGGCTGCTTAGGGATTGTCATAAACAAAGCTGCTGTTCATAAGTATGATTGTTTCCCTGCTCAGCAGTTAGGGACCATCTGACAATTCCTATCCACAGCAGTAAATGAAGAGAGAATTTCACTGCATACAGTCAGGTTTCTTATAAAAATGGTACACGTTTTTTAATTAAAGTATATTGGAGATAGGTGTCTTTTTCATTAAAGGAAGTAAAAATGGGATTTTATTTTTTTGCCTTTCCTTGTCCTTTAAAGGGGTGTGCTATTTCCACTTTCAGAAGGGGGTCTCTGACCCCAGCAGCCAAAAAGCTTTTGCTCTGTGCAGCAATGCTCAAGCAATCTTAATTAGGCCCCTTAAATTTGCCATAGGTATATGTGTATATTTATATATGTGACTGGTTTTATAGATCTGTATAGGAATGATGACAAAAGTATAGTGTGAGTGTTTTAAAAAAATGTTTCAAGAATAGTGTGCAAATATGCAAACTGACTTTTTAAATAGCTAAAGCAGTTCAAAAAAGGCGCCAAAATGACATCAGTGTTAATTAATTACATCCAATAAAATTTTCTCTCATTAAAATATGGCATTCAACTGAATGGTGCACACAGCTTAAAACTCATATAAAGTGCAATATGCCTTGTCACCAGTAGATGTCCATCGTGCTTATTAAAAGTCTATTCATAAAAAAATCTGTGTATGATTCATCTTGTAAAACATAATGTGCAAAAAGATACAATATTACAATCTAAAAACAAATCCCTTTTGTAAAATATGTTACTTTCTATACAATATATGGAACTGCAGAATCCCTTAAAACCATTTACCTCAGACTGATATTCACTTTAGACCGATATCTATTTTAACATAATTTCAAGTAAAAAAACACCCGAATATCATTTGCCAATTCAGACCCTTTGGTGTTACACAATTTAACTAATGGATCTAAAAGGCTTCTTTTTATAACAGTTAATTTTTTATGTCTCCACCCCTGTGCCAAGGCCTGACATAATCAATCCTCATATACCTTAATGCCACTGTATCATTCTTGGTCTCAGCCCAGTGTTTTGCTGCGCAATATTGTGTTTCTTTTTACATCCATCAATGTAGTGGTCCACGGCTGCCCAGATACCTGCTCCCTTCCGGTGCAAGTGTCCTAGCGCTGACAGGGGGGCTCTTATTAGTATGCACCTTTGGTTTGGGATAACATTTTTGTCCAACAGGTGCCCTTTAAGCTTTTTTGGGTTAACTGCATTAAGATGAGTCAATTCACTAAGAGAGGCCAAATTAAGTTGTCAGTGAGAGAAGTTTAGCAGTAGCTAGAGAAGCACAGTTTGTGTGGGAGGGTCTTCCAGATTTTTAAAGGGAAAGTAAACCGAACTGGTACTCGCCACACAGATCAAGATGGAAAATTTAAACACCAGATTGTATTCACTGTACACACCAGAGGCTTTCCAATCAGGCACACACATACACACACACCAGCATTTCCTTCTTCGGACATGTTTATTACACATTTTCCTTCAAACCAGTTTCTCTTGAAGTAGGCACACCTTCTTTAGGACTTTGGATCCCACCTAACCGCCTAATGGTCCGGTATATGCTCCACCCGTATCCCCTTACTCTCCAATAGTGGCCAGATACCCTCAGAGTGATACCCCTCCACTTATCCAGGTTATGCCCTCTTTTATCCAAATCCTGGGCTGAAGCCTTGGTGTCCTTCCTACCTAGTCCTAAAGTTTCACTGGTTCCCTCACTTACATGTCAGGGGTATCCATTACACTTAACTTAAAGGACTCTGCTTCCCTCTAGTGGTGATTTACATTCTAACAAATACATTTCACACACATGCACATTTCGTCACACAAAAAGATTACACCATTCCCACACACAACACTCTTCATCCTACACATCCCCTTATAAGTTGTCAATAAATTGTCTTTCACATCTCCAGTCTGTTCTAAATGCTTCTTAGAGTAATTTATTTACAAGTATGGCTGCACACCTGGTACTCTAATATGTGTGTTTCCTTCACTGGCTCCAAATCTGCTTTCAAATCAAATTAAAATTAATAAAGAAAACTAACACTCACATACAAGGCCCTTAGTATTGAAGCCCCTCCCTATATTACAGCACTGACTTCAAAATACACTTCTTCATGCTTCTGACTTTGGCTTCTCCATTAAAACCCAACGATCCCTAAATGCCCACTTGTTTAGAAAAGTATATTAGGTGCCTCTTGATATATCAGAAATCAACTTAACAGAAATCACTGGTTTCACCTATATTATTCAGCATAAAACTGACATTATTGGGTGTCCCTGTTGTGTAGATGGAAAGATGTTAGCGTCTATGAATCTCTAGAGTTCTTATACCATTTGCTGTTGGCAATTAGAGGGCAATTTTTTTGTAGCAATGATATAGTGCTACTTTCAGGAAAGTTTTGTCTAGGGGGGTTTTATTTATCAAAGTATGATTTTATCTCAACATTTTCTGCTACAAACTCCAATCAAATCCGCTCTGTTTTTTTTACGTTTATTTATTATTACATTTTCCCAAAAATTTGCTTTGCGGGAAAAAATCCAGTTTGAAAGTTGCAAATTCATCCCACCTAAGTTTTTCTGCATTTGTTAGAAACTACAGTGTCACATCGGCAAGACATTAAAGCCTCTTAAAAAGCAGTACTCTGGTCTGAAATTGGACTTTCATTAAGAATCAAAGAAATGTTGCTGCTTGGTCAACCTCTTAATAAGGTCTGGTGATGCAGAACAAAACAAAAGACATTGTTAGGGTTAAGGCACACAAGGTTGCAAAATCCTTTACACTGCACTTAACACAGGAAAATAGTTTCCCTCCCCCAGATCTCCCTTCTGGCGTGGGCATCATAGCACTCACAGGTGCAGTTTGGGCTCTTTTAGTCTGCATCTTTGGACTGAGAAACAATTTTCCTTTGATATGAGCCCTTTAGTTTTCATCACTCCATAGTGGTAGTGGCAAGTGATTGTGCTGACATGAAAATGGTGCGAAAATTGCGTCCAGATAGGGAGGGGGACCCAGCTCCCCTGTGGATAACACAGCAACCCCCAGCACATAATCAAACACCTTGATAACCCCCTAACACATATTAGGGAAGGTAAAATAGAGCAGGATACAGGGAAACCTATCAGGACTACTCAGATGAACAGTTCATGCTGTGCTACATACAGTGACACAATGCTGGTGTACCTCCAGCAGTTTGTATGAGAAGGTGTGAACAGATGAACAAAGTGGGCACTTTCAGTCTTGGTCTGAGCTGTGAACAGTACAGGGCTTTAGGGGTTGGAAACAATAGAGGTGTCACAGGTGTGAAGAATGCAGGGGGGGAGTAAAGGTGTGAACAATCAGGGTCGAACTGGGTCGGCGGGACACCTGGAAAAAACCCGCTGGGCCAGACCTGCTCCACTGGCTGCTGCACAAAGAACTTCACTGCGGCGGCTTTCATGCTGGAAAGGTAATGTGCACTGGCCCCTCTGATTTTTTATTCGGACATAGCACAGTCTTGTTTAGTCACTGCTTAGGCAATGAGCAAATGAGGGCAGGGTCTATAAAAAGCCTTCCCTGACTGTTTATAGGTAGGGAAACAACATAAAAGTTACCCCCTACCATTGCTGGACCAAACCGGACACCCTGTATGTACCCAGTTTTACTGTGGTTTCCGTAACATGTGGACAGCTTTGCCTTTCATTGAATTACACAGTTGATCTCATAATGGCTTACAGGTACAAATTTGTAAGAAAAGGTTTTCTTTTGAAGAGCAATTGCTTAGTAAATTACGACATTGTTTTATTAGGAGTGTATGCAGTTGCATTTAGTCATTTGTTGTCAGTCCAATAAGAAATAACCTCTATTTTTAGCTACCAGACCCCTATCAGTTCTAGTTTATCCTTCCTTTAGTATATTACTAAACGGTATGTCTGTGCCATGGCTTGCATCTCTCAGGGTCACACAAAGCATCACTGAGTATATAGCAAAACAAATGAGTTATTTCTAAGTTATGTAGAAAACTGGGTTCATAGAATGACCTTCACATGTGAATAGTCTCTTGTGGTTAAAATTATATAAAATATTACATAGTAATAAAAATATTGAATTGAATGGGAAGGTTTCATGCTATATTTTCAGCAAAGTTAAGTTAACCAGGGTAAACATGCCTTTGTGATGCCAGTATCAGCTATCAATATGTAAGGCTATATATGCTTTATCAATTATACGAATAACAGCAAGCAGTAAAAAAAAAAATGCACAGGATTTGAGCATCCATTCCCCTGACTACATTAGCTATATCCCAGTGGAAAAAATTAACAGCACTTATGTCTATTCCATGTTTGTAGTTCAGTCACTCATTAACCCTATTGAAATCTACAATGTATTAGTTGATATACAGTAAGTACAAATTCACTGCTCTTGTATAGTCTAATAATGGGGTCATTCTTAACAGCTAGTTTTCTTCAACTGTAATGAACTTTTCTTTGCATTTAATGCTTTTGGATTATTAAATGTTATCAGTTGTTTGCTTATATACATAGATAAATACCTGGGGCTTATACCAGTGTAGTGCACCGTTCTCTAACTATGAGCTCCACTCCCAATATTGTGCTCCAGATGAGACCTTAAATCTTATGGAGTAAGCTCTCGCAAACGGTGTGGAGGCAGGGTGTAGTGTAACTGTAACTTGATGCAGGGTGCAATAATTGGGCGCCAGTGGTTCTTATAACTTAACCAAATAACCTATTTCTTAATCAGGAACATCCACACTGGAGTGCACATGTATATAACAACCAGGATTATACATCACTAGTGGATAGGCAAACACTTACAGCACCTTTGGTCAGTATCAGTCCCGCAGGGAAGAGAACATATGCCACAGAAGTTGCTCGGGGCACCCCCAGCTTTCAGCCTTTTCCCTAAGCGGAACCTGAGGGGAATCTCTACATCCCTAGGTCTGTACACTTAGTCCCTACTTCTGGGCAATTAGTACCCGGGATCATAACCCCATTCACAATCTTTGGAGGAGCCTCAAACTTCCCAGCTAAATAAACTGTCACTCCTAGAGTGACCTCAAAGTAAGTAGCCTCTCCTGGCTAGACCTAATCAGTCTAGGTTCCACTGGAGTCCTGTGTGCCTACTCAGGCCAGGACTAACACTAAATGGACCCCGAGTGCATGGCTGCTCAGGACTTTTTACTTTAGCACAGTGCCATCTACTGGTCACTATTGTGAACACCAAGGGGCATAGCTTTAAACATGGAATAGGAACAGATCCCCCCCCATCTAACTGTATTTTAGGACCCAGGTAGGCATCTATAACACTATGGGACTGCCTGCTAAATAATACTGGGAGACAAATTCACCATTTAACCTCTCTGGGTTAAATTGCCCCAATGGCTTTAAATCCCTACCCTTTCTCCCCTTTCTAGTTGCTGGGCAAAAGCCCATGTATCTAGTTTAAGTATTTACATAGCCAGTGTTATTGGTCAAGAGGTGTTATGACCACTTCCTACCACACTTCAATTTAGTGTTTCAAAAGGGGTGGATCTTCCTCTTTGGCTGCTGGTGTCCCAACCATCTGTATATGCCCATTGAGCCTGGGTACACCAAGGCCCAGTAAAGCCATTACCCTAAAGGGACAAGCACCGTTAGTGTCTGAGTCGGGGTCAGGGAACCCCATGAACGAGGTTAGCTAGTACAGGTTATATCTGTTATGGACTCTCTAGGAGAGTAAAATTAGAGAGTACAGATAACAAGAGCAGCTTTGTACTCCATCAAGGATCTGTAGATTGCCTTTAGTGAAGGGACCACAGTTGCATAGGATGTCAGGCTTAGACACTATCTGCCTGGTGATGTTTCTTACTGCTAGACTACAATGCCTTATGGGAGTCATATTCATCAGCTGTGCCATCCTTTGTCTGTTTCAGCCTGCTAATACTACTTGCATTAACCTCCCGACTGTAAGTAAATCTGTGGTCATTTGTCTAGAACAAATAAACTTGTTACTCCTTTGTTTCCCCATAAGAACCTCCTGGCATCCATTATTCATATTTTTACTGCACAGTGGCCTAAGAGTTCTAGTTACACTACACCATTCCTGATATCTTCCACTTAACGAAGGCCCTAGCCTGAAGTGTTTGAGTCACATGTAACCCATGCTCCTCTCACTAGCTCCTCTCCTTTTGGTCTGTATACCCCAAGATAGCATTGCACTCCTACACTAGATTTCTTAGAAATTGCTCAGGTCAGAGCTTTAAGCTTTAAGAGTGTTTTAGTGAAGAGTTTAAGCACTAGGGAATGGGATTTATATGAACGATCTATATTTGCAAAAGTGCAGATGTATTGTAGTGCTGATATATTATTGAATATTATTATTAATACAGGTATGGGATCCACAATCCAGAAATCTGTTATCCAGCTCAGAATTATGGGATGGCAATCTGTCATAAATCTATTTTAATTAAATTTAAAAAATATAAATATTTTCCTTTTCTCTGTAATAACGAGTAAAGAGTACCTTGTATTTGATCCCAAAAGAATACTATTGGGTTTGTTTATTGTTTCAATTGTTTCTAAGTAGACTTAAAGTATGGTAATCCTAATTACAAAAATACTCCTTATATTGAAAACCCCAGGTCCTGACCATTTTGGATAATAGGTCCCATACCTGTACATTAAAAGAGGGCATGGTGGCTTGGGTCGGATTGGGTATCCAGGGCCCACTGGGGCTGCAACTCAAAGGCCTCCCTTGCAACAAAATCCCCTGATATCTGCCCTTCATCTCCACCCCTGCTACATCACACAAGTTTTTACCTCAACTTTCTGTGAGAGGAAGCGTTTACATTGCCATGGGGAGCAGAACTGGGTCACAGTCCCCCCCCCAGCCCAGTCTAACCCTCGCAGTGGCTGATGCATATTGTTCCCTTTACTGCCATCCTAGCTGAGACACATGGCCTTTTTAATTTCGTTTATGCTTTTACTTTGTCGTTTATTTAGTTCTTTTAAATCCCTTTTTGGTACAGTGATCGTTGCAATATCTTTTCCAAAAAATTTCTGTATGTTGGGGAGCAACTAACATATTCTCAATCATTCAGGCTGTTAAGATATGTATTAGTGTGTGCTCTCACACAGATCCCATAGTAATCTGATACTGACACAGTGGCAAGATCTTTGATCTTTTCCTAATGCAAAAGTGTTAATAAAGTTATGTCTTCTTGAAGCAAGAGAAGCATGGTGTCTGTGTGCAGTTTCTCCACTGTCAAAAGAAAGCTGCAGGTTCATGTGAGATTGAGCTACCTTTTATCCCATCTCTTAAAGGAGAAGGAAACCCAGTCGGTGCAAAAACCCTCCCCCCTGCAGTGTGTTGCCCACCCTCCCTCCTCCCCCCGGGCCTACCTGTCCCGCTGGGCAAATGTCCCTAACTTGTTACTTACCCTCGCAGGTCCGGTCCACGGAGTTCACAGGCACCATCTTCTTCCACAAGATCTTCTTCCTGCTGTAACCGGCGCTTTGGCGCATGCGCAGTAGGAGCATTTCGCCGGTACGTAGGGTTGCCACCTTTTATAAAAAACATTTACCGGCTGCTGGGGGGCGGGGCCTCAAATGGCGGGATGTGATGTCAAAAGGGGCGGGGTGGGGTGGGTCACGCAATGGATACACGTGGACGCTAGAAGAGGCAAAAGAAAAGGTAAGTTGCAGGGGATTGGGGGCAGGCCAAGGGCTCCTTTTGATCGTATTACAAATTTACCGGCAGCTACATTGCCGGTAAATTTGTAATACCGGTCCCGGCCTTGGCAGGTATTTTACCGGCTAGGCCGGTAAAATACCGGCCGGGTGGCAACCCTACCGGTACGGATCTACTGCGCATGCGGCAAAAGTCACGAAGTTTTCCAATTTCACTTCGTGACTTTTGTCGCATGCGCAGTAGATCGTACCGGCAAAATGCTCCTACTGCGCATGCGCCGGTCAAAGCAGGAAGAAGATCGCTTGGAAGAAGATGGTGTCGGTGAACTCTGTGTACTGGACTGGACCTGCGCAGAAGGTGGCTTTATTGCTGGTGTGTAATATTTTGAGTGCCCCCTACTAAAATGTATAGATAATACAGAGCAAATGATTAATACATATGCAAGCCCCTATTATACTGTTAACCTCAGCAGGCTACCTAAAGGCAAGGGCACATGAGGAGATCAGTCACCTTTGATAAGTCTCCTCTTCTAAGTGGTAAAACATATGCAGCTCTTTGTTTTTCTGAAGTCACCTGAAGTTCCGCGGTAATCGATTGAGTTTCAGATCTCCAGTATTTTATTGTGCCTGTGGCTTACAGATTGGCTGATGTATTAATGTAGCTACTCTAGGGACACATAGGATTAATAGCGTTTATGGCTTTAATTCCCTACAGTGCTTCAGTGTAAGGACCACTCATCGGGGCTCCTTCCTGCTTTAGCGGCACCGGCAAGATGGTGGCACCCAGGTGACAAAAGTGGCACGTTCTGACTCCAATGCATCAAATTTGCACAGCGTCATGACTCCTGAACATGCAATGTCAATGCATGTGATGCATGACATCATCACGCTCGTTTGACGCAAAAATCAGCCTTTAAAAGATGCTAGAGACTTGAAGACCTTCCGCGTTTATAGGCTTAACTTATATATATGTATTATATATTATGTATTCCTGGGTGCATTATTACTACTTCTGACCATGATTCCTGACCTTGGCCTGTTATATACTAAGAACCTTGCTGCCTGAACTGACCTCTGCCTGGATTGACTTTGATACTTCTTAACCCCTTGGATACTGTGAACTGTGTCCTAAGTGGAACTTTCGGGCCCTGACATTCAGTTCCTCATTTCCCTAGTTCACTAATTTCCATATTTGTATAATTGGCCCATAGGTTTACAACCACTTCCTGACATACATAGAGGCTTGTATCAAAAAGGCCCAGTAAATGTTCCATTGAGCCTAGCATCAACAAGACCCAGGAAAGGTTCTGTCCTAGAGAGCCCATACCTCTAAAGTCAGGGAGCAGGGACCCCATGAATGAGGTCCAGCAAGTACACAGAATAGAAACTGTTATAGGAATCTCTAGGAGAGTAAGACAATTTTAGCTAGTAAGAGCAGCCTTGTGCTCCTCCAAGAAGAATATAAGGGAGTCGCTTTCCCCTAAGCTCTGCTGTGAATAGACTGCAGTACTGACAAAGGAATCAGACTGTATTTTATCCCTATTCCACGGTAGGGGATCTGGACCATATGAGGTATCAACAAACTAGAAAGTGAACCTTTCAACTACCCAAGCTATTCTTACAGTGGTGCTAGCTTGTCTCTACTAAAACCTGAGACTGGAATTTATATAGCAAGCACCACTACTGTGAGTAACAAACCCCTGTTGTACTCTCCTGTGTGCAAATAAATATTGCTTAGCAAATCCATAAATCATGTTTTTAGGATAATAGCACACAGGTCTAGTTTGGTTGCTTTAAGCACCAAAATTGGGCTTGAATGGAAATCACCAGTGCATGTGTCCTCACTTGTCAGATGATATTAGCCTGGAAATATATCATGCGACTTCCATTCAAGTGTATGTATGCAGTTTTCATTGCTTTACCACTAAGTTCCTTTAGTAAGCCTCCCACATATACCATTATCTTTTATTCTCTGTATTCCAGCAGGAGGAGGTAGTAGGTTTTACTAAAATTTGGTATAGCAAACAGTGTTACATCCCTGCTCGACCCACCTTGAAGAGCCCATAGTAATTGTTTGGGAGGTGCTCAGTCTGAAGGGCAGTTAAATTTGGTTAAAGTTCTCATTTGCTTTTTATAAATTCTTAGGAAGCCCTTTATGGTCATTGTAACACTTAGGGTAAACATGTCTTTACCCCCCAGATAGGTTTTGTTAGTGTAGCTGCATGGTATATGTTAAAGGGGCCCTGAACACAACTTGAACCTCAAAGGGGTCCCCAGAGAGGAGAGTGAAGGCCTCATCAGCCCCAGTATTCTGCACATGAGAACCTCACAGTAGTGATAAATATCTTTATAGGCCTCTATGAATTGAAACTAGGTATGGGATTTATTAACCAGACTACTTGGGACCTGGGGTTATGTAGAGAAAGGCTCTTTCATTAATGTAAACCACCACTATGCATTAATGCTGCCAAAAAAATGTAACCATTAATAATTATGCAATGTGCACATATACAGCTTTGCTTACATGGTAATGATTTAGTATTAGAGAGAGAAAAAGAAAACAGATAAACACTGTGGGAAATGCAATGCCATATTTCAGAAAGAATGGATTTCTGGATATTTGATTCTGTACAAGCAGTGCTTGAATTGGGAACAAAAAGGTGAAGGGATGGTGTGTGTGGCATATGTAGCCACGCCCACAGAAAAATCACCACTGAAACTGAGTTACTGGCGCGCGGAGTGCAAAGCAACATTTTTGTAAGTGACCACGCCCCCAACTAAATCAGGAGGGCATCGTGGCAATTTCATGTATAAATACCCCATAACCCATAGCAGGCTGGCACAGAGGCAATTTCATATATAAATGAATGCAGCCTGTCAGGAATTGTACTCACACATGGTAAAAAAAAGCTGTAGTCATTTCTCTGTCCTGCCATATATCATGCTTTGATCTTCCCCATTGTGTCTCTGTCCTGGCCACAAATCAAGTTGAGATCTTGCTCCTCTGCAAAGTGCATATTTTACTTCTGTGCTCCCACCTCAGTCTTTGTACTTTTCATTCTTCTCCCTCTGACTTCTGCCTTATTTAAAGTTCTAAAGTACTAAAGTTCACTGCTTATTTTCCATGTGGTGCTGTTTTAACTTCCTGCCCATAAAGTTTTACATAATACTGCGAACCAATATCCTTTCGATTATATAATTTTAACCATCATAATCATGTTTAAGCAGGCATTTCTAATCTTTAAAAAAGCCATGCTTTTTTTTAGGCAAAGCTCATATTGGCCTGCATTTGGACTTACAAGTTAATTAATTTGCTTATGCTCCTATTTAATTTAAGGTGTGCTAATCTTAATACTTCCCATTTATTAATCATTGGCTACAATAAAAAAAATATAACAAAGTAGCTTTTTTAAAAATTGGAAATGCCAGCTAAAACTTGATTTGTTAAAATTACCTGGAAAATGAGCAGTGAGTAAAATATAGTATCAAATAAGGCTGACGTCAGAGGGAGAAGATGGAAAAGTACAGTGACTGAGAGGGGAGGTGAGCGCACCAAAGTAAAATATGTGCTTTGCAGAGGAGCACTAAATAACAAGTACAGAGAGGGGGGAGGGAGGCTTGAGGAAGGAGATATGAAAACAGTACAAAAGACAAGGAAGAAGAACAAAAAACTAAAGTCGGAAGGAGATGGAAAAATACAATGACTGAGGGGGAGCACGGATCACAGAAGTAAAATACGTACTTTGCACAGCCAAGATCACAACTTTATTTGTGGCCAGGACATAGACATGATGGGGGAGATCAGCTCATTATAAATGGCAGGAGGGAGGAGTTACTACAGCTGTGTGAGTGCACCAGTACAATGCAGGCAGGATTCAATTCATTTCCGCAACCTTCCGTGTTCCGTCAGAAATGACAACCTGTACTGATGTACAGCATGTAGCCAGCTGAGCTAGGGTAAATAAAGTGTTTCTTACATGGCCGTTGTTGGAGGCGAGTGGGTGGCATCTGTTTTCCACAAAGCCCGATTCTCACCTCAGAGCAGCAACAGAAGACAGTCCAGTCCAGACACAGGTGCTGCCAACTGAACCGGACTTTCACTTTGCGCGCTTAATAAGAGCTGTGCAGCGATTGGAGGGGAGGCAGGTCAATGGCTTACTGTTATCCAATCACTGCAGGCCTTGACCGGGAAGGCTAAAGCAGGACAGAATAATGAAAGGTCAAGCACTGGACGCTTGACGAGAAGTAAAAAAAATGTTGGCAACATGCGCAGAAAAGCTCCGGTATGCACAATCTTTGCATCCCGTCTGGCGGCATGGCACGCCGCATCCCGCCCCAATTCCAGCAATGTGTACAAGTCTTAGTCATTTCTAACAAAATCTAAACTGAATTGACAGCAAAACAGAAATGCACTAACATGATAATTAGCAGCTAACAAGCATAATTGCTTCTCTTGCCTGAAATGTGCCTTAAGTGGCAGTTTTACTTATTTGCGTCCTGTCTTGTACAAATGCTTCAGCCACTTATGCTTATCTGTTTGATTAATGAGCCTTCATAATCACATTATAATGCAGGAAAACAAAAAACAACTTGCTTTTTATCTTAAACATGTAACAGCTAGAACTATGCTGTAGTTTTCTCTTATTTAAGAAAATAATAAAGAATATATTGTAAAATTAGTAATTCCTAACCCTATAGCTGTAGCAGGTCAATACTCTCAATCTGTATGAACTCTGTATTATCAGTTGAGTTATAATCAGCCAGATATAGATTGGACATGTTTGAAAACCAATGTCAGTCTGAGGTGTCCAGGGCCCATCAAACATGTTTAAATTTCAATTCTCCACTGTATCTCAAAGATACAGTATATTATACTATCTGGTAGTCTTCTACCAGAATTTACTATAAAGTGCATGTTATTGTGCTTTATATATATACATACACAAGGCAGGGATAACCCCTCTTCTTTTTGCAATAGCATTGGAACCACTGGTGATCTGCAACTCTGAAGACATATTTGATCTTAAGCTGGGTCGACTCATAGAAAAAATGTAATTGTTTGCCGCTGACAACTTATTATACCTTGCCAACCCCCAAACAGATTTGGAGACTGCTCTATTCATAAAAAAAAACCACACACAAGCGTCTCTGGATTGAAAATCAACTGGCAAAAAGCTACTCTTTTTGCACTAGACGAGCACCCTGCACCCCCTCCACCGCCGCCAGGATGGTTGCAATGGACTAACCAATTGAAATATCTTAGGGTGACAATACATGCGCATACCAACAAATTTCTAGAACTATAGATAGAACCACTCATAGCTGCTGGATTCTTATGTAAGGGAATGCCACTGATAAAATGTTTCAATGTACTCTAAATAGAAACGTATTGTTAAAAATAAAATGTATATATAGATACCTGTAAACATAAACATTGCAATTTATTTATGGTTAGATGACGTTGCATTGTACCATTACTAAAATATATTCTGCTATTCATAGCAAAAAAAAATCATTTGTAGAAGGATAAAAAGTGAAGCTTCACGGCTGATAAGTCAAAGATCAGTAACCTACAACATATAACAATGTTGAATTACAGCTTCCAGCAGCAAACAAGAGCCTTAGGCAGGTCAAAGATGCCTGCACAGATTTTATGTTCAACGGTTAAATGTTCTAATGCAACACAACAATCAAGCAAAGTTCCAGCTGTTTATCTTTTGTGCACTTTTGCCCTGTTTTCAATGGTTAAATTAGACCATATTCTAGCACTAGGATTCTGGGATGGCCAAAATGCAGCCTTTTAGTTATTTTACTAATGTTCTCATTACCCGGGTAGGTTTGGTTGGCTGCAAAATGGGCTTCTTTGTTCTAGTTCAATGTATGACCTTAAATAATACTATCCCTGTGCTCCACATGCTGTATGTGAGATTCCATATTTATACATATTTTCTCTTTGTAACATAAAATCCTTGACACATTTATAGTTTATGAAATAAACAAATACATCTGTAATGTTAGCAAGACAACCAATAAAACACAATCTGTTGTACATATGACTCTCTCTCCTCAGTGACCTTTACTGACCGCAATTTAGCAGGATGCATCACTGATTCTTTACACTCGGTGTGAGTTCTTCCATTAGAGTAAATGTACTATATTTACTACATTGGGTGCCTTTATATCAATAACACACAGTTTGTACAGTATAGTATAGTAAAACAAGTTTTTTTAAGTAAGAAAGATAATAGACAGAGAGCACGTAATTCTTCAGTTAAAAAGTCATCTCTTTATTCGCAGACATTTACTGCACAACATGTTTCGGCTACAACGAAAGAAAACACCTACTTCTACACACTGAGGCAAGATGGATTGATAGAATGAACACGGTCGAACCTAGGGGAATGAAAGAAGCTATGAGCTATAAATGCTTTTTGTAATTGTTGCTTACAAGTGAAATTCCATTCTTTTCTTTCAGATATACTTTGGAATAACATACACGTACATATAATACTGAGAATGACATGGCACTGGTAGGAGAATACCTTGTTACCATTATAAACAATTGTATACATTGTGACAATATGTTCTACCTTTGCTACAATACAATTGCAACTCTTTGTTGGTGCTATCTACTAGTAGGCCACAAGATGGCAGTACTATTATTTCTAATATGTTTGTATTTACCTGGCCACACTGTGGAGCTGGTATGCAATTGTTGGTGAGGTGAGGGGTTAAATAGCTTGTTGTATTACTGTATTTTATGTACCTGATGAAGGCCGTTGTAGCCGAAACATGTTGTGCAGTAAATGTCTGCGAATAAAGAGATGACTTTTTAACTGAAGAATTACGTGCTCTCTGGCTATTATCTTTCTTATTTGGAATTTTGTTCACTCCGGCACGGGGTTTGCAGCGCGTTGAGAAGCACATTTACACTGATGAACACATAAAAGACTATCCTATTTATGGTTTGATTTTCACGTTTTTTTAAGAGCAATTATATTTTTTTTAAAGGGCAAGGAAGCTGAGCTTTAATTAGTGCATTTCAGGTGGAATAGGGTTGCATCATTGACTGCTAGTTTATGGTCCTAATCCATGACTTCCAACACACAGTTCCATGCAAGTAAGTAAAAAAAAGAGTATAGATATATGCACACAACATAAATGGCAAACTTGATGTATTCTTGCTATAGCCCTATGCACTCTATTATGCAGTGGTTTTCCTGCTCCAAAGGATTTTTGTGGACAAGCATACTCGTTACAATGTTACACATATATGGAACCAAAACAAATGGAAAGGTAGATTTATCGAAAATCAAATATACAAGTTTCTCAAAAAAAAACCTTGAGATTTCAAATGTGGGTTTATTTATTAGAATATTTAAATAAAGATTAACCCAATCAAGAACTTGATTGCATAAAAATGAAAAAATGAAAAAAAAAACAACTCAAATGCAGTGAAATCACATTTTTGTCATAATTTTCAATGTTTGCTACAATTTGAATTAAAGGAACAGTAACACAAAAAATTAAATAGTTTTAAAGGAATGACAATATAATGTAGTGTTGCACTGCACTAAAAAAACTGGTGTGATTGCTTCAGAAAGACAACTATAGTTTATACAAACAAGTTGATGTGTAGCCATGGGGGCAGCCATTAAGGTACAAGATAACAGATATATTCAGAAGAACATTGTATACGGCAGAGATTATCTGTTATCTGTTGTGTATCCTGTGCCTTTTCTCCTTTCTTAGATTTTAATGGCAGTCCCCATGGCTACACAGAACAGCTATTATTGTAGAGTTTCTGAAGCAAAACACCAAATTTACCAGTGCAGCACAACAGGACATATTTTAATTACTTTAAAAGACTTTAATTTTTTGATGGCACTGTTCCTTTAATCTCAAACTAAAAAAGTAGATTGAACTCCTATTGATTTCTGCACGGAATTTCCAGATTTTAGATACCACATTTTATACTGCAAGTTATTGAGTTTTTGCTCTTAAAAAATTTGTGTTTGGAAATTCAAATTTACTATTTTTACAATCACACTTAAAAATAGAATCAAATGACTGCCTGCTACAATCAAAAGGTTAATAACTGTTCTACCAATCCTGCTGTGAGCAAAGTGACATTTGAAGGGCCGCAACTGCATCAGTGATTGTAAATGACCCCTTTGTGGAGTTTAATGCAAAATCAAAATCACTTAGATGCAAATAACCAAAAGCCCAACTGCTTAGAAATCTACACTATTCTAGACTGGACTTATCTAAGAAATAAGAAGATCACAACGTCCTAAATATAACCAACCTGATACTCCAGAACAAAAGATTGTATTACAGTTCTTGTGCAGGGTCAGTAGATATAAAAATACGATTTGTAGACATCAATTATCATATTTGACGTGTTGTCACTGATATTTTTAAAGGATGAAGTCCAGATGTTGGTTATGATAATATCCTGGTGAAAAAGCAATGAGAACCAATTGAAATGCAAATTCTATTCTGGGCCTTGTTCTGAAAGTGAAGATAAGCCATAACAACTTAAAATATATAAATGTAGCTGAAAAGAAAAAAATATTGGGTTGGTTTATACTCTGATATAATGGTACATTGCAGAATCCCTTTAGGAGAATAATCCCTGCATTAAAGACATTTTATTCTGCAGGTGAAAAACACATCTTGTATCTGCCAATAATTACTTTAATTGTATGCCATAATACAAATCATTTCAGTCGAAATGAAAAGCTTCAAAAACAAAAAGGATAAGGAAATGCAATATTTTTCTACTGATTTGTAATGATGAGCAAATCTGTCCCATTTTGCTTTGCTGAAGATTTCACAAAACTGCTGAAAAATTCACAAAACAGCAAAATTTTTAGGTGTGCAACTTTTTTTTTCTTACCAAATGCATCAAAGTCAATGGGTAGTTTTTTTCTCGTGGGAACTTTTTTGTCTCAGCAAATTTTTATTGCAGCACATTTTTGCAGATGGTGAAATGCAAAATTTCGCTGCAAATCCATGCCTGGCAAAAAATTCACTCATTATTTTTGATTTCCTTTGATTTAAACTACATAATCAAAAAACCCCTAATAACTGAGAAAGGGGATTGGGCAGGTTGCCCTCTTAACCCCATTATGCCCTGCCTCTTTACACTACATTTTGAGATATTAGGCCCCATTCTTGAAAAAGGACTGTATACACTGCCTCACCAACAAATATTGTAACTAGAGGGTGTAACACCATGTTGGAAAGCAATGACTATAGACCATAACTAAATAAATTATATAAAAAATACCCATAAGAGAGCTTTCGTCAAAGTAATTGTAACAAATAAAGGTGTCTCCTAGAGTGCATACTCCCTTAAATTGTCATTTTCTTCTTAGTGTATGAATACCCTACCTATGTCTAAACAAATGACACTAGTCTTAGCCTAAGGGAGATAATTGCTATAAAAAATTCAATTTATCCAGAACACCCCATTAAGTGTCCCTGTAGCCCACCCTGCCTGTGTTACATAGCATAATGGATCAGTAACTGGGAAACCGTGCCTATAACCATGGTTTTAAAGTTTGTGTTTTGTCACTTCCAAGTCTGGTGTGCTTGGGAAACCCTGGAGCTATGGCCAGGTCCAGGAAGGTAGTACAGCAGCTTTACTGTTCTTCAGCATCAAGAAATCCCCATTCATTAAAGCGGCAAAATGAATACATCCATGGGACATCCATGTGGAAGTGTGTGAGTGAGTGTGTTTGGAAGCAAGAACCTTAATAAGTTACGTCAATATGCACTCTGCACCCACACTTTGCGGAGAATTTGTAAAATACCCCCATGGAATTATTAGAGGTCTTGGAATATGTTTTAGCTATGACTAATACCATAATGCTAAAATACCATAAAACTAAAATCCTCATTACACAAGAACTGCTGGTGTGGTGTTTTTGGTCTACAGTATTATTTTATAATAAATGATACACACAAGTACATGATAATACAATGCCTTTGTCACATCACCACTTTTTCTCTTTGTTTTATCCTGTCCTTATAAATCACTTTGCTGCAGGCAGCTAGATTCATCCTTGTATCATTCCAGAATATATAATCGCAAATGACTCAGAGTTACCTTCCCCAAAGACATTGTTCCATGGGCATTGTACTCATTGGAGAGATAAACCAGTTTTTTGTATCTTTTGTACTAAGGGAATCCAGTAGCAGATGGGGAGATAGTCAAGGCTCATTAATAGTTCTGACTGATTTGAAATGTTTGGTCTAGTTCAATAGTCACAATGATTTAATTAATGCATAGATTAAACTGAAAATATAAATATGTGGTGACACAAATTCAGCTGGCTGTATTACATTCCAGTAGTTGAAACAATGTGGGATGCATATGTTTGGTGACAGTTCTTAGTTCATTGATAGATGCTTCTTTAAAAGATGGGAAAGAAGACATTTAAATACAACCAAAGGTTTATAGTATAGTGTATAAGTGATGTTTTCCATTGTGTGGAGGAATGTCAATCTGGTTTTATGCAGTACTGACACAAACCTGTGACCCTACACTATTCTGTCCACCCACCTGCCCAGTAAAAATGCTTCAGTTTGAGACAGCAAAATGGAAACAGAAGTCTGTTAGGAGAACATGGAATTTGTGTTTAAAGACTATACCTTTATATTAATAAATCAACACATATAAGTAAACATAAACATATACAGTATAAGGATGGCACAGCGTTACAGTTAACAGAGCTACTATAAGTTATATTTTGGTGGTAATTGTCATTTCATTAATATAGAAAGCATTTTTAGTTATACTCAGTGGACATTATTGCTCAACTCCAACAGTACTTTTCCAATCAATAGCCCAAATCAGTTGAAGTGATTTTGCCTCTTCATTACAAACAAGATATTCTCAGCAATAAGCGGAGCACTACTATTACAAAAATGTACAAATGTGACAAGCCGACGAGTCAGTCAATCAAATGAAATTTCTGCTGAAAATCAATAAATATTGCTTTGAGGATTAAAATTGAGTAAGCATTCTGCATTACTCAATCCCTGTGTGGATCCCCTATAGTTAACATCAAAGTATCAGTCACTGTAAGTGATTCTGATATGCAATATAAGGTTTAGTTAATTTGCTACTTGTTGGATGTGTGTTTTTCATATTCAACTTCTCAGTGGGGATCACTGACCATAAAGATCAGGATAATGCATATTTGTGAATTAATAACAGTTCTTTAAATTAGCTGTACATCAAGAAAAATAACAGTGGTATGTCTTTCATTTCCCTGGAACATCCTGAGTCCTGAACAAAGATTTTTAGTGAAGCAGTATTCAGTTGTATGAAATTAAATCAAATGTGAAAAACTGGCTGTGCAAAAATGTGGGTACCTTTGTAATTTTGCTAATTTGAATGCATGTACAGTAACTGTTTAATACTGATTACTGACAACACCAAATTGGTTGGATTTGCTCGTTAAGCCTTAAAGGGATCCTGTCGCCAGAAAACATGTTTTTTTCAAAACGCATCAGTTAAAAGTGCTACTCCAGCAGAATTCTGCACTGAAATCCATTTCTCAAAAGAGCAAACAGGTTTTTTTATATTCAATTTTGAAATCTCACATGGGGCTAGACATTTTGTAAATTTCCCAGCTGCCCCTGGTCATGTGAACCGTTAGAGCCTCGATCTGCGGACTGTTTAGGGATCTCCCAGTCGTACAGGCAGAGAGGGGGCTTGCATACTGTGCTCACTCGGTAATGTATATCTTCTTCATTCTATGTATGTAATAAAATTTGCTTGAATTACTTCCGAGAGACTCATAGAACCACAATTAAAACAGGTGCCCACATTTATGCACCGGTCTAATTTTGTTATGATGCATATTGCATATTTTCTGTTAGTCCAATAAACTTTGTTATATATTAAAAGGAAGTTGCTACTTTGAAAGCTCAGCCAATGATAAACAAAACTCCAAAGAATTAAGAGGGGGCCCCAAACTTTTTTATATGATTGTATATGTCCTTCCCATCTGCATGCAAGTGTAAATAGCCAGTAAACACCTATACACCAAATAATTTGTTGACTGATTTTGCATGACAGACATGACTATTTGAAACTAAAGATATATGTTTGAAAACAATTTGGTAAGAATTAGGGGCCATATTTATAAATGTCTGAATCTTGTATCGATATTGTCAAAAAAAAAAGCAAGGTTTGAAAGAAAGTAAAAAATGAATATAATATGGAAATAACATAAAAATAGTAAAATCTCATAGAAATTTGATTACTTGAAAGTAGATTTTGACTTTCCAACATAAACTGAATCTTTTTACCAAGGCTGGAGTGAAGAAAAACTGCTGCTGCTGAATAACTCTTCAAACAGAAACATATCAAATATCTATTGAAATATTTTTTTTTTTTGTTAAATGTTTATCTGCTAATTTTCTAATTGTGACATCACAAATTATAGGAGAATTTCCCAAAATTCTGTTCTCTTCTGTTATTACAACCACTACCTTGTTAGATGCATGTATTCTCTTAACTCTCACTTGGTTTTGCCACTTTAATACATAAGGCCCCATAGGCAATATCCTACAGGTACAAATGTAGCCTAACCAACCAGTGGTGAGAACATTTGTAGTCAACCTTTTACATAAAAAAATCAGTTTGCTAACCTCTGGAAATCCTCCACAGCAATATCAGAACACTTCTCTGGTTTTCTTCTGCAGGTGCAAGTGATTCACATGGAAAGGAATGGTTTGATCTACAGTATGTGGGTTTATTACAAGAGCTACAAAAGCATCCTTATTTTAATACAAACAAATAGGATCCCCCAATCATCAGAATTTTGGTAAATTCTCCTATTATTGGTGATGGTCACAATTCAAGTTTTTTTTGTATATTAGATGCATGCAAAGAACGGGGTTGCACGCATTGTTTATAAATTTCTGAGTAAAAAAACCAGCGCTAAAAGCTTTGAGGGGAAAAAAGCAAAAAGATGGTAATATATAGTGTAGTATTTCCCTTTAAATAAAAACACCCTTTGTGTCACAGGTTTCTTTAGGAGTTTCACTCCTTCGCAGGTGGGGTCAGTTCACCCTATATGCCTTCACCACTTTCAATTATTTCACCTTTCGTGTTTATAAGTTTTATACTTACAAACGTTTAAAATAGTTGTTCGCATTAAGGTATTACAGCTCTTCAGTCGAAGTACACTCCACATCAATTCTACGAAAACAGGCTTAACATCGTGTAAAACCGTTTTTAATTTACATAGATACAAGTTAAAATTACACTCACATTGGGTTTCTTTAAAAACATGCGTGTCACTCATCCACAGGTTTTCCCCAGTCCTTAAAAGATGTTGCGCTGTATAAAAAGATTTTAAAAGATGCCGGCATAAAACAGCGTGTCCTGCTGGGCCCCTCTGGATGACGTCACCACAAGCCGACGCGTTTCGTCTCAAAAGACTTTCTCAAGGCTACAGTTCTTCTCTGCGCAAATGCGCCTTTTACTCTGTCCTGCTACCATGGCAACGCTCTCTGCGTACTTCCTGTTTTCGCAAATCATGACGGGTTGTTATAGCAACCCGCTTTTTCTACTTACATTACTTGGCGGTCTCCCACTTGAGGATGAGGTCCGCCTGTTGTTATGCCTATATACCATAGTTACCACAATTTTATGCAAACATCATTGTGTTATTACACCATTATCATAAGGGATTTTA
This sequence comes from Xenopus laevis, assembly GCF_017654675.1. NCBI lineage: Eukaryota > Metazoa > Chordata > Amphibia > Anura > Pipidae > Xenopus > Xenopus laevis. Next base: position 57,603,912 of record NC_054384.1, read on the forward strand.
CAATATCTCCCACATATATTTTTCAGTTTCTCAGTCTCAATTCCACAGTGTACATCAAATAAACCAAATGTATTTTCCAAAATATACTGCATACAATGACTAGTTTTTTTCTTTTTTTGAGTTTTTCTTTTATCTGTATGTTCCTCTCTTGATTCAATATGTCAGTTTACAAAAAGGCCCTCAAGTTGATATCAATGTTTAACCCCTTTGGAATATATGATTCCAATTTATATATCCATCTGCTCTCATTTTGTAATGTCTTTTTATCAAGTCTCCACCTCTCCATTGATTTTTTACAACTTCTATACCCCAATATGTCAGACCTGTGGGGTTCATTTTATGGTGTTCCTTAAAATGTTTGGAGACGCTATGATTTTCCTTACCATTTTTTATATTATTAATATGCTCTCTGATCCGTTCTCTTAATTCTCTATTTGTCTTGCCCACATATTGTAATCCACATGGACATTGTAGGCAATATATGACATTTTTTGTTCTACAATTAATGTTTTGTTCGATCTCAAATTTCTGTTTATTTACTGTTGAAGTGAAGCATTTCTTCTTTACCCCATATTTACAGGCCTTACAGAGGGAGCAAGGAAAGAAACCTATCCAACTGCATTCTTTTGTTCTCTTTTTTGTTTTATCAGTATCACAGTAACTGTTCACTAGTTTTTGATGTAAATTATTTGCACGTTTAAATACTATTTTTGGTTGGTCTGGAATCACGTTGGCTAGTTCGGCATCACATTTTAGGATACCCCAATGTTTTTTTATAATTTTTTTGACTTCTCCTGCTAGGGGGTTATAAGTAGTTGAAAATATTATTTCCAAATTTTCTTCTCCTTTTTCTATTTTTTTATTTAGAAGATCTGTTCTTTCTATATTTTTTACCTTCTCTCTAGATTTGTTAATTATATTTTCTTTATAACCTCTCTCTTTGAACCTTTTACTCACAAAGTCCAATTGTTTATTCATCTCTCCTTCTTCACTACAGTTTTTCTTTATTCTGCACATCTGGCTATATGGAATACTATTTACCCATTGTGGATGGTGATTGCTATTTGGCATCACGTAATTATTGGCATCCACACTCTTGAAATAGGTCTTAAAGTGTATTTGTTGGTTTTTTCGATATATTTCTAAATCTAGAAAATTTATATTCTCAACACTGTAATTTAACGTAAATTCCAGATTTAGATCATTCTGGTTGAGGGACTGAACATATTCCTTTAGGGTGTTTTCAGTACCCCTCCAGACCAGTATGATATCGTCAATATAGCGCCGCCATAGGACAAGATCCGCACCAGCTTGCAATTTGGGGGTTATGTTGTTTTCCTCCCAATATCCTAGATGTAAATTTGCATAGCTTGGTGCGAACCTCGTTCCCATGGCGGTGCCGCATGTCTGGAGGTAGTATCTATCCTGAAACCAGAAGAAGTTGTGTTCTAATATGAACTCTATCCCCTTAAGAATAAATTCTTTTTGAATAGTAGGTATTTGATCATCCTTTTCTAAAAAGTGTGCTGTTGCTTTAATGCCCTGAATGTGTCTTATAGAGGTGTATAAAGATTTCACATCCAGTGTAGCCAATATCATATTTGGCTCCCACTTTAAATTTTGAAAAACCCTTATCACCTCTGTTGAATCTTTTAAATAGGCTGGAAGAGAAATTACATGTTTTTGTAGCATTTTATCAATATATTGTGATAGGTTGCTCGTAAGCGATCCTATACCTGATATAATGGGTCTTCCAGGTGGATTAATAATATCCTTATGGATTTTTGGAAGACAGTAAAACACAGGGGTAACTGGGTAATCGATCTTCAAATATTTCCATTCTGTTTCACTTAATATTTCATTTTCTCTTGCTTCATTTAGCATACAATGTAATTTTTTTCTAAATATTTCCGTAGGATTTGTTGTTAATTCCTTATATGTTTCTATATCTTCTATCAAAGTTCTACACATTTTTAAGTATTGTTCTTTGTCCATCACGACAATTCCACCCCCCTTGTCTGCAGCTTTTATTATTAGATTTTCCTCACTCTCTAGTGTTTTTAGTGCTGCTTTCTCTTTCTTACTGAGGTTTGAATGGGTGTACTTTTCCTTTTTCATATATTTTTCTTGTGCTTTTTCTAGATCTTTTTTTATACATTCCTCATACATTCTTATATAATTCCCTTTTTCTTGTGAGGGAATATATTCTGATTTTTTCTTTAATGTAGTATGTAAAAATATATCATTTTTCGTTATATGTGGTAAATAATTTCGTTCTTCATAATTATTTTTTGCAAATGCTTTCTTTAAACAAATTTTTCGAATGAACTTTTCTGCATCTATATACATTTCAAATTTGTTAGGTTTGTTTGTTGGGGCAAATGTAAGTCCCTTTTTTAAAACTCTTTCCTCTTCTGGATTTAAAGTTCTACCACTTAAATTATATATCCCATTATGTACTACTTTTGTCTTGTGCTTGTGTCCTGCCTGTGTACCCCGTTTTTTATCAAATATGTGTTCTGTTTGTGACCTTCGTTTTGTGCCCAATTTTCTTTCCTTTGTGTTCCCCCTATATCTTTTGTGTTCCATTGTTTGTAATGATTCTTTTGATAATTCTGATATATTGGATTTATTTTCTCCTTTTCCTGTGTCGGTGTGAATTTTTCCCACTTTTTGTCCCTGTGTGGATATCTGTGTCCTTTCTCTAAAAAATGTTCTCCTTGGTAATTTCTTTGTGATGAGGTATTATATGTTTTCTCCCTATTTTTCGTTAATCTGTGTTGTGTTTCTTCTTCTTTAGTGTATTTTTTCTGTGATAAATTCTCCTGATATGAGTGATAATCTCTTTTTTTATTTTTATTCCAGAATTTTATTTCTCCTGATCTAAAATCCTCCAAATCTCGTTTGAATTTCCCCTGTTTTGTTTCAACAATAGACTTTTCCAATTTTTCCAAATTATCAATCATTGTTTGTTCCAAATTGGAAAATTCTCTTGATTCTTGGTGCTGGCCTAACTTTTTTTGCAGTTGTTCAATTTTTGTATTATACTCATTTAATTCCTTTGATCTTTCTTTTATAATTAACTGCATTAATTTGACAGTACATCCATTCAATATCTCATTCCATTCTGTTATGAATTCTACATTATCCCTCCCAAATGTGGGTTCTTTTTTAATGCGTAACCCTCTTGGGGTAATTTGATTTTCAATATATTTACTAAGGCTGATCTTTTCCCACCATATTCGCATCTCTTTAGCCATAAGGTGTTCTAAGTCATTAAAATCTTCATACATTTCAATATCAATGAAATTACTACTATCATTTAGATCAATACTATCATTTTTAAATATAATGTCCAGATCATGTTTTTTAGATTGTCTAAATGCAAACATGCTTACAGAGTCCCTTGGATTTTTGGAGAAGTTCAAAGTCTTAAAACAGAAAAAGGTATCCAAGTGTCACTGTTCACCCTCCTCTGCCGGTCAATATCCGTTCTCCTTCGGAAAGTCAATAAATTTCTGAGTAAAAAAACCAGCGCTAAAAGCTTTGAGGGGAAAAAAGCAAAAAGATGGTAATATATAGTGTAGTATTATGATATTGGCTACACTGGATGTGAAATCTTTATACACCTCTATAAGACACATTCAGGGCATTAAAGCAACAGCACACTTTTTAGAAAAGGATGATCAAATACCTACTATTCAAAAAGAATTTATTCTTAAGGGGATAGAGTTCATATTAGAACACAACTTCTTCTGGTTTCAGGATAGATACTACCTCCAGACATGCGGCACCGCCATGGGAACGAGGTTCGCACCAAGCTATGCAAATTTACATCTAGGATATTGGGAGGAAAACAACATAACCCCCAAATTGCAAGCTGGTGCGGATCTTGTCCTATGGCGGCGCTATATTGACGATATCATACTGGTCTGGAGGGGTACTGAAAACACCCTAAAGGAATATGTTCAGTCCCTCAACCAGAATGATCTAAATCTGGAATTTACGTTAAATTACAGTGTTGAGAATATAAATTTTCTAGATTTAGAAATATATCGAAAAAACCAACAAATACACTTTAAGACCTATTTCAAGAGTGTGGATGCCAATAATTACGTGATGCCAAATAGCAATCACCATCCACAATGGGTAAATAGTATTCCATATAGCCAGATGTGCAGAATAAAGAAAAACTGTAGTGAAGAAGGAGAGATGAATAAACAATTGGACTTTGTGAGTAAAAGGTTCAAAGAGAGAGGTTATAAAGAAAATATAATTAACAAATCTAGAGAGAAGGTAAAAAATATAGAAAGAACAGATCTTCTAAATAAAAAAATAGAAAAAGGAGAAGAAAATTTGGAAATAATATTTTCAACTACTTATAACCCCCTAGCAGGAGAAGTCAAAAAAATTATAAAAAAACATTGGGGTATCCTAAAATGTGATGCCGAACTAGCCAACGTGATTCCAGACCAACCAAAAATAGTATTTAAACGTGCAAATAATTTACATCAAAAACTAGTGAACAGTTACTGTGATACTGATAAAACAAAAAAGAGAACAAAAGAATGCAGTTGGATAGGTTTCTTTCCTTGCTCCCTCTGTAAGGCCTGTAAATATGGGGTAAAGAAGAAATGCTTCACTTCAACAGTAAATAAACAGAAATTTGAGATCGAACAAAACATTAATTGTAGAACAAAAAATGTCATATATTGCCTACAATGTCCATGTGGATTACAATATGTGGGCAAGACAAATAGAGAATTAAGAGAACGGATCAGAGAGCATATTAATAATATAAAAAATGGTAAGGAAAATCATAGCGTCTCCAAACATTTTAAGGAACACCATAAAATGAACCCCACAGGTCTGACATATTGGGGTATAGAAGTTGTAAAAAATCAATGGAGAGGTGGAGACTTGATAAAAAAGACATTACAAAATGAGAGCAGATGGATATATAAATTGGAATCATATATTCCAAAGGGGTTAAACATTGATATCAACTTGAGGGCCTTTTTGTAAACTGACATATTGAATCAAGAGAGGAACATACAGATAAAAGAAAAACTCAAAAAAAGAAAAAAACTAGTCATTGTATGCAGTATATTTTGGAAAATACATTTGGTTTATTTGATGTACACTGTGGAATTGAGACTGAGAAACTGAAAAATATATGTGGGAGATATTGTAAAATCCCTTATGATAATGGTGTAATAACACAATGATGTTTGCATAAAATTGTGGTAACTATGGTATATAGGCATAACAACAGGCGGACCTCATCCTCAAGTGGGAGACCGCCAAGTAATGTAAGTAGAAAAAGCGGGTTGCTATAACAACCCGTCATGATTTGCGAAAACAGGAAGTACGCAGAGAGCGTTGCCATGGTAGCAGGACAGAGTAAAAGGCGCATTTGCGCAGAGAAGAACTGTAGCCTTGAGAAAGTCTTTTGAGACGAAACGCGTCGGCTTGTGGTGACGTCATCCAGAGGGGCCCAGCAGGACACGCTGTTTTATGCCGGCATCTTTTAAAATCTTTTTATACAGCGCAACATCTTTTAAGGACTGGGGAAAACCTGTGGATGAGTGACACGCATGTTTTTAAAGAAACCCAATGTGAGTGTAATTTTAACTTGTATCTATGTAAATTAAAAACGGTTTTACACGATGTTAAGCCTGTTTTCGTAGAATTGATGTGGAGTGTACTTCGACTGAAGAGCTGTAATACCTTAATGCGAACAACTATTTTAAACGTTTGTAAGTATAAAACTTATAAACACGAAAGGTGAAATAATTGAAAGTGGTGAAGGCATATAGGGTGAACTGACCCCACCTGCGAAGGAGTGAAACTCCTAAAGAAACCTGTGACACAAAGGGTGTTTTTATTTAAAGGGAATTACTACACTATATATTACCATCTTTTTGCTTTTTTCCCCTCAAAGCTTTTAGCGCTGGTTTTTTTACTCAGAAATTTATTGACTTTCCGAAGGAGAACGGATATTGACCGGCAGAGGAGGGTGAACAGTGACACTTGGATACCTTTTTCTGTTTTAAGACTTTGCACGCATTGTTTCACCTTCACCTGAATTGCTCCCTATAATACAGACAATGGAATTAAGGGGAACCGTGTTATTATACTCAACCATGTATACATTTGTTATCCATCGATCAATATGTTTACAGTGTTAACTTCAGGATGTATGCTCTTATACTGAGCATTATGTTTATTAAACAAATACTGAAATTAAAGAAAAATAAAACATCCACTGTCTGTGGCCCCTCAAACAGAGGATCATTTAAACGATTGACAGAAAATAAGCAAAATGATTTTCCAAGTCGCAATGCAAAAAAAAACCCAAAAAACCCTGTGAATGTTCATAACCTTTATAAATTTGCAGCGATACATATACTTTAAGTGGCAATGTTACTTAGAAAGGCATATTGAAGTTGCAAGAAACTAAAACCACTCACCCATGTAATACCTTCCTTGCCATTTCTAATGGTTGTTTCATAATTTAATATTGGCTTAATATATTTTCAAATTCAAGCACAAAGCCATTATCAGAAAATACAATAGCAAAGATGAAACTGAAGGCCCGGTACATTCATTCTCACGAGACCTGCAAAAATAACTTGCATGCACACAATATTACTAAAATAACAGTAATTTATATCTAAATGCTAAAAGAACAATAACTCTGTAACAAAGCAAAAAATGTAAAAGCAAACTCTATACCTAGTCATATCTTTTTATGGTGGAGAAACATTAATGTGTTGCAGGGTTTTACTATATACATTTGCCCAAAAGCCCCTAAAAGATGCTACAGGGCAGTAATACTGATATACACTGTTGTATTTATTGAGTTTAAGTCTTGTGTGAAAGGCCTTGCATTGTGTATGAAAATCCACAATTACCATACAGGATAGGCACAGAGTAGTGATGTGCAGGTGAACTAAAAAAGGGCCCACACCCAACCCTAACCCAAACCCTCCCAATTTGAACCCTCCCTACCCAACAAAGCAGCTCTATTAAAGAAACTATGTAGACAATATTCTAAACATGATCTGCAAGTCAAATCCAGTGATTCAAATGCTGGTAATAAAGATGATCTTATGGAAACAAAGTACAGTAAACCGAAATTTACATATCTCAAGGGACCAAGCAAAATAAATGGATAAACTGGGAAGATATAAAATTGGGGTTCTACTATACTTAACTACATAAGACATATAATTATGGGGGATACTTATATTACGTAAAGTCAAGTTTCATCCCTTACGTCTTTTAATGAGGAACCAAAGAAAGAATGCATAACATTTCTTTTAGAAATAAAATAGTTTGTGTTTTCCTCATGATACAAGAAGGGGACAAGATTTAAGTAAGGCAAATGCTTGGTGGGGTCCCGTGACATATAAATATAAATGTCAGGTGACATAAAATAAATGACAAGTGATGGCTTGAGATGGCTTGGGTCAGTTGTGGATTATGAAATGGCATTACATGTATATAGCTTAAAAGTCTCTCTAATTGCTGAGGTCTATGGCAAAATGTTTTTCCAGCAGGGAACATTTTTTAGATCACCAGCTGTCACTCCTGTTCTAGTAATCTGAATGACAGGCTGCACAAAGGGGTACTGACAGTCTGTCTATGCTAAAGGGTGGGGACACCCTAAACGTGTCAGGCAGTATCAGGTGCTGCTCATATTTATACCTTTCTTTTGTATACCAATAAATAAATCTTGTAATGGGATCTGATCTTTTGCTGAAACTTTCTTCAATATTGTGATCCAAGGGACCTTGTTGGCTTGCACCAAGAGGAGAACTGACTGCAATAGATTGATTTGTTTGAGGAGCTAACTTTGGCAGTTAATCTGGAGCAGCTTCTTGCCTTCCTTCACTACTGAGCATTTCTCTAGTAGAAAACTTACATCGGGGGAAACATGCATAAGTCTAAAGATCCATAGGTCTAAAGGTATAAGTGAGTTTTACTGGTGTAGGCCACATTTAGGGTCCTTAAAAATATTGGGTTTATTCCCCAAAAGTATGACAGAGGAACCCATGTAGATCTTCAGATGGAGCACCACTGAAAGTAGAAACTTGCATTCTACAACTCTGAAAGTATTTATATTATTTCCGTGCAATATATTGACAGATGTTGCTAAACACATACACATGCACTGACCCTACTATCAAATTGTATTGGGACCAATTTTGTAAGGACATATTCAAGCCCAGAGCTGTCTTTTGTTCTAATTTACACTCTGAATTCCTGGGGCTACATATTGTCTTAAGGAATGAGGCTACTTAAATAACATCATACGGTAACAAAGTATTTAATATGATTGGCTGATTGGATAACTTTTAATTTTTGCTTTAATTATTGCTAGGTATGGATAAGAGGCTTTCATACTGAGTCAGTAATTCCAGTGTAAAATTCAACTGTATTGTTTGACGATTATTAGGTCAAACAGATATAGTATTTCCAGAGTAATCAGTGAGAAATTAGTATTAACATCAGAGGAATATAATGAAGACAGAGAATGGGCCAGATTTAGTTTCATAAGAAAATTTTGTTTTATGGTTTATCACATAAAAATCTATGGGAGAGATTCATTTGAGAAGAAACTTTTCTCAAATTCAGTTCCAGTTTTTTCCACATAGACTTCAATAGAGTTTTCACGTGATAAATAGTGAGCTGAACTTTTCCTCATTGAATTGCATTTGCCTCTATGAAAAAATCTGAAACTGAATTAGCAGATAAGCTTTCTTATCAAATTGGATCTGCCCAATATGTCATAAGAGTACTGTACAGTATGTGATATTATTTTTCAGGTCTGACTTAATGGGTTCATTATAATCTTAAGCATAAGCCTGTCTATATATACTAATAAAAGTATGGGACTTGTTATCCAGAATGCTTGGGACCTGGGGTTTTCCAGATAACAGATTATTCTGTAAATTGGATCTTCATACCTTAAGTCTACTAGAAAATCATGTAAACATTAAATAACACAATGGGTTGGGTTTGCTTCTAATACAGATTAATTATATCTTAGTTTAGTACAAGGTATTTTTTTGTTATAACAGAGAAAAAACAAATAATTTTTTTAAAATTAGGATTATTTGGATAAAATCGAGTCTATGGGAGATGGCCATTCCGTTATTAGTAGCTTTCTAGATAATAGGCTTCCAGATAATAGATCCTATACCTGTTCTTTGGAGAACTTGTTCAAGTGTAGTCAGAGCAAATCTCTCACCAGTGTTGAGCTCCCTGATTGGTTCCCGACAATCACATGTCCAACATCCTGCTCCCTGGCAATGGAACCTCTTCAAAATATCACAAATATGGACTTCTTTTACACGTTAAATCATGATGAATAAAAGCTTCTTTATTTTTTGACAAATATTAATGGCATGTTAGCTTTGACTTAGTGCATCAAGTCACTACTGTGCAATGGGGCACAACACGCATCAGTAGTAGTGACTTGATGCAAAGCTGACATCCCATTAATATTTTTCAAATAAAGAAGCTTTTATTCATCACGATTTAACGTATCAAAGAAGTCTGTATTTGTGTAAGTGTAGTCAGAGCATTGGTGGTACAGTAGTCGGAGTCTATGAGACCTCAAAGTGAAAACCATTAGTGCTCATTCTAAAATAAATTGCAGACTTGAAAAGCACTTGAAAGAAATGGTTCTGTTTCAATGACCCATAGAGGAACAGAGGAAAGCAAGGCATGACAATGCTAGAAGGGCTGGCCTTCCTTCCTCTTCCCTGGGTAGTGAATGCCTGATGTGGATACCTAGGTTAGGGGCTTATGAGTGGTCCCAAGGGTTACCTATGAGCAGCCTTAAAGCAGTTGAAAGAACAGTAGCACAGACCCAGCCTTCCCTCCCTTTGGATAGGTTTCAAGACATGGTTTTGTCTCTGTTGGCAGGGGGGGTGCCTTTAATTTGAGTCCCAGGGTTAAGTTGAATGGGCAGTGGGCAAGATGAGTTGGTAACTAGGTAGTATAGAAATTCAAATGTAGGTGTGGATGCAAACAAGCGCAGGCAAATCTGCTGCAAACAGTGCCTTTATTCACAAACGTGAATAAAAGGCACAGTTTTCAGCAGATTCGCGTGCGCTACATTTGAATTTCTATATTGCCGGCTTTTGGATGGAAGCAAGGTGTTGGAAAAGCTGCTGGAAAAGCTATCTAAGGGCAGCATTGTACCAGTTTACCTGCTTATTGGTAACTAGGTAGGCCTGGGGTCCTGGTGGGAAGTGGACAGCCTCAGTTGAGGACATTGCATGGAGGCAGGAACTAGTCTTCAGGGCCCATACTCAGAGTCAATCCTATGAGAAAATATGAAATATCTTTTAATTTTGTGTTACATGTGATTCATTAGAATAAGTTATGGTTGTTATATATTAATTTATGTTACTTATTATTTTTAATAAACAACTGCAGACTTCTCTTCCCAGTTGGTGGCATGTATCAATCCTTTGGTGGAGGATGGTAAACTTAAAATAAAAGCAGGAATAGCAGAGCTTGATTCTGTATTTATCGTGAAACATTCTAGCTTCTAATTGGTACTGTATTGCTGTCTCCCTGAATCAAATTACTTGCGTACCAAAAGTTTCCCTTCAAAGCGAAACTTTATAATAATTCAAGTGGTTTGTCTGTCAAAGTATAAGCGGAGACTAAAGGTATATTTTTTTTTAACATTTATTATTTTTTAAAAACATTTTAAGATATTTTATGGCATAAAATAGTTTAAGTTAAAAAATAAATGTTGTATTGATATAACCAGTTATAGTCTATGAACCTATAAATGCCTATTGGATGCTGTTTTTTGTTTAAAGAAGGTAGGACCCTCCTGAAGACATATAATGGCTTATTAACCAGCAAACAGGGTCGGACTGGACATTGGAACCCACAGAGTTACCAACCTCCAGAATCCCCCGTGCACATGTGCAAACTCCGGCGTGCATGCACAAAAGGAAATTGGTTTTTTTGGGCCCTGTCCGACCCTGCCAGCAAAGGTGCTAAATTGCACCAATGCACATCACCAATGCAAATTATTTTCACACTTGTAGCAGACTGTTAAATAAATTGATGGTTGCTATGGGTAACTGCACTGGTGCAATCTGTGTTTTTCCCCACTACATTGTGGCCATCTATTCTATACATTAGAAGTGAGTGTTTGGACAAGCACAATAGCATTTCCACTAATTGTTGTTGAAATTAGATGCAAGTCACAAATATCTGAACCAATGTATCTAGTTTACCACAGACAATGTTTAACGTACCAGAAAAAAAATACAGCAGATGAGCATTTCTTACCAGGTTGCTGGTTGGTATTTATAGAACTGACACCAGAGGGCACTACAGGGAAGGTGTTTACTGGAATTCTCAGTTTATTAATGTGAAAAACCTTCTTAGGATGATTCAGTCAGTATTTCACAGCCCACCTCAAACTGTTCACACTAAACTCTTTTTAAATTAGCATGGCCCTCTTTGCTATGGACACTAGTTATCTATTTACCCTTTAAAAGATAAATGTATTTGTTTAGAAAGTGAAAATAATCAATGCATTTGATATGTTCTAGGACACAGAATTGCAGGCACAGCCTCTCGGTTGAAATTTTTAGTTTCTTTGTTGCTACATGCATTTACTCTAGCTGCCATAATACTAATACTATACACAATATTCAGCAGAACAAATCCAATGTAAAAGCTACAGAACTATGATTGCTTACCTTTGTGAGAGCTTCAAAAGCTCAGAACTGAGACCAACTGACCCCTGCATTATTCACACCTCAGATTAAGCCTGTAAAAGGCCTGTATTTTTCACACTTGTAATCCTATGTATTTTCCACTTCTTCAATACCCTGTATTGTTCACACCTGTAAGGACCTGCACTGTCCACAACTGTATTATTCACACCTCACAGTGTCCACGTTATTCAAATTCTCCTCTTCAGACAGACTTTAGGAGCAGCACTAGCATTGTGTTCCTCTGTTCATCTTAGAGTGGTGATGTACAGTATGTGATATTACTGTTTCCCTTTCTCTTACTCTGCTCTGCCTGTGCCTGCTCTACCGTACCTGTGTGTGCCATATTCCTGTCCATGGCCAGAACTAGGGGTAGGCAGAAGAGGCACCTGCCTAGGGTGCAGCAACAGAGAGGCGCCAGGCACGTTTTTTTAAAACTATCTTCTGCCTACCTCTAGACCCTGTACACTGTCCTGTGTTGCGCTCTCCCTTCCGTGGCTCTCCCCTTCCATCAGACGATCTCCCCTCAGCCAATCTCCCCTCAGCCAATCTCCCCTCAGCCAATGCCCATACACGCAATTCACAGCTACACGTAAGTCAGGTGTGCGCAGGGGTGGGTTGCGGGCTGGCAGGACGGGTTGCCTATGACGCCTGGTGGCATTGGCCCGGCACTGTTCCTGTCCAACTCCACCTGTACTCTGTACACTGTTCCTGTCCAACTCCACCTGTACATACTAGATATTTATATTTGTGTCAAACTGAAGTTTGTGCATGGTGGAAACTGGTAGCAGAGTTTCCAATATTTGCCACCCCTCTGCAAAGTTTGGAATTTAGTTTAGAAACATGAAGATTAATCTATGCAAGAATCCTTTTTGAAAAAAAAAAAAAGCACATAGGCTATGTCCTTCAATGTAATGAACTCACCAATGTTGAAGGAGGGCCCAGGTGTTCTGTCCTGAGAGAATGTGCCAATAACCAAACATAGGGGCTATTTACTGAAGTGCAAATTTTCTCTGCCAAAGTTTACACCAGTATGTCAGGATTACGTATGCATATTCACTGACAATTTCAAGTACACTGTTGTGAACATAATGTGGCAAAATGTTGGTGTAACTACTTTGCATAATTGCATCATCTTATTTCTCCATACAATTGTAATGGGGAAAATATAAAAAATGTGATGTGGGATTTTAGCATGGAAGATGACATATAAAATGAGACACCAGCTGTATCTTTATAATAGTAGTTCTCCAACCTGGCCCTTGCAAAATTACTTTGGGCAGAAAAAATACATTGGCACTTCTTGGTAAATCGACATTATTATGTCTGCCTAGCTAAAAATAAAATATAGCAATTAAACAAACTCTGCTCCTTGTATTTCTCTGTGTACAACTTGTGAAGATCCAGGCTCAGCCTCTCAATGGCATTTTTGTGGAATGCATCAATTCTTTCACACGGATGTGCCAAACATCCACAATTATCCACTTTTTCGATGAATGAAAGGAGAGCACTCACTCGCAGATTAACTGCTGATAATTATTTATTATTCACACTGCTTAACACGACATGTTTCGGGCTATTAGTGCCCTTTCTCAAGTGTAACAATCAGATACAAAGTGAAAACATTTAAACACACCCCTCCCACCCAGGTGATTTTCCGCATCCAATCCTGGGTAGTAAAAAGTTAAAAAGATAAAAAAGTGTAGTCCAATTGGATATTATTAAAAAGGAAAAACAGTCCAATTTCCTTTGACAGTATGCAAAAAAGCACGATTTATAAATACAAAATGTCCACTGTGAAGAGTTATTCTTTATATGTAATAAACATAGTATCATTGTGTAAACAATTATCCACTGTGAACGGTTATTTATACAAAGTAACAAATTCAGCAGAAACTCAACAACCTGTTAAGAGATACAAATAGGAAACAATCAAGGTTTAATACTATCAGTTTAAATATACTAAAGTTTAACTTTTAAAATTGAGTAAAGGAAAAAGAAAAAAAACACTTGAGGCTTATTAAAAATACTTAGAGCTGTGAATTCTTACCCTATTTCTGCCGTTACTGTAGCCTATTGTATTCATTAATTTTTCTTAATTTTTTCTCTAATTTCAATGCCTGCAAAATAAGGTAGACGATTATTAGGTTAATTCTATTTATAAGTATGGCTTCAAACTCCAAGATACATTTAGTCCATCCAGATAAAGTGTACCCAAATTTTTGATCCATCTCCCTTCAATCTGTAGGAGTCTGTCATCTCCTGGTCTAGTAAGAGCGGCTTCCTCTAGGACACACCACCGTAACGGCATCGGATTGTGTTTATGGTTAAAAAAAAAGTTTGGAGACTGAAGTATCAGTCTGTGTATTCTCTTTGAAATTCCTAATATTACCTTTGTGCTCTTGGATTCTTAATTTTACTGCCCTAGAGGTATGACCCATGTAGCCTAAGCCACAAGGGCATTTAAGCAAATAAACTACGTGGGTTGATTTACATGTGGCATAGACGTTTAAGTTAATCTCATATCCTTTTTTTGGGTGATTAATTTTTGATCCTTTTATTATGTAAGAACAACAATTACAACCCATACAAGGATAAGTCCATTTCTTTTTCTTACCATGAAATATGGATTTCTTTTGGCATGTATCTGATGGGCAAAGAGTTTCTTTAAGGGTACGACCCCTTTTATAACAAAAACAAGGTAAATCATTAAATAAATACCCAAATTGTCTATCAGCTTGCAATAGTGGCCAATATCTTTTGACAATTTTGTCACCTTATTACTATTGGAGTTAAAGGTGGAGACAAAGGTAAGTTTCTGATCAGTCTGTTCTTTCTTTTTTTTGGCACAATAGTTGACTTCAAGGGATGATGTCAACTTCTTTTATGGCAGTATTTATTATTTCCGAATTATACCCTCTTTCTTTAAAGCGTTCAGTTAAAACAACCTTAGCCTCATCATATTTCTCTGTACGAGAGGTGATTAGTTTAGCTCGAATTAATTGCTCTCTTAACCTTTGGACTGTAAAAGCTATGTATATGCAGCATGTTGTATTTATCAACATTTTTCCTATATATATCGGTATTTAGTAAGCCATTAGTTACACTTATTTTTACGTCTAAAAAAATAATTTCAGAACACGAATGTTCATATGTGAACTTAATTGTTCTCTCTCATGGCTCTCATTAGCTTCATTTATCATTTCTTTGAGTAACTCAAGAGGGCCAGTCCAAAATAGCAAGATGTCGTCGACAAATCTAAAATACGCCAAAATATGCTCACAAAAAGGCTCTTTTTTTAGAATTTTTTTTTTTCAAGGTGATGTACAAATAAATTTGCATAAGACGGGGCTACCGTCGCCCCCATTGACGTCCCTTGGGTTTGCCAATAAAATATGTTCTCTAAGGTAAAGTAGTTCTTTGTTAGTACCATATTTAAGCAATCCATAATAAAGTAAATTTTAGAATTTGGTAAATTTGTATCCAACAATACTTCTTCTATACAATCCATTCCTTCATTATGGGGAATGGATGTATATAGACTCTGGATATCAATTCCACATAAAACAGTTTCTGGTGGTAGAGTCCCCATATTTTTTAGTCTGCATAATAGATCCGTTGTATCCTTTAAGCATACATTTATTTTAAGCATTTCTTCTTGTAGAAAGGAGTCTACAAAAGTTGATAACGGTTCCAGTACTGACCCTATGCCTGAGACGATGGGTCGTCCTGGAGGATTAAGAAGTGTCTTATGTACGTACCTTCGGCAATAAGTACAGTACTGGAACCTTTGGATGACTTGTAATCAAAAATTCTTTCTCCACATCATTAATTATTGTATTCAACCAAGCTTCATTAACCATATTATCTATTTGCTTTTTAATCTGATGTGGAGTCACAATCTATTTTCGTATAGTGGTTAGGCATGCAGCTGTCTTAGGATCTCTTTATTATAATCTGCTCTATTTCAAACCACAATACTTCCCCCCTTATCAGCCTTATGAATGATAAGATCATTATTTGATTGTAAGGATTTTAATGCAGTTTATTCATTATGGCTAAGATTGGTTGTTTTAGGTAATTTATTATCCCAGATTTTCTTTGCTTCCGTAAGGACAATATGTTCAAAGGATTGTATAACCTCATTATTTACATCTGGAATCATTTTACTTGATTTTTTAAATTTATCAATGGAAGTCATTGTGGGAGTATCTGCAAAACATATTTTAAGCTTGAGTTTGCGTATAAACTTCAAAAAATCAATCTCCCAATTTTCACTTGATACTACATGTGTTGGTATAAAGTTCAGCCCTTTATTAAATAATGATAGTTCATTAGACGATAGTTCATAGGATAAAAGATTAATAACCAAGTCCTTTACCTTGGTAAACGCCAGTGATGGGCGAATTTGCACCGTTTCGCTTCGCCGAAAAATTTGCGAATTTCGCGCGAAATTCGCGAAACGGCGAAAAATTTGCGAAACGACGCCGGCACCCGTTTTTTCGACGCCGGCGCCCGTTTTTTGCGCCGGCGCCCGTTTTTTACGCCGGCGTCCGTTTTTTCGGAAAAACATTTTTTTGACGCCGGCGAATTTTTGCCGCGAATTTTCGCGGGAGTTTCGCGAATTCGCGCCATCACTAGTAAACGCCTGTCCCTCCTCGGATAATGATCCCGATTGATCGGATCCCTGGGGTTGGTACGCTGTTTCACTCTTTCTTTGGGCAGAAAAAATACATTGGCACTTCTTGGTAAATCGACATTATTATGTCTGCCTAGCTAAAAATAAAATATAGTACAGTAATTAAACAAACTGCTCCTTGTATTTCTCATATATACTAACATTTCTATGGAGGATACAAAACTTTTTATCATATCCCTTTTCCAGCGTCACTTAAATGTTGCATACAGATTGCAGAGTGTTAACAGAAAACTAGCAAAATTTCTTAAGTTATATATAAATGACAGGGTGTATTAAAAATTAATGAAAAATACTGGATCAGAAACATCTTAAATGACAGAAGATAATGGAATAAAAAGGAAACACTGTGGGGACATTTCAGTGATAAGAGGATACATCCCACTTGCTTTTCATGCCAGAGGGAATTCTCAGGATAGAAGAAATATCCACTTTACTTTTCTCCAGCTCTGTGTCCCAAAGTAATACATTTGATGCCTGTAACACTGTAATATGGAGGATTGCATTTCTTTGCAGCATGTGTATATCTTTATACTGTATGCAAATAATAATCACAACAATTAGGAGTTTGCGCCACACACACGATGCCTTGTCACAGCCTCTCATCATACATTAGTCTAACACTGCCTCCTTCACCATATTTACTGCTGTGTAGCTGATCTGTAAAACCATGATCGCTTACCCTTTGCTCAGGAACATTAGTGAGACAGATAGAAAAGCTTTTAGATAAATACATATCCAGCACTATATAAGGGGTTTTTCCAATTATAATTTATAGCCACAATTCCTGGAATTTCTTTCAATTAACACTCGCTCACTGTTTTAAACTTTATGGCCCGGGTGCCCTCTTCCCCGGACCCTACGTTATATTACTGGAGCGGTATGAACTCCCCATACATCCACAGGGTATTCTTAAGTAAAACCTTACCTGGATTGTGCTGTGACCCAGATGCTGCTGCCCTGAGTCCGTCACCAAGGAGAACGTATTCACAGCATGCATCAATTGGTTAGATGGCGCACTCAAGAGCCCTCTCTAAACAGAATTGCTCGCTCTCAATTCAACGGTAAAACAGATTTCCTTTATTCAAATATCTTGGTACACAAAAAACACAGCGCCATGAGGTCTGACGCGTTTCGTGTCACTGCACTTCATCAGAGACCTCCTAATCCACTGGCGCACATGTTATTTAAACCCCAAAGTGATCCTCCCAATTTCTTACCATATTAACCCCTTAACATCAAATTCATTTAAAAAGTAAATGTATGTAAAACATCAAAAACAACTGATTCAACCAGCGAATCCGTTATAATCCATAGTTTAAATATAAATCTGTTAATTCAATTCATCAAGGTTAAATAATTTTATGTTTATACAAAAAGTTATATTAGTTTCTAAAATCCTTATGTGTTTATTTAATAGTTAATATACTGATAGATACAATTCATATTCATTTCCTTTCATTCAGTTACAATGTTTGCCTAAGTACCTAAAGATGGTTACATAAAACGTTAGTTCCTCTAGTTTATAGAAGTTTCATTCGTAGCGATTCTGTTGTGTGTAAAATAGTGCTCCATTTGCAGATTAGAAAAAATAACTTATATCAAAGACTGAATTTAAACCATTTGGCTGCCTTGTACACAGTTTGTGAATCCATTTCACCTCTGCCCTTAATAGCTTCTTTTGTAAATCACCTCCTCTCGGACCCAATGTGACTCTCTCTATACCCTGTACTGATACTGATTGTTTGTCACTCCCGTTGCACTCTTTAAAGTGCCTTGAGACGGATGTGGTATCACTTCCAGATCTGATAGTATTCAAATGCTCCCTAATTCTTTTTTTCAGATTTCTAATAGTGCAGCCAACATATTGCAACCTCTCACTCACTGTCCGTTTCCTGTTCATTTTATATCTATGGGCCTTTTTCTTCCTATTACTCCCTTCAGTAATTAACTCAGCCCTCTCTCGGTTCAAAGCTGAGAGAAAGGCACTCTGTAGGTCCTTCATGGTATACCCTTTCTGTAGAAATGTATCCCTTAACTTGCAGGATTCCTCTAAATACCCTTCCTCAAGTACGTGGGTCTCCTCCCACCAACCCATATAAAGGTTGGCGTACGTGGGAGCAAACCGTGCTCCCATTGCAGTCCCATGCACCTGGAGGTAAAACTCTCCTTCAAACATGAAAAAGTTATGTGTTAGTAGGTACCAGGTGGCTTCCATTACAAAGTCTTTCTCTCCTTCAGTATATCCATTATACCTATCAAGATGGTATTTGATTGCTGTAATACCCTTATCATGTGGGATACTCGAGTACAGCGAAACTACATCCGCTGTCCCCAAGCCAAACGTATTCTTCCATTTGAGCCTCTGTAATAGATGTAAAACTTCCCCCGTATCTTTCACGTAAGAGCCCAGGCGTTTAACAAGCGGTTGTAACCCTTCATTCAGGGAAGAAATTCCTGAAATAATTGGCCTGCCCTTAGGTGGCAGTTCCCCTTTGTGCACCTTGGGGAGATGATAGTAAATAGGCGTTTGTGGGCAATCTGGTACTATGTTTTTCAAAGATTTCTCTGTAACTAAACCAACATGGATAGCAAGGGCGGCTATATCTCCTATTTCTTTTCTAAATTTATGTATTGGATCACAGCTCAATTTTCTAAACGTGTCATTTTCACTCAACTGACTCAATGCTTCCTTTTCATAATTCATTGTATTTAGCACTCCTAACATTCCACCCTTGTCAGCTTGTTTGAAAGTGAGCGCTTTATTGGCACTCAGTTCCTTAAGCGCTTTTCTCTGTCCAAACGTAAGATTTGTCGATCAAAAAAGCAATGGAGACCTCATGGCGCTGTGTTTTTTGTGTACCAAGATGTTTGAATAAAGGAAATCTGTTTTACCGTTGAATTGAGAGTGAACGATTCTGTTTAACCAATAGATGCATGCTAGAAAATCTTTTAGGCCCTAGATTACATCACTCAAAGAATACTTATAATAGATGCTAATTGGCAGCTAGAAGCAATATTACATTTAAGGGCTAGGCCACACGGGAAGATTTCAGGGAGATTGGTCGCCTGGCGACATGTTTTTCATAGTCGCTCGTTTTCGATATTCGTGTGAATAGGCAATACTCATGAGCAGTGCTCAGTGTAAGCTACATTGTGTGCTTGATCTTCACCTAGAAACAGTATATATATATATACATATATATATATCCCTGTGAGGGATCGAAACGTTGAGTGGAATAAACATACTTTTACCCGCAAAGAAAATCCTGTGTCGCTGTTCTTGCGAATATCTATTATCTTTTTGCTGGCACCCAGGCTGTTACGGAGTCAACGGTGTGCACCTTTGGACTTGGAATATATATATATATATATATATATATTCTATGTAGGAAAGTGGCTTTCCCTCTAATGCTTGCTCTCCCAACCCCCGTCCCTCTAAAAGTCCTACAGATTACGTAAAAGCCCATAATGCTGAATGTTTTCTTTGGAAATGGTCATGCCAAATAAAGAGAGAAGCAGATATGGTCTTTCTCCCCCCAAAGAAAATACCCTATATTCACTTAGGTAGGACTGATGCATGGGTGCATCAGCTTCTGCATACTTTGTACAAACCGTGTAACTAAAAGTGTCTTTTTTTACCAAATACAGATAAGTTCCCCTTAATCCAATTGTTCCTTAAAGTTATATAATGAGAGTGCTGGGATAATTTGTATAAGCTATATATATATATATATATATATATATATATTATGTCAGCCAAAGTACCGCACCAAACAGGACTTAATATAAAGTTTCAAAATACAAACTTTATTTTCAACGTTTCGGCTCCATAACTGGAGCCATCTTCAGGAACCAGCCAGTTATGGAGCCGAAACGTTGAAAATAAAGTTTGTATTTTGAAACTTTATATTAAGTCCTGTTTGGTGCGGTTCTTTGGCTGACATACAATGTAATTGATTTGAACCAGCACACGGGCATTGGATTTTTTCGCCGTGTGCACTAGCTGCAAAGCGTCTATATATATATATATATATATATATATATATAGAGAGAGATTTGTTACTCCTTCGCAAGGAATCGATGTGGATCTTCAAGCTGGACACTCTAGTACCAAAAGGATTGAATGAAACACTCCCCATGGCCCAGTTTTATTGATTATGTTAGGCACATTTAGCTTAATGACATTTATCTATATCTGGGTGAACAGACATGGGATACTGGACATGTGCTGTTGGACTCTGCACTCTTAATATGCTATATTCCTATAAACTCTACTTCAGTGGATGACTTTAAACATTGAGTGACTAAATAACCTGAGGGTATCATTAAGATACAATAGTGGTTATATGAAATATATGTGCCAAGCCACGTGACTTGGATGGCTGATATCTGATGACGATGTTTCTTGTGGCATAACTGTGATTAGGATTTTGCTCTATTTGTTTTTAAATTTTCTTTCATCTTCTCCAGGTCCACAGAGGAGGATATGTGGGGTGTATAGGAAGGTCGGCCAAACACTGTGCTTCGCATCACGCTGCCCATGTCTGCCATGAGACATCCAGGAACCGCTGTACAGCTTGGTATATGTGTACAGCACACTACTAACCCACATTGCTGTAGGTGGATTGCCCCCAAGCTCCCTCCTAGCTCCCTCGAAGTATGCCTGAAGGTCGCTATACCCCTACTCGTATTGGTGGTCCAACACTCTAGACACATGGGTGCCAATTGGTGGCCTATGCTCCTAGGGTGGATACCAGGGAAGCGTGAAGGGAGGAAGTGAAGCGCTGCTGCGAACAGCAGTGTGACACATCTGTTTACCTGTTGGAGAGATGCTGCAGCGAGAGGAGGAGTGTCACCGGCTGTAAGCTGTGTGGGGCTCCCCATTGGCTTGCAGCACTGAGGAGAGGAGGAGCTAGGTTCACAGCTGACACGGGAAGGCTCCGTATAGATACAGAGATATGTACTGATTGAGCAAGGACGGGCGCAGTAGGAAGCGAAACCGGCATGACCGGCAGTGGATGTGATGGCGGAAGCAACAGCTGATGGCGATATAGAGGCGAATGAACGAAGCATATCCTCCGGTGGGTCTAATGTCTTTTCACGCACTGGCCACACATGTGGCAACGAGATGAGCACATATGTGGGGTATACATCATGGTATGTGGTGTTGGTTTTAGCGCTCCTATTACACACTGAGGCTACGGTCTAATAGACCCTGGTTGTCACTATGTCACAGCAATTAACATGCACATAATGTTTGAAGCGATGTGGTGGGGATTCACACTCCATAGGGGGTTAAAGGGCTATACACACCTACCTATGACGTCATATAGTAGTTTTTGGCGCCAAGTGGGGCATTTAAATGGAGTGTTTGTTTGTGTGATTTTCACTTCCTGATGACGGCTTAAGTGAATAGCCGAAACGTTGAAATAAACATCATTTTTTGATGTTTTTTGAAAGTCCTGTGAGTGCGGTTTTTTTGCTCTATTATATATATATATATATATATATATATATATATATATATATATATATATATATATATATATATATATATATATATATATATATATATATAGACACATACAAGAGTCCTCTACACTCAACCCATTATCAATATATTTAAGACAGAGACATTTTGTGCATACTGCTACTGAAAAATACCTTACCCTTTAAACAAAACAGGGATTGTTTGTCCATATATTGCAATATATTTAAGCTGGCCAACTACGTCAAAGTCATCCCAAATCTGGCCAGTCCTATTGCTTCATTATACATTTTACAAAGGGGACTAAGTTTTACCTGCAACTTACTTGCGGTTTTCAAAGTAAAACTCCCAAACTTGGCTGCCCTTTTATTAGACACCAGTGGGATCACCTGACTATAGCTGGGAAGGTTGGGAGCTACAACATGGAGCTGGTCACTGCTCCTGTATAACTATAACAAACAAGGGAAAGTTGTGCTCACCACTAATTTTTAAAACCATTAGGCGGGGGTGCAATGAGGCTGTGACCACAAAATACATATAGACAAATACATCATACATCATACAAATACATACTCAACCCATTATCAATATATTTAAGACAGATTAATTTTGTGCATACTGCTACTGAAAAATGCCTTACCCTTTAAACAAAACAGGGATTGTTTGTCCATATATTGCAATATATTTAAGCTGGCCAACTACGTCAAAGTCATCCCATATCTGGCCAGTCCTATGCTCAATTTTCATCTAATTCATTTCCCTTGTTATATTATTTGGGGCACTGATTATGGATAATGATGAGCAAAACTGCCTCCGTTTCAGTTCCCCCCCAAACAAATTAGCAAAATGGCAACATTTTGCCAAATGCATTGGTCAGTGTATATTTTTCCCTGTGTTGATTCTTGCATCAAATAAATTGGAGTCAAAAGTCTTTTTTACTTTGAAATTTTTCTTTTGTCAAAGGCGTTGGAGACGATGGACTTTTTTGGCACTTTTTGTCACACAGCAAAGTCACTTGAGTCAATGGGTGTTTTTCCTCATGTCTTTTTTAGTTAAAAAAAAACATGTTTGTTTCCTGCGTAAAATAAAAAACATGGCAAAATTCTAGGGCAGAGTCACAAAGATTTTTGCCACCCTTAGCATACTTCCCAACTGGCGTTCTGCAGGACTCGGGTCTCAATTTTGACAGCTCAGCCCCTGGTTTCTTACTAAAATGTCCTGAGTTTCTAATGCACTGACGCCAGAAAGATATAAAGTTCCTGATGTTATTGTCCCTCTTTACAGTTTTCAAATGCTGGGAGGTATGCATAGAAATGTGAATTTTGCTCCAAATCTGTATCATACAGTTAAGGCTTATTATTTTAAAAATGCTCTACCCTCTACTAGTGTACACATTGGGGACTGGGCCAGTAGGAGTTTTGGCGGCAGTCTGAATGTCCTGTTTCCAGTGGAGCACAGCAACTATGTCGTTTGGGCCTGCCTGCCCCCCCTCCCCCCCAAAAAAATCTACTGTCCTAGGATGGACAAATATATTTAAAAATGTGTTAATGCCGCTACTATTTGATTTGGAGAATTCTGTTGTCCTCAAATAAGTGCTGTCCTAGGCCCAATGAATAGGGATAAATAAATTAAAACTGATATTGGTTTTGTCTTTATGTCACACCCCTTAAATCTGAAGTATTTGAAGCTGAATCAAAACAAATGGATTGTAAGAAGCCCTGGTGGTCCACTGGGGCAGCGGGGACGCCCACCCTGCCGTCCACGGGGGTTGCCCGCCTCTCCATCCGCAGGGATGCACGCAGCCTTAGTCTCCTGTGCATCTATGTGTCGCTTCCGGGTTTTTGTGTTGCGCCTTGTGATGTCATCGCATATTATCGCAAAATTAGAACATTTAAAGGTGCATCAGCCATTTTCACATTGCCCAACGTAAAAAGTTAATTTCTGATTCCTGGATGCTCTATCTGTCTAAAGATTCCGTATTTGACCTCTGACAATGATGCCTGATTATCTGTGTATGACCTTGGGCTGGGACCCCGACCTTGCTCCTGATTTCCGTTTGTACCGCATTGCCGTCTGGTATTGACCCTGCCTGATCACTCCTCCATGACTGCTCCAACATCCAATCTCCTTACGTTCGGTTCCCGTGCTTGCCCAGAACTCTCTCTCTCTGGTTCTCCCACAAAAAGACCTGGTGGCATCTTAGTATTGGAGGGCTCCACCCAAAGCCAAAGGCAGCTGTTATAGGCAGAAGAGAGGGCTGTGAATGGAACCTTGGAGTTAGCTCTGGGTTTGGGATACCTTACGTTACATGGTTCTTTGCCACAAGGGTGGAGAGAATGTGGAATGCCCTGCTGTTATGATAACAGATTGTTTTACTGAATATTAAGTCTTTTTTTCCTAATATGGGCTAAAGATGCTGAGGAATCACACAGAATGGTTGAATTGGAATTGTTTTCCTTTTACAGTGAAAATTAGGTATTAAATTGGTTTTATCATTAGTGTTATCACATGCTAATAAATCCCCTATATAAATATGATGGGAATGCATTTTTTGGTTTGCAGCTAGATAACACTATTTTTATAGACTCAGTAATAAGGAAAGAGTGTAATTAAGAATTTCTCCAGTTTTTTTTAAATGCAGAAATTCAGATATTAGTTATACTTCCATGTCTTGATCCCTGTAGTTTTTTTTTTGTAATCAAGGTTTGTTTATTGAACAGGTACATAAAGTAACACATATCAAGCGTACAGTTTACTATTATCAATAAATGCAATCATGTAGTTCACAAATAGTATTTCCATACATATCACAATTATCATCAAACCTCAAAGACTATTATCAATACGTATTATTTATTCAACCAATTCTTTAACCAAACATTTCTTTTATTGCTGCTTTGATGTCTTCACCGTCAGAACCGTATAAATGTTTAAAATTGTCTTTTGTTGTTTTGCCACATTTAGGTGCGGATTCCAGCCATATTCACAAAGGTAAGTTATTATACTGTAAGTTGAACATTTTAGAACTTATGAAAGTAAATGTAAAGACATATCTCTTCTGCGATCCCTGTAGTTTTATACAGTGCTAAAGGTGTTGGTTTTGCAGAAAATAATCTAAATGTTTTAATAAGCAAGGGATGCACATTAATCTCTGAAAATAACATCAGACAACTACAAGTTGTAGGCTGCAAATGGCAAGATGCCAGAAGAAAATGAGACACGTTAATCTTAAATTAGCTGGAGCAATAAATAAACCTGAAAGCTGTCATCTTGCCACTGAGATTTGATACAGTTCCCATCAGAAATTGGAAGTATTGGGTTGAGTAGTATAAGAACATTACTACATAATGGCAGAAATGTTACCAGGTGCTAACGGAGAATGGACTGAATAATTGTTTTGTTTTGAACTGAGACAATCTCAAAACTAACAGAAGAAAGAATTTCCATTCACATTATTTATCTATAATGAAGAGAAGTCAACAGGGAATTGAGTTATATTAGTGAGTTCCAAAGAGCCATAACTTGATGTTGAAGTTAGAAGTTTCAAATGGGAATGTGAACTAAGAGCTGCCAAATACTGACATACAATACAACACTAATTACCATAGCGCTGTCAGCTGTCATATTTTCCTATTTACACCTTTCAATTCTGCAACAAAAATGGATCAGGACTTTGTAGAAAAGTGCAAGTTTACAGTAAATATGGATGGATTAGGGCAGGTCTAGTCATAAGTGGATGAGAAATGCAGACAAAATTTAAAATGATACCTATTTTTTGCTTTCAGTGACTACAATCTGCAGTGTTTCATCTGATCACAAATCAGTTTGAAGTATGGTAAAGAGAGCCAGGCATGTGTCCCCTGTACTACCTGGCCGGTTAAGTGTTTTACTGGGGGTAGACAGTTGTGGGAGTTATGTAGTATCACTATGTATGTGAGTGCCTAGGTATCCCATGTGACAGAATCAGGCAGCGGCATACCTAGACCAGACCAGGGCCGCCTGAAAAAGAATTTCAGAGGGGCCCAGCGAGCACTTCAACCTTACAGCCACAACCAAGCAACTTGCTCTCATCCACCCAGCCATTCAAGCTAGAAAAAAAAAGGGAAAAAAAGCACAGGTTACATAGCAGATAACAGATAAAACACCACAGCCTATAGCACATATCTGTTATCTGCTGTGTAACCTGTGACTTTTCCCCTTTTTTTCCAGCTTGGATGGCTGCCCCCATGGCTGCACAGCAGCTCTGTTTATATAAACTATAGTAGTCTTGTGGAAGCAAATACACAACTTTTACTGGTGAAGGGTAACAGCATATTATATATGAATTACTTTGAATAATATTCTACACCATAAAATGGTAGAAAGATCCAGCAGGAGGAAACCCAATGGTTTTAGTGTAACGTGTATTCTACTGTTTAATAGTAAGAGAGGGAACGTTCAGGTCAATCCTAATAGCATTGTTGCTACAGTGGTTTGGAAAGGAGTAAAATCAACGAAAAATGTAATATTTTGCTACTGACATATCTTGATATTTCACTGACATATCTTGATATTTCACTGACATATCTTGATATTTCACTGACATGAAAGGGGTAATTTACTTTTTCCCAGGTACAAGTGGTAGAGCAGTCAGGGGCACAAGTACACACCTTAGCTCTCATTTAAAGGGACTTATATACCAGGAAAGCAAAAATCCATTGTATGGAACAGACTGCAGCATCAAGAGGGAAAGCCAAACCCTGTCCTTACCAAAGTACCTCACTGTGGACTGCATTTCCTGCTGCTCCCTAACCTGAGCCTATGTGCCTTTCCATGTCTGCCTCTCGTGCCCCTGTAGGTGCTCTGAAATTGAGCACAGAGGCCTGTGTTTATTATGCATTAGCAAAAAGCAGGTGTGCAAAGTGCAAAAAAGGCCTAAAGCATAAATCATATTATAAATGCTAATCCAGTAATAGTAAACTAATCACAAGAGCCAATTTTTTCATCATGTGATGGTGATTGGTAGCCACAGGCACCAACTTTATGTATAAGGACACCACTGAGAAATTCACTAAGCAGATTTTAATCACAACTTATTTGGTTTAGTCAAGGATACCTTAAAGGAGAACTAAACCCTAAAAATGAATATGGCTAAAAATGCCACATTTTATAAACTGAACTTATTGCACCAGAGTCAATTTTCAGCATCTTGAAAAAGTGTATGCGACACTCACATGCTCAGTTTGCTCTGAGCAGCTGTTGAGAAGCTAAGCTTACGGGTTGTCACAAATTCTCAAGCAGAAAATTAGATTGGCCTTTGATAGAAGCTGGTGCTACAAGGCTGATTATTAAATTTGGATGCTAGTTGCACTGGTTTCTGTGCTGCCATGTAGTAATTATCTGTATCCATCACTAATCAGTCTTATATTGTGACATTTATATTCTATGTGTACTGTATATTGTGAGTCGGTCCCTAAGCTCAATAACTGACAGTAGTACAGAGCATGTGCAATAAATCAGCAGAAAAGAAGATGGGGAGCTACTGGGGCCAACTTTGGAGGCACAGATCTTTTCTGCTAAAGGGCTATGTTGCCTTGCGCTGGTACAAAAGCCCAAAAGATAATGTACAACATGTCTAGCCTACTTCTTTAGTTAAGCTTTAGTTCTCCTTTAAGTTGTCCATTCCCTATTTGAATGCAATAGAGCATTGAGTTAGCCCATAGTGTTCAGTAGGGTCCACAATGATGAGAGTGTATTTAACATGGTTTACAGCCATTTACAGTTTAAAGGTCTCTAAATGGCTTAATTCTGCAGAAACATGTATTTTAGGACTTTCTTGTAGACTGTACAATAATAATTTAGTCATGCACATGCTCAATACTGCAGCATCTCAGCCATATCTCCATACTGAGTCAGCATAAATACGTTCATTCAAGTTAATGCACACTGCTGTAGCTGCACTTACTGTTAATGTTCATCTTATCTTGTCTAAGTACCCCTTATCCTTCAGCCCCTTCTTTGCTGCACAAGAAGTTGACCAGTTCTCTTTTCAGAAACTGCACTATTTCTCTATCCCTTTATGATCAAATATCAGGAAGATGCAATTCCTCTGCTTTGACCTTGACTGATATATGTTTTGCCAACTACTTCTTCTGGGTCTCCTGTGACAAGAGCTCTGATAATGCTGGAAGCTGCAGGCCTGAAGAGGTGGGGCAGGGAGATCACATGGTGAGGAAGCTGTTTGCTCAGAGAGGTCAGGAGGAAGTGGAAGTGCATGCTGGGAAAGAGGTAACAGAAAAGACTTGCTGCAGTGTGGGCTGGTGGCTGCACAACAGAGTGGGATAAGCTGCGGCGTCCCCTCCATTTGGACTGTGATTCCTCAGAGCTGCACCCCATGTTATGTTACTGGACTGTTAATCTATAAGCCTGTTATACACAAGTGCCTGAAAGAGACTGGAGGTGAATCTTACTTTATATGAGAATCTGAGACTGAAGGGACTAGGCCACAAATATACACTGACTTGTGCTCCTGTTGAGCAGTTCTTCCCTACCAGATACATAAAGGGATTGTTTGTTATTAAAGTTTCCTTGTACTGTTACCTGCCTGTGTGCTTCTTATGTGCCCATAAACCAGTCCCGTGCTCTGGGACGTCACATCTCCTTCTGAGGATGGTTTAAACGGTATATGTGTATGTTGCGTATGATTCAGGTCACTCTCTGCTTGCAGAAAAAACACTTTTACAATAGAAAAGTAGACAAACAGGGGAACATTTCTGGCACTGCATTATTTCTGTTTTGTTTCCATTTCAGGAAACTTGGTTCAAACCTTGTAGAGTCCCTTCCAGATCTACTGTGTTGGTACTGACAATGTCAGGGCAAATGGAGGACAGAGACAGTCACTGCATTAACCTTGTTGATGGTACAGTCAGAAGAATCACATTAATAGTCACATGACTATCTCATTATTTAATTACTTTTAATTGGTTGCATGGGGCAGCCTGTTCATTAGGCTCTCTCACTTCACCAGGCTTCAGTACACTGGCTCTGTTGCATGGACCATTAAGCATTTAGTGACAATGTAAACCATACCAAAGTCAAAACAGGCAGTGGCACTTTGGCTTTTAAATGCTCTGCAGGAGGGGATTGTGATTGACTTTTGATAAGTCACATAATACATACAAAACCCCATTTATATACATGTACTAAATAGCTTACATTTCTACTTATGGAGTAAAATATTTGAGCTCTTTCTCTCCCATCTGTATTTTTTTTTAACTAGAGTACCTGAAAAATGTGCAGTGATTCTGACTACATGTAGAGGTAGTGATGACATGCCCACAGATTTATTGAAAATATTAATAGTGTTTCTGCTTGTTACAGGAAGAATTCTTCTAACAAGTATTACAAAGTTTTTGAAGCTTGTTATGCAGACAAAAGATGGAAGTGAATCTGTACCATGGCATTTTGTGTACTGAAGAACACATCAAGCCAATTAATGTCTGCCATGTTAGCAGATCGGACACTCCTTTGTGACAGATGAAAAAAAATGCCATGAGCATTTCACAGGAATCTTAACCAAGAAACATGAAACCTATAGTTATTTCAGCTTTAATATATTACTTTTCGGAGTATTGGTATGATTTCAATTTGCAGAGTGAAGCTTTTATCATTCCTAAGTTTACAGGTTGTGAACCGAAATAATTATGCTTTTCATAATTAATGACAAATATCAGTAAATGGAAAATTAAGTATAGGGAAGAGTGATGTGCAAAGTTTACTTCTTTCTCACCTAATAGCTTTTCCCATAACAAAAAGGAAAAAAAAATAATAGGTAATAGGTAAGGGTAAAGGCAATGAGGGTACAAGTAATAGACTTTGCGACAGCAATATTCTCCATCTGCTTAAGACATTCTGGCTGCATATGAACCAGCAGTTCTTAACAGAAACCACCTACTTTAGGAAAGGGAGCAGACCTAGGGACAGCGGCAGATTTTCACTAGGGTAGTAACCAAATTTTTGCTTTTATTGCTATGGGTTAATGCCCAGGTGCTTGTTTACCCAATGTTTAGAAATTAGTCCCTTCTGTCTAATACAAGAGTTGAAAGCTTTGCAAACTCCTTTTTTAACAACAATTTCTTCCACCTCGTGTATCGCTACAAGTAATGTAAGATCTTTTTCTGCTTGTTTTTTTCAGAACTGTGGTGTAAGGTCTTTTCCTGTGTTTTGCATCAAAATCCACACATGCATCTGTACAGTGTTATGTCACTACACTCTAAGCGAGTACTACAGTTCTTCCACTTGGACAATTGGCTCCTGAGACCTGTACATATTGGCAAAATCCATTCTAGATTAATTGATAGGTTGTTCTGGTCTCTCCAGTGACACCCAGGAATTCTTCTGTCTTCTGTTTTGACCTTGGATGCCTTCTGTCTGCCTCTAGTTCCTAAACCTCTGCTACATTCCTCTACTTTGGCTCCAGTTTGACTACTTTTGCTTCCTTCTTTGGTAGCTTGTTCCTATTAACTTCTCTGTCTAATCTCAACTGCACCTCTCCCTTTCCACAATGTCAGGTAAGTTGTGCAAATGTGAGGCACTTCTCTTATTCTACACTTCTACTACATTACATGTGAATTTTCTATTCCTGTAAGAAAACATTATCTCCATCGTTTGAAATGGTATTAAATTGCGTTCATTCTTTACTCTTCCCAGGTCTCAAAAGTTGTCAAGAACTACTTATGTCAATGAAGAGATCCATTAGCAGCAAGGATGTAGTAAATGAATTCCTCTTACTCCCTGTGTTTACTGGCAACTCCCTAGTACCTGGAAGTTTATTGTCTCTTCCTGGCTTGCTCACCCAGGATGGCTTTTGGTCTTCAGCCTCCTTCTAGGTGGCTCCCAGACTTGCTTTGCATCTTTCTACAATACTGCAGTTCACCCAGTTGTTAGCCAAAGACTGCCATCAATGTATGCTTCACTACAGGGAACCACTGCAGAAAGGAGGCGGCAACCCAGCAATATCTCCTTACAAAGGGTTGCATATAAGCCCTGTATGCATGAACCCTTCAGCAAAATGTGTTATTGAGATTTGCTTGTAAAGAATAGTAAAGGCTTTATACGTTAAATTACTTTTATAATATTACATAGTAATATAGTAAGTGAGGTTAAAGAAAAGACACATCATCATCATTTATTTATATAGCGCCGACAAGATACACAGTGCTTTACCTTAGTTATAACAAACCAGTGCAATTATCATCAGAATGTAATAATTAGCTGTGTTGCATCAGCTTGATATGACAGACAAACCTCATTTTCTGCTTGACAACCCCTAAGCTTAACTTCTTAAAAGCTGCTCAGAGCCCACCGAGCATGTGAATGTCACACTTTCCAAGATAGTGACTCCCTGTGAAAATTTGAAGTCCTGGATCATTACTGCTATTAAGTAGCTGGATTTTAGGCTGGTGCAATAAGTTCAGTATGTGAAATATGGTTTTTTTAAGCCATATTCATTTTTAGGGTTTCTCCTTTAAGCAACCTGCATTGCGCTAAATATTACATGTCTTCTTTCATATAGAAATAAATCAATTTACACATGGGGATATTGCCTTATGCTTGGTCAAGCTGATAAATGGTTTCTATGGAGCACATATGTTTTAGGATGAAATATATAACACAACACATTTTCTTTTTTCCATCTGGAGTTAGAGTTACTGTATGCTGCCTAAGCATAGCAGTGTCCTCTCACTCTTCTGGATGATGTTATGAGTTATGTAAATGGGAATTTGTTAAAACATATTAAATTGTCACAGTTGTCATTTGGCTGAAATTAAGTTGCATTCTTTTTACTTACTGTACGTGCATTTCTGTTTTAAGATTACAAATAACATTTTTCAATAAGGGTTATTGCACGCTGTACTTCTATTTTGGCTGTATCAAATAAGAAATCTTTGTAAAAATGTTTACAACATCTTTCTAAAATTAACACGAGTGCCATACAGAAGAGGAAAGACAATTCAGAAGATGAAAGACCCATGGCTGGAAGATCCGAAGTATGGACAGCTGTTTCGCAGCCCCCCACTCTTTTCTTATAGAAAGCGGAAAAGTATAAGGGACTTGGTTAAAATTAGATTACCACAGGTAGGAGATAAATTGGGTTGGACAACCGAAAGAGGTACATTCCCCTGTAGGAATTGCGGCCATTGCAATGGTATTGTGAAGGGTGACTATGTCACACATCCGCTGCAGGGTTCTAAGCATTACATTACCAGTTTTTTCACCTGTGATAGCAAAAATGTTGTTTATTGCCTTAAATGCCCGTGTGGTCTGGCATATGTGGCCCAGACCACCAGGCCTATGAAAACCAGATTGAATGAGCATAAATCTACAATCAGAAATTACCAACCGGCAAAAATGGAGATAGTTAACAAAGAAGAAAAAGGGACACGAAAGGAGGAGAATAAGTACAATCGGGGAAACGCTACTGGCTAAACACTTTCATGCACATAAACACAGAGTGGCTCAGTTGCGCTGGCAAATTTTGGAAGGGGTTACAATAAAGCAGGGACAGGATACTAAAAAGAAACTGTTGCAAAGGGAGTGTTACTGGATCTGGCAATTGCAAACCAGGGCACCCAGGGGACTTAATAAGGAATATAACTTGTCATGTTTCTTATGATAATTCCTTCCTGTATACATGTTTAATAGTAATTATTTCTCGTTCAGATAATCAGATTTAAATGAGGGCCCCACAGGGACAGGTTATTTACTATGTTTCCCTTATGTAAATGAAGATAGGGCTTTCGCTACTTAATTACAGTTTTGATACTTTTTAACTGGATACTTTTTAACTTTTTTATCTTTTTAGGTATTTTGTGTCATTTTTGCTTCTATTCACTTTTGCACAGCAATGGACTTAACAGAATGGACTTTTTTACACTTATGAAGGTGTGTTTGGACCGCAAGTGGCTACATGAATTTTTATAAATTGTGTCTTAAATTTTCACTTAGTGTTTAATTGCGGTTTATATGTAAATTATTGCACCATGCACTTTATGCTAATTTCCAGGAAAGATCGCAATTGTAGCGTGTATGGCCAGGTGCTGATCGACCATTGCAAGCACCTGTTCTCTCTCTCTCCCTCTCTCTGTCTTATCTATATATATATATATATATATACTGTATGTATATATATATATATATATATATATATATATATATATATATACTTTATTTCCATGTAGTGTTAAGCAATATTGTTTGCGGCACTGTGTATAAATGAAGGAGGACACTGTTTAACTTTTATGAGCCCTAAATCTAGACACAGATTATGTGAACTGACACTTTGAGTGCAGCTGGACACCTTTGTTTTAGGTCCTAGCAGTGGAGGTCAGACACTTGTAAATAAAATAGAAAAGGCTTTTATGACCTCAAACTTTGTTTTAGCTTCCAAGTGCAGCCAAGAAAAACATGGCAAGTGAGACTTTCAATTCTGGTATGCTTATGTACTCACCATGAACACCCTGTTCACAAGGGTTTCCTATCTAGGAATGAGCCCATGTCAATGCGTCATCCCCGAATCACATTTTAAACAAAACAGTCATTGTTAATTGGTCAATGTAAGATTTTAAGCATATATTAGTAATCATGCTATTCAGCTGAAGGCAACATGAACTGATTATTTAATGTAAACACAAACCATCAAATTCCTTTTTTCAAATTTTGAGGCCCCACTCCATAACCTGCAGGGACGTGCAAGCGAAATGTGTTTTATAACAACAGCTAGGTGACAATGAGACAGACACTTGTATAATAAAACCTCTAAAGCAGTGCTGTCCAACTTCTGTGGTATCGAGGGTCAGAATTTTTCTGGCCTACATAGTGGAGGGCAGATAATGGAAGCCAATGTTGACCACTCCCTACTTTTAAAACACACCCACTTAAAACCACACCCATGTTACCACAAGACCATATTAATGGTGGTAAAACACACCAAAAAGACCAAATGGTTGGTGCTCACAGGGATATCACTCATCACTCTCATGTGAAAAAAATCATAATAATATGATATCAAGACCTACCCTTAAATCCATATGCCTCATCCTCCTCTGTGGATAGCACAGCACGTCCAGCACATGCTTAAACACCTTAGGGGCCCTAATTTCCAAATGCTAACAAACCCCAAGAATAAATACCAGGGTTATGTTTCACAGGAAGAGAAGGGCACACACAGGCAGAGTATGGCACACACAGGGAGTATAGGGCAGGCAGAACAGAGCAGGAGACAGGGAAACCTATCAGGACCACTCTAAAGGTAGCCATACACTTAAAGGCCCACTCTTTTGGTGATGTTGCAAAACAAGAGGATCTCCCCCCGATATGACCACCTTGATCATAAAGCAAAAGTATGGGCGGTCGGATCGCGGGACTGCATCAATGAACAGATGCAGTTCGCAATCTGACGGGATTTTTAGCCCTGGCCGATCGACATCTGATCGACTTTCGGCCAGATATCGATCGTGGAAGCCTGTTGGAGAGCCCCATACACCAATAAGTTGTCGACTCGTTATGTCGGCAGCTTTTATCGGCAAGTGTTTGGCCAACGTTATATGTGCTACATACAGTGACACAATGCTGTTGCCCCAACAGCTGTTTGTATAAGAGTGAACAATGTTGGCAGCTTCAGTCTGACTAAAGGTGTTAACAGTACAGGGCTTTAGGCATGTGAACAATAGAGGTGTTAAAAGTGTGAACAATGCAGGTGGGATTACATGTGTGAACAAAATAGGGGATTACACTCTGAATTTGAGGTTTAAACAATGCAGTGTAGTGATACCTTTTAAAATTTACATATGGTAAGCAAACACAGCAGGCAAACTTTCATGTGGGGGCCACACAAGGGGGGGGGGCAGTTGGACAGCCCTGCTATATAGGATGAACTGTATCCACTTTTTCAAATATTGTATATTCATTTACGGTAAGTATCTCGTTATAATGTTATAAACTGCTGATGCAATTTTATAACGTTGTAACATAGGGTAGACAATATACAGATGCAGCCACTTTGGTTTGTCTGTTTGACACAGAATAACTAAACACAGATATCCCATTTATCTCATTTAACACAGAAAACTGTGACACAACATCCCATCTAATTAAAGCATTCACCATTGTGAACAATGGTGCTTTGGTATGCTAATGAAAAGGTTAAATGCATTAAATGAGTTAAGATAACTTTAGATAACACAGTTTCTTCAATTAACTCTGAGTCATGACGCATTTAACTCACAAATCCAAGTGGCTTCATCTGTAAAATTAATGTGGTTACAAATGTGTGTAACAGGCAGATGATGAAAAGAGGTGGTTAAAGAAGATAGTAAGCACATTTTTAGTAGTGTGGTGGGAGGGTGTTACAGTTTTCTTTATGATTAGGGTAGGATGGGCATTTATATGACTCCAAGGAAAGATTAAGGAAGCAGTTATGCAGCATCCAATCCAAAATGTCTCTGTTGAGTCCTTATGGTTTTCCTAAGGTTTTAGGAGGAGAGACTAGGTAGTGGATATTTTGGTGAAGATTATGTGTAGTGATGGGCAAATTTGTCCCATTTTGCTTTGCCACAAATTTTGCCAATTTCCCAAGAAACATGAATTTTGACGCCGGCGCCAATTCAAAATTCGTGAATTTATTCGACGGTGGAGAAACACTTAAGGAGGGACAATCAACACAGCCGGTGGCCAGACATTTTCTCAACAAGGACCATGGGTTGCCCACTTTCAAATGCATGGCCATTGATCACTAGCCACCCCTACCTAGGGGCGGGGACCGCGATCTTGCCCTCCTATGAAAAGAAGCCCGATGGATCTATAGATTGGACACTTTGTCCCCTAGGGGCTTGAATGAGTCCCTACCTCTGGGATGTTTTCATTGAATTAGAATTTTGGACTAAGCTTAATTTCAGCTGACTAGCCATTGGCCTATAGACTGTAGATGGTCCATGGCTTGTCTACGGCCCACGTACAATGGATTTATTGTTTTATCTATTGTTTCAGATTAGACACTGCATCCTCACAAGGCACAACATTGTTCTCGGACACACGTAAGTGGTCTCCAGTACAAAGGTTTGGACTATGCACTCAATGCATATGATATTGATAATGGTGGCTCTTCTGGTGGTGTTCGGCCGAGGGACCATATGCGGCACTGGTAGGTGGGGAACGTTAGAGAGCAAATGCACTTGACCCTACAACCCCATACCCTAGGATGTGCACTGAGAGGACTCACACACCATTTTTGGCAGTGTTGACACAGGTGGTTCTGGTCCAGTATGGTCCTCATTCACGTGAGTACCTGATACAGGGACTAACCATCGACTCTTAATAGTGGTGAACGGGTAGCCATATGGGGACCAAGACAATTACCAGATTAGGCTCAGTGACCAATATACACAGAGCAAAACTGAATGGAGTATTTTGCTTCTAACCGTGGCTTATTCTATTGGATAGCCCACCCACCTCTTCCAAGCCTTTGGGAAACTCACTTGTGCGGTTTTGAGCGTTAAATATATCACCCCAGCAATCCACTACCACGTTGGCTTAGTTTGCGGTACATTGCTTGAGTGGGCCTAAGATTGTAGTCATGTACTTATTGACCCGGTGTTATGACCAGTGTGCACTTTTCTCCTTGACAGATGGGACACAAGTATTTCACACAGTGTTTTCTGGTTCACACAGACTGGGATACTTGGTGGGTTGATCACTCAGGGTGGAGGTATATATATATATATATATATATATATATATATATATATATATATATATATATATATATATATATATATATATATATATATAGACAAATACAAGATTCCTCTGCACTCAACCCATTATCAATATATTTAAGACAGAGACATTTTGTGCATACTGCTACTGAAAAATGCCTTACCCTTTAAACAAAACAGGGATTGTTTGTCCATATATTGCAATATATTTAAGCTGGCCAACTACGTCAAAGTCATCCCATATCTGGCCAGTCCTATGCTCAATTTTCATTTGATTCATTAAGAATTCTATGGTTTCATTATACATTTTATAAAAGGGACGAATACGTTTTACCTGCAACTTACTAGCTGCTTTCAAAGTAAAACTCCCAAACTTGGCTGCCCTTTTATTAGACACCAGTGGGCAGCCAAGTTTGGGAGTTTTACTTTGAAAGCAGCTAGTAAGTTGCAGGTAAAACGTATTCGTCCCTTTTATAAAATGTATAATGAAACCATAGAATTCTTAATGAATCAAATGAAAATTGAGCATAGGACTGGCCAGATATGGGATGACTTTGACGTAGTTGGCCAGCTTAAATATATTGCAATATATGGACAAACAATCCCTGTTTTGTTTAAAGGGTAAGGCATTTTTCAGTAGCAGTATGCACAAAATGTCTCTGTCTTAAATATATTGATAATGGGTTGAGTGCAGAGGAATCTTGTATTTGTCTATATGTATTTTGTGGTCACACCCTCATTGCACCCCCGCCTAATGATTTTAAAGACTAGTGGTGAGCACAACTTTCCCTTGTTTGTTATATATATATATATATATATATATATATATATATATGATCCCCAGTGTTGCTTTATGAGGGGGCTGCCATAAATTATCAACATAACCTATAGGTAACTTTTTATGTATATTCATATATTGAAAAGTAGTCTTTGTGTCAATATCACTTTAAATGTGAATTTCCATACTTCCTACATGCATGATAATTCTAGTTTAGGCAAATCCAGGTTTAGAAGGAGTCTATTCTTGCACAAGTTATAATGACATTCTTTTTTATTTTGAATATGCTTTGTATTTTGAAGGAGCTTCAAAATCCATAACCTGTACCAAGGAGATGAAATCTGAGATGAAGACTGAAATGGTTGTTGGGGTAATGAATAAACTGGCTTTGAACACTGCTTGTACAGACAGGTGGCTGACGGCACTAAAGGAGGAAAATGGCACTAAAATAAGGATGAATACCAGCAGCAAGAAATGACTATTGTACAGAAGACTGAACCCCTATTGTCTATAATTTGAAGAGGGCCCCCTTAACCATATAATTTTTTAATTCACCCCTCGTAATTGGCTAAGCTTCCAGTAATATCTAGATATGTATTCACTTCATCATTGTATCATTTATGAAGTGGAAAGAGTTGAAAGAGCATATATTGGAATAAAGAACTATGTTATTTTTGCACATTTTCACTCTGCCCTGCACTTCACACTAAAGTGCGTTTCCCCAATAATACATTACTGCATCTGTTTAACTGTGTGTATTCATGAGGGAAGGTTTGGGGGTAGGCAGGTAGCTATGTTGGTAAATTGGATCTTTACACAAATGCCATCCTTTATTTCTTTCCCACGGCTCGGCTGATTCAGGACATGTACCACCCAGACAATTCAGCCCAGCAAACAAAGATGAATATATTCAATCATGGAATGCAAAACAGTCCTGGTGAATAAAAAAAGATTAACATTTTAGTTACAGTATTCTATATTTATAAATCTCCCCCTCCAAAAACTGCAAATCCACTGTATAAATAGTTAAGTGTGGGGGCTGGAAATCAGAGAATCTACAAGTCTTAAATAGGAGTATCCATTCAACTTCCCTTAAAAAAAGAAAAAAGGCTCTTCAGCCTCAATGCTCTAGCAAAGCAGCCCCAAGCCACACAGTTGGATGTATTTTCTGATATGTTGCCTCAAACTCAAACAAAATGAATCCCATACACTTTAGATTCATTTTATAGTCACAGTTAAAGTAGTGAAAACAATACAGATATGAGTTCTATTATCTGGAAAGCTTGGGACCACTTCTGTTCTCAGACTCCACAGCAGTGATAGCAAAGCAGAAACATGAGCACTGAGCCAGGGTCACGGGTTGACTGGCAGTGTAAATGCTCTTGCCATGGTGCCAGGGACTGGAAGTGATGTGACTGGACAACCTACATTTTACTATGCACAAGAGAAAAATTTTACTTTTATGCAGGTGCACCCTTAGGTACTCACTTAAAGGGGTTGTTCACTTTTAAATTTTAGTATGTTATAAAATGGTCAATTCTAAGCCACTTCAGTTGGTCTTTATTATTTTCTTTTTATAGATTTTAAATTATTTATTAATTATTCTGACTTTTTCCAGCTATCAAATGGGGGTCACTGACCCGTAAATACAAATGCTATGTAAGGCTACACATTTATTGTTATTGCTAATTTGTATTACTTAGGGAACACTGAACTTAGGGAACACTATTGAGCACCATATTAAAAATCTAGCTCTGTGCAGTCAGCAGCACCAGGTCAGCTCTGTACTGGCAGGCCTGCTCCCTGAGTATGTACCACCCCTCCCAGACCTTACAATGCAGCACTGACTGGAGAAAGCCACACGACCCACAGCAATTTGCAAAGAGCAATTGAGGTCTTGTTTTGCACTTTCAACACTGTGTTCCTTAGTGTAAAATTACCCCTAGTGTTTCCTATTTCTCCTGCTGGGGCTATTTTTATACCATCTACTAGGTGGTGTATAAGAGCATTTTAAGCAGTGTAAATGATTTCTTATATCATTTTTTAAATGTAGGTTTGTTGAAAACTACTCCAGCCTGCAGGTAACCTGCTTTTTGAAAGGGTAATGAGGTGTTCTGGGTGTTAGAACCATTACCTCTTACTGTCTAAAATGTATTTAGAGAATCAGTAGCCGCTGCCTCTCACTGTTTAATGTATGTAGAATGTCGGAATTGTGTTCACTAAAGTACTGTACCATTATTTACAAGTGTATATATGAACTTTACATGCTGTTTCTAGGGTGAAGCAAGTGGTGAAGGGGAAACACCTGGAACCACCCATGTAGCTTCCAATTGTTGTAAATTGAAACTGCCTGACATAGCAAGTACATTACAGGAGGTTCTCTTTACCATAACACATTAGAGCATTTTATAAACCATCCGCATTTGCAGGTTTAGGTTGGGTTACGGTACACCAGACATTTTATCCGCTCAAGGTCAACAGCATCTAAAATGTCTGATAATATTAAAGGAAGAGCACCCTGAGTGATACACATGGATCACTGAAAGGTAAACCTCCATTTGTCACTGCTCTTTATGTGCCACCAATGGTATTTTTCATTTGAAATGATCAGAAGCTAAGATGGATAGATAGGGGCTGCAACTCACCTGCCTCTGGGAAATCACACGCCTACATGTGACAAACCAAAACCTTTGTATGGCTCTTTAGGAATTTTCTGTCTGGCAATGACAGACAGACAGGGCACTTTATGAGCTGTGGGAGATGAGATTTCCCAAAAGTACCTGCCCTTCCACATTAATTTGAAATGGCACATTGGACAATCCTGTCTTGCTTCCTGCTGCATTTTTTGTCGATTACCAGGAATTGCTTCATGTAAGGCGTTTTACATGTGGCGATTTAAATTAATGTGGCCTGTGTGTCAATTCAATTACACCCATAATGCTAATAACATGTTAAGTACTGCCATAGTGCCATAATTATAGGGAAACACTAGCTCCTAAGAACCTGGTATGGGTGTTGAACATAGGTCCTGGGACATGGATGTAAGCTTCTGCCTACATTTTTATTCACTTATTATTGCAACATGTTTTTGTAATTTACACTCTGTGTACAAGATTAGTCTAAGAAAACAGGTTACTTTTGGTTAATGACATTTGGTCAAACTCATGGAAATTTTTTTGAGGACGGCATGGCAGTTGGTTAGTATGGGGCACCCTAGTGAGGTTTGATATCATATTAATTGTCATTTTCTAGAGCAGTTTGATGCCCACACTTGAGGCCCATTCTTTTGTCAGGATATGCATCAAAATATGATATAAATTTCTCTCTATATATCACCTTTTATTCAAGGAACCAGCACTCCCATATAAAACTTAAATTGTTTATTGTGTTGTATTGGTACAACACAATAAACAATTGAAGTTTTATATGGGAGTGCTGGTTCCTTGAATAAATGGTTATATATATTTTAACTGTGCACCCCGGCTATATATGCTGAAAAAATGGTTGCCTTGGAGTGTGTGTGTGTGTGTGTGTGTGTATACACACACACATATGTTTATACTGCCATGGAGTGACTAGGTGCCAATATAGTTTCTATAACAATACAAAATATTTCCTTCTACCTTTAATTCTAATTGTAGATGTATATATGGGATGTATATTTAACAGAGTATTTAATACCTTAAATGTATGAGAAACATGTAGTTAGTCTGTACGGTTTACGCTACCTGGTTTAAGACGGATTGACAGACGTATTTTCAAACGGCAAGTAGTAGTAGAAAAAATTAATGTACAGGTATAACAGTCTACTAGGAAACCAATAATAGTAGCCAAAGTGCAGTGCAACAGTTAAGGCCTAAACTCTTCTATTAGATCACTATGATCCTTGGCAGAAAGCCATAAGCTATGAAGACTTTTCCTGTTTTTTTTTTCATGACATATTTGACAGTGTACCTGCTCACTTTCAATCCAAAAAGCTTGTGAAAAGAGTTTATTGCTCTTGGAACACAGTGTTGGTTTTGATTTACTGATGTGGCTAACAGCAGTGACATCTAATGGCAAGTGCTGCAAGATAGCAGATGAAGAAAATATAATTTTTGGAAGATCACAGGTTTGGATGAATATCTCTTGATATTGGAATATCTGAAGTTTGTTGTGCCTTGTGTCTTGTGATAGAGGAACATCTGAAATGTGTTGTGGCTATTAGATTTGTGCACCTGATAGGGCAACTCTGACATTTACCATTCCTGAGGGGAACCCCCTACCACCCCCCATAGCCAACTCATGCATGCAGCTGCTGGTTTGGGGTGGGCAAAGTTTAAGGTAGGAGAGGAGCTTGGGAGGGTTGACTACAGCAGACCCCATTGTTTTGGCCCCCTGTCCTCTGGGTCATTATTTTTTTATATGTTTTGTATGGGATCAGTTATCTGGAAACCCATTATTCAGAAAGCTCAGAATTACGAATTACAGAAAGGCTGTCTCCCATAGACTCCATTATAATAAAAATAATCCAAATTTTTCTCTGTAACAATAAAACAGTACCTTGTACTTAATCGAAACCAAGATATAATTAATCCTTATTAGCAGCAAAAACTAGCCTATTTAATATTTACATGATTTTCCGGCAGATATAATATGAAGATCCAAATTACGGAAAGATCCATTAACCTGGAAAACCCTAGGGCCTGAGCATTCTGAATAACAGGTCCCATACCCACTTTACAAAATATTTATTACACTGCATATTAATGAGCTACTGTCATGCAATTGATGGTATTGTATCCTACTATGGTACGCATTGTGCTTTTAATTTTACCATTTAAAAGTCTAATTCAAACATTCATATTTTTGAGCTTTAATAATTGTGTAGGCAGCCATTCCAGTTCATTATTTTTAGCAGTGCAGAACTCTTTTACTTAGAGAAGGGTTGGTTTAAAAGTATAGCATAGGAACTTTTGTTATTCTTATTTTTTTCTATAAAAAAGGGCAACCCAATTGAAGTGCACATAATGCCTTTTGCCCAGTAAAAAGAAAATGTATTGTGCAACAGAAAATACAACTGGAAAGCACATGGGGGGAAATGTAATAAAATTTGCAAAGAGCAAAATTTTGCGAATAAAGTTTTGCCTCTCGCAATGCAATATTCTTTATTAGGCTTTTATTGCATTGCTTAATTGTGCATTGTGACCTTTAACACCTGCTCTGCAGTCTCGTTAAATATTTTGTCTCA
Source organism: Xenopus laevis (assembly GCF_017654675.1). Classification (NCBI taxonomy): domain Eukaryota; kingdom Metazoa; phylum Chordata; class Amphibia; order Anura; family Pipidae; genus Xenopus; species Xenopus laevis. The sequence goes on from NC_054384.1 coordinate 57,646,622, forward strand.
AAAAATGTTTTAAGATTGCAAAATTTTATTACATACACTGCGAACCTTCGCAAAAGCAATTTGGTCGCAAACTTTGCCAGGAAGACCTTGAGGTCTCTAAACACTCAAAAATGGCAAAAACATGGTCGCTGACATTCGTAAGCCTCTTTGTGAATGTTTTTTTGTGCTACTGAAACACATTACATTCCCCCTATAGGGGCAAATTCACTAACATTCGTAGTTGCGCCAGGCGCAACTTCGCCGCGCTTCGCCGCACTTCGCCGCACTTCGCCACACTTCGCCAGGCGTAGTTTCGCCAGCGCTCCACAAATTCACTAAAATCCGAAGTTGCGCACAGGGGTAGTGTAAGATTGCGAAGTTGCGCTAGCATTGATTCGCTAAGTGAAGCGAAGTTACGCTAGCGAAGGCTAATTTGCATACGGCGAAATTCAAATTTCAATGGAGGAATACGTATCAGCACTAAAAATGGCTAGAAAAGCTTCAAAACATCAAATAAAAATTTTATTTTGCCCTACACATGTGCCCACTGTCTAGGTAAGTTGCCATGAGTCAGGAAATGTAGGGGGGAAGGAGGGGAGCCCCAAAAAATTTTTCGATCTTTTTCAGCCTATCACCCATAATGTAGAAAACACGCCAGCGTTTTTTGGGACTTAGAAAAAATTTTGACTTTTTTTGAATCAATCCCTATCTACTCTATTGCGCTTCGCCTGGTCTGAGGTGGCGAAGGAAGTCTAGCGTAAAAGGTAGCGTTCGGTACACTGCACACGTTAGTGAATTTGCGTAGTTACGTCGCTAGCGAAAATTCGCCAGGCGTAAGGGTGCGAAGTAACACTAGCGAAACTACGCCAGCGTTCGTTAGTGAATTTGCGCAGTAACGAAAATGCCAAACGCTAGCGTTCGGCGCTTCGGCGCTTAGTGAATTTGCCCCATAGAGTGGAGGCTCTTTGCCACCTTGTGGCATTTTTTATGTAATACATCACACAGGAGACCCTTTGTTTTACTGATATTAACCAGTGCTTGTCAGGTTTTGAATAATGAAAAAAAAACAAAAACATTTCCAGTATACATTAATCAAAGATTTTTTGTGCTTTTTTTATACAGATTTGGGAAGTTATCCGGAAACCCGTTAACCAGAAAGCTCTAAATTACAGAAAGGATGTCTCCCTTAGACTCCATTATAATCAAATCATCCAGATTTTTACATTTAATTATAGACCCCCTAATGTAAGTGAGAAGGAGACTAATCTCCTGATGCAAATAGAAAAGGCTGCTAGTTTGAGTAAAGTAATAATAATGGGGATATTAACTGGAGCAAAAGTACTGCCAGTTCAGTTAATGGGAACAAGTTTATAAACTTGTTGCATGACAATTTTATGGCACAGGTTGTTGAGGAGCCAACCGTAAAAAATGCTATTCTGGATCTCGTGATCTCTAATGACCTGGAACGTATAGCAAATGTGCAAGTCATTTAACCCCTGGGTAATAGTGACCATAATGTTCTATCATTAAATGTCTGCTGCAAAAAACAAATATACACTGGGGCAACAAAAACATGAATTTCAGAAAAGCTAATTTTAGTGCCTTGAGGGCTGCCCTTCAGAGCATTGATTGGGACATAATGTTTTCATCCACAAACACAGAACAGAAATGATTGTCATTTAAAATGATATTAAATTGTTACTGTTCTCAATTTATTCCCTTAAGAAGTAAATGTAGAAGCACTAAGAATTACTCTATCTATATAAGTTAAGAAGTTAATAGGAAAGAGAAAAGCATTTAATAACTACAAGTCTGTTAGGACAGAAAACTGCATTTAATGAATATAGTCACTATAATAAATGTTGTAAAACAGCAAAGGAAAGAAAGGAAATGAAAAATGCATTGCGGCCGAGGTTAAGACTAACACCAAAAAGCTTTTAAGTATATTAATAGTAAAAAGATGCAGGTTGAGGGTGTTGCTCCTTTAAATAATGGTACCAGTATGGTTGTAACAGATACAGAAAAGGAAAATGTGCTAAACCAGTTATTTCCTTCAGTGTATACAATAGAGGAGTCTGCGTTCCCAGGCTCACTTCATAGCTGCACTGATGGCTCAGCTCAATCTAGTCAGTGGCTGACTCAGGATATGATTCATAAAGTTTTATTAAAAATTAATGTAACAAGGCGCCAGGTCCAGAAGGCATCCACCCCAAATTCTAAGAGAACTTAGTTCAGTTTTAGACTGGCCCCTATTTCTAATTCTCTCAGATTTGCTTTCATCTGGTATGGTACTTATAGATTGGAGAAAACCTGATGTCATTACAATATTTAAAAGGGATTACGATGTCAGCCTGGCAGCCTGAAAGTTTGTTAAATTAATACCCACACTAACATTTTTATAAAATATGAATCTACATTAAAAGTTACCTATAGGTCATGTTGATCATTTTTTGCTGATAGTTCTGCTTTTGTAAGTAATTGTTACTTGAAGTTCCTAAACCTGACTGTTTTGCCAACCTGACTGTTCCTTCTCAACCTGTCAGTTAAAGTTTCTAAAGTTAACCGACTACTGCTGCACAAATATGGCAGCCCCCTCACAGAGCAACATGGGGGTAAGAAAGGTAATATAAAAGCATCAGTCGAATACTTTTATGGTAAAACTCTAAGTACAAATGTGAAAAAGGGGGGTTGTGGGTGCACACCTAAGGCTAAATTTTAATACATTTAAATACAATGGAAGTGCTACTGATCCAGCCAGTCAATCAATGCACATTCCTTGATGCCGGAGTAATTCAATACATATGCAAGAGCATGTATTTTAAAAATGTTTGGTTATTACAAAGTTTTGATCATAAAATTGATAAGCCGCCATACCACTTCAAGGTAGACCCCACACGGTGGTCACTAACTTGTTTACCTCTGGTCATAGTATAAAAGGTCTTTTACCTCTCTACTTAATAGCATTACGTGGAGTAAATATTTCCTGTGCCTTGGTTTCAACATGTTGGCTAAATCCTCCCCTGCCACCTGCTTATGTGGCTTTTAAGAGGGAGAGATTGCCCAAACCAACACCCATTTTGGAAAAAATTTTGATAGTGGAAAGAAATAAAAGCCGAAGTGAAATGATGTGTATAGTTACACACTTGTGTATGTGTGTGTTTGTAGATGTGAGTGTGGGTCTGTGTATAGATGTGAGCAAGAAATGAAAATGAAAGCTATATGAGGAGTGTGATGGGTGTAATATGTGTAAGTTTGTGAAAAAGCGTTACCTAATGGCAGGTGCAGCAAATGTAATTAAGTGTCTCATGAGTGTTGGTTTCAAACTGGGCTGGATCCTCCCCCAACACTAGCTTTTGTGGCTTTTAAGAGAGAGAGATTGCACAAACCAAGACCCAATTTTTTAAAAACATAGGACCACCATTAGTCCAAAGGAGTGAGTATGAGGGTGCAACAAACCACATGAATCTTCAGGTACAGCTTCCTGCTAAAATACAAATGCAAAATAGGGGGGTTGTGGGTGGGGTAATATTTTGATGTATGTAAAAAAAAGATTATTTTCTGGTGTCAGTATCTCTTTAAGGGATCACATCCAAAATGTTGTCCTAGTGAATGGCATTATGAGCAGCAATCAGCATCCTATGAAGGATATGTCATGTCAGACAAATGTTATGCTTTTTATGATGAGGTAAGTAAGATGCTGGACAGTGGGGGGGGGGGCAGTAGATGTGATCTATTTGGATTTTGCCAAAGCGTTTGATACTGTGCCCCACAAACGACTGCTTTCTAAACTAAGGTCTGTTGGGCCTAATGAAGTCGTTTGCACATGGATAGGAAACTGGCTACAGGATCAGGTACAGAGAGTGGTTGTTAATGGTACATTCTCTACTTTGAGTAAGGTTCTTAGTGGGATCCCTCAGGGCTCGGTATTGGGTCCACTTTTATTTAACGTGTTCATTAATAACTTTGGGGAGGGTATTGTAAGAAATGTATCAGTGTTTGTGTAATGAGCGCTCACCGGCAAGTCCTTCCATGGCGGTGTCCTGTCCTTACAGTTTAAACCTCTGAGATAGCTTTTTTTAGCCCTCCCCTAAACCATGATACTGAACTGTTTTCAGATCTTCTGAGAGTTGCTTTGAGGATCTCATGCTGTCACTCTTCAGAGGAGAGTCAAACAGAAGCACAACTTGCAATTGGCCACCTGGGCTGGGGGGGAGGGGAGCTCTATGTAGGGTAGGGGGGTAGGGTTTTTTCCATTAAGGATTTAGTTCTCCTTTAAGAAGGTTATGGAAGAAAGCTCATATTACAAGTTCATCCAGGGACTGGTCCGTCATCTTGGAGTCAAATGGAGAGGCTTCAAATGGGGTTGTTTGCCTTCCTCTGGATCAACTAGCAGTTAGGCAGGTTAAAATAGAGTTAAAAGGATGTGGTTTTTTTTCAACTTAACTTACTATGTTACTATGTCAGAGGCTTAATGTGTAGTACAAGGTATTATTTATTTTCCTTTTATTTTTTTTCTGTTTAGTGTCAAATTTATTAAGTGAAAACATGTATGTAATTCACACTTTTGCATTGCATAAAAAGAACAAAACTGTTTAAAAATAAAGTCCATCCTGGTTGTTAACTATACACCAGCAAACATTGTTCTACCAATGGTGTGTCTGCAAACTACTCTTTTTCAAAGGTGTCTGTTGCTTTGCTATAAATAATTTTTTAAAAGACTTGCAATGAAGCTATTTTTTTAGCTGTCTCCTGTGCTAATAAAAAGCAGGCTCATTACCTTGCTGCTTTTATATGGTGCCGGTCAGAAATGGACAAAATAGGCATAACTTACATACACAGGTCACTGCCTAGAAACTAGGGGTATACCATTGTAGAGAATTTCCATCAATTGGGACTGTAAACCTTAAGGGTCCCTACAATCATAAAACTGGTGCATTACAGAAGACAAATATAAAATGCAAAAGTGCTCAGAAAAGCACAAGTAGAATAATGAAGGAGGCAGATTGTAGAGGAAACAAAAAGACATAAGGGAAAGGGTTAGTGCAAAAAGGCAAAAACAGTAGATAGAAAAGAGAAGAACCGAGAAAAAGGAGAGCAGCAAGATGCAAAATAACAGGAGAAAACTGATAAAAAGAACAGATAAAATGGAAAAGTAGCAGAAAAAAAGGACAGAAGAACAGCCTAAAGTTGGCACGCTTTAAAGGTTTGCAACTGTACTGTTAAAAATATATGTGGACAGCTGTACACAGGGCTGCTATCAGAAATGACAGTGTTTCTGGAGACCTCCCCCCCTACATAATCATTAAAAAAGTTAATAAAACACTTATAGCCAAAAGGTAATTCATATTATTAAGATTCCTTTACCATCCAGAATTAAAGGATTACTTGCTTGTGTTCATTTAAGAAGCAATAATCAGTGCAAACTATAACCAAAAGTCTATGGCAATACATACGCGCAGATACACTTCACACAGATAGAGAATTAAAGGTCAACTTAATAAAAACAATCATTGAAGAGACCTTCACCAGTGCAAACAAATACCACACAGATAAGGAATTAAAGGGAAATGAACGCCAATACAAGTAATCATTAAATAGACCACCATTGGCGCAAAGAAATACATAAAAGGCGACACCGAATGCGATCCAAGGGACCTATCACGATGCAATAATTAGTGCAAAGAAAAACCAAACATCTATTGCAATACATACATCCAGATAAACTTGACACAAAAAAAACAATAAAGGGTAAATGAACGCCACGGAAGCAATCATTCAAAAGGCTGAGAGCAGTGCAACAAAACCCCAAAATCTACTTAATAACATACTTTATATATTCATGCACGTCAATCGGATAAGGAATGAAAGGTTAACAAACCAATGCAAGTGATCATTCAAGAAGATATAATTGGTGCACACAACAACCAAAAGTCTTTTACAATACATATGCCCAGATAAACTTCACACAGATAAGGAATTAAACGTCAACTTCAAAATAGTGGTCACTGAAGATGAGTGTAAATCCACAATAGTGAGTGCAGGACGAGGGCTTCCAGGCTGAGAAATGCATGTATGCCAGACACCCGAGCCACTCCCACACTCCCACTGCGTACTCACCTTGGCCAGTGCTCTTTAAAAAAGGAGCTTCAATCCCATCTGGAATTAAAAGATAACTTAGACATATGCAGGTGATTATTCAACAAACAATCAATGCAAACCATAACCAAAAGTCTATTGCAATACATACATGCAGATACACTTTACACAGATATGGAATTAAAGGGAAACTGAAGCCAATACAAGTAATCACTGAATAGACCATCATCGGCGCAAATAAATAAATAAAAGGCTTCCAAAATCGATCCAAGGGACCAACCAAGATGCAATAATTTGTGCAGAGAAAAAACAAAAGTCTATTGCAATCCATAGGTGCAAATACACATGACAAAGAAAAGCAATTAAAGTGTAAATAAAATCCAAAGAAGCCATCATTCAAAAGACCTAGAGCAGTGCAAACACAACCCAAAAGTCTACCGAAGTAAATAATGAATAGGTTCCCCGTTCTGTTTTCCTAGTAAAGCCTCAATCGTTCCACTTAATATTAAATGCCTGCATTACCCCCGCAACATGGACTGATAAGCCCCTGATTGCAATGACCATTCGAGAGGAATACCGAGTAGGTCTAGGCCACCATGGCACTTAAACAATGCCTTACTCCAAAATGAACAGACCAACCAAAAATTTTCCCACAAGCTTAAAAGCTTCTTCCAAACTAATGAAGTAGAGTCCACAGATCATCTAAATCGTTGGTGTGCCCACACGGCCATGATAAGAGGCCAATTTAACAAGAAACAAACAAACACAGGCTTTCAAGAAACTAACATTAGCAGAGCAAAAATATAAAAAGCCCAACATTAACCTTAGCAAGCCAAATAGCCAAATTAACTTGATGATAATTCAGAGATGCAAGAATAAACTATTAAAAATCCAAAGTGATCAATATGCTATGGGCAATAAAGCAAACGCCAGGCTAAAAAAACAGCTTTCCAAACAAACCTTCCATAACAGGATAGAGCAAATACAAGCAGAGGATGGCACCCAAAAAATAAACCCAAAAGAAATAGTGGACATTTTTGCTCTCATCTATGGAAAGCTCTACAATCTAAAAGATGCTAGACACATCAACTTCCCCACTACAGAAACAATTTTCCAAATTCTAGAGAAACTACACCTTCTACAACTTAGCTCGGAACAGACCTAAGACATATCAGCGCTAATCACAATCAAGACTAGCCTCAATTCACAAAATACCATTTAAAGCCCCAGGACAAGACGGTTGCACCAACAAATACTATAAAAAATTTCCAACACATACTGGTACCATACCTAACAAGGGCCCTGAACCAATCAGTCACATCTAGCTCCTTTAACAGGGAAATGCTCCTGCCATATATTTCCACAATACCCACACCAGGAAAGGACCACACAAAATGCCCCAACTACAGGCCAAACTCCCTTACTCAATTATCCTGGCCAACAGGCTGCAAACCGTATTGCCAACACTAATACACAATAATCAAACAGGGTTTGTGAAAGGAAGACAATTCTATGGGCATACTAGAAGGCTGATAACAGTAACCAAATTACTGCAACAGCAAAAGACCCCATCCTTTGTTTTAGCACTAGGCAGTGAAAAGGCTTTTGCCGGGGTAAATTGGGATCACATTCGACAGGTACTTAGTAACTTTGCAATCCCCCAAGGTTTATTACAGCTATCATGGTGCTTTACTCCATCCCCACCGCACAAATTAACACACAGGGTTTCCTCTCCAACTCCATGATAATAAACAATGGGGCCAGGCAGGATTGCCGATGTCCCCACTGATATACATATTAAGCATGAAGCCTCTAGCGCAGACTATAAGACAGTCACCTAGGATACAAGGACTACATATAGAACCAACTGAGCATAAAATCCTATTGTTCGCAGATAATGTTCTCACTGACCCAGTAGGTGCCCTACTAGAACTGTTTAACACGTTATTAAAATTCGGAGAACTGTCATGTTACATGCTATATGTCATATAAAACTCAATCCCTACCAATTCAAATGTCAGAAACAATGTTGCAACAACTTAAAAGTCCCTACCACCTGGACTGGCAAACTTCAGCAATAAAATACCTAGGAACAAACAGCTGATCCTGCCCAACTACACCGTCACAATTATACTGGAATACTACAGGACCGGCAAAATGAATTAAACTCCTGGCAGACATCCTTTACTTCCTGGCTGGGAAGTAAAAATGTTGATACTGCCAAAAATCCTGTACAAACTGAGAGTGCTGCAAATTCCATGGCATAAAGCCTTTTTCCCCCCCGATCCAAAATGGTTCAGATATGATAGCATGATGCATATAGCAAATATATGTTTACCCTCCAAAACAATATACTTTTGGAAAGTACACATTCTTCCGAACCTAAAATGGGTACCCATGCCTTTCTGCTCTAAACTTTCCCAAAATTCTGCTCCCACAAGGCTTTCCCAAAATTGGCGGTTTTGGTAAATTACCTGAAAATTCCCCCAAAGCTTTACATTTCCAGCATTGTATCGCCCATATATTATTACGTGCCAAAAAAAAGGAAATTTAAATATGATTGTCAAGGGTCCTCCAAATAGTTTGATGCCCATTGTGCATAGGTTTACCAAAGTATCTGGCATTTACGAAGTTAGAAGTTAAAAATGAAGTTAGCATATACAAATAGTCGTGTAAGTCTCTTCAGGTTAACTTCATTTTTGGGGGTTAAAAACACAAATATATGTTTACTCCCCAAAACCATATATTTTTGGAAAGTACATGTTCTGCCAAATCTAAAATGCAAGTTCTGCCAAATCTAAACTGGGTACCTATGACTTTCTGCTCCAAACAACTGAGCAGCAAGGCTTTCCCAAAATTGGTGGTTTTCTTAAAAATGCCTCAAATCAACCAAAAACAAGATGCAAGCAATGCAAGCAAACTCTACACACATTCAAAACACACACCAAAACCAGACAAGGTCAAACATCTACAGTCAGTTTTGGTCATGTGTTTAGGAAAAGACAAAGAAGAACAGTCGACAGCAGTAGTCTAATGCAGTAGACTCGTGCTATGGTCAGTAGTAGAGGACTGTGCACAAGTCCTAGAATGTCAGTGAGGCCCTCTACTTTACTCCAGCCTACCACCAAGTGTTAAGTAAAGAGCCACTGGGGAACCTGTATACGAGGCAGATGCGCCACACATGGAGGTTCCCCCACCAACGCCACCCCTCTCCACCTCTATGTCTTCCCAAATTCAGGGCTATTAAAGATAAGTGTAATATGAGCAGCTCCAAACCTTCATAATGTCCATCTATTTTGACACTGCATCTCCTTACAGAATGAGCCCCATGGCAAGATCTATACACACTTCAAGGGACATTCTGCGACTCAAACAAACTCTACACATATAGGGGCAGATTTATCAAGGGCTGGAATGAATTAGAGGGAATTTTCGGAGTAAAACAATTTGAAATTCAAAATAATTTTATGGATACTTCGACCATCGAATAGGATACTACGACTTTGAATTTACTTCGACTTCGATTCGAAGTAAAAATCGTTTGAATATTCGATAATCTAAGTACTGTCTCTTTAAAAAAACGTTGACTTCAATACTTCGCCAAATTAAACCTGACGAAGTGCTATGTTAGCCTATGGGGACATTCTACAATAATTTTCTAAGTCTTTACACATCGTTTGGTTCGAACGATTTAATTGTTTGATCGAACGCAGGATGGCCAATTTTGCTGAAAAATAATTTTTCGATATTCGAAGTTGAAATATTTCAATTCGATGGTCGAATTTCGAAGTATTTTCTACTTCGAAATTCGACCCTTGATCAACCTGCCCCATAGTATTCAAAATACACCAAATGCAGACAAAGAGCCATCTATACAGGAAAGGACAAATCAGAACAGGCACAACACTAAAGTGAAAAACGCAAAAGACCAGAAAAAAATCTAGAAAAAATCCAAAGGCATAATTCCTATGGGAGCTTCAATGCAAGATTGGAGGCCTTGATCACTGCAATTCTCAATTAAATACTTACGTACAGACATATCATTAGGTATTATAGGGCACCTAAAATTATACACTGTTCTCAAAAAACAAATAACTAACAAAAAAATTGCAAGTTCATGGTTTGCCTATAAAAAAAATTATTACAAAAAATGAGGTGTTAGTACCACACTTTGGCCAAAGTACCTGTATGTAAGCTCAATTGCCACATCAAGGCCCCACATTGTACGTAAATCCTACACTATCCATTAGTATTCTAAGTTTGTAGTACATTTAAAATCAAGTCCCCCAGTAAACATTGTGAGTAGTAAGACCAACAGTGCACTTACCCCTAAAGGGATACTGCCAAAGGGAAATGTTTTTTTTTCAAAATGCATCATGAATCCATTTTTCAAAAGGGCAAACAGTTTTTTTTTTGGATGAAATTTTGAAATCTGACATGCGGCTAAACATATTGTCAGTTCTCCACGTGTCCCCAGTCATGTGACTTGTGCTCTGATAAAATTCAGTAACTCTTTACTGCTGCACTGCAGGTTGGAGTGATATTACAAACCCTCGCTTCTCCCCCCCAGCAGCCCATCAGCAGAACAATGGGAAGGAAACCAGATAACAGCTTCCTGGTAGATATAAGAAAAGCACTTCATAGTAAAATCCCATGTCCCACTGCGACTCCTTCAGTTACATTAAGAAGGAGAAACAACAGCCTGCCTGAAAGTAGTTTCACCCTGAAATGCTGGCTCCGGCAAAATGACCTGAGATGGCTGCCTACACACCAATATTACAACTAAAAAAATACACTTGTTGGGTTAGTAATTACATTTTACATGGTTGAGTGAATAATTTACAGTGTAATTTAGAAATAAACATGACACCATAAAAATCCCAGAATCCCTTTAGCATTATACCATTAGCATAAACTTGTAAATCCTTCCCTGTTTTAAAGGCTGGATGTCAGATATAAGCAATATTTGGCTACAATTTGTGCACCAAACACAGAAATCACCAGCGCTCAGACTAACCCACGCTGTGGCGTTGACCAGCTGCATGTGCCAGTGCTCGGTCTAACCCACATTCTGGAATTGACCAGCTGCTATAAACGATAAAAAGCCAATGTTTGTACACAAAGAGAAAGAGAAAAATTGCCAGCGCACGGTTTGCCTTTGATTATTACAAAAACTGAGGTGTTGGTACCACACTTTGACCAAAATATGTAAGCTCACGTGCCACGTCAAGGCCCCTCATTGTACGTGAGTCAAGATGCAGGCGACTCAGGGAAACTCTACACAAATCATATTCAAAAAGCACCAAATGCAGACAAGCTCAAACGTCTACAATCAGTTTGGGTCGTGTGTTATGGAAAAGACAAAGCAGAACAGAATTATGGCCGTCTCCCATAGACTCCATTTTATCTTAAATCAATATGAGCGATCATTCAAGAGGCCGTGATCAGTAAAAACAAGAGGAGAAAATCTCTCTAAATTTATACTGTATGTGTAGACAGACTTCAAACAGTTAAGGAATTAAAGGGTAACAAACCAGTTCCAGTGATCATTGAAGAGGCTATCATCAGTGCAAACAAACACCAAAAGTCTATTGCAATACATACATGCAGATAAACGTCCCGCAGATAAGGAATTAAAGGGCCACTTATCTATCATTGAATAGACCATCATCGGTGCCAACAAATACCACACAGATAAGGAATTAAAGGATAACTTAAGCCAATACAAGTAATTATTGACCATCAGCAGTGCAAACACATAAATAAAAGGTAACCAAAACTAGCAGTTAGGCAGGTTTTATACCTAGAGACTTAAAAGGTTGAACTTGATGGACTTTTGATGGATTTTTCAACCTAACTTACTATAACTATGTAACTATGAGACAAGGGACCGCTCAAGATGCAATAATCAGTGCAAACAAAAACCAAAAGTCCATTGCAATACATACATCCAGATATACTTGAAACAGAAAAGCAATTAAAAGGTAAGTGAACGCCAGCGAAGCCATCATTCAAAAGGCCTAGAGCAGTGCAAACAAAAACAGTCTACCAAAGTACATATATGTTCATACACGTCAATCAGATAAGGGCTGAAAGGGTAACTTAAACCAAAGCAAGTGTTCATTCAAGAAGCAATAATCAGTGCAAAAAATAACCAAACCTCTATTGCAATACATATGTGCAGATAAACATCACACAGATACGGAATTAAAAGGCAACATAATAGCAGCGGTCAATGAAGACGACTTTAGGTCCACAATAGCGAATGTGCAATGAATGAAAAAAGCACTTACCTTTTGCTGTCTTCGCCGCGCTTCCGCAGGGGGGCTCAATGCTGAGAAATGCAAGTAATCCAGACAGCCGAACCACTCCCACTGCGTACTCACGTCGGCCAGTGCCTGTTCAGTAGGGTTTTTTTTTTAAAAAAAGGAACTTCAATCCCATCCGGAATTAAAGGATGACTTAAACCAATGCAGGTACGTATTCAAGAAACAATCATCAGTGCAAACATAAACATCTATTGCGACACATATGTGCACAGGTACTTCACACAGATAAGGAATTAAAGGACCAGTAACATCAAAAAAAAATGTTCAAAAATTCGTTAGAGCACAACAAAAAATGAACACAGAGACAAATGAAACTTTTAAATAGCAAAGACTTTATTAAGAAATAACTTACAGAAAATCCACTTCCTGTCCTCTTCAGAAACGGCGAAAAGGCGACCATCCACACTGCAGCAATCGATTTCTTCTCCCTGGATATTCATCCTCCTCTCGTTGTGTCCAACAGCAGCTGGTTTGTTCCTGTGCTGGCGGCGATGAACTGACAGCAGCGAGTCCTCTCGCTTCCCTTCCACTGGCCTGGCCGTCTACAGTCTCCCAACGGCACACTTGTTCCTGCACTTTCACTGTGCATCGGCTTCCCTGCTCCGCTCTCCTCACCTCCCTCTCCGTCTCCCCTCCTCCCCAAGCTGCTGCCTTATCAATGGGCTGCTATAGACATCACGCGTTACTGTGAATATAAAATGTCTGGACTAGCCGGCAGTGCAGCATGCATGTGTATATTTTCAGCAGCAGTAGAGCCGATCCTGCCCAGACCCTAGGGAAGCAACTTCATGTACAATCAGCGCGCCAAGCCGCGTACTTCCATTCCGACCTGGATCGAGTCTGGTTACTAGCTGCCCTTCTCTTCCTCCTCCCTCACTCACACCAGCGAGCGCCACGATCGGCTTTTGGGAAGGAAAGCTCAGGAGGCAGCGGCCGCGCTGTGGGAAATGCTGCCCCGGATTCCAATTCCAGCGCCGGGGAAGTGAAGGCAGAGCACGAGCAGAGATCCCAGACGCACAATCTGTCCCCTTCCCAGAGAGGAAGGGAAGCCGATGCACAGTGAAAGTGCAGGAACAAGTGTGCCGTTGGGAGACTGTAGACGGCCAGGCCAGTGGAAGGGAAGCGAGAGGACTCGCTGCTGTCAGTTCATCGCCGCCAGCACAGGAACAAACCAGCTGCTGTTGGACACAACGAGAGGAGGATGAATATCCAGGGAGAAGAAATCGATTGCTGCAGTGTGGATGGTCGCCTTTTCGCCGTTTCTGAAGAGGACAGGAAGTGGATTTTCTGTAAGTTATTTCTTAATAAAGTCTTTGCTATTTAAAAGTTTCATTTGTCTCTGTGTTCATTTTATGTTGTGCTCTAACGAATTCTTGAACATTTTTTTTTGATGTTACTGGTCCTTTAAAGGGCAATGTAATAAAAGAGATCATCAAAGAGGCCAAACACAGATTAAGAGTTCAAGGGTAACTTAAGCCAATACAAGTAATCATTCAATGGACCCTCATGGATGTAAGCAAACAAATAAAGGGCACCTGAAACAAGGGACCGTTTAAGATGCAATAATCGGTTAATACATACGTTCAGATATACTTCACACAGAAAAGCAATTAAAGGGTAAATGAACGCCACATAAACCATCATTAAAAAGGCACAGAGGAGTGAAAAAAAAACTCTCCCAAAGTCTACTGAAGGACATATATGTTCATATGTTCATACACATCAATCAGATAAGGGCTGAAAGGGTAACTTAAACCAAAGCAAGTGTTCATTCAAGAAGCAATAATCGGTGCAAAAAATAACCAAACCTCTATTGCAATACATATGTGCAGATAAACATCACACAGATACGGAATTAAAAGGCAACATAATAGCAGCGGTCAATGAAGACGACTTTAGGTCCACAATAGCGAATGTGCAATGAATGAAAAAAGCACTTACCTTTTGCTGTCTTCGCCGCGCTTCCGCAGGGGGGCTCAAGGCTGAGAAATGCAAGTAATCCAGACAGCCGAACCACTCCCACTGCGTACTCACGTAGGCCAGTGCCTGTTCAGTAGGTATTTTTTTATAAAAAAAGGAGCTTCAATCCCATCCGGAATTAAAGGATGACTTAAACCAATGCAGGGGGGCATTCAAGATGCACTCATCAGTGCAAACAAAAAACAAAAGTCTATCACAACACATACATGTGCAGGCACGTCACACAGATAAGGAATTAAAGGGCAACTTAATAAAAGCAATCGTTGAATAGGCCTTCATTGGTGCAAACAAACACCACACAGATTATGAAGTAAAGGGTAATCTAAGGCAAAACAATCAATCCTTTAATTTGCCATCCTCAGCGCAAGATAACGAATAAAGGCTAGCCCGGAACCGATACAAGGGACCGTGTTTAAGATGCAATCATCAGTGCAAACAAAATACAAAAGTCTATTGCAATACAGGTATAGCATCCGTTATCCGGAAACCCGTTATCCAGAAAGCACCGAATTATGGAAAGGCCGTCTCCCACAGACTCCTTTTTATCCACATAATCCAAGTTTTTAAAAAGGATTTCCTTTTTCTCCGTAGAAATACAACATTGCCTTGTATTTGACCCAAACTAAGATAAAATGAATCCTTATTGGAGGCAAAGCAAGCAAATTGGGTTTCTTTAATAACGACATGATTTACTAGTAGACTTATGGTATGAAGATCCAAGTTACGCAAAGACCCGATATCCCGAAAACCCCAGCTCCCGAGCATTCTGGATAACAGGTCCCATACCTGTACATACGGGAAGCTACACTTCACAAAGAAAATAAATTAAAGGGTAAATAAACGCCATGGAAGCCATCATGGAAAAGGCCTAGAGCAGTGCAAACAAAACCCCAAAGTCTACCACAGTACATACATGAAGACGACTTTAGGTCCACAATAGCGAATGTGCAATGAATGAAAAAAGCACTTACCTTTTGCTGTCTTCGCCGCGCTTCCGCAGGGGGGCTGAAGGCTGAGAAATGCAAGTAATCCAGACAGCCGAACCACTCCCACTGCGTACTCACGTCGGCCAGTGCCTGTTCAGTAAGGGTTTTTTTTTTAAAAAAAGGAGCTTCAATCCCATCCGGAATTAAAGGATGACTTAAACCAATGCAGGTACGTATTCAAGAAACAATCATCAGTGCAAACAAAAACATCTATCGCGACACATATGTGCACAGGTACTTCACACAGATAAGGAATTAAAGGGCAATGTAATAAAAGAGATCATCAAAGAGGCCAAACACAGATTAAGAGTTCAAGGGTAACTTAAGCCAATACAAGTAATCATTCAATGGACCCTCATGGATGTAAGCAAACAAATAAAGGGCACGTGAAACAAGGGACCGTTTAAGATGCAATAATCGGTTAATACATACGTTCAGATATACTTCACACAGAAAAGCAATTAAAGGGTAAATGAACGCCACATAAACCATCATTAAAAAGGCACAGATGAGTGAAAAAAAAACTCTCCCAAAGTCTACTGAAGGACATATATGTTCATATGTTCATACACGTCAATCAGATAAGGGGTGAAAGGGTAACTTAAACCAAAGCAAGTGTTCATTCAAGAAGCAATAATCAGTGCAAAAAATATCCAAACCTCTATTGCAATACATATGTGCAGATAAACATCACACAGATACGGAATTAAAAGGCAACATAATAGCAGCGGTCAATAAAGACGACTTTAGGTCCACAATAGCGAATGTGCAATGAATGAAAAAAGCACTTACCTTTTGCTGTCTTCGCCGCACTTCCGCAGGGGGGCTCAAGGCTGAGAAATGCAAGTAATCCAGACAGCCGAACCACTCCCACTGCGTACTCACGTCGGCCAGTGCCTGTTCAGTAGGGTTTTTTTTTAAACAAAAAAAGGAGCTTCAGTCCCATCCGGAATTAAAGGATGACTTAAACCAATGCAGGGGGGCATTCAAGATGCACTCATCAGTGCAAACAAAAAAACAAAAGTCTATCGCAACACATACATGTGCAGGCACGTCACACAGATAAGGAATTAAAGGGCAACTTAATAAAAGCGATCATTGAATAGGCCTTCATTGGTGCAAACAAACACCACACAGATTATGAATTAAAGGGTAATCTAAGGCAAAACAATCAATCCTTTAATTTGCCATCCTCAGCACTAGATAACGAATAAAGGCTAGCCCGGAACCGATACAAGGGACCGTGTTTAAGATGCAATAATTAGGGCATACAAAATACAAAAGTCTATTGCAATACTGGTATAGCATCCGTTATCCGGAAACCCGTTATCCAGAAAGCACCGAATTATGCAAAGGCCGTCTCCCATAGACTCCTTTTTATCCACATAATCCAAGTTTTTAAAAAGGATTTCTTTTTTTTTCTCCGTAGAAATACAACATTGCCTTGTACTTGACCCAAACTAAGATACAATTCATCCTTATTGGAGGCAAAGCAAGCAAATTGGGTTTATTTAATATCTACATGATTTTCTAGTAGACTTATGGTATGAAGATCCAAGTTACGCAAAAACCCGATATCCTGAAAAACCCCAGCTCCCGAGCATTCTGGATAACAGGTCCCATACCTGTACATAAGGGCAGCTACACTTCACAAAGAAAATAAATTAAAGGGTAAATAAACGCCACGGATGCCATCATGGAAAAGGCCTAGAGCAGTGCAAACAAAACCCCAAAGTCTACCACAGTACTTATATGTTCATACACGTCAATCAGATAAGGGGTGAAAGGGTAACTTAAACCAATGCAAGTGGTCATTCAAGAAGCAATAATCAGTGTAAAAAATAACCAAACCTCTATTGCAATACATATGTGCAGATAAACATCACACAGATACGGAATTAAAAGGCAACATAATAGCAGCGGTCAATGAAGACGACTTTAGGTCCACAATAGCGAATGTGCAATGAATGAAAAAAGCACTTACCTTTTGCTGTCTTCGCCGCGCTTCCGCAGGGGGGCTCAAGGCTGAGAAATGCAAGTAATCCAGACAGCCGAACCACTCCCACTGCGTACTCACGTCGGCCAGTGCCTGTTCAGTAGGGTATTTTTTTTTAAAAAAAAGGAGCTTCAATCCCATTCGGAATTAAAGGATGACTTAAACCAATGCAGGTACGTATTCAATCATCAGTGCAAACAAAAACATCTATTGCGACACATATGTGCACAGGTACTTCACACAGATAAGGAATTAAAGGGCAATGTAATAAAAGAGATCATCAAAGAGGCCAAACACAGATTAAGAGTTCAAGGGTAATTTAAGCCAATACAAGTAATCATTCAATGGACCCTCATGGATGTAAGCAGACAAATAAAGGGCACCTGAAACAAGGGACCGTTTAAGATACAATAATCGGTTAATACATACGTTCAGATATACTTCACACAGAAAAGCAATTAAAGGGTAAATGAACGCCACATAAACCATCATTAAGGGCTAGTCCACACGGGGAGATAGCCACGCGTTTGCGGTCGCGGCGACAAAGCGCCGCGCCAGTCGCCGCGACCGGCGCAGGCGACAGTTTTGTATGGGCGCCTATGTAAAAACGCCTGTGCTAACCACACGAGGCGATGCGCTTTTCAACAGTCGCCTGAAAATGCCTCGCCAGGCTTTTTCAGGCGACTGTTGAAAAGCGCATCGCCTCGTGTGGTTAGCACAGGCGTTTTTACATAGGCGCCCATACAAAACTGTCGCCTGCGCCGGTCGCGGCGACTGGCGCGGCGCTTTGTCGCCGCGACCGCAAACGCGTGGCTATCTCCCCGTGTGGAATAGCCCTAAAAAGGCACAGAGGAGTGAAAAAAAACTCTCCCAAAGTCTACTGAAGGTCATATATGTTCATATGTTCATACACGTCAATCAGATAAGGGCTGAAAGGGTAACTTAAACCAAAGCAAGTGTTCATTCAAGAAGCAATAATCAGTGCAAAAAATAACCAAACCTCTATTGCAATACATATGTGCAGATAAACATCACACAGATACGGAATTAAAAGGCAACATAATAGCAGCGGTCAATGAAGACGACTTTAGGTCCACAATAGCGAATGTGCAATGAATGAAAAAAGCACTTACCTTTTGCTGTCTTCGCCGCGCTTCCGCAGGGGGGCTCAAGGCTGAGAAATGCAAGTAATCCAGACAGCCGAACCACTCCCACTGCGTACTCACGTCGGCCATTGCCTGTTCAGTAGGGTTTTTTTTTTTTAAAAAAAGGAGCTTCAATCCCATCCGGAATTAAAGGATGACTTAAACCAATGCAGGTACGTATTCAAGAAACAATCATCAGTGCAAACAAAAACATCTATCGCGACACATATGTGCACAGGTACTTCACACAGATAAGGAATTAAAGGGCAATGTAATAAAAGAGATCATCAAAGAGGCCAAACACAGATTAAGAGTTCAAGGGTAGGGGGCGTGGCCAACCACGCATCTGACAAGACGCAAAGTCACGGCGCTCCCGGGGTAAACTGTGCATAAGAGACAGTTACCCCTCGATACTTTCCCGCACCATCCCTAATCTAGCAGAGGCTTACCTCCGGAGCCTCCGACGGACCAGCCGCATCTGAAATCGGGTCTCTGGCTGCCCGCATAGGCGAGTTCCGTTTGAGGCCTACTGAAGAGGCGGAAGCCTCGGCCTCGAGTAGCAGCGCAATGCCGCACTGCGAGCAGGGCAACGCCGCACTGCGGGCAGGCCCCGCATATATAGGGACTTTGCTGGCTAACAGGGGTAAATGTGCATGGTCCCCGGGAGCGCCCCTACTACCAGCTGCTTACCATCTGAGCCGCAGCTTCCATACACCCACAACTATATTGGCTGTTCACACCTCCTCCAGCACTAAAGCTGAAAGTGCTACAAGGGAAGGAGACCTAAAGAATCCCTATATTGCTGCAGGCTGGGCACTACTCAAGGGATGATCCACAGGCCTAGTGCATTTCCCACCCCTATATTGCATTTACTGCCGGCGATAACTACCTGGCTTGTGAGTAGAGCGAATACTTATAGATTATAACCAATTGTACCTACAACAGGGCTTCTGGAATCATACTGCCTGCACAACACACAGATCCAGCAGCAAATCTAATCATAGGTGGGAAGCAAAACCCACTAGCCCTGGAATTCTTTGTTAACCCTTTGAATGTATATAACAGTGCGTATATAGCACACATGTGATCTATATACCTGCAGTGTGTGCCAACCAATACTTTACGCAGAGCATTGCTGCCTATGTGCTATTGGAAAGTCGAATTACAACGAACAAATACTGGAACCGTATTGTCCTACAGCTCTTCATATGGGGAAACATCCTCAAAAAACCAGGTCAGAGGCAGCAGCCCGCCTGGAACGATTTGCCCACTCTCAACCTCAGCCGCCTCTTCCTGAGCCGTGCTCTCTCTGACCACTCCCCACTTGCTATTACTCTATGTGTGGTAAACTCCCCTCAAACTAATCTTTGGCGATTTAGCCCATTGTGGCTTAAAAACACTATGGTAACAGACAGGGCTGCTGCAGCTGTTAAGGACTACTGGAAATTAAATGAAGGATCAGCCCCCCCTCCTATAATGTGGGACGCCTCAAAAGCTTACATGAGAGGGCAACTCAGTAATGCAGTCGCTAGGGCCAGAATGGAATCTAAAGCCCAAGTAATGGAGGCAGAAAAAGAACTGGAGGAGGCTGAATCTGATTATGTCTCCGATCCCTCTCCCCTGACATACAATAAATTAGTAGACTCCCACCACTCACTGGCTAGAGAACAAACACTCCTTACACGGAAAGCACAACTATACACTTACCAACGCACATTTGAAACTGGAGATAGAAGTAGTAGAACACTGGCCTACTTAGCCAAGCTACAGGCCCCCTCAACTGCAATTGCAGCCATAGCAACTACAGATGGGACTCTCAAATCCATGCCCCAAGATATAGCTGAAACCTTTGCAACGTACTTTAAGACACTATATGCTACCCAGAGCAGGTACACAGAGGCGGAGATACAACAATACCTTATACGAACCACCACTCCTATTCTAACAGCAGCCCAGAGAGACATTATAGACTCTCCTATTACTAAGCAGGAAGTTCAGCAAGCCATCAATGCCTTAGCCCCTGGCAAGACCCCGGGTCCCGATGGTATCCCAGCAGATCTATACAAATGCCTTTTAGATGAGCTAACTCCCCACTTACTAAATACCCTCACAACGGCGATGCAAGATTTATCCCCCCCACCTTCCTTTCTAGAAGCCATCATTGTCCTGATACTGAAGCCCCAGAAAGACCCGCAATCGTGTAGCTCTTACAGACCAATTTCATTACTCAATACAGATGCTAAAATAATGGCCAAGATACTAGCCAGTAGACTCGCTCTAGTAATACCGGATCTGATTCATCCAGACCAATCTGGGTTTATGGCGGGCAAAACCACAGACATTAACTTAAGAAGATTGTTCTTTAACCTACAAACTACACATGATAATGCAGGCTCGAGAATAATACTATCATTGGACTCAGCTAAGGCCTTTGATTCAGTAGAATGGAATTATCTCTGGGCAACACTTTCTAAATTTGGCATCGGTCCTAACTTCATTAACTGGATCAAAATGCTATATTCAGCCCCTGTAGCACGGGTCAGGGCAAATGGTACCACTTCTAGACCATTTCCATTGGCTAGGGGTACACGACAAGGATGCCCTCTCTCACCCTTACTATTTGCTCTAGCCATTGAACCATTAGCAATCCACATTAGACAGGCTCCTACATTAGAGGGGTGGCGCTTGGGACCAGTGGAGGAGAGAATATCGCTTTATGCGGATGATCTGCTGGTATATCTGGCAGATGCGGGTCCATCTTTAGCTACTTTAGCCGCCATTATAACAGAATTTGGGGGATTATCGGGGCTGCGGGTCAATTGGGATAAATCCGCCTTACTACAAATAGACCCAACTCCCCTTCCTGCCTTGCCACAAGAGATTCCAATAGTAGTGGTGGGGGAATTTAAATATCTTGGAATTAATATTAACCCAGAATTATCCACCTTTATACCACGCAACCTGGACCCAGTTGTATCCTCTCTCAATAATACTCTCTCTGTATGGTCTAAACTTCCATTGACACTCTGGGGAAGAATTAACATTTTTAAGATGGTGTATCTACCACGATTCCTATACATATTCCACAACTCACCTACTCATATCCCAAAGGTTTTTTTTATGACTGTTAATCAAATTGTGATAAGGTTTATTTGGGGAGGTAAAAAGCCCAGGCTGGCTTGGCGGAAACTCACCCCTGCCACGAAAGATGGGGGGCTAGGCTTGCCAGATTTATACTTATACTATTTAGCCAGCCAATTGCACTATGTTAAATGGTGGTTCGAACCTGATCCGTATAACCCTACAACACTTCAGGCACTGGCTATAGGGTCTTGGGAAGGACTCAGACATCTTCCATATAGAGCAGTCACAGACCATGACAAACTACCGGAGGTTATGACAACCCCAAAGAAGGCCTGGACATTGGCTCTCAAGCTGTATCCACAGAGTTCCCCCATCTTAACACCCAATGTTCCGTTATGGGCTAACTCCCGCCTTCCCCAGTTCCATAAATTCCCAGATTTTCTCTACTGGCCACGTAAACATATTAGACGATTGCAGGATGTGCTAGACGGTGCCAAGTTTGGCTCATATGAATTCTTTAAAGAAAAACTTGCAGAACCCAATCTGTCTCACTTTAGGTATTTCCAGCTGTGGCAAGTATTTCTAGCACAGTTTGGAGGATCTGAAATACAGACCTCACAAACGCAATTTGAAGCTGTGCTATGGTCTCCCAATGTAGCCAAACTTACATCCACTTTATACAAGACTTTGTTACAAACGTGCCCCCCGCCATTTAAGGTAGCATATCAAAAATGGCTTGTCGACGTCCCAGACCTCGAAGAAGAAGAATGGGAGGAAGCTACGGATAAAGGTTATACTCACCTTTATTCTATACGCGACAAATTAGTGTCCTTTAAATGGCTTCATCAATTCTATATCACCCCTGTGCGATTAAAAGCCATGGGAAATAACCCAAATGCTAGATGTCATAGGTGTGGGGCTGAAGGAGCCACCTTTTTGCACATGGCTTGGTCGTGTCCACCAGTCTTCAAGTTTTGGACCGAAGTCATGGATATCTTAGCGGATAAACTGGATTTCCCTAGGCTACTGACCCCACAGGTGTGCATATTAGGAATCATAGATGAAATCATATACACTAATCATGCCAGTGTTAGATACCGAACTCTATTATACTATGCTAAGAAAGTAATTGCTATGGCGTGGATGGGTCCTCAGCTGCCATCAGTCCACAACTGGATAACGTTGGTGAATCAGAATCTGCCTCTCATTAAACTTACCTTGCTAGCCAGAGGCTCATTGAAAAAGTTTGAGAAAATATGGAGTCCTTGGTGGGAGGCAGGGCTTGGGGGTCAGGGCTCCCGAACATAAAAGAAATGTATCTCATTGCTGCTGAAGGTAGTATTCCTTATTTAGAACTTGGTGTTACTGTCCAATTTTTGGATGAAAGGAATTTCGCAGGCAATACTCATTTCTTCCTGTATGACAGTTTGAACTCTATTTTCGATCTTAAAAGTATCATTCAAATAACTGAGCACATTTATACATATATGTTGTATTTCGAGCTATGTAATAGTAACTCAACTGCTTTTACGGCATATATTTTGTTTTATGTTTGCTGTGTTATAAAACAATAAAATTTTACCTTTAAAAAAAAGAGTTCAAGGGTAACTTAAGACAATACAAGTAATCATTCAATGGACCCTCATGGATGTAAGCAAACAAATAAAGGGCACCTGAAACAAGGGACCGTTTAAGATGCAATAATCGGTTAATACATACGTTCAGATATACTTCACATAGAAAAGCAATTAAAGGGTAAATGAACGCCACATAAACCATCATTAAAAAGGCACAGATGAGTGAAAAAAAAACTCTCCCAAAGTCTACTGAAGGACATATATGTTCATATGTTCATACACGTCAATCAGATAAGGGCTGAAAGGGTAACTTAAACCAAAGCAAGTGTTTATTCAAGAAGCAATAATCAGTGCAAAAAATAACCAAACCTCTATTGCAATACATATGTGCAGATAAACATCACACAGATACGGAATTAAAAGGCAACATAATAGCAGCGGTCAATGAAGACGACTTTAGGTCCACAATAGCGAATGTGCAATGAATGAAAAAAGCACTTACCTTTTGCTGTCTTCGCCGCGCTTCCGCAGGGGGGCTCAAGGCTGAGAAATGCAAGTAATCCAGACAGCCGAACCACTCCCACTGCGTACTCACGTCGGCCAGTGCCTGTTCAGTAGGTATTTTTTTTTTAAAAAAAAGGAGCTTCAATCCCATCCGGAATTAAAGGATGATTTAAACCAATGCAGGGGGGCATTCAAGATGCACTCATCAGGGTGCCAACAATGAAATCATATCGCGACACGATATGTGCGACAGGTCACTTCGACACAGGATAAGGACATAAATGGGCAATGTAATCAATAGAGCAGATCTATCAAACAGGCCAAACACGAAGATTAACGAAGTTCAACGGGTACCTTAAGGCCAATACAAGTAATCACTTCAATGGACCCTCATGGAGTCGTCAAGCGAACACAAAAATAAAGGGCACCTGAAAACAAGGGACCGTTTAAGATGCAATAATCGGTTAATACATACGTTCAGCTATACTTCACACAGAAAAGCAATTAAAGGGTAAATGAACGCCACATAAACCATCATTAAAAAGGCACAGATGAGTGAAAAAAAAACTCTCCCAAAGTCTACTGAAGGACATACAGATGGAGCCACTCTCTTTTGTGCGTTTAATGCGCTGTAACACAAGATAAGCAGCAGCAAGTGCGATATGTCAAGTTGCCTCGTCGCGTTTATTGCAGTTACCAACATGCAATACCAGCTGTGGCCACTAGAGGCCGCCAAGCGCTAGCTAAAGCATTAAGTAGCATTTATACATGCATTAATGAGAGAGAAATCGTCAGCAAATTTAACAAGAACATTTTTCTGGCTACTGAGTAAAACTAACAGACAGCTGAGATGTCATATTGATTAAGGAATTGGCTTAATTTTAATACAAGGCTGCTTCAATGGGGCACTGGAGGGGCCTCCTGCTAACATCTACAGAAGGGGGTAAACTCTTACATTGCATTGTGAACGACTACATGCAATTGTAGAAGTACCTGTGAAGAACTATTGGGTCTTACGCTCAGAACATGCAACCATTTTATTTGCCCTTATGTAAAACTTGGACTGTCTTGCCTTCATTCCATTCCTTGCTGTCTATTAGTTGTCCAGTTCCGTCTGCATGCTGATATAATGCCTGTAGCTGCAGTCACAGATAGGTGCTGATCACTTGTATGCTTGTGTATGATCATTCACACAAGAATTTGTGCAGCCATGGGGAGGCAGAAATCTTCATGGTCAGATGGGGTAATAGGTGTGTCCAGCGTTTGATTTTGATGTGATATTGGGCTGTGAGACTGATATTTGGACTGTTCCCGAATAAAGTTTTTTTTTTTGTTTTGCTACAACTTTAAGCATAGTGTAGATAAAGATGTATTTTATTCTCTTTACTTCAGGTATGGTCTTTGTAGCCTAGTGGTTTAAGTGTTAGACTTTTATCATATTGTTAAGTGTTCAATTCCCCGAACATACTTTTTTTTTTTTTTTTTTTTAAATTTATATTAAAAAGTAAAATGTTCATTTTAATTCAAATTTATGCCCAATCACATAATAATAAAGCACATAAAGACTGAAAAGAAATAGTGGCACCGATGAACAGTGCAAGGGTAGCTCCGGCAATTTCAAGACATTTAGTCCACCAATAAAATTCCACCCCTGAATTATAATCAGTTTGTTAATACCACTATATCTTTTCATTCCTTAACTCTTTAATCTGCCATTAAACGAAAAAGTTTGCATTCCAATACCAATCAGTGAACTTAATAAAACTTGTGGAGGGAAAAAGGGATTGAACTCATAACCTTTGCTATGTAAAGCCAACACCTAGACCATTAGGCTACCAGGTCTAGACACTTCTAATTTCCTTCTATGTGTCTGTACTCACACAGGCACATGAAAGTGCCTGAACGCAGGAAAAATGCAGCATGCTGCATTTTTCTGCGTTTTTCCATGGTTCATCGCTTACATGTGCCTGTGTGAGTACAGACACATAGAAAGAAATTAGAAGCGTCTAGACCTGCGCTCCCCTGCGGCTGAACGCAGCCAAACGGAACGCAGGGGAGCGCACGGCCAACATGCTAGTGTGTTACGAGCCCTAACGCTGCTTCTTAAACGCCCTTCTGGCCTTCAAGTTGCCGCCACTAGGGTTGCCACCTGGCCAGTAAAAATGATGGGTTAGACCAAATGTTATTAATAGGGAAAAAAGATAAATATATAGGAAGGCCGGTATTTTTTTCCAGAAAATGTGGCAATCCTAGCCGCCACCCAGAGCCAGAATGGACACCCTCCCCGTTTGGCTAGGCCCATGTAAAAAACAAAATATGTGGGCCAGCACAGCGGTGTGCATGGCGCATACGTGCCGGCTTCGGTGCATATGTGCCGGCGTCCATGTATATGTGGCATAGTTGGCAGATGCACACATACATGCCCTAGGGCAACCTGTCCAGGCGCAGCACTTGCTGAGAGGTGCATTGCGCGAGTGACGCCAGCGCATGTGCATATGCGCCTGTGTCACTTTGCACATGCACAAGTTCAACTGCGTGTGTGCATGCGTGTAGGCACAAAAAACCAAGATGGGTGAGGGGACCTGGACATGGGGTAGGCAACAGAGCTGGTACATGCCTGGCGCCCCCCAGCTTTGCACCCTAGGCATGTGCCTTACTCTGCCTCAAGGAGATTTCTCAGTTTGCCGACTAATCTTACCATGTGCCACCACCCTTAAGGTGGCCATACACGTTAGAATCCGCTTGTTTTGTGATTTTGGCCAAACAAGCAGATTTCTGATATGCCTATGCCTACATTAAAGTGGGCAATATCAGGCTGATCTGATCCGTGGCCCCTAGAGCCCAACAATTAGATCATAATGCAGGCATTAGGATTGCGGAACCACATTAACGAAACACATGTGATCGTGATCTAACTCTGCCCGATCGGCATTTGTCCAACTCTCGGCCAAGCTGATCAGAGAAGCCTGTCAGAGTGCCCCGTGCACAGGCCAATAAGCTACCAACTCAGTCTGTCAGCAGCTTTTATCAGCCCCTGAACCAGCTTTAGGGTAGGGGCACACGGCGGCGATTTCGCCGCAATCCTGCGCTGGGCGAGTTGTCGCTGCGTTTTTTTAAGCCGAAATAGCTTTTGTTAACTTTGGCGCTGGCGTCAATTGCAAATCGCGGCGAAATCGCTGCGCTAATTCACACGCGGCGATTCGGTTTCTATTGTCGCCCGAAGTTGCCTCGCTGGGCGTTTCCGGGCGACAGTAGAAAAAGAATCGCCGCGTGTGAATTAGCGCAGCGATTTCGCCGCGATTTGCATTGACGCCAGCGCCAAAGTTTAGCAAAGCTATTTCGGGCTTAAAAAACCGCAGCGACAACTCGCCCAGCGCAGAATCGCGGCGAAATCGCACCGTGTGCCCCTAGCCTTTATAGGTACTTGTCTGAACTGTAACTTGAGATCACTTAGCTCTAAACCATCCCCCCATTGCTCTGACTGAAAGCTGCTAGCCAGCCAGCTGTGTTTTCCCTAATCCTGTTACACCAATTTGATAGCACAGGCAGTGTGATAAGGTGGAGAGGTGGGTGTTGGGGCAAGTAGCAGCACTAGCCTAATGATTAATGCCTTGTTTTGTCACAATTGGTAGTCTAGCGAGTCAGGGGCTTGATTTTCATGTTAGAGCTAAAGTATTTAGTTCCCTTCTGCACCTCTCTTTTACAGGGGCAGGGGAGCAGGGTTAGGGAACCTATGGCTCTGGAGCCCAGATGTGGCTCTTTTTATGGTTGCACCTGGCTCTTTGCTAATCTTTAATAAAAAAAAAATATATATATATATACTATATAACTAAGCTCTAGAATTCCACATTGGTGGCCTGATAGCAGATACTATACCTGTACTATTTTCTTATAATTTGCTTATGTTGCCTAATTACTATTTAATTGAACTTTTTGCTTAAATTGGTGGATATATTCAATATACTTGTATTTAGTTTTAAAAATATTGTATTGAATTACATTTTTAAAAAATGTGATGTTTATGGCTCTCTCAGCCACAAAGGTTCCTGACCCTGCACTATGGTGTTGCTTCCCACTTGGAGTAGCATGGATTAATTTGGGAGAGAACAACCCCAGAGATTATATGAGAAAACAAAGTTTTATATAAAGACATTGTATAAGCCCAAAACAAAACAGAAACAAATGAATGGGTTAATGCTGCAAGCTGGAAATGATGCAGTCCATACAATACATTCTCTATATCAGTGATCCCCAACCAGTAGCTCGTGAGTAACATGTTGCTCTCCAACCGCTTGGATGTTGCTCTCAGTGTCCTCAAAGCAGGAGCTTATTTTTGAATTCCAGGCTTGGAAGAAATTTTTAATTGCATAAAAACTAAGTATGGTGCCAAGTAGAGTCTCCTGTAGGCTGCCAATCCATATAGGGGCTACCAAATAGCCAATCACAGTTTGTATTTAGCACTCCAAGCGACTTTTTCATGCTTGTGTTGCTCCCCAACTCTTTTTACATATGAATGTGGCTCACGGGTGAAAAGGTTGGGGACCCCTGCTCTATAGCAATTGTAGTGCAATTCAAAACAAAACACACACAATTACAACTATGTGCTTGAACACAGATGATGTAATTGTGGCAGATGATGTAATTGTGGGGAAAATGCTGCATTGGGCGTAAAAACATGTCAATACTAAAAAATGAATAGTAATTGCTCTGTGTCTAGAGCTTTTTTTATATAGTTCTACTAGTTTTGGATATGTATATTTTCAGGCCCGGATTTGCGGCAAGGCCACATAG
This sequence comes from Xenopus laevis, assembly GCF_017654675.1. Lineage (NCBI taxonomy): Eukaryota > Metazoa > Chordata > Amphibia > Anura > Pipidae > Xenopus > Xenopus laevis. The sequence goes on from NC_054384.1 coordinate 57,675,089, forward strand.
GCCCTGGCCTAGGGTGGCATCAATTGAGGGGCGGCATGCCGCCCAGTCGCACAAGCAGTTTTCTTGGCGGAGCACTAGCGCCGAACGGCTAGTGCTCTGCAACCAAACAAGATGCGCATAAGCGCTTTCTTTACAGAAGGAGGGGGTGACGGAGGATGCCGGCCTCGAGGCGCCCTCAGGGCAAATACGGCCCTGTTTTTCCTGCGTCCGGCACCTACATGCACCTGTGTGACTACAGGCACATTGAAAAGAATTGAATGCGTCTCAACCTGCGCTCCCCTGCGGCCGAACGCAAGAAAATGGAACTCCGTGGACAGGACCTGCGCAGAGAGGTAAGTATCGACTTAGCGGCATTTGCCCAAGGGGGGAGGTAGGCCAGGGGGGAGGGGGGCGGGGGCCTATGGGGGGATGGGGGCGGCGAGTTTTGCGCTAAAGCCTTGAGTTCTCCTTTAAGGTAACTTTTAGTATATTATATATAGGGTTGCCACCTGGCCGGTATTTTACCGGCCTGGCCCGGTAAAAATAATGGTTGACCCCAATGTTATTAATAGGGAAAAAAGATTAATATATAGGAGGCCGGTATTTTTTTCCAGAAAAGGTGGCAACCCTAATTATAGAAGTTTTAAGCAACTTTTCCATTGGTTATTTTTTACAGTTTTATAGTTATTTGGCTTTTTCTTCTGACTCTTTCCAGCTTTCAAATGGGCATAACTGACTCCATCTAAAAACAAACGCTCTGTAAGGCTACAAATGTATTGTTATTATTACTTTTTATTACTTATCTTTTTACTCAGGCCTCTCCTATTCAGATCCTATTCAGATCCCAGTCTCTTATTCCAAATCAGTGCATGGTTGCTAGGGTAACCTGGACCCTAGCTACCAGATTGCTTAAAATGCAAAATTGAAGAGCTGCTGAATAAAAAACTAAATTACTCAAAAACCTTAAATAATAAAAAATGAGGACCAATTGCAAATTGTCTCAGACTATCCCTCTCTACCTCATACTAAAAGTTAATTCAAAGGTGAACAACCCTTTTAAGGCAAAGGGCATTTTTTGTTTAATAAGATCCACTTTTGTGTAACAGAGCTTAAGCTTTGTCTGCCCTTGTTAAAAGTACAAGTGATCTTGCTAGCTTACTTAAATATAACAAAGGTTGCACTGATGCACTGATTTGTGGATTCTGCTGAGAAGAAAAGCTGAAGGTGCTCACATTAAGGTAGAGACACACAGGCAGATTTGGGGGGAGAAACGATCGGAGTGCCAACCCGATGGCAATTTACATTCTAGCCGGCGGTAAAAAGAGATTTGTCGCCGGGCGACTAATCTCCACGAATCTGGTCTAGACGCTGCTAATATCTTTCTATGTGCCTGTACTCACACAGGCGCATGTAAGTGCTGAACGCAGGAAAAATGCAGCATGCTGCATTTTTCTGCGTTTTTCAATGGTTCATCGCTTACATGCGCCTGTGTGAGTATAGACACATAGAAAGATATTAGCAGCGTCTAGACCTGCGCTCCCCTGCAGCTGAACACAGACAAACGGAGCGCAGGGGAGCGCATGGAGAAACGCTCATCTGTAAGAGCCCTTACAGCAATTTAGCATTTTTTGTAGTTCAAATAATATGCAGCTGTGGCCATTAGTGATGTGTGGGTCATGGTTTTTCCTGACCAGCACCCTGACCCTAACCTGTCCTGCTCCAGCCCAAGCCTGCCCGTACCCCATACTTCCGGGGTCCTTATATAAACTTGCTCCGACCTGCCCCGACGATGACGTCACAATGAAGTCACAAAAGGGGCGGGTGAGCAGAAGTGAGACTAAAAAGTTGGTGGGCGGGGAGAGCAGGAGCAGTGCGCAGTCGTCCCAAACCCACCCGACCCACAGGTAAACACTGTGATTTTTTAAAAAACAATGGCATGAACCGTGCCAAACAAACGTATGTGTGCCTTAAAGATAGGGTTGCCACCTGGCCGGTATTTTACTGGCCTGGCCAGTAAAAATGATGGCTGATCCCAATGTTAATAATAGGGAAAAAATATAAATATATAGGAAGGTCAGTGATCCCAATGTTATTAATAGGGAATAAAGATAAATATATAGGAAGGTCAGTGATCCCAATGTTATTAATAGGGAATAAAGATAAATATATAGGAAGGTCAGTGATCCCAATGTTATTAATAGGGAATAAAAATATATAGGAAGGTCAGTGATCCCAATGTTATTAATAGGGAAAAAATATAAATATATAGGAAGGCCGGTATTTTTTTCCGGAAAAGGTGGCAACCTTACTAAAAGAGCAGTTTCTACATGGAATCTCTTGTATACATTTAACTCACTAAGAGGAGGGGAAGAAAATGAATACATGTAAAAATCTATGATCAGAAGAATCTTGTCCTGCCTCCTTCAAACATGTATCTGCTTCAGTATATATTATAGGAGTTTTGTAAGCTAAACAGTAACATTAGTACTGGTAGTCTAAAAAAAAAAAAAAAAATGAACTGAGTAGATTCAAACCCACAATTCCCATATGATAACCCTCTGCCCTAACCACTAGGCTACCAATGCCAGTAATGTACTGTTTAGCTCCAAAAACGTTCTCTTATGGCTGATAGAGTCAGTTCAAAACTTAATTAAAATTGATGTACTAAGGATACTATAAATCTTAACAGAAAATGACAAACATTTGCTAGTTTTTATTTATTCATTTATTTTTACCAATTTATTAATTAATTCACTTTTTAAACCTAGCTACAGGGCCAAGTTTATGGAATGAAGAAAATGTAAAGTAAAGCCTATAGTCAAAAATGTATGCCCAAACATTTACTTGGATTGACTGTGTGTGCCCCAAATGGTTACATTTGGCTCCGTTTCTAAAGTCTTATCAATATTAAGTTTTACAGTAGTTTGCTTACTGTCACGACTCACGAGAGCTTACAGAGCATTGCAAATGAACGGTATATTAGGCGCCACCTGGTGGCCGATTGTGGAATTGCGCCTATTTTAATTTAATTCTCTTCTTCTCTGACCGACGGGGCATCGTGTTTCCCTGCACTTAATGCGAACAGCGCGTTTATCTGGATTAGTTACAGCGCGACAAACGTACAATCAATTCTGGCTTCATCTGTATATGTTCATATGTTCATACACGTCAATCAGATAAGGGCTGAAAGGGTAACTTAAACCAAAGCAAGTGTTCATTCAAGAAGCAATAATCAGTGCAAAAAATAACCAAACCTCTATTGCAATACATATGTGCAGATAAACATCACACAGATACGGAATTAAAAGGCAACATAATAGCAGCGGTCAATGAAGACGACTTTAGGTCCACAATAGCGAATGTGCAATGAATGAAAAAAGCACTTACCTTTTGCTGTCTTCGCCGCGCTTCCGCAGGGGGGCTCAAGGCTGAGAAATGCAAGTAATCCAGACAGCCGAACCACTCCCACTGCGTACTCACGTCGGCCAGTGCCTGTTCAGTAGGTATTTTTTTTTAAAAAAAAGGAGCTTCAATCCCATCCGGAATTAAAGGATGACTTAAACCAATGCAGGGGGGCATTCAAGATGCACTCATCAGTGCAAACAAAAAACAAAAGTCTATCGCAACACATACATGTGCAGGCACGTCACACAGATAAGGAATTAAAGGGCAACTTAATAAAAGCAATCGTTGAATAGGCCTTCATTGGTGCAAACAAACACCACACAGATTATGAAGTAAAGGGTAATCTAAGGCAAAACAATCAATCCTTTAATTTGCCATCCTCAGCGCAAGCTAACGAATAAAGGCTAGCCCGGAACCGATACAAGGGACCGTGTTTAAGATGCAATCATCAGTGCAAACAAAATACAAAAGTCTATTGCAATACAGGTATAGCATCCGTTATCCGGAAACCCGTTATCCAGAAAGCACCGAATTATGGAAAGGCCGTCTCCCACAGACTCCTTTTTATCCACATAATCCAAGTTTTTAAAAAGGATTTCCTTTTTCTCCGTAGAAATACAACATTGCCTTGTACTTGACCCAAACTAAGATAAAATGAATCCTTATTGGAGGCAAAGCAAGCAAATTGGGTTTATTTAATAACGACATGATTTTCTAGTAGACTTATGGTATGAAGATCCAAGTTACGCAAAGACCCGATATCCCGAAAACCCCAGCTCCCGAGCATTCTGGATAACAGGTCCCATACCTGCACATACGGGAAGCTACACTTCACAAAGAAAATAAATTAAAGGGTAAATAAACGCCATGGAAGCCATCATGGAAAAGGCCTAGAGCAGTGCAAACAAAACCCCAAAGTCTACCACAGTACATACATGAAGACGACTTTAGGTCCACAATAGCGAATGTGCAATGAATGAAAAAAGCACTTACCTTTTGCTGTCTTCGCCGCGCTTCCGCAGGGGGGCTCAAGGCTGAGAAATGCAAGTAATCCAGACAGCCGAACCACTCCCACTGCGTACTCACGTCGGCCAGTGCCTGTTCAGTAGGGGTTTTTTTTTTAAAAAAAAGGAGCTTCAAGCCCATCCGGAATTAAAGGATGACTTAAACCAATGCAGGTACGTATTCAACGAACGAATCAGTGCAAACAAAAACATCTATCGCGACACATATGTGCACAGGTACTTCACACAGATAAGGAATTAAAGGGCAATGTAATAAAAGAGATCATCAAAGAGGCCAAACACAGATTAAGTGTTCAAGGGTAACTTAAGCCAATACAAGTAATCATTCAATGGACCCTCATGGATGTAAGCAAACAAATAAAGGGCACCTGAAACAAGGGACCGTTTAAGATGCAATAATCGGTTAATACATACGTTCAAATATACTTCACACAGAAAAGCAATTAAAGGGTAAATGAACGCCACATAAACCATCATTAAAAAGGCACAGATGAGTGAAAAAAAAACTCTCCCAAAGTCTACTGAAGGACATATATGTTCATATGTTCATACACGTCAATCAGATAAGGGCTGAAAGGGTAACTTAAACCAAAGCAAGTGTTCATTCAAGAAGCAATAATCAGTGCAAAAAATAACCAAACCTCTATTGCAATACATATGTGCAGATAAACATCACACAGATACGGAATTAAAAGGCAACATAATAGCAGCGGTCAATGAAGACGACTTTAGGTCCACAATAGCGAATGTGCAATGAATGAAAAAAGCACTTACCTTTTGCTGTCTTCGCCGCGCTTCCGCAGGGGGGCTCAAGGCTGAGAAATGCAAGTAATCCAGACAGCCGAACCACTCCCACTGCGTACTCACGTCGGCCAGTGCCTGTTCAGTAGGTATTTTTTTTTTAAAAAAAAGGAGCTTCAATCCCATCAGGAATTAAAGGATGACTTAAACCAATGCAGGGGGGCATTCAAGATGCACTCATCAGTGCAAACAAAAAACAAAAGTCTATCGCAACACATACATGTGCAGGCACGTCACACAGATAAGGAATTAAAGGGCAACTTAATAAAAGCAATCGTTGAATAGGCCTTCATTGGTGCAAACAAACACCACACAGATTATGAAGTAAAGGGTAATCTAAGGCAAAACAATCAATCCTTTAATTTGCCATCCTCAGCGCAAGATAACGAATAAAGGCTAGCCCGGAACCGATACAAGGGACCGTGTTTAAGATGCAATCATCAGTGCAAACAAAATACAAAAGTCTATTGCGATACAGGTATAGCATCCGTTATCCGGAAACCCGTTATCCAGAAAGCACCGAATTATGGAAAGGCCGTCTCCCACAGACTCCTTTTTATCCACATAATCCAAGTTTTTAAAAAGGATTTCCTTTTTCTCCGTAGAAATACAACATTGCCTTGTACTTGACCCAAACTAAGATAAAATGAATCCTTATTGGAGGCAAAGCAAGCAAATTGGGTTTATTTAATAACGACATGATTTTCTAGTAGACTTATGATATGAAGATCCAAGTTACGCAAAGACCCGATATCCCGAAAACCCCAGCTCCCGAGCATTCTGGATAACAGGTCCCATACCTGCACATACGGGAAGCTACACTTCACAAAGAAAATAAATTAAAGGGTAAATAAACGCCATGGAAGCCATCATGGAAAAGGCCTAGAGCAGTGCAAACAAAACCCCAAAGTCTACCACAGTACATACATGAAGACGACTTTAGGTCCACAATAGCGAATGTGCAATGAATGAAAAAAGCACTTACCTTTTGCTGTCTTCGCCGCGCTTCCGCAGGGGGGCTCAAGGCTGAGAAATGCAAGTAATCCAGACAGCCGAACCACTCCCACTGCGTACTCACGTCGGCCAGTGCCTGTTCAGTAGGGGTTTTTTTTTAAAAAAAAGGAGCTTCAAGCCCATCCGGAATTAAAGGATGACTTAAACCAATGCAGGTACGTATTCAACGAACGAATCAGTGCAAACAAAAACATCTATCGCGACACATATGTGCACAGGTACTTCACACAGATAAGGAATTAAAGGGCAATGTAATAAAAGAGATCATCAAAGAGGCCAAACACAGATTAAGAGTTCAAGGGTAACTTAAGCCAATACAAGTAATCATTCAATGGACCCTCATGGATGTAAGCAAACAAATAAAGGGCACCTGAAACAAGGGACCGTTTAAGATGCAATAATCGGTTAATACATACGTTCAGATATACTTCACACAGAAAAGCAATTAAAGGGTAAATGAACGCCACATAAACCATCATTAAAAAGGCACAGATGAGTGAAAAAAAAACTCTCCCAAAGTCTACTGAAGGACATATATGTTCATATGTTCATACACGTCAATCAGATAAGGGCTGAAAGGGTAACTTAAACCAAAGCAAGTGTTCATTCAAGAAGCAATAATCAGTGCAAAAAATAACCAAACCTCTATTGCAATACATATGTGCAGATAAACATCACACAGATACGGAATTAAAAGGCAACATAATAGCAGCGGTCAATGAAGACGACTTTAGGTCCACAATAGCGAATGTGCAATGAATGAAAAAAGCACTTACCTTTTGCTGTCTTCGCCGCGCTTCCGCAGGGGGGCTCAAGGCTGAGAAATGCAAGTAATCCAGACAGCCGAACCACTCCCACTGCGTACTCACGTCGGCCAGTGCCTGTTCAGTAGGTATTTTTTTTTAAAAAAAAGGAGCTTCAATCCCATCCGGAATTAAAGGATGACTTAAACCAATGCAGGGGGGCATTCAAGATGCACTCATCAGTGCAAACAAAAAACAAAAGTCTATCGCAACACATACATGTGCAGGCACGTCACACAGATAAGGAATTAAAGGGCAACTTAATAAAAGCAATCGTTGAATAGGCCTTCATTGGTGCAAACAAACACCACACAGATTATGAAGTAAAGGGTAATCTAAGGCAAAACAATCAATCCTTTAATTTGCCATCCTCAGCGCAAGATAACGAATAAAGGCTAGCCCGGAACCGATACAAGGGACCGTGTTTAAGATGCAATCATCAGTGCAAACAAAATACAAAAGTCTATTGCGATACAGGTATAGCATCCGTTATCCGGAAACCCGTTATCCAGAAAGCACCGAATTATGGAAAGGCCGTCTCCCACAGACTCCTTTTTATCCACATAATCCAAGTTTTTAAAAAGGATTTCCTTTTTCTCCGTAGAAATACAACATTGCCTTGTAATTGACCCAAACTAAGATAAAATGAATCCTTATTGGAGGCAAAGCAAGCAAATTGGGTTTATTTAATAACGACATGATTTTCTAGTAGACTTATGATATGAAGATCCAAGTTACGCAAAGACCCGATATCCCGAAAACCCCAGCTCCCGAGCATTCTGGATAACAGGTCCCATACCTGCACATACGGGAAGCTACACTTCACAAAGAAAATAAATTAAAGGGTAAATAAACGCCATGGAAGCCATCATGGAAAAGGCCTAGAGCAGTGCAAACAAAACCCCAAAGTCTACCACAGTACATACATGAAGACGACTTTAGGTCCACAATAGCGAATGTGCAATGAATGAAAAAAGCACTTACCTTTTGCTGTCTTCGCCGCGCTTCCGCAGGGGGGCTCAAGGCTGAGAAATGCAAGTAATCCAGACAGCCGAACCACTCCCACTGCGTACTCACGTCGGCCAGTGCCTGTTCAGTAGGGGTTTTTTTTTAAAAAAAAGGAGCTTCAAGCCCATCCGGAATTAAAGGATGACTTAAACCAATGCAGGTACGTATTCAAGAAACGAATCAGTGCAAACAAAAACATCTATCGCGACACATATGTGCACAGGTACTTCACACAGATAAGGAATTAAAGGGCAATGTAATAAAAGAGATCATCAAAGAGGCCAAACACAGATTAAGAGTTCAAGGGTAACTTAAGCCAATACAAGTAATCATTCAATGGACCCTCATGGATGTAAGCAAACAAATAAAGGGCACCTGAAACAAGGGACCGTTTAAGATGCAATAATCGGTTAATACATACGTTCAGATATACTTCACACAGAAAAGCAATTAAAGGGTAAATGAACGCCACATAAACCATCATTAAAAAGGCACAGATGAGTGAAAAAAAAACTCTCCCAAAGTCTACTGAAGGACATATATGTTCATATGTTCATACACGTCAATCAGATAAGGGCTGAAAGGGTAACTTAAACCAAAGCAAGTGTTCATTCAAGAAGCAATAATCAGTGCAAAAAATAACCAAACCTCTATTGCAATACATATGTGCAGATAAACATCACACAGATACGGAATTAAAAGGCAACATAATAGCAGCGGTCAATGAAGACGACTTTAGGTCCACAATAGCGAATGTGCAATGAATGAAAAAAGCACTTACCTTTTGCTGTCTTCGCCGCGCTTCCGCAGGGGGGCTCAAGGCTGAGAAATGCAAGTAATCCAGACAGCCGAACCACTCCCACTGCGTACTCACGTCGGCCAGTGCCTGTTCAGTAGGTATTTTTTTTTAAAAAAAAGGAGCTTCAATCCCATCCGGAATTAAAGGATGACTTAAACCAATGCAGGGGGGCATTCAAGATGCACTCATCAGTGCAAACAAAAAACAAAAGTCTATCGCAACACATACATGTGCAGGCACGTCACACAGATAAGGAATTAAAGGGCAACTTAATAAAAGCAATCGTTGAATAGGCCTTCATTGGTGCAAACAAACACCACACAGATTATGAAGTAAAGGGTAATCTAAGGCAAAACAATCAATCCTTTAATTTGCCATCCTCAGCGCAAGATAACGAATAAAGGCTAGCCCGGAACCGATACAAGGGACCGTGTTTAAGATGCAATCATCAGTGCAAACAAAATACAAAAGTCTATTGCGATACAGGTATAGCATCCGTTATCCGGAAACCCGTTATCCAGAAAGCACCGAATTATGGAAAGGCCGTCTCCCACAGACTCCTTTTTATCCACATAATCCAAGTTTTTAAAAAGGATTTCCTTTTTCTCCGTAGAAATACAACATTGCCTTGTAATTGACCCAAACTAAGATAAAATGAATCCTTATTGGAGGCAAAGCAAGCAAATTGGGTTTATTTAATAACGACATGATTTTCTAGTAGACTTATGATATGAAGATCCAAGTTACGCAAAGACCCGATATCCCGAAAACCCCAGCTCCCGAGCATTCTGGATAACAGGTCCCATACCTGCACATACGGGAAGCTACACTTCACAAAGAAAATAAATTAAAGGGTAAATAAACGCCATGGAAGCCATCATGGAAAAGGCCTAGAGCAGTGCAAACAAAACCCCAAAGTCTACCACAGTACATACATGAAGACGACTTTAGGTCCACAATAGCGAATGTGCAATGAATGAAAAAAGCACTTACCTTTTGCTGTCTTCGCCGCGCTTCCGCAGGGGGGCTCAAGGCTGAGAAATGCAAGTAATCCAGACAGCCGAACCACTCCCACTGCGTACTCACGTCGGCCAGTGCCTGTTCAGTAGGGGTTTTTTTTTTAAAAAAAAGGAGCTTCAAGCCCATCCGGAATTAAAGGATGACTTAAACCAATGCAGGTACGTATTCAAGAACAATCATCAGTGCAAACAAAAACATCTATCGCGACACATATGTGCACAGGTACTTCACACAGATAAGGAATTAAAGGGCAATGTAATAAAAGAGATCATCAAAGAGGCCAAACACAGATTAAGAGTTCAAGGGTAACTTAAGCCAATACAAGTAATCATTCAATGGACCCTCATGGATGTAAGCAAACAAATAAAGGGCACCTGAAACAAGGGACCGTTTAAGATGCAATAATCGGTTAATACATACGTTCAGATATACTTCACACAGAAAAGCAATTAAAGGGTAAATGAACGCCACATAAACCATCATTAAAAAGGCACAGATGAGTGAAAAAAAAACTCTCCCAAAGTCTACTGAAGGACATATATGTTCATATGTTCATACACGTCAATCAGATAAGGGCTGAAAGGGTAACTTAAACCAAAGCAAGTGTTCATTCAAGAAGCAATAATCAGTGCAAAAAATAACCAAACCTCTATTGCAATACATATGTGCAGATAAACATCACACAGATACGGAATTAAAAGGCAACATAATAGCAGCGGTCAATGAAGACGACTTTAGGTCCACAATAGCGAATGTGCAATGAATGAAAAAAGCACTTACCTTTTGCTGTCTTCGCCGCGCTTCCGCAGGGGGGCTCAAGGCTGAGAAATGCAAGTAATCCAGACAGCCGAACCACTCCCACTGCGTACTCACGTCGGCCAGTGCCTGTTCAGTAGGTATTTGTTTTTTAAAAAAAAGGAGCTTCAATCCCATCCGGAATTAAAGGATGACTTAAACCAATGCAGGGGGGCATTCAAGATGCACTCATCAGTGCAAACAAAAAACAAAAGTCTATCGCAACACATACATGTGCAGGCACGTCACACAGATAAGGAATTAAAGGGCAACTTAATAAAAGCAATCGTTGAATAGGCCTTCATTGGTGCAAACAAACACCACACAGATTATGAAGTAAAGGGTAATCTAAGGCAAAACAATCAATCCTTTAATTTGCCATCCTCAGCGCAAGATAACGAATAAAGGCTAGCCCGGAACCGATACAAGGGACCGTGTTTAAGATGCAATCATCAGTGCAAACAAAATACAAAAGTCTATTGCGATACAGGTATAGCATCCGTTATCCGGAAACCCGTTATCCAGAAAGCACCGAATTATGGAAAGGCCGTCTCCCACAGACTCCTTTTTATCCACATAATCCAAGTTTTTAAAAAGGATTTCCTTTTTCTCCGTAGAAATACAACATTGCCTTGTACTTGACCCAAACTAAGATAAAATGAATCCTTATTGGAGGCAAAGCAAGCAAATTGGGTTTATTTAATAACGACATGATTTTCTAGTAGACTTATGGTATGAAGATCCAAGTTACGCAAAGACCCGATATCCCGAAAACCCCAGCTCCCGAGCATTCTGGATAACAGGTCCCATACCTGTACATACGGGAAGCTACACTTCACAAAGAAAATAAATTAAAGGGTAAATAAACGCCATGGAAGCCATCATGGAAAAGGCCTAGAGCAGTGCAAACAAAACCCCAAAGTCTACCACAGTACATACATGAAGACGACTTTAGGTCCACAATAGCGAATGTGCAATGAATGAAAAAAGCACTTACCTTTTGCTGTCTTCGCCGCGCTTCCGCAGGGGGGCTCAAGGCTGAGAAATGCAAGTAATCCAGACAGCCGAACCACTCCCACTGCGTACTCACGTCGGCCAGTGCCTGTTCAGTAGGGGTTTTTTTTTAAAAAAAAGGAGCTTCAAGCCCATCCGGAATTAAAGGATGACTTAAACCAATGCAGGTACGTATTCAAGAAACGAATCAGTGCAAACAAAAACATCTATCGCGACACATATGTGCACAGGTACTTCACACAGATAAGGAATTAAAGGGCAATGTAATAAAAGAGATCATCAAAGAGGCCAAACACAGATTAAGAGTTCAAGGGTAACTTAAGCCAATACAAGTAATCATTCAATGGACCCTCATGGATGTAAGCAAACAAATAAAGGGCACCTGAAACAAGGGACCGTTTAAGATGCAATAATCGGTTAATACATACGTTCAGATATACTTCACACAGAAAAGCAATTAAAGGGTAAATGAACGCCACATAAACCATCATTAAAAAGGCACAGATGAGTGAAAAAAAAACTCTCCCAAAGTCTACTGAAGGACATATATGTTCATATGTTCATACACGTCAATCAGATAAGGGCTGAAAGGGTAACTTAAACCAAAGCAAGTGTTCATTCAAGAAGCAATAATCAGTGCAAAAAATAACCAAACCTCTATTGCAATACATATGTGCAGATAAACATCACACAGATACGGAATTAAAAGGCAACATAATAGCAGCGGTCAATGAAGACGACTTTAGGTCCACAATAGCGAATGTGCAATGAATGAAAAAAGCACTTACCTTTTGCTGTCTTCGCCGCGCTTCCGCAGGGGGGCTCAAGGCTGAGAAATGCAAGTAATCCAGACAGCCGAACCACTCCCACTGCGTACTCACGTCGGCCAGTGCCTGTTCAGTAGGTATTGTTTTTTAAAAAAAAGGAGCTTCAATCCCATCCGGAATTAAAGGATGACTTAAACCAATGCAGGGGGGCATTCAAGATGCACTCATCAGTGCAAACAAAAAACAAAAGTCTATCGCAACACATACATGTGCAGGCACGTCACACAGATAAGGAATTAAAGGGCAACTTAATAAAAGCAATCGTTGAATAGGCCTTCATTGGTGCAAACAAACACCACACAGATTATGAAGCGCGGCGAAGACAGCAAAAGGTAAGTGCTTTTTCATTCATTGCACATTCGCTATTGTGGACCTAAAGTCGTCTTCATTGACCGCTGCTATTATGTTGCCTTTTAATTCCGTATCTGTGTGATGTTTATCTGCACATATGTATTGCAATAGAGGTTTGGTTATTTTTTGCACTGATTATTGCTTCTTGAATGAACACTTGCTTTGGTTTAAGTTACCCTTTCAGCCCTTATCTGATTGACGTGTATGAACATATGAACATATATGTCCTTCAGTAGACTTTGGGAGAGTTTTTTTTCACTCATCTGTGCCTTTTTAATGATGGTTTATGTGGCGTTCATTTACCCTTTAATTGCTTTTCTGTGTGAAGTATATCTGAACGTATGTATTAACCGATTATTGCATCTTAAACGGTCCCTTGTTTCAGGTGCCCTTTATTTGTTTGCTTACATCCATGAGGGTCCATTGAATGATTACTTGTATTGGCTTAAGTTACCCTTGAACTCTTAATCTGTGTTTGGCCTCTTTGATGATCTCTTTTATTACATTGCCCTTTAATTCCTTATCTGTGTGAAGTACCTGTGCACATATGTGTCGCGATAGATGTTTTTTGTTTGCACTGATTCGTTCGTTGAATACGTACCTGCATTGGTTTAAGTCATCCTTTAATTCCGGATGGGCTTGAAGCTCCTTTTTTTTAAAAAAAACCCCTACTGAACAGGCACTGGCCGACGTGAGTACGCAGTGGGAGTGGTTCGGCTGTCTGGATTACTTGCATTTCTCAGCCTTGAGCCCCCTGCGGAAGCGCGGCGAAGACAGCAAAAGGTAAGTGCTTTTTTCATTCATTGCACATTCGCTATTGTGGACCTAAAGTCGTCTTCATGTATGTACTGTGGTAGACTTTGGGGTTTTGTTTGCACTGCTCTAGGCCTTTTCCATGATGGCTTCCATGGCGTTTATTTACCCTTTAATTTATTTTCTTTGTGAAGTGTAGCTTCCCGTATGTGCAGGTATGGGACCTGTTATCCAGAATGCTCGGGAGCTGGGGTTTTCGGGATATCGGGTCTTTGCGTAACTTGGATCTTCATATCATAAGTCTACTAGAAAATCATGTCGTTATTAAATAAACCCAATTTGCTTGCTTTGCCTCCAATAAGGATTCATTTTATCTTAGTTTGGGTCAATTACAAGGCAATGTTGTATTTCTACGGAGAAAAAGGAAATCCTTTTTAAAAACTTGGATTATGTGGATAAAAAGGAGTCTGTGGGAGACGGCCTTTCCATAATTCGGTGCTTTCTGGATAACGGGTTTCCGGATAACGGATGCTATACCTGTATCGCAATAGACTTTTGTATTTTGTTTGCACTGATGATTGCATCTTAAACACGGTCCCTTGTATCGGTTCCGGGCTAGCCTTTATTCGTTATCTTGCGCTGAGGATGGCAAATTAAAGGATTGATTGTTTTGCCTTAGATTACCCTTTACTTCATTATCTGTGTGGTGTTTGTTTGCACCAATGAAGGCCTATTCAACGATTGCTTTTATTAAATTGCCCTTTAATTCCTTATCTGTGTGACGTGCCTGCACATGTATGTGTTGCGATAGACTTTTGTTTTTGTTTGCACTGATGAGTGCATCTTGAATGCCCCCCTGCATTGGTTTAAGTCATCCTTTAATTCCGGATGGGATTGAAGCTCCTTTTTTTTAAAAAAAAAAAAACCCTACTGAACAGGCACTGGCCGACGTGAGTACGCAGTGGGAGTGGTTCGGCTGTCTGGATTACTTGCATTTCTCAGCCTTGAGCCCCCCTGCGGAAGCGCGGCGAAGACAGCAAAAGGTAAGTGCTTTTTTCATTCATTGCACATTCGCTATTGTGGACCTAAAGTCGTCTTCATTGACCGCTGCTATTATGTTGCCTTTTAATTCCGTATCTGTGTGATGTTTATCTGCACATATGTATTGCAATAGAGGTTTGGTTATTTTTTGCACTGATTATTGCTTCTTGAATGAACACTTGCTTTGGTTTAAGTTACCCTTTCAGCCCTTATCTGATTGACGTGTATGAACATATGAACATATATGTCCTTCAGTAGACTTTGGGAGAGTTTTTTTTTCACTCATCTGTGCCTTTTTAATGATGGTTTATGTGGCGTTCATTTACCCTTTAATTGCTTTTCTGTGTGAAGTATATTTGAACGTATGTATTAACCGATTATTGCATCTTAAACGGTCCCTTGTTTCAGGTGCCCTTTATTTGTTTGCTTACATCCATGAGGGTCCATTGAATGATTACTTGTATTGGCTTAAGTTACCCTTGAACACTTAATCTGTGTTTGGCCTCTTTGATGATCTCTTTATTACGTTGCCTTTAATTCCTTATCTGTGTGAAGTACCTGTGCACATATGTGTCGCGCATAGATGTTTTTGTTTGGCACTGATGATTGTTTCTTGAATACGTACCTGCATTGGTTTAAGTCAATCCTTTAATTCCGGATGGGCTTGAAAGCTCCTTTTTTTTTAAAAAAAAACCCCTACTGAACAGGCACTGGCCGACGTGAGTACGCAGTGGGAGTGGTTTCGGCTGTTCTGGAATTACTTGCATTTCTCAGCCTTGAGCCCCCCTGCGGAAGCGCGGCGAAGACAGCAAAAGGAAGTGCTTTTTTCATTCATTGCACATTCGCTATTGTGGACCTAAAGTCGTCTTCATGTATGTACTGTGGTAGACTTTGGGCGGTTTTGTTTGCACTGGCTCTAGGGCCTTTTCCATGATGGCTTCCATGGCGTTTATTTACCCTTTAATTTATTTTCTTTGTGAAGTGTAGCTTCCCGTATGTGCAGGTATGGGACCTGTTATCCAGAATGCTCGGGAGCTGGGGTTTTCGGGATATCGGGTCTTTGCGTAACTTGGATCTTCATACCATAAGTCTACTAGAAAATCATGTCGTTATTAAATAAACCCAATTTGCTTGCTTTGCCTCCAATAAGGATTCATTTTATCTTAGTTTGGGTCAAGTACAAGGCAATGTTGTATTTCTACGGAGAAAAAGGAAATCCTTTTTAAAAACTTGGATTATGTGGATAAAAAGGAGTCTGTGGGAGACGGCCTTTCCATAATTCGGTGCTTTCTGGATAACGGGTTTCCGGATAACGGATGCTATACCTGTATCGCAATAGACTTTTGTATTTTGTTTGCACTGATGATTGCATCTTAAACACGGTCCCTTGTATCGGTTCCGGGCTAGCCTTTATTCGTTATCTTGCGCTGAGGATGGCAAATTAAAGGATTGATTGTTTTGCCTTAGATTACCCTTTACTTCATAATCTGTGGGTTGAGGCTGAGTTTGTATCAGTTGTATTCTCGGAACAATGTCTAGTGGCGCATGAAAGAAAGCATGAATACGAGGAGGACACGACTATACTATGCTGAGAGATTACACGCAAGAACTATACTGCAAGTTGGAGTGATAATATAACCCCCAGTGAGATGGAGGAATGAATGGATTGGGTTACCCCTCCTTTCTCCCCCCAGCACCCCATCAGCAGAACATTGGGAAGGAAACCAGATAACAGCTTCCTGGTAGATATAAGAAGAGCACTTCATTGTAAAATCCCATGTCCCACTGCGACTCCTTCAGTTTCATTGAGAAGGAGAAACAATAGCCTGCCTGAAAGTAGTTTCACCCTGAAATGCTGGCTCCGGCAAAATGACCTGAGATGGCTGCCTACACACCAATATTACAACTAAAAAAATACACTTGTTGGGTTAGGAACTACATTTTACATGGTTGAGTAAATTATTCACAGTGTAATTTAGAAATAAATACGACACCATAAAAATCCCAGAATCCCTTTAGCATTATTCCATTAGCATAAACTTGTAAATCCTTCCCTGTTTTAAAGGCTGGATGTCAGAAATATGCAATATTTGGCTACAATTTGTACACGAAACACAGAAAGAAATCACCAGCGCTCAGACTAACCCACGCTGTGGCGTTGACCAGCTGCATGTGCCAGTGCTCGGTCTAACCCACATTCTGGAATTGACCAGCTGCTATAAACGATAAAAAGCCAATGTTTGTACACAAAGAGAAAGAGAAAAATTGCCAGCGCACGGTTTGCCTTTGATTATTACAAAAACTGAGGTGTTGGTACCACACTTTGACCAAAATATGTAAGCTCACGTGCCACGTCAAGGCCCCTCATTGTACGTGAGTCAAGATGCAGGCGACTCAGGGAAACTCTACACAAATCATATTCAAAAAGCACCAAATGCAGACAAGCTCAAACGTCTACAATCAGTTTGGGTCGTGTGTTATGGAAAAGACAAAGCAGAACAGAATTATGGCCGTCTCCCATAGACTCCATTTGATCTTAAATCAATATGAGCGATCATTCAAGAGGCCGTGATCAGTAAAAACAAGAGGAGAAAATCTCTCTAAATTTATATGTGTAGACAGACTTCAAACAGTTAAGGAATTAAAGGGTAACAAACCAGTTCCAGTGATCATTGAAGAGGCTATCATCAGTGCAAACAAACACCAAAAGTCTATTGCAATACATACATGCAGATAAACGTCCCGCAGATAAGGAATTAAAGGGCCACTTATCTATCATTGAATAGACCATCATCGGTGCCAACAAATACCACACAGATAAGGAATTAAAGGGTAACTTAAGCCAATACAAGTAATTATTGACCATCAGCAGTGCAAACACATAAATAAAAGGTAACCAAAACTAGCAGTTAGGCAGGTTTTATACATAGAGACTTAAAAGGTTGAACTTGATGGACTTTTGATGGATTTTTCAACCTAACTTACTATAACTATGTAACTATGAGACAAGGGACCGCTCAAGATGCAATAATCAGTGCAAACAAAAACCAAAGTCCATTGCAATACATACATCCAGATATACTTGACACAGAAAAGCAATTAAAAGGTAAGTGAACGCCAGCGAAGCCATCATTCAAAAGGCCTAGAGCAGTGCAAACAAAAACAGTCTACCAAAGTACATATATGTTCATACACCTCAATCAGATAAGGGATGAAAGGGTAACTTAACCCAATGCAATTGTTCATTCAAGAAGCAATAATCAGTGCAAAAAATAACCAAACCTCTATTGCAATACATATGTGCAGATAAACATCACACAGATACGGAATTAAAAGGCAACATAATAGCAGCGGTCAATGAAGACGACTTTAGGTCCACAATAGCGAATGTGCAATGAATGAAAAAAGCACTTACCTTTTGCTGTCTTCGCCGCGCTTCCGCAGGGGGGCTCAAGGCTGAGAAATGCAAGTAATCCAGACAGCCGAACCACTCCCACTGCGTACTCACGTCGGCCAGTGCCTGTTCAGTAGGTTTTTTTTTTAAAAAAAGGAGCTTCAATCCCATCCGGAATTAAAGGATGACTTAAACCAATGCAGGGGGGCATTCAAGATGCACTCATCAGTGCAAACAAAAAACAAAAGTCTATCGCAACACATACATGTGCAGGCACGTCACACAGATAAGGAATTAAAGGGCAACTTAATAAAAGCAATCGTTGAATAGGCCTTCATTGGTGCAAACAAACACCACACAGATTATGAAGTAAAGGGTAATCTAAGGCAAAACAATCAATCCTTTAATTTGCCATCCTCAGCGCAAGATAACGAATAAAGGCTAGCCCGGAACCGATACAAGGGACCGTGTTTAAGATGCAATCATCAGTGCAAACAAAATACAAAAGTCTATTGCAATACAGGTATAGCATCCGTTATCCGGAAACCCGTTATCCAGAAAGCACCGAATTATGGAAAGGCCGTCTCCCACAGACTCCTTTTTATCCACATAATTCAAGTTTTTAAAAAGGATTTCCCTTTTCTCCGTAGAAATACAACATTGCCTTGTACTTGACCCAAACTAAGATAAAATGAATCCTTATTGGAGGCAAAGCAAGCAAATTGGGTTTATTTAATAACGACATGATTTTCTAGTAGACTTATGATATGAAGATCCAAGTTACGCAAAGACCCGATATCCCGAAAACCCCAGCTCCCGAGCATTCTGGATAACAGGTCCCATACCTGCACATACGGGAAGCTACACTTCACAAAGAAAATAAATTAAAGGGTAAATAAACGCCATGGAAGCCATCATGGAAAAGGCCTAGAGCAGTGCAAACAAAACCCCAAAGTCTACCACAGTACATACATGAAGACGACTTTAGGTCCACAATAGCGAATGTGCAATGAATGAAAAAAGCACTTACCTTTTGCTGTCTTCGCCGCGCTTCCGCAGGGGGGCTCAAGGCTGAGAAATGCAAGTAATCCAGACAGCCGAACCACTCCCACTGCGTACTCACGTCGGCCAGTGCCTGTTCAGTAGGGGTTTTTTTTTTAAAAAAAAGGAGCTTCAAGCCCATCCGGAATTAAAGGATGACTTAAACCAATGCAGGTACGTATTCAACGAACGAATCAGTGCAAACAAAAACATCTATCGCGACACATATGTGCACAGGTACTTCACACAGATAAGGAATTAAAGGGCAACGTAATAAAAGAGATCATCAAAGAGGCCAAACACAGATTAAGAGTTCAAGGGTAACTTAAGCCATAGTAATCGTTTTGATACTGCTCTGTTATTGTAGGGACAGAAGTCTGCAGGGGTTTGAGGGACATTTAAGCTTAGGTAGCTTTGCTGGCTAGTAATCTACCTTCTACTGCAGTGCTCTGTATGTAGCTGCAGTGGGCAGCTGTCCTGCTTCAGATCTCATCTGCTGACTGCTGCAATAACAGTAGTCCTTGTAAGGACTGCTTTTATTTATTTTTTTGTTGTTTTACTACTACTACTACTACTACTACTACTACTACTACTACTACTATAAGAGCCCAGTGCTATTAGTCTAGCAGTGTTGGGGAGTGGGACTGGTGTCCCTGAAATCACTAACAGCTCTCCCCCTACACTATCTCTTCCAAGCACACACAGGCAGATTTTTCAGATACATTTTTGCCCTTGATCCCCCTCTGGCATGCCACTGTCCAGGTCGTTGCACCCTTTAAACAACTTTAAAATCATTTTTCTGGCCAGAAATGTCTTTTCTAGATGTTAAAGTTACAAGTAATCATTCAATGGACCCTCATGGATGTAAGCAAACAAATAAAGGGCACCTGAAACAAGGGACCGTTTAAGATGCAATAATCGGTTAATACATACGTTCAGATATACTTCACACAGAAAAGCAATTAAAGGGTAAATGAACGCCACATAAACCATCATTAAAAAGGCACAGATGAGTGAAAAAAAAACTCTCCCAAAGTCTACTGAAGGACATATATGTTCATATGTTCATACACGTCAATCAGATAAGGGCTGAAAGGGTAACTTAAACCAAAGCAAGTGTTCATTCAAGAAGCAATAATCAGTGCAAAAAATAACCAAACCTCTATTGCAATACATATGTGCAGATAAACATCACACAGATACGGAATTAAAAGGCAACATAATAGCAGCGGTCAATGAAGACGACTTTAGGTCCACAATAGCGAATGTGCAATGAATGAAAAAAGCACTTACCTTTTGCTGTCTTCGCCGCGCTTCCGCAGGGGGGCTCAAGGCTGAGAAATGCAAGTAATCCAGACAGCCGAACCACTCCCACTGCGTACTCACGTCGGCCAGTGCCTGTTCAGTAGGTATTTGTTTTTTAAAAAAAAGGAGCTTCAATCCCATCCGGAATTAAAGGATGACTTAAACCAATGCAGGGGGGCATTCAAGATGCACTCATCAGTGCAAACAAAAAACAAAAGTCTATCGTAACACATACATGTGCAGGCACGTCACACAGATAAGGAATTAAAGGGCAACTTAATAAAAGCAATCGTTGAATAGGCCTTCATTGGTGCAAACAAACACCACACAGATTATGAAGTAAAGGGTAATCTAAGGCAAAACAATCAATCCTTTAATTTGCCATCCTCAGCGCAAGATAACGAATAAAGGCTAGCCCGGAACCGATACAAGGGACCGTGTTTAAGATGCAATCATCAGTGCAAACAAAATACAAAAGTCTATTGCGATACAGGTATAGCATCCGTTATCCGGAAACCCGTTATCCAGAAAGCACCGAATTATGGAAAGGCCGTCTCCCACAGACTCCTTTTTATCCACATAATCCAAGTTTTTAAAAAGGATTTCCTTTTTCTCCGTAGAAATACAACATTGCCTTGTAATTGACCCAAACTAAGATAAAATGAATCCTTATTGGAGGCAAAGCAAGCAAATTGGGTTTATTTAATAACGACATGATTTTCTAGTAGACTTATGATATGAAGATCCAAGTTACGCAAAGACCCGATATCCCGAAAACCCCAGCTCCCGAGCATTCTGGATAACAGGTCCCATACCTGCACATACGGGAAGCTACACTTCACAAAGAAAATAAATTAAAGGGTAAATAAACGCCATGGAAGCCATCATGGAAAAGGCCTAGAGCAGTGCAAACAAAACCCCAAAGTCTACCACAGTACATACATGAAGACGACTTTAGGTCCACAATAGCGAATGTGCAATGAATGAAAAAAGCACTTACCTTTTGCTGTCTTCGCCGCGCTTCCGCAGGGGGGCTCAAGGCTGAGAAATGCAAGTAATCCAGACAGCCGAACCACTCCCACTGCGTACTCACGTCGGCCAGTGCCTGTTCAGTAGGGGTTTTTTTTTAAAAAAAAGGAGCTTCAAGCCCATCCGGAATTAAAGGATGACTTAAACCAATGCAGGTACGTATTCAACGAACGAATCAGTGCAAACAAAAACATCTATCGCGACACATATGTGCACAGGTACTTCACACAGATAAGGAATTAAAGGGCAACGTAATAAAAGAGATCATCAAAGAGGCCAAACACAGATTAAGAGTTCAAGGGTAACTTAAGCCAATACAAGTAATCATTCAATGGACCCTCATGGATGTAAGCAAACAAATAAAGGGCACCTGAAACAAGGGACCGTTTAAGATGCAATAATCGGTTAATACATACGTTCAAATATACTTCACACAGAAAAGCAATTAAAGGGTAAATGAACGCCACATAAACCATCATTAAAAAGGCACAGATGAGTGAAAAAAAAACTCTCCCAAAGTCTACTGAAGGACCTATATGTTCATGCATGTCAATCAGATATGGAATGAAAGGCGGTGCAAAGAATAACTGAAAGTCTATGCAATTACATACAGGAACCTACTTAAACCAATGCGAGTGATCTTTCAAGAGGCTGTCAACAGTGAAATCAGAATCCGAAAGTCTATTGAAATACAGATGTGGATACAACAACTGAAAGAGATAAGGAGTAAAGGGTAACTTCAAACAAAAACCAAACTTTGCTGAAATACATACGTGCAGATACACTACCCACAGAGAATCAGTTCATCAGCGACAAAAAAACACTTGGCAGACTACAGCCCAATATGCTGAGTGGCCTGGTGGTCAACTACCGACCAGGCCTACCCGGGCCCACCCAATCCTCAGGTCTCACAACAGCATTCCCAAGACTAAGCATGTTGAAAGCAGGCCCAGACCCGCTGCCTACTTTAAGCACTGTCCTGGACTCAGGGGGTGGTGTGTGGGCCCTGGGCCCCCAGTCAGACGCTGCTCAAAGGCTATTGAAATACTTAAGTGCAGATGCACTTCACACAGATAAGGAATTGAAGGGTAACTCAAACCTAGTCATCATTGAATGGACAGTCATCAGCGCTAGCAAATGAATAAAGGATAACCAAAACCAATACAAGAGACCGTTCAAGATGCAAAAAAGTCCCCACTGGAGGACATCTTGCAAACCCCACCAAAAACAAAATACCACATGTAAGCCAAGAATGGAATACAGTACCAATATAAACAGACAATCTTTCTACACGAAAGGCAAAACTTACACATACCACTCACCTGTGCTTAAATCATCCACTACAATAGATATTTTCCTAGTAAAGCCTCAATCGTTCCACTTAATATTAAATGCCTGCATTACCCCCGCAACATGGACTGATAAGCCCCTGATTGCAATGACCATTCGAGAGGAATACCGAGTAGGTCTAGGCCACCCTGGCACTTAAACAATGCCTTACTCCAAAACGAACAGACCAAACAAAAATTGTCCCACCAGCTTAAAAGCTTCTTCCAAACTAATGAAGTAGAGTCCACAGTTCATCAAAATCGTTGGTGTACCCACAAGGCTGTCATGAGTGGCCAAATTAGCAAGAAACAAACAAACACAGGCTTTACAGAAACGAACATTAACAAAGCAAGAATATAGAACCAACCCTACATCAACCTTAGCAAGTCAAATAAAGCTTATAAAAGCAAAAAAAGTACTTTAATGTGGGAAACTACCTTATCTTTATCAAGTGAAAATACACATAGAGGAGCCTATTTCTTGTAATGTTTAAAACAAAATTTGCCAAAAATGACGTAAAAAGCTGTGTAAAATAAATGAAGAATTTATCAAGGTGTGTTTTATACAATGCGAATGCCAGATTTGTTGCTATTTGACCCTGCTTCAGAACTTTATACATTATTGCAGAAGATGCTCTAAGAAAAAAGAAAAACAAAATGACTCTTTTTTTTAACACAGCAATGTCTGACAAGGTGTGAGAGATGTTGCTGCGATTTTTTTACAATGCATTATAAATCTGAGCCAGAATGCATATCTAATAAACACCCAACGGCAGGAATGATGTCATTGATGTCATTTAAACATTGTTTAAAAAAGTTCCCACTACTGCAAACAGGACAGTGAGAGATAAATCAGAAACATTCATAGAATGGAAAAAAACTATAAGAGAAACTTATAATGAAAGGTGAGTGTCTGCTACACTATAATAAAATGAATAATAATAATAATAATAATAATAATAACAACACTATAATGTATAGAACTAGCAATTGCACAGCATGTGTTATCAAATTTCTCAGTGACTTACCAGTAGTTAAATTGTAACAGCTGAGTGTTCCAGGTTGCAGAAAAATACAGCCAAAGTTGCAGAGTGTAAATAAAGAGTTGAGTTAGAAAGATTGTTTCTGCCCCCTAGTGGGCGTTTTGTGCAAATTGCTGCAGACCACTGAGAATGGTTGCTGCCCCCTAGTGGCCACACTGGTGAATACATGGTTCAGATATAGTAGCATTTTTTCGGTTAGGAAGCAATTAGCAAATATATGCAAATAGCAAATATATGTCTACCCCCCAAAACCATATATTTTCAGAAAGTACACATTCTACTGAACCTAAAACGGATACCCATGCCTTTCTGCTCCAAACTACTGAGTCACAAGGCTTTCCCAAAAATGGCGGTTATGGTAAATGACCTGAAAATTGCCTCAAAGCTTTACATTTCTAGCATCATATCGCCCATGTATCATTACATACCAATAAAAAACACCCTAAACATAATTGCTAGGGGTTTCTAAAACAGCAGCGTGGGACCTGGGGTAGGTACACCCAGGTCATTGTGCTTAAAGGGTGAGCACGTTTATGGTCATGCGGAGGCTATCAGTAATTTATATGTATAATGACATGAAATTTTCACAGTGAGACTGAGATACTCCCTAAAAAAGATCATTTAGAATTAAATGCCTCGTAAAATATTGGAGGTTGGAAGGGAGCTTATTTTGTTTTGTAAAATCTTGTGCTCTGATAAACTTCAGTAACTCTTTACTGCTGCACTGCAAGTTGGAGTGATATTACCCCCCTCCTTTCTCCCCCCAGCACCCCATCAGCAGAACATTGGGAAGGAAACCAGATAACAGCTTCCTGGTAGATATAAGAAGAGCACTTCATTGTAAAATCCCATGTCCCACTGCGACTCCTTCAGTTTCATTGAGAAGGAGAAACAATAGCCTGCCTGAAAGTAGTTTCACCCTGAAATGCTGGCTCCGGCAAAATGACCTGAGATGGCTGCCTACACACCAATATTACAACTAAAAAAATACACTTGTTGGGTTAGGAACTACATTTTACATGGTTGAGTAAATTATTCACTGTGTAATTTAGAAATAAATACGACACCATAAAAATCCCAGAATCCCTTTAGCATTATTCCATTAGCATAAACTTGTAAATCCTTCCCTGTTTTAAAGGCTGGATGTCAGAAATATGCAATATTTGGCTACAATTTGTACACGAAACACAGAAAGAAATCACCAGCGCTCAGACTAACCCACGCTGTGGCGTTGACCAGCTGCATGTGCCAGTGCTCGGTCTAACCCACATTCTGGAATTGACCAGCTGCTATAAACGATAAAAAGACAATGTTTGTACACAAAGAGAAAGAGAAAAATTGCCAGCGCACGGTTTGCCTTTGATTATTACAAAAACTGAGGTGTTGGTACCACACTTTGACCAAAATATGTAAGCTCACGTGCCACGTCAAGGCCCCTCATTGTACGTGAGTCAAGATGCAGGCGACTCAGGGAAACTCTACACAAATCATATTCAAAAAGCACCAAATGCAGACAAGCTCAAACGTCTACAATCAGTTTGGGTCGTGTGTTATGGAAAAGACAAAGCAGAACAGAATTATGGCCGTCTCCCATAGACTCCATTTGATCTTAAATCAATATGAGCGATCATTCAAGAGGCCGTGATCAGTAAAAACAAGAGGAGAAAATCTCTCTAAATTTATATGTGTAGACAGACTTCAAACAGTTAAGGAATTAAAGGGTAACAAACCAGTTCCAGTGATCATTGAAGAGGCTATCATCAGTGCAAACAAACACCAAAAGTCTATTGCAATACATACATGCAGATAAACGTCCCGCAGATAAGGAATTAAAGGGCCACTTATCTATCATTGAATAGACCATCATCGGTGCCAACAAATACCACACAGATAAGGAATTAAAGGGTAACTTAAGCCAATACAAGTAATTATTGACCATCAGCAGTGCAAACACATAAATAAAAGGTAACCAAAACTAGCAGTTAGGCAGGTTTTATACATAGAGACTTAAAAGGTTGAACTTGATGGACTTTTGATGGATTTTTCAACCTAATTTACTATAACTATGTAACTATGAGACAAGGGACCGCTCAAGATGCAATAATCAGTGCAAACAAAAACCAAAAGTCCATTGCAATACATACATCCAGATATACTTGACACAGAAAAGCAATTAAAAGGTAAGTGAACGCCAGCGAAGCCATCATTCAAAAGGCCTAGAGCAGTGCAAACAAAAACAGTCGACCAAAGTACATATATGTTCATACACCTCAATCAGATAAGGGATGAAAGGGTAACTTAACCCAATGCAATTGTTCATTCAAGAAGCAATAATCAGTGCAAAAAATAACCAAACCTCTATTGCAATACATATGTGCAGATAAACATCACACAGATACGGAATTAAAAGGCAACATAATAGCAGCGGTCAATGAAGACGACTTTAGGTCCACAATAGCGAATGTGCAATGAATGAAAAAAGCACTTACCTTTTGCTGTCTTCGCCGCGCTTCCGCAGGGGGGCTCAAGGCTGAGAAATGCAAGTAATCCAGACAGCCGAACCACTCCCACTGCGTACTCACGTCGGCCAGTGCCTGTTCAGTAGGGGTTTTTTTTTTAAAAAAAGGAGCTTCAAGCCCATCCGGAATTAAAGGATGACTTAAACCAATGCAGGTACGTATTCAACGAACGAATCAGTGCAAACAAAAACATCTATCGCGACACATATGTGCACAGGTACTTCACACAGATAAGGAATTAAAGGGCAATGTAATAAAAGAGATCATCAAAGAGGCCAAACACAGATTAAGAGTTCAAGGGTAACTTAAGCCAATACAAGTAATCATTCAATGGACCCTCATGGATGTAAGCAAACAAATAAAGGGCACCTGAAACAAGGGACCGTTTAAGATGCAATAATCGGTTAATACATACGTTCAGATATACTTCACACAGAAAAGCAATTAAAGGGTAAATGAACGCCACATAAACCATAATTAAAAAGGCACAGATGA
The DNA here is from genome assembly GCF_017654675.1 of Xenopus laevis. Taxonomy (NCBI): domain Eukaryota; kingdom Metazoa; phylum Chordata; class Amphibia; order Anura; family Pipidae; genus Xenopus; species Xenopus laevis. The sequence goes on from NC_054384.1 coordinate 57,701,878, forward strand.
GTGAAAAAAAAACTCTCCCAAAGTCTACTGAAGGACATATATGTTCATATGTTCATACACGTCAATCAGATAAGGGCTGAAAGGGTAACTTAAACCAAAGCAAGTGTTCATTCAAGAAGCAATAATCAGTGCAAAAAATAACCAAACCTCTATTGCAATACATATGTGCAGATAAACATCACACAGATACGGAATTAAAAGGCAACATAATAGCAGCGGTCAATGAAGACGACTTTAGGTCCACAATAGCGAATGTGCAATGAATGAAAAAAGCACTTACCTTTTGCTGTCTTCGCCGCACTTCCGCAGGGGGGCTCAAGGCTGAGAAATGCAAGTAATCCAGACAGCCGAACCACTCCCACTGCGTACTCACGTCGGCCAGTGCCTGTTCAGTAGGTATTGTTTTTTAAAAAAAAAAGGAGCTTCAATCCCATCCGGAATTAAAGGATGACTTAAACCAATGCAGGGGGGCATTCAAGATGCACTCATCAGTGCAAACAAAAAACAAAAGTCTATCGCAACACATACATGTGCAGGCACGTCACACAGATAAGGAATTAAAGGGCAACTTAATAAAAGCAATCGTTGAATAGGCCTTCATTGGTGCAAACAAACACCACACAGATTATGAAGTAAAGGGTAATCTAAGGCAAAACAATCAATCCTTTAATTTGCCATCCTCAGCGCAAGATAACGAATAAAGGCTAGCCCGGAACCGATACAAGGGACCGTGTTTAAGATGCAATCATCAGTGCAAACAAAATACAAAAGTCTATTGCGATACAGGTATAGCATCCGTTATCCGGAAACCCGTTATCCAGAAAGCACCGAATTATGGAAAGGCCGTCTCCCACAGACTCCTTTTTATCCACATAATCCAAGTTTTTAAAAAGGATTTCCTTTTTCTCCGTAGAAATACAACATTGCCTTGTAATTGACCCAAACTAAGATAAAATGAATCCTTATTGGAGGCAAAGCAAGCAAATTGGGTTTATTTAATAACGACATGATTTTCTAGTAGACTTATGATATGAAGATCCAAGTTACGCAAAGACCCGATATCCCGAAAACCCCAGCTCCCGAGCATTCTGGATAACAGGTCCCATACCTGCACATACGGGAAGCTACACTTCACAAAGAAAATAAATTAAAGGGTAAATAAACGCCATGGAAGCCATCATGGAAAAGGCCTAGAGCAGTGCAAACAAAACCCCAAAGTCTACCACAGTACATACATGAAGACGACTTTAGGTCCACAATAGCGAATGTGCAATGAATGAAAAAAGCACTTACCTTTTGCTGTCTTCGCCGCGCTTCCGCAGGGGGGCTCAAGGCTGAGAAATGCAAGTAATCCAGACAGCCGAACCACTCCCACTGCGTACTCACGTCGGCCAGTGCCTGTTCAGTAGGGGTTTTTTTTTTAAAAAAAGGAGCTTCAAGCCCATCCGGAATTAAAGGATGACTTAAACCAATGCAGGTACGTATTCAACGAACGAATCAGTGCAAACAAAAACATCTATCGCGACACATATGTGCACAGGTACTTCACACAGATAAGGAATTAAAGGGCAACGTAATAAAAGAGATCATCAAAGAGGCCAAACACAGATTAAGAGTTCAAGGGTAACTTAAGCCAATACAAGTAATCATTCAATGGACCCTCATGGATGTAAGCAAACAAATAAAGGGCACCTGAAACAAGGGACCGTTTAAGATGCAATAATCGGTTAATACATACGTTCAAATATACTTCACACAGAAAAGCAATTAAAGGGTAAATGAACGCCACATAAACCATCATTAAAAAGGCACAGATGAGTGAAAAAAAAACTCTCCCAAAGTCTACTGAAGGACCTATATGTTCATGCATGTCAATCAGATATGGAATGAAAGGCGGTGCAAAGAATAACTGAAAGTCTATGCAATTACATACAGGAACCTACTTAAACCAATGCGAGTGATCTTTCAAGAGGCTGTCAACAGTGAAATCAGAATCCGAAAGTCTATTGAAATACAGATGTGGATACAACAACTGAAAGAGATAAGGAGTAAAGGGTAACTTCAAACAAAAACCAAACTTTGCTGAAATACATACGTGCAGATACACTACCCACAGAGAATCAGTTCATCAGCGACAAAAAAACACTTGGCAGACTACAGCCCAATATGCTGAGTGGCCTGGTGGTCAACTACCGACCAGGCCTACCCGGGCCCACCCAATCCTCAGGTCTCACAACAGCATTCCCAAGACTAAGCATTTTCCTTTTACAATACCTTTGGAACATTAGAGAGGGTTCCACGTTCTATTCCGACTCTGTTTGACACGATGCCATCCCCTTCTGGGAGCTGCAGGGTAAGGGCAAACTCTGGAGATCTATCCGGACTTCATAACGGACTTTCCAACTGTCACTTGCAGCGTCACATGACTCTGCAGGATGACATCATGTAACATGCCCTGTTACATTTCGCTGCAGTCAGGACAACTTGCATGACTGCTAAAGAATAAAAGGGCAACTTAAACCAATACGAGCAATCATATACATACACATGTAGACAAACTTCAAATGGTTAAGGAATTAAAGGGTAACTTAAACCGATTGAAGTGATTACTGAAGAGGCTATCATCAGTGTAAACAAACACCATAAGTCTATTGCAATACATACGTGCAAATACGCTTCACACAGATAAGGAACTAAAGGGCAACTTGAACAATACCAACGCTCAATGAAGAGGCCATAATCAGCGCAAATACATGTTGAAAGCAGGCCCAGACCCGCTCCCTACTTTAAGCACTGTCCTGGACTCAGGGGGTGGTGTGTGGGCCCTGGGCCCCCAGTCAGACGCTGCTCAAAGGCTATTGAAATACTTAAGTGCAGATGCACTTCACACAGATAAGGAATTGAAGGGTAACTCAAACCTAGTCATCATTGAATGGACAGTCATCAGCGCTAGCAAATGAATAAAGGATAACCAAAACCAATACAAGAGACCGTTCAAGATGCAAAAAAGTCCCCACTGGAGGACATCTTGCAAACCCCACCAAAAACAAAATACCACATGTAAGCCAAGAATGGAATACAGTACCAATATAAACAGACAATCTTTCTACACGAAAGGCAAAACTTACACATACCACTCACCTGTGCTTAAATCATCCACTACAATAGATATTTTCCTAGTAAAGCCTCAATCGTTCCACTTAATATTAAATGCCTGCATTACCCCCGCAACATGGACTGATAAGCCCCTGATTGCAATGACCATTCGAGAGGAATACCGAGTAGGTCTAGGCCACCCTGGCACTTAAACAATGCCTTACTCCAAAACGAACAGACCAAACAAAAATTGTCCCACCAGCTTAAAAGCTTCTTCCAAACTAATGAAGTAGAGTCCACAGTTCATCAAAATCGTTGGTGTACCCACAAGGCTGTCATGAGTGGCCAAATTAGCAAGAAACAAACAAACACAGGCTTTACAGAAACGAACATTAACAAAGCAAGAATATAGAACCAACCCTACATCAACCTTAGCAAGTCAAATAAAGCTTATAAAAGCAAAAAAAGTACTTTAATGTGGGAAACTACCTTATCTTTATCAAGTGAAAATACACATAGAGGAGCCTATTTCTTGTAATGTTTAAAACAAAATTTGCCAAAAATGACGTAAAAAGCTGTGTAAAATAAATGAAGAATTTATCAAGGTGTGTTTTATACAATGCGAATGCCAGATTTGTTGCTATTTGACCCTGCTTCAGAACTTTATACATTATTGCAGAAGATGCTCTAAGAAAAAAGAAAAACAAAATGACTCTTTTTTTTAACACAGCAATGTCTGACAAGGTGTGAGAGATGTTGTTGCGATTTTTTTACAATGCATTATAAATCTGAGCCAGAATGCATACTGTATCTAATAAACACCCAACGGCAGGAATGATGTCATTGATGTCATTTAAACATTGTTTAAAAAAGTTCCCACTACTGCAAACAGGACAGTGAGAGATAAATCAGAAACATTCATAGAATGGAAAAAAACTATAAGAGAAACTTATAATGAAAGGTGAGTGTCTGCTACACTATAATAAAATGAATAATAATAATAATAATAACAACACTATAATGTATAGAACTAGCAATTGCACAGCATGTGTTATCAAATTTCTCAGTGACTTACCAGTAGTTAAATTGTAACAGCTGAGTGTTCCAGGTTGCAAAAAAATACAGCCAAAGTTGCAGAGTGTAAATAAAGAGTTGAGTTAGAAATATTGTTTCTGCCCCCTAGTGGGCGTTTTGTGCAAATTGCTGCAGACCACTGAGAATGGTTGCTGCCCCCTAGTGGCCACACTGGTGAATACATGGTTCAGATATAGTAGCATTTTTTCGGTTAGGAAGCAATTAGCAAATATATGCAAATAGCAAATATATGTCTACCCCCCAAAACCATATATTTTCAGAAAGTACACATTCTACTGAACCTAAAACGGATACCCATGCCTTTCTGCTCCAAACTACTGAGTCACAAGGCTTTCCCAAAAATGGCGGTTATGGTAAATGACCTGAAAATTGCCTCAAAGCTTTACATTTCTAGCATCATATCGCCCATGTATCATTACGTACCAATAAAAAACACCCTAAACATAATTGCTAGGGGTTTCTAAAACAGCAGCGTGGGACCTGGGGTAGGTACACCCAGGTCATTGTGCTTAAAGGGTGAGCACGTTTATGGTCATGCGGAGGCTATCAGTAATTTATATGTATAATGACATGAAATTTTCACAGTGAGACTGAGATACTCCCTAAAAAAGATCATTTAGAATTAAATGCCTCGTAAAATATTGGAGGTTGGAAGGGAGCTTATTTTGTTTTGTAAAATCTTGTGCTCTGATAAACTTCAGTAACTCTTTACTGCTGCACTGCAAGTTGGAGTGATATTACCCCCCTCCTTTCTCCCCCCAGCACCCCATCAGCAGAACATTGGGAAGGAAACCAGATAACAGCTTCCTGGTAGATATAAGAAGAGCACTTCATTGTAAAATCCCATGTCCCACTGCGACTCCTTCAGTTTCATTGAGAAGGAGAAACAATAGCCTGCCTGAAAGTAGTTTCACCCTGAAATGCTGGCTCCGGCAAAATGACCTGAGATGGCTGCCTACACACCAATATTACAACTAAAAAAATACACTTGTTGGGTTAGGAACTACATTTTACATGGTTGAGTAAATTATTCACTGTGTAATTTAGAAATAAATACGACACCATAAAAATCCCAGAATCCCTTTAGCATTATTCCATTAGCATAAACTTGTAAATCCTTCCCTGTTTTAAAGGCTGGATGTCAGAAATATGCAATATTTGGCTACAATTTGTACACGAAACACAGAAAGAAATCACCAGCGCTCAGACTAACCCACGCTGTGGCGTTGACCAGCTGCATGTGCCAGTGCTCGGTCTAACCCACATTCTGGAATTGACCAGCTGCTATAAACGATAAAAAGCCAATGTTTGTACACAAAGAGAAAGAGAAAAATTGCCAGCGCACGGTTTGCCTTTGATTATTACAAAAACTGAGGTGTTGGTACCACACTTTGACCAAAATATGTAAGCTCACGTGCCACGTCAAGGCCCCTCATTGTACGTGAGTCAAGATGCAGGCGACTCAGGGAAACTCTACACAAATCATATTCAAAAAGCACCAAATGCAGACAAGCTCAAACGTCTACAATCAGTTTGGGTCGTGTGTTATGGAAAAGACAAAGCAGAACAGAATTATGGCCGTCTCCCATAGACTCCATTTGATCTTAAATCAATATGAGCGATCATTCAAGAGGCCGTGATCAGTAAAAACAAGAGGAGAAAATCTCTCTAAATTTATATGTGTAGACAGACTTCAAACAGTTAAGGAATTAAAGGGTAACAAACCAGTTCCAGTGATCATTGAAGAGGCTATCATCAGTGCAAACAAACACCAAAAGTCTATTGCAATACATACATGCAGATAAACGTCCCGCAGATAAGGAATTAAAGGGCCACTTATCTATCATTGAATAGACCATCATCGGTGCCAACAAATACCACACAGATAAGGAATTAAAGGGTAACTTAAGCCAATACAAGTAATTATTGACCATCAGCAGTGCAAACACATAAATAAAAGGTAACCAAAACTAGCAGTTAGGCAGGTTTTATACATAGAGACTTAAAAGGTTGAACTTGATGGACTTTTGATGGATTTTTCAACCTAACTTACTATAACTATGTAACTATTAGGGATGTAGCGAACGTCGGAAAAAAAGTTCGCGAACATATTCGCGAACTTGCGCAAAAATGCGAGCGGTTCGCGAACGGTTCGCGAACCCCATAGACTTCAATGGGAAGGCGAACTTTAACATCTAGAAAAGACATTTCTGGCCAGAAAAATGATTTTAAAGTTGTTTAAAGGGTGCAACGACCTGGACAGTGGCATGCCAGAGGGGGATCAAGGGCAAAAATGTATCTGAAAAATCTGCCTGTGTGTGCTTGGAAGAGATAGTGTAGGGGGAGAGCTGTTAGTGATTTCAGGGACAGATGATAGTAAGTTTGCTGGCTAGTAATCTGCTTGATACTGCTCTGTATTGGAGGGACAGAAGTCTGCAGGGATTTGAGGGACATTTTAGCTTAGGTAGCTTTGCTGGCTAGTAATCTACTGTTCTCTTTAAACAACTGCCATACGTTGACCTTGTAGGCATTGTTTGCCCAGTTTTTTTGGACGCAGCCACTGAAGCACAGTTGCCAGAAAAAATATGCCATATAAATGCTGAAAATAGTCATTTTTCGCCATACGTTGACCTTGTAGACATTGTTTGCCCAGTTTTTTTGGACGCAGCCACTGAAGCACAGTTGCCAGAAAAAATATGCCATATAAATGCTGAAAATAGTAATTTTTCGCCATACGTTGACCTTGTAGACATTGTTTGCCCAGTTTTTTTGGTTGCAGCCACTGAAGCACAGTTGCCAGAAAAAATATGCCACATAAATGCTGAAAATAGTCATTTTTTGCCATATACGTTGAGTCAACGTATGGCAAAAAATGACTATTTTCAGCATTTATATGGCATATTTTTTCTGGCCTCTGTGCTTCAGTGGCTGTGGCCAAAAAAACTGGGCAAACAATGCCTACAAGGTCAACGTCGTTGACCTTGTAGGCATTGTTTGCCCAGTTTTTTTGGCCACAGCCACTGAAGCACAGAGGCCAGAAAAAATATGCCATATAAATGCTGAAAATAGTCATTTTTTTGGTCGCAGCCACTGAAGCACAGTTGCCAGAAAAATTATGCCATATAAATGCTGAAAATATAAATTTTTTTGGTTGCAGCCACTGAAGCACAGAGGCCAGAAAAATTATGCCATATAAATGCAGAAAATATGCATTTTTTTGGTCGCAGCCACTGAAGCACAGTTGACAGAAAAATTATGCCATATAAATGCTGAAAATATAATTTTTTTTGGTTGCAGCCACTGAAGCACAGAGGCCAGAAAAATTATGCCATATAAATGCAGAAAATATGCATTTTTTTGGTCGCAGCCACTGAAGCACAGTTGCCAGAAAAATTATGCCATATAAATGCTGAAAATAGTAATTTTTTTGGTTGCAGCCACTGAAGCACAGAGGCCAGAAAAATTATGCCATATAAATGCTGAAAATATGCATTTGTTTGGTCGCAGCCACTGAAGCACAGTTGACAGAAAAATTATGCCATATAAATGCTGAAAATATAAATTTTTTTGGTTGCAGCCACTGAAGCACAGAGGCCAGAAAAATTATGTCATATAAATGCAGAAAATAGGCATTTTTTTGGTCGCAGCCACTGAAGCACAGAGGCCAGAAAAAATTAAACCAGTAGGGTTTGCACCCTAGTTTGTAACGGTGGCGGAGGGAGGAGGAGGACGCTAAAGGACAGCTGTGTGTGGAGTCATGAGGCTTGAAGAGAAGGACAGCTGCATAGAAGTCAGAACAAGTCTTCCGGCGTGCAGTAACCCTCCGAGATCCACCCCTCATTCATTTTAATAAAGGTCAGGTAATCGACACTTTTGTGACCTAGGCGAGTTCTCTTCTCAGTTACAATCCCTCCTGCTGCACTGAAGGTCCTTTCTGAGAGCACACTTGAGGCTGGGCAAGACAAGAGGTTCATGGCAAATTGTGACAGCTCTGGCCACAGATCAAGCCTGCGCACCCAGTAGTCCAGGGGTTCATCGCTCCTCAGAGTGTCGATATCTGCAGTTAATGCCAGGTAGTCCGCTACCTGCCGGTCGAGGCGTTCTTTGAGGGTGGATCCAGAAGGGTTGTGGCGCTGCCTTGGACAGAAAAACATTTGCATGTCTGACGTTACAGACTGGCCAAAGGGCTTTGTCCTTGCAGGTGTGCTCGTGGCAGGATTACTGGCACCTCTGCCCCTGGAATGTTGATGAGTTCCTGAAGTGACATCACCCTTAAAAGCATTGTACAACATGTTTTGCAGGCTGGTTTGTAAATGCCGCATCTTTTCGGACTTGTGGTATGTTGGTAACATTTCTGACACTTTATGCTTGTACCGAGGGTCTAGTAGCGTTGCGACCCAGTACAGGTCCTTCTCCTTAAGCCTCTTGATACGGGGGTCCTTCAACAGGCATGACAGCATGAAAGACCCCATTCTCACAAGGTTGGATGCAGAGCTATCCATCTCCGCTTCCTCATTATCAAGGACTGCATCATCCACGGTCTCCTCCCCCCAGCCACGTACAAGACCAGGGGTCCCCAAAAGGTCACCACTAGCCCCCTGGGAAGCCTGCTCCTGTTGGTCCTCCTCCTCCTCCTCCACAAAGCCACCTTCCTCCTCTGACTCCACTTCTGGCACCTCTCCCTGCGTTGCAGCAGGTGCCTGGGTTCGTTCTGGTGATTCCGACCAGAAATCGTGCGCTTCCAGCTCCTCGTCACGCTGGTCTACAGCCTCATCTGTCACTCGTCGCACGGCACGCTCCAGGAAGAAAGCGAAGGGTATTAGGTCGCTGATGGTGCCTTCGGTGCGACTGACCATATTTGTCACCTCTTCAAAAGGTCGCATGAGCCTGCAGGCATCGCGCATAAGCACCCAGTAACGGGGGAAAAAAATCCCCAGCTGTGCAGATCCAGTCCTACCACCCAGTTCAAAAAGGTACTCGTTGACGGCCCTTTGTTGTTGCAGCAGACGTTCCAACATAAGGAGCGTTGAATTCCAGCGAGTCTGGCTGTCAGAAATCAAACGCCTGACTGGCATGTTGTAGCGCTGCTGAATGTCAGCAAGGCGTGCCATGGCTGTGTAGGAACGTCTGAAATGGGCCGACACCTTTCTGGACTGGGTGAGAACGTCCTGGAATCCTGGGTACTTGGAGACAAAACGTTGGACTATTAAATTTAACACATGTGCCATGCAGGGCACATGTGTTAAATTGCCTAGTCTCAACGCTGCCAACAGATTGCTTCCATTGTCACACACCACTTTTCCGATCTGCAGTTGGTGTGGGGTCAGCCACCGATCGGCCTGTGACTGCAGAGATGACAGGAGTACAGATCCGGTATGGTTTTTGCTTTCCAGGCACGTCATCCCCAAGACAGCGTGACAACGGCGTACCTGGCACGTCGAATAGCCTAGGGGGAGCTGGGGGTGCACAGGTGTGGAGGAGGAGAAGGAGGACCCAGCAGCAGAGTAAGAAGAAGAAGAAGACGAGGTAGAGAGCGATGGAGGAGTAGAGGTGGTGGCAGAACCGCGTGCAATCCGTGGCGGTGACACCAACTCCACTGTTGTTGTTGAGCTACCCATTCCCTGCTTCCCAGCCATTACCAAGTTCACCCAGTGGGCAGTGTAGGTGACATACCTGCCCTGACCATGCTTGGAGGACCATGCGTCAGTAGTCATATGGACCTTTGGCCCAACACTAAGTGACAGAGATGCGGTAACTTGGCTCTGCACATGTTGGTACAGGTGTGGTATTCCCTTTTTAGAAAAAAAATTGCGGCTGGGTACCTTCCACTGCGGTGTCCCAATTGCTACAAATTTGCGGAAGGCCTCAGAGTCCACCAGCTGGTATGGTAAAAGCTGGCGGGCTAAGAGTGCAGACAAGCCAGCTGTCAGACGCCGGGCAAGGGGGTGACAGTCAGACATTGGCTTCTTACGCTCAAACATGGCCTTCACAGAAACTTGGCTGGTGGCAGATGACTGGGAATGGGAACAGGTGGTCAAGGTGGAAGGCGGAGTGGAGGGTGGTTCAGACGGGTCAAGGAGAGCAGAGGTAGAGCAGTAAGATGCTGGACCAGAAGGAGTGTGGCTTTTAGTTTGCCTGTTGCCTTTGAGGTGTTGCTCCCAAAGTGCTTTGTGCTTGCCGCTCATGTGCCTTCGCATAGAAGTTGTACCTATGTGGCTGTTGGGCTTACCAAGGCTCAGTTTCTGACTGCACTCATTGCAAATTACAATGCTTTTGTCAGAGGCACACACATTAAAAAAATCCCACACTGCTGACTTTTTGGAAGTGTGCGATCTGGCGGTAACAGTAGAAGTTGGCGGAGTTGGCGGTATTGGCGGCAATGGCGGGTGCGTTGGCCGGCTGAACACAGGTGCCGATACATGTTGTTGCCCTACTGATCCCTGCGGGCTGTCCTCCCTGCTTCTTCTAAGTCTTATTCTCCTACTGCCTCTCTGACTCTCCGTCTCTCCATCTGAACTACCCTCCTCTTGCTCTCTTCTACTAGGCACCCACAAAACATCAATCTCCTCATCATCATTCTCCTCAGATGCATCAATTTCTTCTGACACATCACAGAAGGAAGCAGCAGCGGGGACCTCCTCCTCATCACTCATTATGTCCATCTCTATCGTGTTCTCTGCCAGAATTAAATCTGGTGTAAGGTCCTCATCTCCTTCATCTTCTTCTGGCAATAATGGTTGCGCATTACTCAGTTCAAGAAACTCATTGGAAAATAACTCCTCTGACCCCAGTGAAGAAGGGGCACCGGTGGTGGAGGAAGTGTTACGTGGGGTGGCCATAGCAGTGGAGGATGAGGAGGATGTTGTGGTAAAGTTAGAAACGGTAGAGGATGGGGTGTGCTGTGTAAGCCAGTCAACTACCTCTTCAGCATTTTGGGAGTTCAGGGTCATTGGCTTTTTAAAACTGGGCAATTTGCTAGGGCCACAGGATTGCATAGCAGCACGGCCCCTAGCACGGCCTCTGCGTGGCGGCCTGCCTTTGCCTGGCATTATTTTTAAAAAAACAACAACAACAACAAAAACTCAGTTGGTTTTTCTGGAAACGATAATACACACAGCTAGATGGCGGGTTGAAGAAAACACTGTGCAAATAATGCCTACAAAGTCAACGTATACACTACTACAGCGGTGGATACGGATTACGTAAAATATATGAATGCTGCTTGAAAAAAAGTAACTCAAGTGGTTTTTCTAGAGACGATAATATTATCAATATTTAGACAAAATGTGAACAAGGTCACACAGCTCGATGGCGGGTTGAAGAAAACAGTGTGCAAATAATGCCTACAAGGTCAACGTATACACTACTACAGCGGTGGATACGGATTACGTAAAATATATGAATGCTGCTTGAAAAAAAGTAACTCAAGTGGTTTTTCTAGAGACGATAATATTATCAATATTTAGACAAAATGTGAACAAGGTCACACAGCTCGATGGCGGGTTGAAGAAAACAGTGTGCAAATAATGCCTACAAGGTCAACGTATACACTACTACAGCGGTGGATACGGATTACGTAAAATATATGAATGCTGCTTGAAAAAAAGTAACTCAAGTGGTTTTTCTAGAGACGATAATATTATCAATATTTAGACAAAATGTGAACAAGGTCACACAGCTCGATGGCGGGTTGAAGAAAACAGTGTGCAAATAATGCCTACAAAGTCAACGTATACACTACTACAGCGGTGGATACGGATTACGTAAAATATATGAATGCTGCTTGAAAAAAAGTAACTCAAGTGGTTTTTCTAGAGACGATAATATTATCAATATTTAGACAAAATGTGAACAAGGTCACACAGCTCGATGGCGGGTTGAAGAAAACAGTGTGCAAATAATGCCTACAAGGCCAACGTATACACTACTACAGCGGTGGATACGGATTACGTAAAATATATGAATGCTGCTTGAAAAAAAGTAACTCAAGTGGTTTTTCTAGAGACGATAATATTATCAATATTTAGACAAAATGTGAACAAGGTCACACAGCTCGATGGCGGGTTGAAGAAAACAGTGTGCAAATAATGCCTACAAGGCCAACGTATACACTACTACAGCGGTGGATACGGATTACGTAAAATATATGAATGCTGCTTGAAAAAAGTGACTCCGGTGTTTTTTCTGGAGACGGTAATATTATGGATATTTAGACAGAATGGGAACAAGGTCACACAGCTCGATGGCGGGTTGAAGAAAACAGTGTGCAAATAATGCCTACAAGGCCAACGTATACACTACTACAGCGGTGGATACGGATTACGTAAAATATATGAATGCTGCTTGAAAAAAGTGACTCCGGTGTTTTTTCTGGAGACGGTAATATTATGGATATTTAGACAGAATGGGAACAAGGTCACACAGCTCGATGGCGGGTTGAAGAAAACAGTGTGCAAATAATGCCTACAAGGCCAACGTATACACTACTACAGCGGTGGATACGGATTACGTAAAATATATGAATGCTGCTTGAAAAAAGTGACTCCGGTGTTTTTTCTGGAGACGGTAATATTATGGATATTTAGACAGAATGGGAACAAGGTCACACAGCTCGATGGCGGGTTGAAGAAAACAGTGTGCAAATAATGCCTACAAGGCCAACGTATACACTACTACAGCGGTGGATACGGATTACGTAAAATATATGAATGCTGCTTGAAAAAAGTGACTCCGGTGTTTTTTCTGGAGACGGTAATATTATGGATATTTAGACAGAATGGGAACAAGGTCACACAGCTCGATGGCGGGTTGAAGAAAACAGTGTGCAAATAATGCCTACAAGGCCAACGTATACACTACTACAGCGGTGGATACGGATTACGTAAAATATATGAATGCTGCTTGAAAAAAGTGACTCCGGTGTTTTTTCTGGAGACGGTAATATTATGGATATTTAGACAGAATGGGAACAAGGTCACACAGCTCGATGGCGGGTTGAAGAAAACAGTGTGCAAATAATGCCTACAAGGCCAACGTATACACTACTACAGCGGTGGATACGGATTACGTAAAATATATGAATGCTGCTTGAAAAAAGTGACTCCGGTGTTTTTTCTGGAGACGGTAATATTATGGATATTTAGACAGAATGGGAACAAGGTCACACAGCTCGATGGCGGGTTGAAGAAAACAGTGTGCAAATAATGCCTACAAGGCCAACGTATACACTACTACAGCGGTGGATACGGATTACGTAAAATATATGAATGCTGCTTGAAAAAAGTGACTCCGGTGTTTTTTCTGGAGACGGTAATATTATGGATATTTAGACAGAATGGGAACAAGGTCACACAGCTCGATGGCGGGTTGAAGAAAACAGTGTGCAAATAATGCCTACAAGGCCAACGTATACACTACTACAGCGGTGGATACGGATTACGTAAAATATATGAATGCTGCTTGAAAAAAGTGACTCCGGTGTTTTTTCTGGAGACGGTAATATTATGGATATTTAGACAGAATGGGAACAAGGTCACACAGCTCGATGGCGGGTTGAAGAAAACAGTGTGCAAATAATGCCTACAGGGCAAATAATGCCTAAAAGGTCAACTTATACACTACTACAGCGGTAGTAAAATAAAAAAAAGTAAAATAAAAAAAAAATGAATATTAAAAAAAAAAAATTAAAGTTGGTGCTGCTGAACTACTAGGAGCAGCAGATTAGCACACCAGTCCCACTCCCCAACACTGCTAGACTAATAGCACTGGGCTCTTATAGTAGTAGTAGTAGTAGTAGTAGTAGTAAAACAACAAAAAAATAAATAAAAGCAGTCCTTACAAGGACTACTGTTATTGCAGCAGTCAGCAGATGAGATCAGAAGCAGGACAGCTGCCCACTGCAGCTACATACAGAGCACTGCAGTAGAAGGTAGATTACTAGCCAGCAAAGCTACCTAAGCTAAAATGTCCCTCAAACCCCTGCAGACTTCTGTCCCTCCAATAACAGAGCAGTATCAAAACGATTACTAGCCAGCAAACTTTCAACTGTCCCTGAAATCACTAACAGGCAGCAGCTCTCTCCCTACACTATCTCTTCAGCACACACAGGCAGAGTGAAAAAACGCTGCAGGGCTTCGGTTTTTATAGGGAAGGGGAGTGGTCCAGGGGAGAGCTTCCTGATTGGCTGCCATGTACCTGCTGGTCTGGGGTGAGAGGGCAAAAAAAAGCGCCAACAATGGCGAACCCAAAATGGCGAACGTCGCGCGACGTTCGCGAACTTCCGGCGAGCGCGAACACCCGATGTTCGCGCGAACAAGTTCGCCGGCGAACAGTTCGCGACATCTCTAGTAACTATGAGACAAGGGACCGCTCAAGATGCAATAATCAGTGCAAACAAAAACCAAAAGTCCATTGCAATACATACATCCAGATATACTTGACACAGAAAAGCAATTAAAAGGTAAGTGAACGCCAGCGAAGCCATCATTCAAAAGGCCTAGAGCAGTGCAAACAAAAACAGTCTACCAAAGTACATATATGTTCATACACCTCAATCAGATAAGGGATGAAAGGGTAACTTAACCCAATGCAATTGTTCATTCAAGAAGCAATAATCAGTGCAAAAAATAACCAAACCTCTATTGCAATACATATGTGCAGATAAACATCACACAGATACGGAATTAAAAGGCAACATAATAGCAGCGGTCAATGAAGACGACTTTAGGTCCACAATAGCGAATGTGCAATGAATGAAAAAAGCACTTACCTTTTGCTGTCTTCGCCGCGCTTCCGCAGGGGGGCTCAAGGCTGAGAAATGCAAGTAATCCAGACAGCCGAACCACTCCCACTGCGTACTCACGTCGGCCAGTGCCTGTTCAGTAGGTTTTTTTTTTTAAAAAAAGGAGCTTCAATCCCATCCGGAATTAAAGGATGACTTAAACCAATGCAGGGGGGCATTCAAGATGCACTCATCAGTGCAAACAAAAAACAAAAGTCTATCATAACACATACATGTGCAGGCACGTCACACAGATAAGGAATTAAAGGGCAACTTAATAAAAGCAATCGTTGAATAGGCCTTCATTGGTGCAAACAAACACCACACAGATTATGAAGTAAAGGGTAATCTAAGGCAAAACAATCAATCCTTTAATTTGCCATCCTCAGCGCAAGATAACGAATAAAGGCTAGCCCGGAACCGATACAAGGGACCGTGTTTAAGATGCAATCATCAGTGCAAACAAAATACAAAAGTCTATTGCAATACAGGTATAGCATCCGTTATCCGGAAACCCGTTATCCAGAAAGCACCGAATTATGGAAAGGCCGTCTCCCACAGACTCCTTTTTATCCACATAATTCAAGTTTTTAAAAAGGATTTCCCTTTTCTCCGTAGAAATACAACATTGCCTTGTACTTGACCCAAACTAAGATAAAATGAATCCTTATTGGAGGCAAAGCAAGCAAATTGGGTTTATTTAATAACGACATGATTTTCTAGTAGACTTATGGTATGAAGATCCAAGTTACGCAAAGACCCGATATCCCGAAAACCCCAGCTCCCGAGCATTCTGGATAACAGGTCCCATACCTGCACATACGGGAAGCTACACTTCACAAAGAAAATAAATTAAAGGGTAAATAAACGCCATGGAAGCCATCATGGAAAAGGCCTAGAGCAGTGCAAACAAAACCCCAAAGTCTACCACAGTACATACATGAAGACGACTTTAGGTCCACAATAGCGAATGTGCAATGAATGAAAAAAGCACTTACCTTTTGCTGTCTTCGCCGCGCTTCCGCAGGGGGGCTCAAGGCTGAGAAATGCAAGTAATCCAGACAGCCGAACCACTCCCACTGCGTACTCACGTCGGCCAGTGCCTGTTCAGTAGGGGTTTTTTTTAAAAAAAAGGAGCTTCAAGCCCATCCGGAATTAAAGGATGACTTAAACCAATGCAGGTACGTATTCAACGAACGAATCAGTGCAAACAAAAACATCTATCGCGACACATATGTGCACAGGTACTTCACACAGATAAGGAATTAAAGGGCAACGTAATAAAAGAGATCATCAAAGAGGCCAAACACAGATTAAGAGTTCAAGGGTAACTTAAGCCAATACAAGTAATCATTCAATGGACCCTCATGGATGTAAGCAAACAAATAAAGGGCACCTGAAACAAGGGACCGTTTAAGATGCAATAATCGGTTAATACATACGTTCAGATATACTTCACACAGAAAAGCAATTAAAGGGTAAATGAACGCCACATAAACCATCATTAAAAAGGCACAGATGAGTGAAAAAAAAACTCTCCCAAAGTCTACTGAAGGACATATATGTTCATATGTTCATACACGTCAATCAGATAAGGGCTGAAAGGGTAACTTAAACCAAAGCAAGTGTTCATTCAAGAAGCAATAATCAGTGCAAAAAATAACCAAACCTCTATTGCAATACATATGTGCAGATAAACATCACACAGATACGGAATTAAAAGGCAACATAATAGCAGCGGTCAATGAAGACGACTTTAGGTCCACAATAGCGAATGTGCAATGAATGAAAAAAGCACTTACCTTTTGCTGTCTTCGCCGCGCTTCCGCAGGGGGGCTCAAGGCTGAGAAATGCAAGTAATCCAGACAGCCGAACCACTCCCACTGCGTACTCACGTCGGCCAGTGCCTGTTCAGTAGGTATTTGTTTTTTAAAAAAAAGGAGCTTCAATCCCATCCGGAATTAAAGGATGACTTAAACCAATGCAGGGGGGCATTCAAGATGCACTCATCAGTGCAAACAAAAAACAAAAGTCTATCGCAACACATACATGTGCAGGCACGTCACACAGATAAGGAATTAAAGGGCAACTTAATAAAAGCAATCGTTGAATAGGCCTTCATTGGTGCAAACAAACACCACACAGATTATGAAGTAAAGGGTAATCTAAGGCAAAACAATCAATCCTTTAATTTGCCATCCTCAGCGCAAGATAACGAATAAAGGCTAGCCCGGAACCGATACAAGGGACCGTGTTTAAGATGCAATCATCAGTGCAAACAAAATACAAAAGTCTATTGCGATACAGGTATAGCATCCGTTATCCGGAAACCCGTTATCCAGAAAGCACCGAATTATGGAAAGGCCGTCTCCCACAGACTCCTTTTTATCCACATAATCCAAGTTTTTAAAAAGGATTTCCTTTTTCTCCGTAGAAATACAACATTGCCTTGTAATTGACCCAAACTAAGATAAAATGAATCCTTATTGGAGGCAAAGCAAGCAAATTGGGTTTATTTAATAACGACATGATTTTCTAGTAGACTTATGATATGAAGATCCAAGTTACGCAAAGACCCGATATCCCGAAAACCCCAGCTCCCGAGCATTCTGGATAACAGGTCCCATACCTGCACATACGGGAAGCTACACTTCACAAAGAAAATAAATTAAAGGGTAAATAAACGCCATGGAAGCCATCATGGAAAAGGCCTAGAGCAGTGCAAACAAAACCCCAAAGTCTACCACAGTACATACATGAAGACGACTTTAGGTCCACAATAGCGAATGTGCAATGAATGAAAAAAGCACTTACCTTTTGCTGTCTTCGCCGCGCTTCCGCAGGGGGGCTCAAGGCTGAGAAATGCAAGTAATCCAGACAGCCGAACCACTCCCACTGCGTACTCACGTCGGCCAGTGCCTGTTCAGTAGGGGTTTTTTTTTTAAAAAAAAGGAGCTTCAAGCCCATCCGGAATTAAAGGATGACTTAAACCAATGCAGGTACGTATTCAACGAACGAATCAGTGCAAACAAAAACATCTATCGCGACACATATGTGCACAGGTACTTCACACAGATAAGGAATTAAAGGGCAACGTAATAAAAGAGATCATCAAAGAGGCCAAACACAGATTAAGAGTTCAAGGGTAACTTAAGCCAATACAAGTAATCATTCAATGGACCCTCATGGATGTAAGCAAACAAATAAAGGGCACCTGAAACAAGGGACCGTTTAAGATGCAATAATCGGTTAATACATACGTTCAAATATACTTCACACAGAAAAGCAATTAAAGGGTAAATGAACGCCACATAAACCATCATTAAAAAGGCACAGATGAGTGAAAAAAAAACTCTCCCAAAGTCTACTGAAGGACCTATATGTTCATGCATGTCAATCAGATATGGAATGAAAGGCGGTGCAAAGAATAACTGAAAGTCTATGCAATTACATACAGGAACCTACTTAAACCAATGCGAGTGATCTTTCAAGAGGCTGTCAACAGTGAAATCAGAATCCGAAAGTCTATTGAAATACAGATGTGGATACAACAACTGAAAGAGATAAGGAGTAAAGGGTAACTTCAAACAAAAACCAAACTTTGCTGAAATACATACGTGCAGATACACTACCCACAGAGAATCAGTTCATCAGCGACAAAAAAACACTTGGCAGACTACAGCCCAATATGCTGAGTGGCCTGGTGGTCAACTACCGACCAGGCCTACCCGGGCCCACCCAATCCTCAGGTCTCACAACAGCATTCCCAAGACTAAGCATTTTCCTTTTACAATACCTTTGGAACATTAGAGAGGGTTCCACGTTCTATTCCGACTCTGTTTGACACGATGCCATCCCCTTCTGGGAGCTGCAGGGTAAGGGCAAACTCTGGAGATCTATCCGGACTTCATAACGGACTTTCCAACTGTCACTTGCAGCGTCACATGACTCTGCAGGATGACATCATGTAACATGCCCTGTTACATTTCGCTGCAGTCAGGACAACTTGCATGACTGCTAAAGAATAAAAGGGCAACTTAAACCAATACGAGCAATCATATACATACACATGTAGACAAACTTCAAATGGTTAAGGAATTAAAGGGTAACTTAAACCGATTGAAGTGATTACTGAAGAGGCTATCATCAGTGTAAACAAACACCATAAGTCTATTGCAATACATACGTGCAAATACGCTTCACACAGATAAGGAACTAAAGGGCAACTTGAACAATACCAACGCTCAATGAAGAGGCCATAATCAGCGCAAATACATGTTGAAAGCAGGCCCAGACCCGCTCCCTACTTTAAGCACTGTCCTGGACTCAGGGGGTGGTGTGTGGGCCCTGGGCCCCCAGTCAGACGCTGCTCAAAGGCTATTGAAATACTTAAGTGCAGATGCACTTCACACAGATAAGGAATTGAAGGGTAACTCAAACCTAGTCATCATTGAATGGACAGTCATCAGCGCTAGCAAATGAATAAAGGATAACCAAAACCAATACAAGAGACCGTTCAAGATGCAAAAAAGTCCCCACTGGAGGACATCTTGCAAACCCCACCAAAAACAAAATACCACATGTAAGCCAAGAATGGAATACAGTACCAATATAAACAGACAATCTTTCTACACGAAAGGCAAAACTTACACATACCACTCACCTGTGCTTAAATCATCCACTACAATAGATATTTTCCTAGTAAAGCCTCAATCGTTCCACTTAATATTAAATGCCTGCATTACCCCCGCAACATGGACTGATAAGCCCCTGATTGCAATGACCATTCGAGAGGAATACCGAGTAGGTCTAGGCCACCCTGGCACTTAAACAATGCCTTACTCCAAAACGAACAGACCAAACAAAAATTGTCCCACCAGCTTAAAAGCTTCTTCCAAACTAATGAAGTAGAGTCCACAGTTCATCAAAATCGTTGGTGTACCCACAAGGCTGTCATGAGTGGCCAAATTAGCAAGAAACAAACAAACACAGGCTTTACAGAAACGAACATTAACAAAGCAAGAATATAGAACCAACCCTACATCAACCTTAGCAAGTCAAATAAAGCTTATAAAAGCAAAAAAAGTACTTTAATGTGGGAAACTACCTTATCTTTATCAAGTGAAAATACACATAGAGGAGCCTATTTCTTGTAATGTTTAAAACAAAATTTGCCAAAAATGACGTAAAAAGCTGTGTAAAATAAATGAAGAATTTATCAAGGTGTGTTTTATACAATGCGAATGCCAGATTTGTTGCTATTTGACCCTGCTTCAGAACTTTATACATTATTGCAGAAGATGCTCTAAGAAAAAAGAAAAACAAAATGACTCTTTTTTTTAACACAGCAATGTCTGACAAGGTGTGAGAGATGTTGTTGCGATTTTTTTACAATGCATTATAAATCTGAGCCAGAATGCATATCTAATAAACACCCAACGGCAGGAATGATGTCATTGATGTCATTTAAACATTGTTTAAAAAAGTTCCCACTACTGCAAACAGGACAGTGAGAGATAAATCAGAAACATTCATAGAATGGAAAAAAACTATAAGAGAAACTTATAATGAAAGGTGAGTGTCTGCTACACTATAATAAAATGAATAATAATAATAATAATAATAATAATAATAACAACACTATAATGTATAGAACTAGCAATTGCACAGCATGTGTTATCAAATTTCTCAGTGACTTACCAGTAGTTAAATTGTAACAGCTGAGTGTTCCAGGTTGCAAAAAAATACAGCCAAAGTTGCAGAGTGTAAATAAAGAGTTGAGTTAGAAATATTGTTTCTGCCCCCTAGTGGGCGTTTTGTGCAAATTGCTGCAGACCACTGAGAATGGTTGCTGCCCCCTAGTGGCCACACTGGTGAATACATGGTTCAGATATAGTAGCATTTTTTCGGTTAGGAAGCAATTAGCAAATATATGCAAATAGCAAATATATGTCTACCCCCCAAAACCATATATTTTCAGAAAGTACACATTCTACTGAACCTAAAACGGATACCCATGCCTTTCTGCTCCAAACTACTGAGTCACAAGGCTTTCCCAAAAATGGCGGTTATGGTAAATGACCTGAAAATTGCCTCAAAGCTTTACATTTCTAGCATCATATCGCCCATGTATCATTACGTACCAATAAAAAACACCCTAAACATAATTGCTAGGGGTTTCTAAAACAGCAGCGTGGGACCTGGGGTATGTACACCCAGGTCATTGTGCTTAAAGGGTGAGCACGTTTATGGTCATGCGGAGGCTATCAGTAATTTATATGTATAATGACATGAAATTTTCACAGTGAGACTGAGATACTCCCTAAAAAAGATCATTTAGAATTAAATGCCTCGTAAAATATTGGAGGTTGGAAGGGAGCTTATTTTGTTTTGTAAAATCTTGTGCTCTGATAAACTTCAGTAACTCTTTACTGCTGCACTGCAAGTTGGAGTGATATTACCCCCCTCCTTTCTCCCCCCAGCACCCCATCAGCAGAACATTGGGAAGGAAACCAGATAACAGCTTCCTGGTAGATATAAGAAGAGCACTTCATTGTAAAATCCCATGTCCCACTGCGACTCCTTCAGTTTCATTGAGAAGGAGAAACAATAGCCTGCCTGAAAGTAGTTTCACCCTGAAATGCTGGCTCCGGCAAAATGACCTGAGATGGCTGCCTACACACCAATATTACAACTAAAAAAATACACTTGTTGGGTTAGGAACTACATTTTACATGGTTGAGTAAATTATTCACTGTGTAATTTAGAAATAAATACGACACCATAAAAATCCCAGAATCCCTTTAGCATTATTCCATTAGCATAAACTTGTAAATCCTTCCCTGTTTTAAAGGCTGGATGTCAGAAATATGCAATATTTGGCTACAATTTGTACACGAAACACAGAAAGAAATCACCAGCGCTCAGACTAACCCACGCTGTGGCGTTGACCAGCTGCATGTGCCAGTGCTCGGTCTAACCCACATTCTGGAATTGACCAGCTGCTATAAACGATAAAAAGCCAATGTTTGTACACAAAGAGAAAGAGAAAAATTGCCAGCGCACGGTTTGCCTTTGATTATTACAAAAACTGAGGTGTTGGTACCACACTTTGACCAAAATATGTAAGCTCACGTGCCACGTCAAGGCCCCTCATTGTACGTGAGTCAAGATGCAGGCGACTCAGGGAAACTCTACACAAATCATATTCAAAAAGCACCAAATGCAGACAAGCTCAAACGTCTACAATCAGTTTGGGTCGTGTGTTATGGAAAAGACAAAGCAGAACAGAATTATGGCCGTCTCCCATAGACTCCATTTGATCTTAAATCAATATGAGCGATCATTCAAGAGGCCGTGATCAGTAAAAACAAGAGGAGAAAATCTCTCTAAATTTATATGTGTAGACAGACTTCAAACAGTTAAGGAATTAAAGGGTAACAAACCAGTTCCAGTGATCATTGAAGAGGCTATCATCAGTGCAAACAAACACCAAAAGTCTATTGCAATACATACATGCAGATAAACGTCCCGCAGATAAGGAATTAAAGGGCCACTTATCTATCATTGAATAGACCATCATCGGTGCCAACAAATACCACACAGATAAGGAATTAAAGGGTAACTTAAGCCAATACAAGTAATTATTGACCATCAGCAGTGCAAACACATAAATAAAAGGTAACCAAAACTAGCAGTTAGGCAGGTTTTATACATAGAGACTTAAAAGGTTGAACTTGATGGACTTTTGATGGATTTTTCAACCTAACTTACTATAACTATGTAACTATGAGACAAGGGACCGCTCAAGATGCAATAATCAGTGCAAACAAAAACCAAAAGTCCATTGCAATACATACATCCAGATATACTTGACACAGAAAAGCAATTAAAAGGTAAGTGAACGCCAGCGAAGCCATCATTCAAAAGGCCTAGAGCAGTGCAAACAAAAACAGTCTACCAAAGTACATATATGTTCATACACCTCAATCAGATAAGGGATGAAAGGGTAACTTAACCCAATGCAATTGTTCATTCAAGAAGCAATAATCAGTGCAAAAAATAACCAAACCTCTATTGCAATACATATGTGCAGATAAACATCACACAGATACGGAATTAAAAGGCAACATAATAGCAGCGGTCAATGAAGACGACTTTAGGTCCACAATAGCGAATGTGCAATGAATGAAAAAAGCACTTACCTTTTGCTGTCTTCGCCGCGCTTCCGCAGGGGGGCTCAAGGCTGAGAAATGCAAGTAATCCAGACAGCCGAACCACTCCCACTGCGTACTCACGTCGGCCAGTGCCTGTTCAGTAGGTATTTTTTTTTTAAAAAAAAGGAGCTTCAATCCCATCCGGAATTAAAGGATGACTTAAACCAATGCAGGGGGGCATTCAAGATGCACTCATCAGTGCAAACAAAAAACAAAAGTCTATCCAAACACATACATGTGCAGGCACGTCACACAGATAAGGAATTAAAGGGCAACTTAATAAAAGCAATCGTTGAATAGGCCTTCATTGGTGCAAACAAACACCACACAGATTATGAAGTAAAGGGTAATCTAAGGCAAAACAATCAATCCTTTAATTTGCCATCCTCAGCGCAAGATAACGAATAAAGGCTAGCCCGGAACCGATACAAGGGACCGTGTTTAAGATGCAATCATCAGTGCAAACAAAATACAAAAGTCTATTGCAATACAGGTATAGCATCCGTTATCCGGAAACCCGTTATCCAGAAAGCACCGAATTATGGAAAGGCCGTCTCCCACAGACTCCTTTTTATCCACATAATCCAAGTTTTTAAAAAGGATTTCCCTTTTCTCCGTAGAAATACAACATTGCCTTGTACTTGACCCAAACTAAGATAAAATGAATCCTTATTGGAGGCAAAGCAAGCAAATTGGGTTTATTTAATAACGACATGATTTTCTAGTAGACTTATGGTATGAAGATCCAAGTTACGCAAAGACCCGATATCCCGAAAACCCCAGCTCCCGAGCATTCTGGATAACAGGTCCCATACCTGCACATACGGGAAGCTACACTTCACAAAGAAAATAAATTAAAGGGTAAATAAACGCCATGGAAGCCATCATGGAAAAGGCCTAGAGCAGTGCAAACAAAACCCCAAAGTCTACCACAGTACATACATGAAGACGACTTTAGGTCCACAATAGCGAATGTGCAATGAATGAAAAAAGCACTTACCTTTTGCTGTCTTCGCCGCGCTTCCGCAGGGGGGCTCAAGGCTGAGAAATGCAAGTAATCCAGACAGCCGAACCACTCCCACTGCGTACTCACGTCGGCCAGTGCCTGTTCAGTAGGGGTTTTTTTTTAAAAAAAAGGAGCTTCAAGCCCATCCGGAATTAAAGGATGACTTAAACCAATGCAGGTACGTATTCAAGAAACAATCATCAGTGCAAACAAAAACATCTATCGCGACACATATGTGCACAGGTACTTCACACAGATAAGGAATTAAAGGGCAATGTAATAAAAGAGATCATCAAAGAGGCCAAACACAGATTAAGAGTTCAAGGGTAACTTAAGCCAATACAAGTAATCATTCAATGGACCCTCATGGATGTAAGCAAACAAATAAAGGGCACCTGAAACAAGGGACCGTTTAAGATGCAATAATCGGTTAATACATACGTTCAGATATACTTCACACAGAAAAGCAATTAAAGGGTAAATGAACGCCACATAAACCATCATTAAAAAGGCACAGATGAGTGAAAAAAAAACTCTCCCAAAGTCTACTGAAGGACATATATGTTCATATGTTCATACACGTCAATCAGATAAGGGCTGAAAGGGTAACTTAAACCAAAGCAAGTGTTCATTCAAGAAGCAATAATCAGTGCAAAAAATAACCAAACCTCTATTGCAATACATATGTGCAGATAAACATCACACAGATACGGAATTAAAAGGCAACATAATAGCAGCGGTCAATGAAGACGACTTTAGGTCCACAATAGCGAATGTGCAATGAATGAAAAAAGCACTTACCTTTTGCTGTCTTCGCCGCGCTTCCGCAGGGGGGCTCAAGGCTGAGAAATGCAAGTAATCCAGACAGCCGAACCACTCCCACTGCGTACTCACGTCGGCCAGTGCCTGTTCAGTAGGTATTTGTTTTTTAAAAAAAAGGAGCTTCAATCCCATCCGGAATTAAAGGATGACTTAAACCAATGCAGGGGGGCATTCAAGATGCACTCATCAGTGCAAACAAAAAACAAAAGTCTATCGCAACACATACATGTGCAGGCACGTCACACAGATAAGGAATTAAAGGGCAACTTAATAAAAGCAATCGTTGAATAGGCCTTCATTGGTGCAAACAAACACCACACAGATTATGAAGTAAAGGGTAATCTAAGGCAAAACAATCAATCCTTTAATTTGCCATCCTCAGCGCAAGATAACGAATAAAGGCTAGCCCGGAACCGATACAAGGGACCGTGTTTAAGATGCAATCATCAGTGCAAACAAAATACAAAAGTCTATTGCGATACAGGTATAGCATCCGTTATCCGGAAACCCGTTATCCAGAAAGCACCGAATTATGGAAAGGCCGTCTCCCACAGACTCCTTTTTATCCACATAATCCAAGTTTTTAAAAAGGATTTCCTTTTTCTCCGTAGAAATACAACATTGCCTTGTAATTGACCCAAACTAAGATAAAATGAATCCTTATTGGAGGCAAAGCAAGCAAATTGGGTTTATTTAATAACGACATGATTTTCTAGTAGACTTATGATATGAAGATCCAAGTTACGCAAAGACCCGATATCCCGAAAACCCCAGCTCCCGAGCATTCTGGATAACAGGTCCCATACCTGCACATACGGGAAGCTACACTTCACAAAGAAAATAAATTAAAGGGTAAATAAACGCCATGGAAGCCATCATGGAAAAGGCCTAGAGCAGTGCAAACAAAACCCCAAAGTCTACCACAGTACATACATGAAGACGACTTTAGGTCCACAATAGCGAATGTGCAATGAATGAAAAAAGCACTTACCTTTTGCTGTCTTCGCCGCGCTTCCGCAGGGGGGCTCAAGGCTGAGAAATGCAAGTAATCCAGACAGCCGAACCACTCCCACTGCGTACTCACGTCGGCCAGTGCCTGTTCAGTAGGGGTTTTTTTTTAAAAAAAAGGAGCTTCAAGCCCATCCGGAATTAAAGGATGACTTAAACCAATGCAGGTACGTATTCAACGAACGAATCAGTGCAAACAAAAACATCTATCGCGACACATATGTGCACAGGTACTTCACACAGATAAGGAATTAAAGGGCAACGTAATAAAAGAGATCATCAAAGAGGCCAAACACAGATTAAGAGTTCAAGGGTAACTTAAGCCAATACAAGTAATCATTCAATGGACCCTCATGGATGTAAGCAAACAAATAAAGGGCACCTGAAACAAGGGACCGTTTAAGATGCAATAATCGGTTAATACATACGTTCAAATATACTTCACACAGAAAAGCAATTAAAGGGTAAATGAACGCCACATAAACCATCATTAAAAAGGCACAGATGAGTGAAAAAAAAACTCTCCCAAAGTCTACTGAAGGACCTATATGTTCATGCATGTCAATCAGATATGGAATGAAAGGCGGTGCAAAGAATAACTGAAAGTCTATGCAATTACATACAGGAACCTACTTAAACCAATGCGAGTGATCTTTCAAGAGGCTGTCAACAGTGAAATCAGAATCCGAAAGTCTATTGAAATACAGATGTGGATACAACAACTGAAAGAGATAAGGAGTAAAGGGTAACTTCAAACAAAAACCAAACTTTGCTGAAATACATACGTGCAGATACACTACCCACAGAGAATCAGTTCATCAGCGACAAAAAAACACTTGGCAGACTACAGCCCAATATGCTGAGTGGCCTGGTGGTCAACTACCGACCAGGCCTACCCGGGCCCACCCAATCCTCAGGTCTCACAACAGCATTCCCAAGACTAAGCATTTTCCTTTTACAATACCTTTGGAACATTAGAGAGGGTTCCACGTTCTATTCCGACTCTGTTTGACACGATGCCATCCCCTTCTGGGAGCTGCAGGGTAAGGGCAAACTCTGGAGATCTATCCGGACTTCATAACGGACTTTCCAACTGTCACTTGCAGCGTCACATGACTCTGCAGGATGACATCATGTAACATGCCCTGTTACATTTCGCTGCAGTCAGGACAACTTGCATGACTGCTAAAGAATAAAAGGGCAACTTAAACCAATACGAGCAATCATATACATACACACGTAGACAAACTTCAAATGGTTAAGGAATTAAAGGGTAACTTAAACCGATTGAAGTGATTACTGAAGAGGCTATCATCAGTGTAAACAAACACCATAAGTCTATTGCAATACATACGTGCAAATACGCTTCACACAGATAAGGAACTAAAGGGCAACTTGAACAATACCAACGCTCAATGAAGAGGCCATAATCAGCGCAAATACATGTTGAAAGCAGGCCCAGACCCGCTCCCTACTTTAAGCACTGTCCTGGACTCAGGGGGTGGTGTGTGGGCCCTGGGCCCCCAGTCAGACGCTGCTCAAAGGCTATTGAAATACTTAAGTGCAGATGCACTTCACACAGATAAGGAATTGAAGGGTAACTCAAACCTAGTCATCATTGAATGGACAGTCATCAGCGCTAGCAAATGAATAAAGGATAACCAAAACCAATACAAGAGACCGTTCAAGATGCAAAAAAGTCCCCACTGGAGGACATCTTGCAAACCCCACCAAAAACAAAATACCACATGTAAGCCAAGAATGGAATACAGTACCAATATAAACAGACAATCTTTCTACACGAAAGGCAAAACTTACACATACCACTCACCTGTGCTTAAATCATCCACTACAATAGATATTTTCCTAGTAAAGCCTCAATCGTTCCACTTAATATTAAATGCCTGCATTACCCCCGCAACATGGACTGATAAGCCCCTGATTGCAATGACCATTCGAGAGGAATACCGAGTAGGTCTAGGCCACCCTGGCACTTAAACAATGCCTTACTCCAAAACGAACAGACCAAACAAAAATTGTCCCACCAGCTTAAAAGCTTCTTCCAAACTAATGAAGTAGAGTCCACAGTTCATCAAAATCGTTGGTGTACCCACAAGGCTGTCATGAGTGGCCAAATTAGCAAGAAACAAACAAACACAGGCTTTACAGAAACGAACATTAACAAAGCAAGAATATAGAACCAACCCTACATCAACCTTAGCAAGTCAAATAAAGCTTATAAAAGCAAAAAAAGTACTTTAATGTGGGAAACTACCTTATCTTTATCAAGTGAAAATACACATAGAGGAGCCTATTTCTTGTAATGTTTAAAACAAAATTTGCCAAAAATGACGTAAAAAGCTGTGTAAAATAAATGAAGAATTTATCAAGGTGTGTTTTATACAATGCGAATGCCAGATTTGTTGCTATTTGACCCTGCTTCAGAACTTTATACATTATTGCAGAAGATGCTCTAAGAAAAAAGAAAAACAAAATGACTCTTTTTTTTAACACAGCAATGTCTGACAAGGTGTGAGAGATGTTGTTGCGATTTTTTTACAATGCATTATAAATCTGAGCCAGAATGCATATCTAATAAACACCCAACGGCAGGAATGATGTCATTGATGTCATTTAAACATTGTTTAAAAAAGTTCCCACTACTGCAAACAGGACAGTGAGAGATAAATCAGAAACATTCATAGAATGGAAAAAAACTATAAGAGAAACTTATAATGAAAGGTGAGTGTCTGCTACACTATAATAAAATGAATAATAATAATAATAATAATAATAATAATAACAACACTATAATGTATAGAACTAGCAATTGCACAGCATGTGTTATCAAATTTCTCAGTGACTTACCAGTAGTTAAATTGTAACAGCTGAGTGTTCCAGGTTGCAAAAAAATACAGCCAAAGTTGCAGAGTGTAAATAAAGAGTTGAGTTAGAAATATTGTTTCTGCCCCCTAGTGGGCGTTTTGTGCAAATTGCTGCAGACCACTGAGAATGGTTGCTGCCCCCTAGTGGCCACACTGGTGAATACATGGTTCAGATATAGTAGCATTTTTTCGGTTAGGAAGCAATTAGCAAATATATGCAAATAGCAAATATATGTCTACCCCCCAAAACCATATATTTTCAGAAAGTACACATTCTACTGAACCTAAAACGGATACCCATGCCTTTCTGCTCCAAACTACTGAGTCACAAGGCTTTCCCAAAAATGGCGGTTATGGTAAATGACCTGAAAATTGCCTCAAAGCTTTACATTTCTAGCATCATATCGCCCATGTATCATTACGTACCAATAAAAAACACCCTAAACATAATTGCTAGGGGTTTCTAAAACAGCAGCGTGGGACCTGGGGTATGTACACCCAGGTCATTGTGCTTAAAGGGTGAGCACGTTTATGGTCATGCGGAGGCTATCAGTAATTTATATGTATAATGACATGAAATTTTCACAGTGAGACTGAGATACTCCCTAAAAAAGATCATTTAGAATTAAATGCCTCGTAAAATATTGGAGGTTGGAAGGGAGCTTATTTTGTTTTGTAAAATCTTGTGCTCTGATAAACTTCAGTAACTCTTTACTGCTGCACTGCAAGTTGGAGTGATATTACCCCCCTCCTTTCTCCCCCCAGCACCCCATCAGCAGAACATTGGGAAGGAAACCAGATAACAGCTTCCTGGTAGATATAAGAAGAGCACTTCATTGTAAAATCCCATGTCCCACTGCGACTCCTTCAGTTTCATTGAGAAGGAGAAACAATAGCCTGCCTGAAAGTAGTTTCACCCTGAAATGCTGGCTCCGGCAAAATGACCTGAGATGGCTGCCTACACACCAATATTACAACTAAAAAAATACACTTGTTGGGTTAGGAACTACATTTTACATGGTTGAGTAAATTATTCACTGTGTAATTTAGAAATAAATACGACACCATAAAAATCCCAGAATCCCTTTAGCATTATTCCATTAGCATAAACTTGTAAATCCTTCCCTGTTTTAAAGGCTGGATGTCAGAAATATGCAATATTTGGCTACAATTTGTACACGAAACACAGAAAGAAATCACCAGCGCTCAGACTAACCCACGCTGTGGCGTTGACCAGCTGCATGTGCCAGTGCTCGGTCTAACCCACATTCTGGAATTGACCAGCTGCTATAAACGATAAAAAGCCAATGTTTGTACACAAAGAGAAAGAGAAAAATTGCCAGCGCACGGTTTGCCTTTGATTATTACAAAAACTGAGGTGTTGGTACCACACTTTGACCAAAATATGTAAGCTCACGTGCCACGTCAAGGCCCCTCATTGTACGTGAGTCAAGATGCAGGCGACTCAGGGAAACTCTACACAAATCATATTCAAAAAGCACCAAATGCAGACAAGCTCAAACGTCTACAATCAGTTTGGGTCGTGTGTTATGGAAAAGACAAAGCAGAACAGAATTATGGCCGTCTCCCATAGACTCCATTTGATCTTAAATCAATATGAGCGATCATTCAAGAGGCCGTGATCAGTAAAAACAAGAGGAGAAAATCTCTCTAAATTTATATGTGTAGACAGACTTCAAACAGTTAAGGAATTAAAGGGTAACAAACCAGTTCCAGTGATCATTGAAGAGGCTATCATCAGTGCAAACAAACACCAAAAGTCTATTGCAATACATACATGCAGATAAACGTCCCGCAGATAAGGAATTAAAGGGCCACTTATCTATCATTGAATAGACCATCATCGGTGCCAACAAATACCACACAGATAAGGAATTAAAGGGTAACTTAAGCCAATACAAGTAATTATTGACCATCAGCAGTGCAAACACATAAATAAAAGGTAACCAAAACTAGCAGTTAGGCAGGTTTTATACATAGAGACTTAAAAGGTTGAACTTGATGGACTTTTGATGGATTTTTCAACCTAACTTACTATAACTATGTAACTATGAGACAAGGGACCGCTCAAGATGCAATAATCAGTGCAAACAAAAACCAAAAGTCCATTGCAATACATACATCCAGATATACTTGACACAGAAAAGCAATTAAAAGGTAAGTGAACGCCAGCGAAGCCATCATTCAAAAGGCCTAGAGCAGTGCAAACAAAAACAGTCTACCAAAGTACATATATGTTCATACACCTCAATCAGATAAGGGATGAAAGGGTAACTTAACCCAATGCAATTGTTCATTCAAGAAGCAATAATCAGTGCAAAAAATAACCAAACCTCTATTGCAATACATATGTGCAGATAAACATCACACAGATACGGAATTAAAAGGCAACATAATAGCAGCGGTCAATGAAGACGACTTTAGGTCCACAATAGCGAATGTGCAATGAATGAAAAAAGCACTTACCTTTTGCTGTCTTCGCCGCGCTTCCGCAGGGGGGCTCAAGGCTGAGAAATGCAAGTAATCCAGACAGCCGAACCACTCCCACTGCGTACTCACGTCGGCCAGTGCCTGTTCAGTAGGTATTTTTTTTTAAAAAAAAGGAGCTTCAATCCCATCCGGAATTAAAGGATGACTTAAACCAATGCAGGGGGGCATTCAAGATGCACTCATCAGTGCAAACAAAAAACAAAAGTCTATCGCAACACATACATGTGCAGGCACGTCACACAGATAAGGAATTAAAGGGCAACTTAATAAAAGCAATCGTTGAATAGGCCTTCATTGGTGCAAACAAACACCACACAGATTATGAAGTAAAGGGTAATCTAAGGCAAAACAATCAATCCTTTAATTTGCCATCCTCAGCGCAAGCTAACGAATAAAGGCTAGCCCGGAACCGATACAAGGGACCGTGTTTAAGATGCAATCATCAGTGCAAACAAAATACAAAAGTCTATTGCAATACAGGTATAGCATCCGTTATCCGGAAACCCGTTATCCAGAAAGCACCGAATTATGGAAAGGCCGTCTCCCACAGACTCCTTTTTATCCACATAATCCAAGTTTTTAAAAAGGATTTCCTTTTTCTCCGTAGAAATACAACATTGCCTTGTACTTGACCCAAACTAAGATAAAATGAATCCTTATTGGAGGCAAAGCAAGCAAATTGGGTTTATTTAATAACGACATGATTTTCTAGTAGACTTATGGTATGAAGATCCAAGTTACGCAAAGACCCGATATCCCGAAAACCCCAGCTCCCGAGCATTCTGGATAACAGGTCCCATACCTGCACATACGGGAAGCTACACTTCACAAAGAAAATAAATTAAAGGGTAAATAAACGCCATGGAAGCCATCATGGAAAAGGCCTAGAGCAGTGCAAACAAAACCCCAAAGTCTACCACAGTACATACATGAAGACGACTTTAGGTCCACAATAGCGAATGTGCAATGAATGAAAAAAGCACTTACCTTTTGCTGTCTTCGCCGCGCTTCCGCAGGGGGGCTCAAGGCTGAGAAATGCAAGTAATCCAGACAGCCGAACCACTCCCACTGCGTACTCACGTCGGCCAGTGCCTGTTCAGTAGGGGTTTTTTTTTTAAAAAAAGGAGCTTCAAGCCCATCCGGAATTAAAGGATGACTTAAACCAATGCAGGTACGTATTCAACGAACGAATCAGTGCAAACAAAAACATCTATCGCGACACATATGTGCACAGGTACTTCACACAGATAAGGAATTAAAGGGCAATGTAATAAAAGAGATCATCAAAGAGGCCAAACACAGATTAAGAGTTCAAGGGTAACTTAAGCCAATACAAGTAATCATTCAATGGACCCTCATGGATGTAAGCAAACAAATAAAGGGCACCTGAAACAAGGGACCGTTTAAGATGCAATAATCGGTTAATACATACGTTCAGATATACTTCACACAGAAAAGCAATTAAAGGGTAAATGAACGCCACATAAACCATCATTAAAAAGGCACAGATGAGTGAAAAAAAAACTCTCCCAAAGTCTACTGAAGGACATATATGTTCATATGTTCATACACGTCAATCAGATAAGGGCTGAAAGGGTAACTTAAACCAAAGCAAGTGTTCATTCAAGAAGCAATAATCAGTGCAAAAAATAACCAAACCTCTATTGCAATACATATGTGCAGATAAACATCACACAGATACGGAATTAAAAGGCAACATAATAGCAGCGGTCAATGAAGACGACTTTAGGTCCACAATAGCGAATGTGCAATGAATGAAAAAAGCACTTACCTTTTGCTGTCTTCGCCGCGCTTCCGCAGGGGGGCTCAAGGCTGAGAAATGCAAGTAATCCAGACAGCCGAACCACTCCCACTGCGTACTCACGTCGGCCAGTGCCTGTTCAGTAGGTATTTTTTTTTAAAAAAAAGGAGCTTCAATCCCATCCGGAATTAAAGGATGACTTAAACCAATGCAGGGGGGCATTCAAGATGCACTCATCAGTGCAAACAAAAAACAAAAGTCTATCGCAACACATACATGTGCAGGCACGTCACACAGATAAGGAATTAAAGGGCAACTTAATAAAAGCAATCGTTGAATAGGCCTTCATTGGTGCAAACAAACACCACACAGATTATGAAGTAAAGGGTAATCTAAGGCAAAACAATCAATCCTTTAATTTGCCATCCTCAGCGCAAGATAACGAATAAAGGCTAGCCCGGAACCGATACAAGGGACCGTGTTTAAGATGCAATCATCAGTGCAAACAAAATACAAAAGTCTATTGCGATACAGGTATAGCATCCGTTATCCGGAAACCCGTTATCCAGAAAGCACCGAATTATGGAAAGGCCGTCTCCCACAGACTCCTTTTTATCCACATAATCCAAGTTTTTAAAAAGGATTTCCTTTTTCTCCGTAGAAATACAACATTGCCTTGTACTTGACCCAAACTAAGATAAAATGAATCCTTATTGGAGGCAAAGCAAGCAAATTGGGTTTATTTAATAACGACATGATTTTCTAGTAGACTTATGATATGAAGATCCAAGTTACGCAAAGACCCGATATCCCGAAAACCCCAGCTCCCGAGCATTCTGGATAACAGGTCCCATACCTGCACATACGGGAAGCTACACTTCACAAAGAAAATAAATTAAAGGGTAAATAAACGCCATGGAAGCCATCATGGAAAAGGCCTAGAGCAGTGCAAACAAAACCCCAAAGTCTACCACAGTACATACATGAAGACGACTTTAGGTCCACAATAGCGAATGTGCAATGAATGAAAAAAGCACTTACCTTTTGCTGTCTTCGCCGCGCTTCCGCAGGGGGGCTCAAGGCTGAGAAATGCAAGTAATCCAGACAGCCGAACCACTCCCACTGCGTACTCACGTCGGCCAGTGCCTGTTCAGTAGGGGTTTTTTTTTAAAAAAAAGGAGCTTCAAGCCCATCCGGAATTAAAGGATGACTTAAACCAATGCAGGTACGTATTCAACGAACGAATCAGTGCAAACAAAAACATCTATCGCGACACATATGTGCACAGGTACTTCACACAGATAAGGAATTAAAGGGCAACGTAATAAAAGAGATCATCAAAGAGGCCAAACACAGATTAAGAGTTCAAGGGTAACTTAAGCCAATACAAGTAATCATTCAATGGACCCTCATGGATGTAAGCAAACAAATAAAGGGCACCTGAAACAAGGGACCGTTTAAGATGCAATAATCGGTTAATACATACGTTCAAATATACTTCACACAGAAAAGCAATTAAAGGGTAAATGAACGCCACATAAACCATCATTAAAAAGGCACAGATGAGTGAAAAAAAAACTCTCCCAAAGTCTACTGAAGGACCTATATGTTCATGCATGTCAATCAGATATGGAATGAAAGGCGGTGCAAAGAATAACTGAAAGTCTATGCAATTACATACAGGAACCTACTTAAACCAATGCGAGTGATCTTTCAAGAGGCTGTCAACAGTGAAATCAGAATCCGAAAGTCTATTGAAATACAGATGTGGATACAACAACTGAAAGAGATAAGGAGTAAAGGGTAACTTCAAACAAAAACCAAACTTTGCTGAAATACATACGTGCAGATACACTACCCACAGAGAATCAGTTCATCAGCGACAAAAAAACACTTGGCAGACTACAGCCCAATATGCTGAGTGGCCTGGTGGTCAACTACCGACCAGGCCTACCCGGGCCCACCCAATCCTCAGGTCTCACAACAGCATTCCCAAGACTAAGCATTTTCCTTTTACAATACCTTTGGAACATTAGAGAGGGTTCCACGTTCTATTCCGACTCTGTTTGACACGATGCCATCCCCTTCTGGGAGCTGCAGGGTAAGGGCAAACTCTGGAGATCTATCCGGACTTCATAACGGACTTTCCAACTGTCACTTGCAGCGTCACATGACTCTGCAGGATGACATCATGTAACATGCCCTGTTACATTTCGCTGCAGTCAGGACAACTTGCATGACTGCTAAAGAATAAAAGGGCAACTTAAACCAATACGAGCAATCATATACATACACACGTAGACAAACTTCAAATGGTTAAGGAATTAAAGGGTAACTTAAACCGATTGAAGTGATTACTGAAGAGGCTATCATCAGTGTAAACAAACACCATAAGTCTATTGCAATACATACGTGCAAATACGCTTCACACAGATAAGGAACTAAAGGGCAACTTGAACAATACCAACGCTCAATGAAGAGGCCATAATCAGCGCAAATACATGTTGAAAGCAGGCCCAGACCCGCTCCCTACTTTAAGCACTGTCCTGGACTCAGGGGTGGTGTGTGGGCCCTGGGCCCCCAGTCAGACGCTGCTCAAAGGCTATTGAAATACTTAAGTGCAGATGCACTTCACACAGATAAGGAATTGAAGGGTAACTCAAACCTAGTCATCATTGAATGGACAGTCATCAGCGCTAGCAAATGAATAAAGGATAACCAAACCAATACAAGAGACCGTTCAAGATGCAAAAAGTCCCCAATTCTTGCTTACATGTGGTATTTTG
This sequence comes from Xenopus laevis, assembly GCF_017654675.1. Taxonomy (NCBI): domain Eukaryota; kingdom Metazoa; phylum Chordata; class Amphibia; order Anura; family Pipidae; genus Xenopus; species Xenopus laevis. Next base: position 57,737,845 of record NC_054384.1, read on the forward strand.
TTTTTGGTGGGGTTTGCAAGATGTCCTCCAGTGGGGACTTTTTTGCATCTTGAACGGTCTCTTGTATTGGTTTTGGTTATCCTTTATTCATTTGCTAGCGCTGATGACTGTCCATTCAATGATGACTAGGTTTGAGTTACCCTTCAATTCCTTATCTGTGTGAAGTGCATCTGCCACTTAAGTATTTCAATACTTCTGAGCAGCGTCCTAGACTGGGGCCTTAACCGCAGCCACACACACCCCCTGAGTCCAGGACAGTGCTTAAGTAGGGAGCGGGTCTGGCTGCTTTCAACATGTAATTTGCGCTGATTTATGGCCTCTTCATTGAGCGTTGGGTATTGTTCAAGTGCCCTTTAGTTTCCTTATCTGTGTGAAGCCGTATTTGCACGTATGTTATTGCAATAGACTTATGGTGTTGTTTACACTGATGATAGCCTCTCAGTAATCACTTCAATCGGTTTAAGTTCCTTTAATTCCTTAACCATTTGAAGTTTGTCTACGTGTGTAATGTTATATGATTGCTCGTATTGGTTTAATGTTGCCCTTTTATTCTTTAGCAGTCATGCAAGTTGTCCTGACTGCAGCGAAATGTAACAGGGCATGTTACATGATGTCATCCTGCAGAGTCATGTGACGCTGCAAGTGACAGTTGGAAGTCCGTTATGAAGTCCGGATAGATCTCCAGAGTTTGCCCTTACCCTGCAGCTCCCAGAAGGGGATGGCATCGTGTCAAACAGAGTCGGAATAGAACGTGGAACCCTCTCTAATGTTCCAAAGGTATTGTAAAAGGAAAATGCTTAGTCTTGGGAATGCTGTTGTGAGACCTGAGGATTGGGGTGGCCCGGGTAGGCCTGGTCGGTAGTTGACCACCAGGCCACTCAGCATATTGGGGCTGTAGTCTGCCAAGTGTTTTTTTGTCGCTGATGAACTGATTCTCTGTGGGTAGTGTATCTGCACGTATGTATTTCAGCAAAGTTTGGTTTTTGTTTGAAGTTACCCTTTACTCCTTATCTCTTTCAGTTGTTGTATCCACATCTGTATTTCAATAGACTTTCGGATTCTGATTTCACTGTTGACAGACTCTTGAAAGATCACTCGCATTGGTTTAAGTAGGTTCCTGTATGTAATTGCATAGACTTTCAGTTATTCTTTGCACCGCCTTTCATTCCATATCTGATTGACATGCATGAACATATAGGTCCTTCAGTAGACTTTGGGAGAGTTTTTTTTCACTCATCTGTGCCTTTTTAATGATGGTTTATGTGGCGTTCATTTACCCTTTAATTGCTTTTCTGTGTGAAGTATATCTGAACGTATGTATTAACCGATTATTGCATCTTAAACGGTCCCTTGTTTCAGGTGCCCTTTATTTGTTTGCTTACATCCATGAGGGTCCATTGAATGATTACTTGTATTGGCTTAAGTTACCCTTGAACTCTTAATCTGTGTTTGGCCTCTTTGATGATCTCTTTTATTACATTGCCCTTTAATTCCTTATCTGTGTGAAGTACCTGTGCACATATGTGTCGCGATAGATGTTTTTGTTTGCACTGATTCGTTCGTTGAATACGTACCTGCATTGGTTTAAGTCATCCTTTAATTCCGGATGGGCTTGAAGCTCCTTTTTTTTAAAAAAAAACCCCTACTGAACAGGCACTGGCCGACGTGAGTACGCAGTGGGAGTGGTTCGGCTGTCTGGATTACTTGCATTTCTCAGCCTTGAGCCCCCCTGCGGAAGCGCGGCGAAGACAGCAAAAGGTAAGTGCTTTTTTCATTCATTGCACATTCGCTATTGTGGACCTAAAGTCGTCTTCATGTATGTACTGTGGTAGACTTTGGGGTTTTGTTTGCACTGCTCTAGGCCTTTTCCATGATGGCTTCCATGGCGTTTATTTACCCTTTAATTTATTTTCTTTGTGAAGTGTAGCTTCCCGTATGTGCAGGTATGGGACCTGTTATCCAGAATGCTCGGGAGCTGGGGTTTTCGGGATATCGGGTCTTTGCGTAACTTGGATCTTCATATCATAAGTCTACTAGAAAATCATGTCGTTATTAAATAAACCCAATTTGCTTGCTTTGCCTCCAATAAGGATTCATTTTATCTTAGTTTGGGTCAAGTACAAGGCAATGTTGTATTTCTACGGAGAAAAAGGAAATCCTTTTTAAAAACTTGGATTATGTGGATAAAAAGGAGTCTGTGGGAGACGGCCTTTCCATAATTCGGTGCTTTCTGGATAACGGGTTTCCGGATAACGGATGCTATACCTGTATCGCAATAGACTTTTGTATTTTGTTTGCACTGATGATTGCATCTTAAACACGGTCCCTTGTATCGGTTCCGGGCTAGCCTTTATTCGTTAGCTTGCGCTGAGGATGGCAAATTAAAGGATTGATTGTTTTGCCTTAGATTACCCTTTACTTCATTATCTGTGTGGTGTTTGTTTGCACCAATGAAGGCCTATTCAACGATTGCTTTTATTAAATTGCCCTTTAATTCCTTATCTGTGTGACGTGCCTGCACATGTATGTGTTGCGATAGACTTTTGTTTTTTGTTTGCACTGATGAGTGCATCTTGAATGCCCCCCATTGGTTTAAGTCATCCTTTAATTCCGGATGGGATTGAAGCTCCTTTTTTTTAAAAAAAAAAACCCTACTGAACAGGCACTGGCCGACGTGAGTACGCAGTGGGAGTGGTTCGGCTGTCTGGATTACTTGCATTTCTCAGCCTTGAGCCCCCCTGCGGAAGCGCGGCGAAGACAGCAAAAGGTAAGTGCTTTTTTCATTCATTGCACATTCGCTATTGTGGACCTAAAGTCGTCTTCATTGACCGCTGCTATTATGTTGCCTTTTAATTCCGTATCTGTGTGATGTTTATCTGCACATATGTATTGCAATAGAGGTTTGGTTATTTTTTGCACTGATTATTGCTTCTTGAATGAACACTTGCTTTGGTTTAAGTTACCCTTTCAGCCCTTATCTGATTGACGTGTATGAACATATGAACATATATGTCCTTCAGTAGACTTTGGGAGAGTTTTTTTTTCACTCATCTGTGCCTTTTTAATGATGGTTTATGTGGCGTTCATTTACCCTTTAATTGCTTTTCTGTGTGAAGTATATCTGAACGTATGTATTAACCGATTATTGCATCTTAAACGGTCCCTTGTTTCAGGTGCCCTTTATTTGTTTGCTTACATCCATGAGGGTCCATTGAATGATTACTTGTATTGGCTTAAGTTACCCTTGAACTCTTAATCTGTGTTTGGCCTCTTTGATGATCTCTTTTATTACATTGCCCTTTAATTCCTTATCTGTGTGAAGTACCTGTGCACATATGTGTCGCGATAGATGTTTTTGTTTGCACTGATTCGTTCGTTGAATACGTACCTGCATTGGTTTAAGTCATCCTTTAATTCCGGATGGGCTTGAAGCTCCTTTTTTTAAAAAAAAAACCCCTACTGAACAGGCACTGGCCGACGTGAGTACGCAGTGGGAGTGGTTCGGCTGTCTGGATTACTTGCATTTCTCAGCCTTGAGCCCCCCTGCGGAAGCGCGGCGAAGACAGCAAAAGGTAAGTGCTTTTTTCATTCATTGCACATTCGCTATTGTGGACCTAAAGTCGTCTTCATGTATGTACTGTGGTAGACTTTGGGGTTTTGTTTGCACTGCTCTAGGCCTTTTCCATGATGGCTTCCATGGCGTTTATTTACCCTTTAATTTATTTTCTTTGTGAAGTGTAGCTTCCCGTATGTACAGGTATGGGACCTGTTATCCAGAATGCTCGGGAGCTGGGGTTTTCGGGATATCGGGTCTTTGCGTAACTTGGATCTTCATACCATAAGTCTACTAGAAAATCATGTCGTTATTAAATAAACCCAATTTGCTTGCTTTGCCTCCAATAAGGATTCATTTTATCTTAGTTTGGGTCAAGTACAAGGCAATGTTGTATTTCTACGGAGAAAAAGGAAATCCTTTTTAAAAACTTGGATTATGTGGATAAAAAGGAGTCTGTGGGAGACGGCCTTTCCATAATTCGGTGCTTTCTGGATAACGGGTTTCCGGATAACGGATGCTATACCTGTATTGCAATAGACTTTTGTATTTTGTTTGCACTGATGATTGCATCTTAAACACGGTCCCTTGTATCGGTTCCGGGCTAGCCTTTATTCGTTAGCTTGCGCTGAGGATGGCAAATTAAAGGATTGATTGTTTTGCCTTAGATTACCCTTTACTTCATAATCTGTGTGGTGTTTGTTTGCACCAATGAAGGCCTATTCAACGATTGCTTTTATTAAGTTGCCCTTTAATTCCTTATCTGTGTGACGTGCCTGCACATGTATGTGTTGCGATAGACTTTTGTTTTTTGTTTGCACTGATGAGTGCATCTTGAATGCCCCCCTGCATTGGTTTAAGTCATCCTTTAATTCCGGATGGGATTGAAGCTCCTTTTTTTTAAAAAAAAAATACCTACTGAACAGGCACTGGCCGACGTGAGTACGCAGTGGGAGTGGTTCGGCTGTCTGGATTACTTGCATTTCTCAGCCTTGAGCCCCCCTGCGGAAGCGCGGCGAAGACAGCAAAAGGTAAGTGCTTTTTTCATTCATTGCACATTCGCTATTGTGGACCTAAAGTCGTCTTCATTGACCGCTGCTATTATGTTGCCTTTTAATTCCGTATCTGTGTGATGTTTATCTGCACATATGTATTGCAATAGAGGTTTGGTTATTTTTTGCACTGATTATTGCTTCTTGAATGAACAATTGCATTGGGTTAAGTTACCCTTTCATCCCTTATCTGATTGAGGTGTATGAACATATATGTACTTTGGTAGACTGTTTTTGTTTGCACTGCTCTAGGCCTTTTGAATGATGGCTTCGCTGGCGTTCACTTACCTTTTAATTGCTTTTCTGTGTCAAGTATATCTGGATGTATGTATTGCAATGGACTTTTGGTTTTTGTTTGCACTGATTATTGCATCTTGAGCGGTCCCTTGTCTCATAGTTACATAGTTATAGTAAGTTAGGTTGAAAAATCCATCAAAAGTCCATCAAGTTCAACCTTTTAAGTCTCTATGTATAAAACCTGCCTAACTGCTAGTTTTGGTTACCTTTTATTTATGTGTTTGCACTGCTGATGGTCAATAATTACTTGTATTGGCTTAAGTTACCCTTTAATTCCTTATCTGTGTGGTATTTGTTGGCACCGATGATGGTCTATTCAATGATAGATAAGTGGCCCTTTAATTCCTTATCTGCGGGACGTTTATCTGCATGTATGTATTGCAATAGACTTTTGGTGTTTGTTTGCACTGATGATAGCCTCTTCAATGATCACTGGAACTGGTTTGTTACCCTTTAATTCCTTAACTGTTTGAAGTCTGTCTACACATATAAATTTAGAGAGATTTTCTCCTCTTGTTTTTACTGATCACGGCCTCTTGAATGATCGCTCATATTGATTTAAGATCAAATGGAGTCTATGGGAGACGGCCATAATTCTGTTCTGCTTTGTCTTTTCCATAACACACGACCCAAACTGATTGTAGACGTTTGAGCTTGTCTGCATTTGGTGCTTTTTGAATATGATTTGTGTAGAGTTTCCCTGAGTCGCCTGCATCTTGACTCACGTACAATGAGGGGCCTTGACGTGGCACGTGAGCTTACATATTTTGGTCAAAGTGTGGTACCAACACCTCAGTTTTTGTAATAATCAAAGGCAAACCGTGCGCTGGCAATTTTTCTCTTTCTCTTTGTGTACAAACATTGGCTTTTTATCGTTTATAGCAGCTGGTCAATTCCAGAATGTGGGTTAGACCGAGCACTGGCACATGCAGCTGGTCAACGCCACAGCGTGGGTTAGTCTGAGCGCTGGTGATTTCTTTCTGTGTTTCGTGTACAAATTGTAGCCAAATATTGCATATTTCTGACATCCAGCCTTTAAAACAGGGAAGGATTTACAAGTTTATGCTAATGGAATAATGCTAAAGGGATTCTGGGATTTTTATGGTGTCGTATTTATTTCTAAATTACACTGTGAATAATTTACTCAACCATGTAAAATGTAGTTCCTAACCCAACAAGTGTATTTTTTTAGTTGTAATATTGGTGTGTAGGCAGCCATCTCAGGTCATTTTGCCGGAGCCAGCATTTCAGGGTGAAACTACTTTCAGGCAGGCTATTGTTTCTCCTTCTCAATGAAACTGAAGGAGTCGCAGTGGGACATGGGATTTTACAATGAAGTGCTCTTCTTATATCTACCAGGAAGCTGTTATCTGGTTTCCTTCCCAATGTTCTGCTGATGGGGTGCTGGGGGGAGAAAGGAGGGGGGTAATATCACTCCAACTTGCAGTGCAGCAGTAAAGAGTTACTGAAGTTTATCAGAGCACAAGATTTTACAAAACAAAATAAGCTCCCTTCCAACCTCCAATATTTTTTACGAGGCATTTAATTCTAAATGATCTTTTTTAGGGAGTATCTCAGTCTCACTGTGAAAATTTCATGTCATTATACATATAAATTACTGATAGCCTCCGCATGACCATAAACGTGCTCACCCTTTAAGCACAATGACCTGGGTGTACATACCCCAGGTCCCACGCTGCTGTTTTAGAAACCCCTAGCAATTATGTTTAGGGTGTTTTTTATTGGTACGTAATGATACATGGGCGATATGATGCTAGAAATGTAAAGCTTTGAGGCAATTTTCAGGTCATTTACCATAACCGCCATTTTTGGGAAAGCCTTGTGACTCAGTAGTTTGGAGCAGAAAGGCATGGGTATCCGTTTTAGGTTCAGTAGAATGTGTACTTTCTGAAAATATATGGTTTTGGGGGGTAGACATATATTTGCTATTTGCATATATTTGCTAATTGCTTCCTAACCGAAAAAATGCTACTATATCTGAACCATGTATTCACCAGTGTGGCCACTAGGGGGCAGCAACCATTCTCAGTGGTCTGCAGCAATTTGCACAAAACGCCCACTAGGGGGCAGAAACAATATTTCTAACTCAACTCTTTATTTACACTCTGCAACTTTGGCTGTATTTTTTTGCAACCTGGAACACTCAGCTGTTACAATTTAACTACTGGTAAGTCACTGAGAAATTTGATAACACATGCTGTGCAATTGCTAGTTCTATACATTATAGTGTTGTTATTATTATTATTATTATTATTATTATTATTCATTTTATTATAGTGTAGCAGACACTCACCTTTCATTATAAGTTTCTCTTATAGTTTTTTTCCATTCTATGAATGTTTCTGATTTATCTCTCACTGTCCTGTTTGCAGTAGTGGGAACTTTTTTAAACAATGTTTAAATGACATCAATGACATCATTCCTGCCATTGGGTGTTTATTAGATATGCATTCTGGCTCAGATTTATAATGCATTGTAAAAAAAATCGCAACAACATCTCTCACACCTTGTCAGACATTGCTGTGTTAAAAAAAAGAGTCATTTTGTTTTTCTTTTTTCTTAGAGCATCTTCTGCAATAATGTATAAAGTTCTGAAGCAGGGTCAAATAGCAACAAATCTGGCATTCGCATTGTATAAAACACACCTTGATAAATTCTTCATTTATTTTACACAGCTTTTTACGTCATTTTTGGCAAATTTTGTTTTAAACATTACAAGAAATAGGTTCCTCTATGTGTATTTTCACTTGATAAAGATAAGGTAGTTTCCCACATTAAAGTACTTTTTTTGCTTTTATAAGCTTTATTTGACTTGCTAAGGTTGATGTAGGGTTGGTTCTATATTCTTGCTTTGTTAATGTTCGTTTCTGTAAAGCCTGTGTTTGTTTGTTTCTTGCTAATTTGGCCACTCATGACAGCCTTGTGGGTACACCAACGATTTTGATGAACTGTGGACTCTACTTCATTAGTTTGGAAGAAGCTTTTAAGCTGGTGGGACAATTTTTGTTTGGTCTGTTCGTTTTGGAGTAAGGCATTGTTTAAGTGCCAGGGTGGCCTAGACCTACTCGGTATTCCTCTCGAATGGTCATTGCAATCAGGGGCTTATCAGTCCATGTTGCGGGGGTAATGCAGGCATTTAATATTAAGTGGAACGATTGAGGCTTTACTAGGAAAATATCTATTGTAGTGGATGATTTAAGCACAGGTGAGTGGTATGTGTAAGTTTTGCCTTTCGTGTAGAAAGATTGTCTGTTTATATTGGTACTGTATTCCATTCTTGGCTTACATGTGGTATTTTGTTTTTGGTGGGGTTTGCAAGATGTCCTCCAGTGGGGACTTTTTTGCATCTTGAACGGTCTCTTGTATTGGTTTTGGTTATCCTTTATTCATTTGCTAGCGCTGATGACTGTCCATTCAATGATGACTAGGTTTGAGTTACCCTTCAATTCCTTATCTGTGTGAAGTGCATCTGCACTTAAGTATTTCAATAGCCTTTGAGCAGCGTCTGACTGGGGGCCCAGGGCCCACACACCACCCCCTGAGTCCAGGACAGTGCTTAAAGTAGGGAGCGGGTCTGGGCCTGCTTTCAACATGTATTTGCGCTGATTATGGCCTCTTCATTGAGCGTTGGTATTGTTCAAGTTGCCCTTTAGTTCCTTATCTGTGTGAAGCGTATTTGCACGTATGTATTGCAATAGACTTATGGTGTTTGTTTACACTGATGATAGCCTCTTCAGTAATCACTTCAATCGGTTTAAGTTACCCTTTAATTCCTTAACCATTTGAAGTTTGTCTACGTGTGTATGTATATGATTGCTCGTATTGGTTTAAGTTGCCCTTTTATTCTTTAGCAGTCATGCAAGTTGTCCTGACTGCAGCGAAATGTAACAGGGCATGTTACATGATGTCATCCTGCAGAGTCATGTGACGCTGCAAGTGACAGTTGGAAAGTCCGTTATGAAGTCCGGATAGATCTCCAGAGTTTGCCCTTACCCTGCAGCTCCCAGAAGGGGATGGCATCGTGTCAAACAGAGTCGGAATAGAACGTGGAACCCTCTCTAATGTTCCAAAGGTATTGTAAAAGGAAAATGCTTAGTCTTGGGAATGCTGTTGTGAGACCTGAGGATTGGGTGGGCCCGGGTAGGCCTGGTCGGTAGTTGACCACCAGGCCACTCAGCATATTGGGCTGTAGTCTGCCAAGTGTTTTTTTGTCGCTGATGAACTGATTCTCTGTGGGTAGTGTATCTGCACGTATGTATTTCAGCAAAGTTTGGTTTTTGTTTGAAGTTACCCTTTACTCCTTATCTCTTTCAGTTGTTGTATCCACATCTGTATTTCAATAGACTTTCGGATTCTGATTTCACTGTTGACAGACTCTTGAAAGATCACTCGCATTGGTTTAAGTAGGTTCCTGTATGTAATTGCATAGACTTTCAGTTATTCTTTGCACCGCCTTTCATTCCATATCTGATTGACATGCATGAACATATAGGTCCTTCAGTAGACTTTGGGAGAGTTTTTTTTTCACTCATCTGTGCCTTTTTAATGATGGTTTATGTGGCGTTCATTTACCCTTTAATTGAATTTCTGTGTGAAGTATATTTGAACGTATGTATTAACCGATTATTGCATCTTAAACGGTCCCTTGTTTCAGGTGCCCTTTATTTGTTTGCTTACATCCATGAGGGTCCATTGAATGATTACTTGTATTGGCTTAAGTTACCCTTGAACTCTTAATCTGTGTTTGGCCTCTTTGATGATCTCTTTTATTACGTTGCCCTTTAATTCCTTATCTGTGTGAAGTACCTGTGCACATATGTGTCGCGATAGATGTTTTTGTTTGCACTGATTCGTTCGTTGAATACGTACCTGCATTGGTTTAAGTCATCCTTTAATTCCGGATGGGCTTGAAGCTCCTTTTTTTTAAAAAAAAACCCCTACTGAACAGGCACTGGCCGACGTGAGTACGCAGTGGGAGTGGTTCGGCTGTCTGGATTACTTGCATTTCTCAGCCTTGAGCCCCCCTGCGGAAGCGCGGCGAAGACAGCAAAAGGTAAGTGCTTTTTTCATTCATTGCACATTCGCTATTGTGGACCTAAAGTCGTCTTCATGTATGTACTGTGGTAGACTTTGGGGTTTTGTTTGCACTGCTCTAGGCCTTTTCCATGATGGCTTCCATGGCGTTTATTTACCCTTTAATTTATTTTCTTTGTGAAGTGTAGCTTCCCGTATGTGCAGGTATGGGACCTGTTATCCAGAATGCTCGGGAGCTGGGGTTTTCGGGATATCGGGTCTTTGCGTAACTTGGATCTTGATATCATAAGTCTACTAGAAAATCATGTCGTTATTAAATAAACCCAATTTGCTTGCTTTGCCTCCAATAAGGATTCATTTTATCTTAGTTTGGGTCAATTACAAGGCAATGTTGTATTTCTACGGAGAAAAAGGAAATCCTTTTTAAAAACTTGGATTATGTGGATAAAAAGGAGTCTGTGGGAGACGGCCTTTCCATAATTCGGTGCTTTCTGGATAACGGGTTTCCGGATAACGGATGCTATACCTGTATTGCAATAGACTTTTGTATTTTGTTTGCACTGATGATTGCATCTTAAACACGGTCCCTTGTATCGGTTCCGGGCTAGCCTTTATTCGTTATCTTGCGCTGAGGATGGCAAATTAAAGGATTGATTGTTTTGCCTTAGATTACCCTTTACTTCATAATCTGTGTGGTGTTTGTTTGCACCAATGAAGGCCTATTCAACGATTGCTTTTATTAAGTTGCCCTTTAATTCCTTATCTGTGTGACGTGCCTGCACATGTATGTGTTGCGATAGACTTTTGTTTTTTGTTTGCACTGATGAGTGCATCTTGAATGCCCCCCTGCATTGGTTTAAGTCATCCTTTAATTCCGGATGGGATTGAAGCTCCTTTTTTTTTAAAAAAAAATACCTACTGAACAGGCACTGGCCGACGTGAGTACGCAGTGGGAGTGGTTCGGCTGTCTGGATTACTTGCATTTCTCAGCCTTGAGCCCCCCTGCGGAAGCGCGGCGAAGACAGCAAAAGGTAAGTGCTTTTTTCATTCATTGCACATTCGCTATTGTGGACCTAAAGTCGTCTTCATTGACCGCTGCTATTATGTTGCCTTTTAATTCCGTATCTGTGTGATGTTTATCTGCACATATGTATTGCAATAGAGGTTTGGTTATTTTTTGCACTGATTATTGCTTCTTGAATGAACACTTGCTTTGGTTTAAGTTACCCTTTCAGCCCTTATCTGATTGACGTGTATGAACATATGAACATATATGTCCTTCAGTAGACTTTGGGAGAGTTTTTTTTTCACTCATCTGTGCCTTTTTAATGATGGTTTATGTGGCGTTCATTTACCCTTTAATTGCTTTTCTGTGTGAAGTATAGCTGAACGTATGTATTAACCGATTATTGCATCTTAAACGGTCCCTTGTTTCAGGTGCCCTTTATTTGTTTGCTTACATCCATGAGGGTCCATTGAATGATTACTTGTATTGGCTTAAGTTACCCTTGAACTCTTAATCTGTGTTTGGCCTCTTTGATGATCTCTTTTATTACATTGCCCTTTAATTCCTTATCTGTGTGAAGTACCTGTGCACATATGTGTCGCGATAGATGTTTTTGTTTGCACTGATTCGTTCGTTGAATACGTACCTGCATTGGTTTAAGTCATCCTTTAATTCCGGATGGGCTTGAAGCTCCTTTTTTTTAAAAAAAAAACCCCTACTGAACAGGCACTGGCCGACGTGAGTACGCAGTGGGAGTGGTTCGGCTGTCTGGATTACTTGCATTTCTCAGCCTTGAGCCCCCCTGCGGAAGCGCGGCGAAGACAGCAAAAGGTAAGTGCTTTTTTCATTCATTGCACATTCGCTATTGTGGACCTAAAGTCGTCTTCATGTATGTACTGTGGTAGACTTTGGGGTTTTGTTTGCACTGCTCTAGGCCTTTTCCATGATGGCTTCCATGGCGTTTATTTACCCTTTAATTTATTTTCTTTGTGAAGTGTAGCTTCCCGTATGTGCAGGTATGGGACCTGTTATCCAGAATGCTCGGGAGCTGGGGTTTTCGGGATATCGGGTCTTTGCGTAACTTGGATCTTCATACCATAAGTCTACTAGAAAATCATGTCGTTATTAAATAAACCCAATTTGCTTGCTTTGCCTCCAATAAGGATTCATTTTATCTTAGTTTGGGTCAAGTACAAGGCAATGTTGTATTTCTACGGAGAAAAAGGAAATCCTTTTTAAAAACTTGGATTATGTGGATAAAAAGGAGTCTGTGGGAGACGGCCTTTCCATAATTCGGTGCTTTCTGGATAACGGGTTTCCGGATAACGGATGCTATACCTGTATCGCAATAGACTTTTGTATTTTGTTTGCACTGATGATTGCATCTTAAACACGGTCCCTTGTATCGGTTCCGGGCTAGCCTTTATTCGTTATCTTGCGCTGAGGATGGCAAATTAAAGGATTGATTGTTTTGCCTTAGATTACCCTTTACTTCATAATCTGTGTGGTGTTTGTTTGCACCAATGAAGGCCTATTCAACGATTGCTTTTATTAAGTTGCCCTTTAATTCCTTATCTGTGTGACGTGCCTGCACATGTATGTGTTGCGATAGACTTTTGTTTTTTGTTTGCACTGATGAGTGCATCTTGAATGCCCCCCTGCATTGGTTTAAGTCATCCTTTAATTCCGGATGGGATTGAAGCTCCTTTTTTTTAAAAAAAAATACCTACTGAACAGGCACTGGCCGACGTGAGTACGCAGTGGGAGTGGTTCGGCTGTCTGGATTACTTGCATTTCTCAGCCTTGAGCCCCCCTGCGGAAGCGCGGCGAAGACAGCAAAAGGTAAGTGCTTTTTTCATTCATTGCACATTCGCTATTGTGGACCTAAAGTCGTCTTCATTGACCGCTGCTATTATGTTGCCTTTTAATTCCGTATCTGTGTGATGTTTATCTGCACATATGTATTGCAATAGAGGTTTGGTTATTTTTTGCACTGATTATTGCTTCTTGAATGAACACTTGCTTTGGTTTAAGTTACCCTTTCAGCCCTTATCTGATTGACGTGTATGAACATATGAACATATATGTCCTTCAGTAGACTTTGGGAGAGTTTTTTTTTCACTCATCTGTGCCTTTTTAATGATGGTTTATGTGGCGTTCATTTACCCTTTAATTGCTTTTCTGTGTGAAGTATATCTGAACGTATGTATTAACCGATTATTGCATCTTAAACGGTCCCTTGTTTCAGGTGCCCTTTATTTGTTTGCTTACATCCATGAGGGTCCATTGAATGATTACTTGTATTGGCTTAAGTTACCCTTGAACTCTTAATCTGTGTTTGGCCTCTTTGATGATCTCTTTTATTACATTGCCCTTTAATTCCTTATCTGTGTGAAGTACCTGTGCACATATGTGTCGCGATAGATGTTTTTGTTTGCACTGATGATTGTTTCTTGAATACGTACCTGCATTGGTTTAAGTCATCCTTTAATTCCGGATGGGCTTGAAGCTCCTTTTTTTTAAAAAAAAACCCCTACTGAACAGGCACTGGCCGACGTGAGTACGCAGTGGGAGTGGTTCGGCTGTCTGGATTACTTGCATTTCTCAGCCTTGAGCCCCCCTGCGGAAGCGCGGCGAAGACAGCAAAAGGTAAGTGCTTTTTTCATTCATTGCACATTCGCTATTGTGGACCTAAAGTCGTCTTCATGTATGTACTGTGGTAGACTTTGGGGTTTTGTTTGCACTGCTCTAGGCCTTTTCCATGATGGCTTCCATGGCGTTTATTTACCCTTTAATTTATTTTCTTTGTGAAGTGTAGCTTCCCGTATGTGCAGGTATGGGACCTGTTATCCAGAATGCTCGGGAGCTGGGGTTTTCGGGATATCGGGTCTTTGCGTAACTTGGATCTTCATATCATAAGTCTACTAGAAAATCATGTCGTTATTAAATAAACCCAATTTGCTTGCTTTGCCTCCAATAAGGATTCATTTTATCTTAGTTTGGGTCAATTACAAGGCAATGTTGTATTTCTACGGAGAAAAAGGAAATCCTTTTTAAAAACTTGGATTATGTGGATAAAAAGGAGTCTGTGGGAGACGGCCTTTCCATAATTCGGTGCTTTCTGGATAACGGGTTTCCGGATAACGGATGCTATACCTGTATCGCAATAGACTTTTGTATTTTGTTTGCACTGATGATTGCATCTTAAACACGGTCCCTTGTATCGGTTCCGGGCTAGCCTTTATTCGTTATCTTGCGCTGAGGATGGCAAATTAAAGGATTGATTGTTTTGCCTTAGATTACCCTTTACTTCATAATCTGTGTGGTGTTTGTTTGCACCAATGAAGGCCTATTCAACGATTGCTTTTATTAAGTTGCCCTTTAATTCCTTATCTGTGTGACGTGCCTGCACATGTATGTGTTGCGATAGACTTTTGTTTTTTGTTTGCACTGATGAGTGCATCTTGAATGCCCCCCTGCATTGGTTTAAGTCATCCTTTAATTCCGGATGGGATTGAAGCTCCTTTTTTTTAAAAAAAAATACCTACTGAACAGGCACTGGCCGACGTGAGTACGCAGTGGGAGTGGTTCGGCTGTCTGGATTACTTGCATTTCTCAGCCTTGAGCCCCCCTGCGGAAGCGCGGCGAAGACAGCAAAAGGTAAGTGCTTTTTTCATTCATTGCACATTCGCTATTGTGGACCTAAAGTCGTCTTCATTGACCGCTGCTATTATGTTGCCTTTTAATTCCGTATCTGTGTGATGTTTATCTGCACATATGTATTGCAATAGAGGTTTGGTTATTTTTTGCACTGATTATTGCTTCTTGAATGAACACTTGCTTTGGTTTAAGTTACCCTTTCAGCCCTTATCTGATTGACGTGTATGAACATATGAACATATATGTCCTTCAGTAGACTTTGGGAGAGTTTTTTTTTCACTCATCTGTGCCTTTTTAATGATGGTTTATGTGGCGTTCATTTACCCTTTAATTGCTTTTCTGTGTGAAGTATATCTGAACGTATGTATTAACCGATTATTGCATCTTAAACGGTCCCTTGTTTCAGGTGCCCTTTATTTGTTTGCTTACATCCATGAGGGTCCATTGAATGATTACTTGTATTGGCTTAAGTTACCCTTGAACTCTTAATCTGTGTTTGGCCTCTTTGATGATCTCTTTTATTACATTGCCCTTTAATTCCTTATCTGTGTGAAGTACCTGTGCACATATGTGTCGCGATAGATGTTTTTGTTTGCACTGATTCGTTCGTTGAATACGTACCTGCATTGGTTTAAGTCATCCTTTAATTCCGGATGGGCTTGAAGCTCCTTTTTTTTAAAAAAAAAACCCCTACTGAACAGGCACTGGCCGACGTGAGTACGCAGTGGGAGTGGTTCGGCTGTCTGGATTACTTGCATTTCTCAGCCTTGAGCCCCCCTGCGGAAGCGCGGCGAAGACAGCAAAAGGTAAGTGCTTTTTTCATTCATTGCACATTCGCTATTGTGGACCTAAAGTCGTCTTCATGTATGTACTGTGGTAGACTTTGGGGTTTTGTTTGCACTGCTCTAGGCCTTTTCCATGATGGCTTCCATGGCGTTTATTTACCCTTTAATTTATTTTCTTTGTGAAGTGTAGCTTCCCGTATGTGCAGGTATGGGACCTGTTATCCAGAATGCTCGGGAGCTGGGGTTTTCGGGATATCGGGTCTTTGCGTAACTTGGATCTTCATATCATAAGTCTACTAGAAAATCATGTCGTTATTAAATAAACCCAATTTGCTTGCTTTGCCTCCAATAAGGATTCATTTTATCTTAGTTTGGGTCAAGTACAAGGCAATGTTGTATTTCTACGGAGAAAAAGGAAATCCTTTTTAAAAACTTGGATTATGTGGATAAAAAGGAGTCTGTGGGAGACGGCCTTTCCATAATTCGGTGCTTTCTGGATAACGGGTTTCCGGATAACGGATGCTATACCTGTATCGCAATAGACTTTTGTATTTTGTTTGCACTGATGATTGCATCTTAAACACGGTCCCTTGTATCGGTTCCGGGCTAGCCTTTATTCGTTATCTTGCGCTGAGGATGGCAAATTAAAGGATTGATTGTTTTGCCTTAGATTACCCTTTACTTCATAATCTGTGTGGTGTTTGTTTGCACCAATGAAGGCCTATTCAACGATTGCTTTTATTAAGTTGCCCTTTAATTCCTTATCTGTGTGACGTGCCTGCACATGTATGTGTTGCGATAGACTTTTGTTTTTTGTTTGCACTGATGAGTGCATCTTGAATGCCCCCCTGCATTGGTTTAAGTCATCCTTTAATTCCGGATGGGATTGAAGCTCCTTTTTTTTAAAAAAAAATACCTACTGAACAGGCACTGGCCGACGTGAGTACGCAGTGGGAGTGGTTCGGCTGTCTGGATTACTTGCATTTCTCAGCCTTGAGCCCCCCTGCGGAAGCGCGGCGAAGACAGCAAAAGGTAAGTGCTTTTTTCATTCATTGCACATTCGCTATTGTGGACCTAAAGTCGTCTTCATTGACCGCTGCTATTATGTTGCCTTTTAATTCCGTATCTGTGTGATGTTTATCTGCACATATGTATTGCAATAGAGGTTTGGTTATTTTTTGCACTGATTATTGCTTCTTGAATGAACACTTGCTTTGGTTTAAGTTACCCTTTCAGCCCTTATCTGATTGACGTGTATGAACATATGAACATATATGTCCTTCAGTAGACTTTGGGAGAGTTTTTTTTTCACTCATCTGTGCCTTTTTAATGATGGTTTATGTGGCGTTCATTTACCCTTTAATTGCTTTTCTGTGTGAAGTATATCTGAACGTATGTATTAACCGATTATTGCATCTTAAACGGTCCCTTGTTTCAGGTGCCCTTTATTTGTTTGCTTACATCCATGAGGGTCCATTGAATGATTACTTGTATTGGCTTAAGTTACCCTTGAACTCTTAATCTGTGTTTGGCCTCTTTGATGATCTCTTTTATTACATTGCCCTTTAATTCCTTATCTGTGTGAAGTACCTGTGCACATATGTGTCGCGATAGATGTTTTTGTTTGCACTGATTCGTTCGTTGAATACGTACCTGCATTGGTTTAAGTCATCCTTTAATTCCGGATGGGCTTGAAGCTCCTTTTTTTTAAAAAAAAACCCCTACTGAACAGGCACTGGCCGACGTGAGTACGCAGTGGGAGTGGTTCGGCTGTCTGGATTACTTGCATTTCTCAGCCTTGAGCCCCCCTGCGGAAGCGCGGCGAAGACAGCAAAAGGTAAGTGCTTTTTTCATTCATTGCACATTCGCTATTGTGGACCTAAAGTCGTCTTCATGTATGTACTGTGGTAGACTTTGGGGTTTTGTTTGCACTGCTCTAGGCCTTTTCCATGATGGCTTCCATGGCGTTTATTTACCCTTTAATTTATTTTCTTTGTGAAGTGTAGCTTCCCGTATGTGCAGGTATGGGACCTGTTATCCAGAATGCTCGGGAGCTGGGGTTTTCGGGATATCGGGTCTTTGCGTAACTTGGATCTTCATACCATAAGTCTACTAGAAAATCATGTCGTTATTAAATAAACCCAATTTGCTTGCTTTGCCTCCAATAAGGATTCATTTTATCTTAGTTTGGGTCAAGTACAAGGCAATGTTGTATTTCTACGGAGAAAAAGGAAATCCTTTTTAAAAACTTGGATTATGTGGATAAAAAGGAGTCTGTGGGAGACGGCCTTTCCATAATTCGGTGCTTTCTGGATAACGGGTTTCCGGATAACGGATGCTATACCTGTATCGCAATAGACTTTTGTATTTTGTTTGCACTGATGATTGCATCTTAAACACGGTCCCTTGTATCGGTTCCGGGCTAGCCTTTATTCGTTATCTTGCGCTGAGGATGGCAAATTAAAGGATTGATTGTTTTGCCTTAGATTACCCTTTACTTCATAATCTGTGTGGTGTTTGTTTGCACCAATGAAGGCCTATTCAACGATTGCTTTTATTAAGTTGCCCTTTAATTCCTTATCTGTGTGACGTGCCTGCACATGTATGTGTTGCGATAGACTTTTGTTTTTTGTTTGCACTGATGAGTGCATCTTGAATGCCCCCCTGCATTGGTTTAAGTCATCCTTTAATTCCGGATGGGATTGAAGCTCCTTTTTTTTAAAAAAAAATACCTACTGAACAGGCACTGGCCGACGTGAGTACGCAGTGGGAGTGGTTCGGCTGTCTGGATTACTTGCATTTCTCAGCCTTGAGCCCCCCTGCGGAAGCGCGGCGAAGACAGCAAAAGGTAAGTGCTTTTTTCATTCATTGCACATTCGCTATTGTGGACCTAAAGTCGTCTTCATTGACCGCTGCTATTATGTTGCCTTTTAATTCCGTATCTGTGTGATGTTTATCTGCACATATGTATTGCAATAGAGGTTTGGTTATTTTTTGCACTGATTATTGCTTCTTGAATGAACACTTGCTTTGGTTTAAGTTACCCTTTCAGCCCTTATCTGATTGACGTGTATGAACATATGAACATATATGTCCTTCAGTAGACTTTGGGAGAGTTTTTTTTTCACTCATCTGTGCCTTTTTAATGATGGTTTATGTGGCGTTCATTTACCCTTTAATTGCTTTTCTGTGTGAAGTATATCTGAACGTATGTATTAACCGATTATTGCATCTTAAACGGTCCCTTGTTTCAGGTGCCCTTTATTTGTTTGCTTACATCCATGAGGGTCCATTGAATGATTACTTGTATTGGCTTAAGTTACCCTTGAACTCTTAATCTGTGTTTGGCCTCTTTGATGATCTCTTTTATTACATTGCCCTTTAATTCCTTATCTGTGTGAAGTACCTGTGCACATATGTGTCGCGATAGATGTTTTTGTTTGCACTGATGATTGTTTCTTGAATACGTACCTGCATTGGTTTAAGTCATCCTTTAATTCCGGATGGGCTTGAAGCTCCTTTTTTTAAAAAAAAACCCCTACTGAACAGGCACTGGCCGACGTGAGTACGCAGTGGGAGTGGTTCGGCTGTCTGGATTACTTGCATTTCTCAGCCTTGAGCCCCCCTGCGGAAGCGCGGCGAAGACAGCAAAAGGTAAGTGCTTTTTTCATTCATTGCACATTCGCTATTGTGGACCTAAAGTCGTCTTCATTGACCGCTGCTATTATGTTGCCTTTTAATTCCGTATCTGTGTGATGTTTATCTGCACATATGTATTGCAATAGAGGTTTGGTTATTTTTTGCACTGATTATTGCTTCTTGAATGAACACTTGCTTTGGTTTAAGTTACCCTTTCAGCCCTTATCTGATTGACGTGTATGAACATATGAACATATATGTCCTTCAGTAGACTTTGGGAGAGTTTTTTTTTCACTCATCTGTGCCTTTTTAATGATGGTTTATGTGGCGTTCATTTACCCTTTAATTGCTTTTCTGTGTGAAGTATATCTGAACGTATGTATTAACCGATTATTGCATCTTAAACGGTCCCTTGTTTCAGGTGCCCTTTATTTGTTTGCTTACATCCATGAGGGTCCATTGAATGATTACTTGTATTGGCTTAAGTTACCCTTGAACTCTTAATCTGTGTTTGGCCTCTTTGATGATCTCTTTTATTACATTGCCCTTTAATTCCTTATCTGTGTGAAGTACCTGTGCACATATGTGTCGCGATAGATGTTTTTGTTTGCACTGATTCGTTCGTTGAATACGTACCTGCATTGGTTTAAGTCATCCTTTAATTCCGGATGGGCTTGAAGCTCCTTTTTTTTAAAAAAAAACCCCTACTGAACAGGCACTGGCCGACGTGAGTACGCAGTGGGAGTGGTTCGGCTGTCTGGATTACTTGCATTTCTCAGCCTTGAGCCCCCCTGCGGAAGCGCGGCGAAGACAGCAAAAGGTAAGTGCTTTTTTCATTCATTGCACATTCGCTATTGTGGACCTAAAGTCGTCTTCATGTATGTACTGTGGTAGACTTTGGGGTTTTGTTTGCACTGCTCTAGGCCTTTTCCATGATGGCTTCCATGGCGTTTATTTACCCTTTAATTTATTTTCTTTGTGAAGTGTAGCTTCCCGTATGTACAGGTATGGGACCTGTTATCCAGAATGCTCGGGAGCTGGGGTTTTCGGGATATCGGGTCTTTGCGTAACTTGGATCTTCATATCATAAGTCTACTAGAAAATCATGTCGTTATTAAATAAACCCAATTTGCTTGCTTTGCCTCCAATAAGGATTCATTTTATCTTAGTTTGGGTCAAGTACAAGGCAATGTTGTATTTCTACGGAGAAAAAGGAAATCCTTTTTAAAAACTTGGATTATGTGGATAAAAAGGAGTCTGTGGGAGACGGCCTTTCCATAATTCGGTGCTTTCTGGATAACGGGTTTCCGGATAACGGATGCTATACCTGTATCGCAATAGACTTTTGTATTTTGTTTGCACTGATGATTGCATCTTAAACACGGTCCCTTGTATCGGTTCCGGGCTAGCCTTTATTCGTTAGCTTGCGCTGAGGATGGCAAATTAAAGGATTGATTGTTTTGCCTTAGATTACCCTTTACTTCATAATCTGTGTGGTGTTTGTTTGCACCAATGAAGGCCTATTCAACGATTGCTTTTATTAAGTTGCCCTTTAATTCCTTATCTGTGTGACGTGCCTGCACATGTATGTGTTGCGATAGACTTTTGTTTTTTGTTTGCACTGATGAGTGCATCTTGAATGCCCCCCTGCATTGGTTTAAGTCATCCTTTAATTCCGGATGGGATTGAAGCTCCTTTTTTTTAAAAAAAAATACCTACTGAACAGGCACTGGCCGACGTGAGTACGCAGTGGGAGTGGTTCGGCTGTCTGGATTACTTGCATTTCTCAGCCTTGAGCCCCCCTGCGGAAGCGCGGCGAAGACAGCAAAAGGTAAGTGCTTTTTTCATTCATTGCACATTCGCTATTGTGGACCTAAAGTCGTCTTCATTGACCGCTGCTATTATGTTGCCTTTTAATTCCGTATCTGTGTGATGTTTATCTGCACATATGTATTGCAATAGAGGTTTGGTTATTTTTTGCACTGATTATTGCTTCTTGAATGAACACTTGCTTTGGTTTAAGTTACCCTTTCAGCCCTTATCTGATTGACGTGTATGAACATATGAACATATATGTCCTTCAGTAGACTTTGGGAGAGTTTTTTTTTCACTCATCTGTGCCTTTTTAATGATGGTTTATGTGGCGTTCATTTACCCTTTAATTGCTTTTCTGTGTGAAGTATATCTGAACGTATGTATTAACCGATTATTGCATCTTAAACGGTCCCTTGTTTCAGGTGCCCTTTATTTGTTTGCTTACATCCATGAGGGTCCATTGAATGATTACTTGTATTGGCTTAAGTTACCCTTGAACTCTTAATCTGTGTTTGGCCTCTTTGATGATCTCTTTTATTACATTGCCCTTTAATTCCTTATCTGTGTGAAGTACCTGTGCACATATGTGTCGCGATAGATGTTTTTGTTTGCACTGATGATTGTTTCTTGAATACGTACCTGCATTGGTTTAAGTCATCCTTTAATTCCGTATGTCCGTTCATAAACTCCTAGACATCACCAGGGTAAATCATCGCAGTTGAAGATCCAAGTTGCAAACTATATCCGAAAAACCCCAGCTCCCGACATTGATAAAGCTCATACCTGCAAATACGGGAGCTACATTCCAAAGAAAATAATTAAAATAATAAACGCCATGGAAGCCACATGGAAAAAGGCTAGAGCAGTGCAACACCCCAAAGTCTACCACGTCAACATGAAGACGCCTTTAGGTCCACAATAGCGAATGTGCAATGAATGAAAAAAGCACTTACCTTTTGCTGTCTTCGCCGCGCTTCCGCAGGGGGGCTCAAGGCTGAGAAATGCAAGTAATCCAGACAGCCGAACCACTCCCACTGCGTACTCACGTCGGCCAGTGCCTGTTCAGTAGGGGTTTTTTTTTAAAAAAAAGGAGCTTCAAGCCATCCGGAATTAAAGGATGACTTAAACCAATGCAGGTACGTATTCAAGAAACAATCCAGTGCAAACAAAAACATCTATCGCGACACATATGTGCACAGGTACTTCACACAGATAAGGAATTAAAGGGCAATGTAATAAAAGAGATCATCAAAGAGGCCAAACACAGATTAAGAGTTCAAGGGTAACTTAAGCCAATACAAGTAATCATTCAATGGACCCTCATGGATGTAAGCAAACAAATAAAGGGCACCTGAAACAAGGGACCGTTTAAGATGCAATAATCGGTTAATACATACGTTCAGATATACTTCACACAGAAAAGCAATTAAAGGGTAAATGAACGCCACATAAACCATCATTAAAAAGGCACAGATGAGTGAAAAAAAAACTCTCCCAAAGTCTACTGAAGGACATATATGTTCATATGTTCATACACGTCAATCAGATAAGGGCTGAAAGGGTAACTTAAACCAAAGCAAGTGTTCATTCAAGAAGCAATAATCAGTGCAAAAAATAACCAAACCTCTATTGCAATACATATGTGCAGATAAACATCACACAGATACGGAATTAAAAGGCAACATAATAGCAGCGGTCAATGAAGACGACTTTAGGTCCACAATAGCGAATGTGCAATGAATGAAAAAAGCACTTACCTTTTGCTGTCTTCGCCGCGCTTCCGCAGGGGGGCTCAAGGCTGAGAAATGCAAGTAATCCAGACAGCCGAACCACTCCCACTGCGTACTCACGTCGGCCAGTGCCTGTTCAGTAGGTATTTTTTTTTAAAAAAAAGGAGCTTCAATCCCATCCGGAATTAAAGGATGACTTAAACCAATGCAGGGGGGCATTCAAGATGCACTCATCAGTGCAAACAAAAAACAAAAGTCTATCGCAACACATACATGTGCAGGCACGTCACACAGATAAGGAATTAAAGGGCAATTTAATAAAAGCAATCGTTGAATAGGCCTTCATTGGTGCAAACAAACACCACACAGATTATGAAGTAAAGGGTAATCTAAGGCAAAACAATCAATCCTTTAATTTGCCATCCTCAGCGCAAGCTAATGAATAAAGGCTAGCCCGGAACCGATACAAGGGACCGTGTTTAAGATGCAATCATCAGTGCAAACAAAATACAAAAGTCTATTGCAATGCAGGTATAGCATCCGTTATCCGGAAACCCGTTATCCAGAAAGCACCGAATTATGGAAAGGCCGTCTCCCACAGACTCCTTTTTATCCACATAATCCAAGTTTTTAAAAAGGATTTCCTTTTTCTCCGTAGAAATACAACATTGCCTTGTACTTGACCCAAACTAAGATAAAATGAATCCTTATTGGAGGCAAAGCAAGCAAATTGGGTTTATTTAATAACGACATGATTTTCTAGTAGACTTATGGTATGAAGATCCAAGTTACGCAAAGACCCGATATCCCGAAAACCCCAGCTCCCGAGCATTCTAGATAACAGGTCCCATACCTGTACATACGGGAAGCTACACTTCACAAAGAAAATAAATTAAAGGGTAAATAAACGCCATGGAAGCCATCATGGAAAAGGCCTAGAGCAGTGCAAACAAAACCCCAAAGTCTACCACAGTACATACATGAAGACGACTTTAGGTCCACAATAGCGAATGTGCAATGAATGAAAAAAGCACTTACCTTTTGCTGTCTTCGCCGCGCTTCCGCAGGGGGGCTCAAGGCTGAGAAATGCAAGTAATCCAGACAGCCGAACCACTCCCACTGCGTACTCATGTCGGCCAGTGCCTGTTCAGTAGGGGTTTTTTTTTAAAAAAAAGGAGCTTCAAGCCCATCCGGAATTAAAGGATGACTTAAACCAATGCAGGTACGTATTCAACGAACGAATCAGTGCAAACAAAAACATCTATCGCGACACATATGTGCACAGGTACTTCACACAGATAAGGAATTAAAGGGCAATGTAATAAAAGAGATCATCAAAGAGGCCAAACACAGATTAAGAGTTCAAGGGTAACTTAAGCCAATACAAGTAATCATTCAATGGACCCTCATGGATGTAAGCAAACAAATAAAGGGCACCTGAAACAAGGGACCGTTTAAGATGCAATAATCGGTTAATACATACGTTCAGCTATACTTCACACAGAAAAGCAATTAAAGTGTAAATGAACGCCACATAAACCATCATTAAAAAGGCACAGATGAGTGAAAAAAAACCTCTCCCAAAGTCTACTGAAGGACATATATGTTCATTCAAGAAGCAAGTGTTCATTCAAGAAGCAATAATCAGTGCAAAAAATAACCAAACCTCAATTGCAATACATATGTGCAGATAAACATCACACAGATACGGAATTAAAAGGCAACATAATAGCAGCGGTCAATGAAGACGACTTTAGGTCCACAATAGCGAATGTGCAATGAATGAAAAACAGCACTTACCTTTTGCTGTCTTCGCCGCGCTTCCGCAGGGGGGCTCAAGGCTGAGAAATGCAAGTAATCCAGACAGCCGAACCACTCCCACTGCGTACTCACGTCGGCCAGTGCCTGTTCAATAGGGGTTTTTTTTTTAAAAAAAAGGAGCTTCAAGCCCATCCGGAATTAAAGGATGACTTAAACCAATGCAGGTACGTATTCAAGAAACAATCATCAGTGCAAACAAAAACATCTATCGCGACACATATGTGCACAGGTACTTCACACAGATAAGGAATTAAAGGGCAATGTAATAAAAGAGATCATCAAAGAGGCCAAACACAGATTAAGAGTTCAAGGGTAACTTAAGCCAATACAAGTAATCATTCAATGGACCCTCATGGATGTAAGCAAACAAATAAAGGGCACCTGAAACAAGGGACTGTTTAAGATGCAATAATCGGTTAATACATACGTTCAGATATACTTCACACAGAAAAGCAATTAAAGGGTAAATGAACGCCACATAAACCATCATTAAAAAGGCACAGATGAGTGAAAAAAAAACTCTCCCAAAGTCTACTGAAGGACATATATGTTCATATGTTCATACACGTCAATCAGATAAGGGCTGAAAGGGTAACTTAAACCAAAGCAAGTGTTCATAAAGAAGCAATAATCAGTGCAAAAAATAACCAAACCTCTATTGCAATACATATGTGCAGATAAACATCACACAGATACGGAATTAAATGGCAACATAATAGCAGCGGTCAATGAAGACGACTTTAGGTCCACAATAGCGAATGTGCAATGAATGAAAAAAGCACTTACCTTTTGCTGTCTTCGCCGCGCTTCCGCAGGGGGGCTCAAGGCTGAGAAATGCAAGTAATCCAGACAGCCGAACCACTCCCACTGCGTACTCACGTTGGCCAGTGCCTGTTCAGTAGGTATTTTTTTTTAAAAAAAAAGGAGCTTCAATCCCATCCGGAATTAAAGGATGACTTAAACCAATGCAGGGGGGCATTCAAGATGCACTCATCAGTGCAAACAAAAAACAAAAGTCTATCGCAACACATACATGTGCAGGCACGTCACACAGATAAGGAATTAAAGGGCAACTTAATAAAAGCAATCGTTGAATAGGCCTTCATTGGTGCAAACAAACACCACACAGATTATGAAGTAAAGGGTAATCTAAGGCAAAACAATCAATCCTTTAATTTGCCATCCTCAGCGCAAGATAACGAATAAAGGCTAGCCGGGAACCGATACAAGGGACCGTGTTTAAGATGCAATCATCAGTGCAAACAAAATAGAAAAGTCTATTGCAATACAGGTATAGCATCCGTTATCCGGAAACCCGTTATCTAGAAAGCACCGAATTATGGAAAGGCCGTCTCCCACAGACTCCTTTTTATCCACATAATCCAAGTTTTTAAAAAGGATTTCCTTTTTCTCCGTAGAAATACAACATTGCCTTGTACTTGACCCAAACTAAGATAAATTGAATCCTTATTGGAGGCAAAGCAAGCAAATTGGGTTTATTTAATAACGACATGATTTTCTAGTAGACTTATGGTATGAAGATCCAAGTTACGCAAAGACCCGATATCCCGAAAACCCCAGCTCCCGAGCATTCTGGATAACAGGTCCCATACCTGTACATACGGGAAGCTAAACTTCACAAAGAAAATAAATTAAAGGGTAAATAAACGCCATGGAAGCCATCATGGAAAAGGCCTAGAGCAGTGCAAACAAAACCCCAAAGTCTACCACAGTACATACATGAAGACGACTTTAGGTCCACAATAGCGAATGTGCAATGAATGAAAAAAGCACTTACCTTTTGCTGTCTTCGCCGCGCTTCCGCAGGGGGGCTCAAGGCTGAGAAATGCAAGTAATCCAGACAGCCGAACCACTCCCACTGCGTACTCACGTCGGCCAGTGCCTGTTCAGTAGGGGTTTTTTTTTAAAAAAAAGGAGCTTCAAGCCCATCCGGAATTAAAGGATGACTTAAACCAATGCAGGTACGTATTCAACGAACGAATCAGTGCAAACAAAAACATCTATCGCGACACATATGTGCACAGGTACTTCACACAGATAAGGAATTAAAGGGCAACGTAATAAAAGAGATCATCAAAGAGGCCAAACACAGATTAAGAGTTCAAGGGTAACTTAAGCCAATACAAGTAATCATTCAATGGACCCTCATGGATGTAAGCAAACAAATAAAGGGCACCTGAAACAAGGGACCGTTTAAGATGCAATAATCGGTTAATACATACGTTCAAATATACTTCACACAGAAATTCAATTAAAGGGTAAATGAACGCCACATAAACCATCATTAAAAAGGCACAGATGAGTGAAAAAAAAACTCTCCCAAAGTCTACTGAAGGACCTATATGTTCATGCATGTCAATCAGATATGGAATGAAAGGCGGTGCAAAGAATAACTGAAAGTCTATGCAATTACATACAGGAACCTACTTAAACCAATGCGAGTGATCTTTCAAGAGTCTGTCAACAGTGAAATCAGAATCCGAAAGTCTATTGAAATACAGATGTGGATACAACAACTGAAAGAGATAAGGAGTAAAGGGTAACTTCAAACAAAAACCAAACTTTGCTGAAATACATACGTGCAGATACACTACCCACAGAGAATCAGTTCATCAGCGACAAAAAAACACTTGGCAGACTACAGCCCAATATGCTGAGTGGCCTGGTGGTCAACTACCGACCAGGCCTACCCGGGCCCACCCAATCCTCAGGTCTCACAACAGCATTCCCAAGACTAAGCATTTTCCTTTTACAATACCTTTGGAACATTAGAGAGGGTTCCACGTTCTATTCCGACTCTGTTTGACACGATGCCATCCCCTTCTGGGAGCTGCAGGGTAAGGGCAAACTCTGGAGATCTATCCGGACTTCATAACGGACTTTCCAACTGTCACTTGCAGCGTCACATGACTCTGCAGGATGACATCATGTAACATGCCCTGTTACATTTCGCTGCAGTCAGGACAACTTGCATGACTGCTAAAGAATAAAAGGGCAACTTAAACCAATACGAGCAATCATATACATACACACGTAGACAAACTTCAAATGGTTAAGGAATTAAAGGGTAACTTAAACCGATTGAAGTGATTACTGAAGAGGCTATCATCAGTGTAAACAAACACCATAAGTCTATTGCAATACATACGTGCAAATACGCTTCACACAGATAAGGAACTAAAGGGCAACTTGAACAATACCAACGCTCAATGAAGAGGCCATAATCAGCGCAAATACATGTTGAAAGCAGGCCCAGACCCGCTCCCTACTTTAAGCACTGTCCTGGACTCAGGGGGTGGTGTGTGGGCCCTGGGCCCCCAGTCAGACGCTGCTCAAAGGCTATTGAAATACTTAAGTGCAGATGCACTTCACACAGATAAGGAATTGAAGGGTAACTCAAACCTAGTCATCATTGAATGGACAGTCATCAGCGCTAGCAAATGAATAAAGGATAACCAAAACCAATACAAGAGACCGTTCAAGATGCAAAAAAGTCCCCACTGGAGGACATCTTGCAAACCCCACCAAAAACAAAATACCACATGTAAGCCAAGAATGGAATACAGTACCAATATAAACAGACAATCTTTCTACACGAAAGGCAAAACTTACACATACCACTCACCTGTGCTTAAATCATCCACTACAATAGATATTTTCCTAGTAAAGCCTCAATCGTTCCACTTAATATTAAATGCCTGCATTACCCCCGCAACATGGACTGATAAGCCCCTGATTGCAATGACCATTCGAGAGGAATACCGAGTAGGTCTAGGCCACCCTGGCACTTAAACAATGCCTTACTCCAAAACGAACAGACCAAACAAAAATTGTCCCACCAGCTTAAAAGCTTCTTCCAAACTAATGAAGTAGAGTCCACAGTTCATCAAAATCGTTGGTGTACCCACAAGGCTGTCATGAGTGGCCAAATTAGCAAGAAACAAACAAACACAGGCTTTACAGAAACGAACATTAACAAAGCAAGAATATAGAACCAACCCTACATCAACCTTAGCAAGTCAAATAAAGCTTATAAAAGCAAAAAAAGTACTTTAATGTGGGAAACTACCTTATCTTTATCAAGTGAAAATACACATAGAGGAACCTATTTCTTGTAATGTTTAAAACAAAATTTGCCAAAAATGACGTAAAAAGCTGTGTAAAATAAATGAAGAATTTATCAAGGTGTGTTTTATACAATGCGAATGCCAGATTTGTTGCTATTTGACCCTGCTTCAGAACTTTATACATTATTGCAGAAGATGCTCTAAGAAAAAAGAAAAACAAAATGACTCTTTTTTTTAACACAGCAATGTCTGACAAGGTGTGAGAGATGTTGTTGCGATTTTTTTTACAATGCATTATAAATCTGAGCCAGAATGCATATCTAATAAACACCCAATGGCAGGAATGATGTCATTGATGTCATTTAAACATTGTTTAAAAAAGTTCCCACTACTGCAAACAGGACAGTGAGAGATAAATCAGAAACATTCATAGAATGGAAAAAAACTATAAGAGAAACTTATAATGAAAGGTGAGTGTCTGCTACACTATAATAAAATGAATAATAATAATAATAATAATAATAATAATAATAACAACACTATAATGTATAGAACTAGCAATTGCACAGCATGTGTTATCAAATTTCTCAGTGACTTACCAGTAGTTAAATTGTAACAGCTGAGTGTTCCAGGTTGCAAAAAAATACAGCCAAAGTTGCAGAGTGTAAATAAAGAGTTGAGTTAGAAATATTGTTTCTGCCCCCTAGTGGGCGTTTTGTGCAAATTGCTGCAGACCACTGAGAATGGTTGCTGCCCCCTAGTGGCCACACTGGTGAATACATGGTTCAGATATAGTAGCATTTTTTCGGTTAGGAAGCAATTAGCAAATATATGCAAATAGCAAATATATGTCTACCCCCCAAAACCATATATTTTCAGAAAGTACACATTCTACTGAACCTAAAACGGATACCCATGCCTTTCTGCTCCAAACTACTGAGTCACAAGGCTTTCCCAAAAATGGCGGTTATGGTAAATGACCTGAAAATTGCCTCAAAGCTTTACATTTCTAGCATCATATCGCCCATGTATCATTACGTACCAATAAAAAACACCCTAAACATAATTGCTAGGGGTTTCTAAAACAGCAGCGTGGGACCTGGGGTATGTACACCCAGGTCATTGTGCTTAAAGGGTGAGCACGTTTATGGTCATGCGGAGGCTATCAGTAATTTATATGTATAATGACATGAAATTTTCACAGTGAGACTGAGATACTCCCTAAAAAAGATCATTTAGAATTAAATGCCTCGTAAAAAATATTGGAGGTTGGAAGGGAGCTTATTTTGTTTTGTAAAATCTTGTGCTCTGATAAACTTCAGTAACTCTTTACTGCTGCACTGCAAGTTGGAGTGATATTACCCCCCTCCTTTCTCCCCCCAGCACCCCATCAGCAGAACATTGGGAAGGAAACCAGATAACAGCTTCCTGGTAGATATAAGAAGAGCACTTCATTGTAAAATCCCATGTCCCACTGCGACTCCTTCAGTTTCATTGAGAAGGAGAAACAATAGCCTGCCTGAAAGTAGTTTCACCCTGAAATGCTGGCTCCGGCAAAATGACCTGAGATGGCTGCCTACACACCAATATTACAACTAAAAAAATACACTTGTTGGGTTAGGAACTACATTTTACATGGTTGAGTAAATTATTCACAGTGTAATTTAGAAATAAATACGACACCATAAAAATCCCAGAATCCCTTTAGCATTATTCCATTAGCATAAACTTGTAAATCCTTCCCTGTTTTAAAGGCTGGATGTCAGAAATATGCAATATTTGGCTACAATTTGTACACGAAACACAGAAAGAAATCACCAGCGCTCAGACTAACCCACGCTGTGGCGTTGACCAGCTGCATGTGCCAGTGCTCGGTCTAACCCACATTCTGGAATTGACCAGCTGCTATAAACGATAAAAAGCCAATGTTTGTACACAAAGAGAAAGAGAAAAATTGCCAGCGCACGGTTTGCCTTTGATTATTACAAAAACTGAGGTGTTGGTACCACACTTTGACCAAAATATGTAAGCTCACGTGCCACGTCAAGGCCCCTCATTGTACGTGAGTCAAGATGCAGGCGACTCAGGGAAACTCTACACAAATCATATTCAAAAAGCACCAAATGCAGACAAGCTCAAACGTCTACAATCAGTTTGGGTCGTGTGTTATGGAAAAGACAAAGCAGAACAGAATTATGGCCGTCTCCCATAGACTCCATTTGATCTTAAATCAATATGAGCGATCATTCAAGAGGCCGTGATCAGTAAAAACAAGAGGAGAAAATCTCTCTAAATTTATATGTGTAGACAGACTTCAAACAGTTAAGGAATTAAAGGGTAACAAACCAGTTCCAGTGATCATTGAAGAGGCTATCATCAGTGCAAACAAACACCAAAAGTCTATTGCAATACATACATGCAGATAAACGTCCCGCAGATAAGGAATTAAAGGGCCACTTATCTATCATTGAATAGACCATCATCGGTGCCAACAAATACCACACAGATAAGGAATTAAAGGGTAACTTAAGCCAATACAAGTAATTATTGACCATCAGCAGTGCAAACACATAAATAAAAGGTAACCAAAACTAGCAGTTAGGCAGGTTTTATACATAGAGACTTAAAAGGTTGAACTTGATGGACTTTTGATGGATTTTTCAACCTAACTTACTATAACTATGTAACTATGAGACAAGGGACCGCTCAAGATGCAATAATCAGTGCAAACAAAAACCAAAAGTCCATTGCAATACATACATCCAGATATACTTGACACAGAAAAGCAATTAAAAGGTAAGTGAACGCCAGCGAAGCCATCATTCAAAAGGCCTAGAGCAGTGCAAACAAAAACAGTCTACCAAAGTACATATATGTTCATACACCTCAATCAGATAAGGGATGAAAGGGTAACTTAACCCAATGCAATTGTTCATTCAAGAAGCAATAATCAGTGCAAAAAATAACCAAACCTCTATTGCAATACATATGTGCAGATAAACATCACACAGATACGGAATTAAAAGGCAACATAATAGCAGCGGTCAATGAAGACGACTTTAGGTCCACAATAGCGAATGTGCAATGAATGAAAAAAGCACTTACCTTTTGCTGTCTTCGCCGCGCTTCCGCAGGGGGGCTCAAGGCTGAGAAATGCAAGTAATCCAGACAGCCGAACCACTCCCACTGCGTACTCACGTCGGCCAGTGCCTGTTCAGTAGGTATTTCTTTTTTAAAAAAAAGGAGCTTCAATCCCATCCGGAATTAAAGGATGACTTAAACCAATGCAGGGGGGCATTCAAGATGCACTCATCAGTGCAAACAAAAAACAAAAGTCTATCGCAACACATACATGTGCAGGCACGTCACACAGATAAGGAATTAAAGGGCAACTCAATAAAAGCAATCGTTGAATAGGCCTTCATTGGTGCAAACAAACACCACACAGATTATGAAGTAAAGGGTAATCTAAGGCAAAACAATCAATCCTTTAATTTGCCATCCTCAGCGCAAGCTAACGAATAAAGGCTAGCCCGGAACCGATACAAGGGACCGTGTTTAAGATGCAATCATCAGTGCAAACAAAATACAAAAGTCTATTGCAATACAGGTATAGCATCCGTTATCCGGAAACCCGTTATCCAGAAAGCACCGAATTATGGAAAGGCCGTCTCCCACAGACTCCTTTTTATCCACATAATCCAAGTTTTTAAAAAGGATTTCCTTTTTCTCCGTAGAAATACAACATTGCCTTGTACTTGACCCAAACTAAGATAAAATGAATCCTTATTGGAGGCAAAGCAAGCAAATTGGGTTTATTTAATAACGACATGATTTTCTAGTAGACTTATGGTATGAAGATCCAAGTTACGCAAAGACCCGATATCCCGAAAACCCCAGCTCCCGAGCATTCTGGATAACAGGTCCCATACCTGTACATACGGGAAGCTACACTTCACAAAGAAAATAAATTAAAGGGTAAATAAACGCCATGGAAGCCATCATGGAAAAGGCCTAGAGCAGTGCAAACAAAACCCCAAAGTCTACCACAGTACATACATGAAGACGACTTTAGGTCCACAATAGCGAATGTGCAATGAATGAAAAACAGCACTTACCTTTTGCTGTCTTCGCCGCGCTTCCGCAGGGGGGCTCAAGGCTGAGAAATGCAAGTAATCCAGACAGCCGAACCACTCCCACTGCGTACTCACGTCGGCCAGTGCCTGTTCAGTAGGGGTTTTTTTTTTAAAAAAAGGAGCTTCAAGCCCATCCGGAATTAAAGGATGACTTAAACCAATGCAGGTACGTATTCAACGAACGAATCAGTGCAAACAAAAACATCTATCGCGACACATATGTGCACAGGTACTTCACACAGATAAGGAATTAAAGGGCAATGTAATAAAAGAGATCATCAAAGAGGCCAAACACAGATTAAGAGTTCAAGGGTAACTTAAGCCAATACAAGTAATCATTCAATGGACCCTCATGGATGTAAGCAAACAAATAAAGGGCACCTGAAACAAGGGACCGTTTAAGATGCAATAATCGGTTAATACATACGTTCAAATATACTTCACACAGAAAAGCAATTAAAGGGTAAATGAACGCCACATAAACCATCATTAAAAAGGCACAGATGAGTGAAAAAAAAACTCTCCCAAAGTCTACTGAAGGACATATATGTTCATATGTTCATACACGTCAATCAGATAAGGGCTGAAAGGGTAACTTAAACCAAAGCAAGTGTTCATTCAAGAAGCAATAATCAGTGCAAAAAATAACCAAACCTCTATTGCAATACATATGTGCAGATAAACATCACACAGATACGGAATTAAAAGGCAACATAATAGCAGCGGTCAATGAAGACGACTTTAGGTCCACAATAGCGAATGTGCAATGAATGAAAAAAGCACTTACCTTTTGCTGTCTTCGCCGCGCTTCCGCAGGGGGGCTCAAGGCTGAGAAATGCAAGTAATCCAGACAGCCGAACCACTCCCACTGCGTACTCACGTCGGCCAGTGCCTGTTCAGTAGGGGTTTTTTTTTTTTAAAAAAGGAGCTTCAATCCCATCCGGAATTAAAGGATGACTTAAACCAATGCAGGGGGGCATTCAAGATGCACTCATCAGTGCAAACAAAAAACAAAAGTCTATCGCAACACATACATGTGCAGGCACGTCACACAGATAAGGAATTAAAGGGCAATTTAATAAAAGCAATCGTTGAATAGGCCTTCATTGGTGCAAACAAACACCACACAGATTATGAAGTAAAGGGTAATCTAAGGCAAAACAATCAATCCTTTAATTTGCCATCCTCAGCGCAAGCTAACGAATAAAGGCTAGCCCGGAACCGATACAAGGGACCGTGTTTAAGATGCAATCATCAGTGCAAACAAAATACAAAAGTCTATTGCAATGCAGGTATAGCATCCGTTATCCGGAAACCCGTTATCCAGAAAGCACCGAATTATGGAAAGGCCGTCTCCCACAGACTCCTTTTTATCCACATAATCCAAGTTTTTAAAAAGGATTTCCTTTTTCTCCGTAGAAATACAACATTGCCTTGTACTTGACCCAAACTAAGATAAAATGAATCCTTATTGGAGGCAAAGCAAGCAAATTGGGTTTATTTAATAACGACATGATTTTCTAGTAGACTTATGGTATGAAGATCCAAGTTACGCAAAGACCCGATATCCCGAAAACCCCAGCTCCCGAGCATTCTGGATAACAGGTCCCATACCTGCACATACGGGAAGCTACACTTCACAAAGAAAATAAATTAAAGGGTAAATAAACGCCATGGAAGCCATCATGGAAAAGGCCTAGAGCAGTGCAAACAAAACCCCAAAGTCTACCACAGTACATACATGAAGACGACTTTAGGTCCACAATAGCGAATGTGCAATGAATGAAAAAAGCACTTACCTTTTGCTGTCTTCGCCGCGCTTCCGCAGGGGGGCTCAAGGCTGAGAAATGCAAGTAATCCAGACAGCCGAACCACTCCCACTGCGTACTCACGTCGGCCAGTGCCTGTTCAGAAGGGTTTTTTTCTTAAAAAAAAGGAGCTTCAATCCCATCCGGAATTAAAGGATGACAAACCAATGCAGGTACGTATTCAAGAAACAATCATCAGCGCAAACAAAAACATCTATCGCGACACATTTGTGCACAGATACTTCACACAGATAAGGAATTAAAGGGCAATGTAATAAAAGAGATCATCAAAGAGGCCAAACACAGATTAAGAGTTCAAGGGTAACTTAAGCCAATACAAGTAATCATTCAATGGACCCTCATGGATGTAAGCAAACAAATAAAGGGCACCTGAAACAAGGGACTGTTTAAGATGCAATAATCGGTTCATACATACGTTAATACATACGTTCAGACCCTTTTAAGCAATTAAAGGGTAAATGAACGCCACATAAACCATCATTAAAAAGGCACAGATGAGTGAAAAAAAAACTCTCCCAAAGTCTACTGAAGGACATATATGTTCATGCATGTCAATCAGATATGGAATGAAAGGCGGTGCAAAGAATAACTGAAAGTCTATGCAATTACAAACAGGAACCTACTTAAACCAATGCGAGTGATCTTTCAAGAGGCCGTGAACAGTGAAATCAGAATACGAAAGTCTATTGAAATACAGACGTGGATACAATAACTGAAAGAGAAAAGGAGTAAAGGGTAACTTCAAACAGAAACCAAACTTTGCTGAAATACATACGTGCAGATACACTACCCACAGAGAATCAGTTCATCAGCGACAAGAAACACTTGGCAGACTACAGCCCAATATGCTGAGTGGCCTGGTGGTCAACTACCGACCAGGCCTACCCGGGCCCACCCAATCCTCAGGTCTCACAACAGCATTCCCAAGACTAAGCATTTTCCTTTTACAATACCTTAGGAACATTAGAGAAGGTCGCACTTTCTATTCCGACTCTGTTTGACACGATGCCATCCCCTTCTGGGAGCTGCAGGGTAAGGGCAAACTCTGGAGATCTATCCGGACTTCATAACGGACTTTCCAACTGTCACTTGCAGCGTCACATGACTCTGCAGGATGACATCATGTAACATGCCCTGTTAGATTTCGCTGCAGTCAGGACAACTTGCATGACTGCTAAAGAATAAAAGGGCAACTTAAACCAATACGAGCAATCATATACATACACGTGTAGACAAACTTCACATGGTTAAGGAATTAAAGGGTAACTTAAACCGATTGAAGTGATTATTGAAGAGGCTATCATCAGTGTAAACAAACACCATAAGTCTATTGCAATACATACGTGCAAATACACTTCACACAGATAAGGAACTAAAGGGCAACTTGAACAATACCAACGCTCAATGAAGAGGCCATAATCAGCGCAAATACATGTTGAAAGCAGGCCCAGACCCGCTCACTGCTTCAAGCACTGTCCTGGACTCAGGGGGTGGTGTGTGGGCCCCGGGCCCCCAGTCAGACGCTGCTCAAAGGCTATTGAAATACTTAAGTGCAGATGCACTTCACACAGATAAGGAATTGAAGGGTAACTCAAACCAAGTAATCATTGAATGGACAGTCATCAGCGCTAGCAAATTAATAAAGGATAACCAAAACCAATACAAGAGAACGTTCAAGATGCAAAAAGTCCCCACTGGAGGACATCTTGCAAACCCCACCAAAAACAAAATACCACATGTAAGCCAAGAATGTAATACAGTACCAAAATAAACAGACAATCTTTCTACACGAAAGGCAAAACTTACACATACCACTCACCTGTGCTTAAATCATCCACTACAATAGATATTTTCCTAGTAAAGCCTCAATCGTTCCACTTAATATTAAATGCCTGCATTACCCCCGCAACATGGACTGATAAGCCCCTGATTGCAATGACCATTCGAGAGGAATACCGAGTAGGTCTAAGCCACCATGGCACTTAAACAATGCCTTACTCCAAAACGAACAGACCAAACAAAAATTGTCCCACCAGCTTAAAAGCTTCTTCCAAACTAATGAAGTAGAGTCCACAGTTCATCTAAATCTTTGGTGTACCCACAAGGCCGTGATAAGTGGCCAAATTAGCAAGAAACAAACAAACACAGGCTTTACAGAAACGAACATTAGCAAAGCAAGAATATAGAACCAACCCTACATTAACCTTAGCAAGCCAAATAAAGCTTATGAAAGCAAAAAAAAGTGCTGTAATTAGGGATGGGCGAACTTGACCAGTTTTGTTTCGCCAAATATATGTCGGCGACGCCCATTAAAGTCTATGGGCATCAAAGAAATTTTTCGATGCGCAACTTTTTATTTTGACGCACAACGCCATTCAAGTCTATAGGCGAAAAAATTTGCCAATCCCAAGCTGTAATGTTATCTGTAATAAGTGAAAATACACATAGAGGAGCCTATTTCTTGTAATGTTTAAAACAAAATTTGCCAAAAATGACGTAAAAAGCTGTGTAAAATAAATTGAGAATTTATCAAGGTGTGTTGTATACAGTGCAAATGCCAGATTTGTTGATATTTGAACCTGCTTCCGAACTTTATAAGTTCCTGCGGTAGATGCTCTAAGAAAAAAGAAAAAGAAATTACCCTTTTTTTTAACACAGCCATGTCTGACAAGGTGGGAGAAATGTTGTTGCATTTTTTTACAGTGCATTATAAATCTGAGCCAGAATGCATATCTAATAAACACACAACGGCAGGAAAGTGCACAGAGTGAGGTCATTGCATGCCAATGTGTCTGAGAATAAAAATTAAAAAAATGTAGTCAAACAGCATGTGCAAAACAAAAGTTAGTCTAGGAAAATTTATGTGAGACAGTAGCACTAAACAGATACATCAATAGTAACAAAAAATTAAAAAAAAAGTATCCATCAAAGGCAACAATGTGATGTTACCAGAAACACTGGGGCTGATGCAGACAGGGCAAATACATACGACAAAATTGTTTAAAATAATTCCCACTACTGCAAACAGGACAGTGAGGGATCAATCAGAAAGTATCATAGAATCACGGAAAAGAACTATGAGAGAAATTTATAATGAAAGGTGAGTGTCTGCTACACTATAATAATAATAATAATAATAATCATAATAATAATAACAATACTATAATGTATAGAGCTAGCAATTGCACAGCATGTGTTATCAAATTTCTCAGTGACTTACCAGTAGTTAAATTGTAACAGCTGAGTGTTCCAGGTTGCAGAAAAATACAGCCAAAGTTGCAGAGTGTAAATACAGAGTTGAGTTAGAAATATTGTTGCTGCCCCCTAGTGGGCATTTTGTGCAAATCAGTGTATAGAAGGTAGAACACCAGTGAGATTGGTTGCTGCCCCCTAGTGGCCATTTGGTGTAAATCAATGAATAAATGGTTCAGATAAGATAGCATTTTTTAGGTTAGGAAGCAATTAGCAAATATATGCAAATAGAAAATATATTTTTACCCCCAAAACCATATATTTTCGGAAAGTACACATTCTACCGAACCTAAAACGGATACCCATGCCTTTCTGCTCCAAACTACTGAGTCACAAGGCATTCCCAAAAATGGCGGTTTCGGTAAATTACCTGAAAATAGCCTCAAAGCTTTACATTTCCAGCATCATATCACCCATGTATCATTACGTACCAATAAAAGACACCCTAAACATCATTGCCAGGGGTTCCTAAAACAGTTTGATGCCCACAGTGTATAGGTTTACCAAAGTATCTGGCATTTAGACGCACCAAAATGAAGTTAGAACATACAAATTGTCCTGTAGGTCACTTCAGCTAAAGAAAAATTAACACATTGACTGCTTTTTGGTGGGGTAAAAACGCTGAAAATATGTTTACCCCCTAAAACCATATATTTTTGTAAAGTGGAAATTCTGCCGAATCTAAAATGGGTACCCGTGCCTTTCTGCTACAAACTCCTGAGTCTCAAGGCTTTTCAAAAATTTACGGTTTTCGTAAAAATGCCTCAAATCAACTGTTTGGTGACAATGAAAAACAAGATGCAAGCAAACTCTACACACATTCAAAACGCACCAAATGCAGACAATGTCAAACATCTAAAGTCAGTTTGGGTCATGTGTTTAGGAAAAGACAAAGAAGAACAGTCGCAGCAGTAGTCTAATGCAGTGTACACTTGTGCTATGGTCTGTGGTAGAGGACTGTGCACAAGTCCTAGAATGTTTGTGAGACCCTCTACTTCATTCCAGCCTACCACCAAGGGGTAAGTAAAGGGCCTAAGTAAAGGGCCATTGGGGAACCTGTTTATGAGGCAGGTGCGCCATGCACAGAGGTTTCCCCCACTGACGATACCACTCTCCATGATAATATGAGCGATTCCAAAACTGCACAATTTCCATCTATTTTGACCCTGCATCTTCTTACAGAATGAGACCCATGGCAAGAACAATACTATCAATCACTTCAAGGAACACCCTGCATTTGCAACTCTATTCATATCCAGGCAACGTAACCAGTGATTAATTACCATAGTGAAAAATGCAAAACACTAGTAAACAAGGGAAACATTCCACTGGCATACTTCTTATGGGAGTTAACATGCAAGATTTTAAGGCTTGGATCACTGCAATTTTCAGTAATAGGAAATACAGGCATATCATAGGGAATTAAAAGGGCACCTTAAACAGAACAAAAACCCAAGAACTAACCAAACAAACCAATATCACCTGCAAAGCGCTTCAAATTAACCATTTGGTTACAATCAAGAACAAGATGCAGGCAACACAAACAAACTCTATACTGTATATTGTATTCAAAAAACACCAAATGCAAGGTCAAACATCCAAATCCAGTTCAGGCCATCTGTACAAGAAAGGACAAATCAGAACAGGCACAACACTATCTGTGTTGCCACACCTGTAGCTAATGCAGTGTAGATTCGTGCTAAGGTCAGTAGGACTGCACACGAGTCTTATAATGTCAGCGAGGCTTTCTACTTCACTCCAACCTACCCCTATCCAGCATGATTAAAGATGGGCAAAATATGAGCAGCTCCAAAACTGCACAATGTCTATCTATTTTTTCTCCTTAACAAAGAAGCCACATGGCAAAGGATACTGTCAACCTCTTCAAAGGACACCGGGCAAATGCAACTTTATTCCAGGGAATGTAACCAGGGACTCATTTCTTAAGTGAAAAACACAAAAGTCCAGAAAAAATCTAGAAAAAATCCAAAGGCATATTTCCTATGGGAGTTTCAATGCAAGATTGGAGGCCTCAATTAAATACAATAGGAAGTACAGACATATTATATGGAATTAAATGGCACCTAAAACAATACAAGTCACTGTTCTCAAAAAACAAATAACCAGTGGCGGAACTACCAGGGGTGGAAAGGGTGCAGCTGCACCAGGATCCGCACCACTGCACCCTTTACGGGGCCCGCCACGTCCCAGGAAAGGAATGAAGATACTTGTATTATTGTGTGACATCACTGCTGGCAGCCTGGCACTGGAATGCTGTGTCCAATCGGGCCCCAGGATGGAAGGATCCAGGAAGCTCCTCCACCAATGTCCCTTCACACCTGCACACTGGGAGTGATAGTAGCTCTGCCTCTACTCCGATCCTATTTTCAGTCTTCAGCTTCTGCTTGTGATCTCCCATCTCCAAGCTACGCTGGGGAGAGCAAGCAGGGGGAAAGTCCGTCATTTGCTTTCATGGCAAGTGCTGGAAGCACAGGCAGCAGCCTCGCAGTGGGGATTTTTTTTTCTTGTCGCTCTCCCCACCTCCTCGAACTGCAGCTTGTGGGACTCCTTAGCGAACCCTCTTTCAATGTCACCAAGTGTGTAGCCGAGGTAACCCAACCCAGGCTAATTTTTCGTACTAATTGCCTTTTTCTCATGGTGTTATGAAGACTTGTCATTGTATGCATTTTTAGTTTATAAGGAACTATTTTACCAGTTCTGATCATGTTTGGCACATATTGCAGCAATGCAGCTTTAATCAATCAATGACAATCTGCTCCTGATGTATGTACAGGTACATAGAGTATATAGGCTCCTCCATTGTATAATGTTTCTCCTTCCCAGCCAGGCATATGCACAGGCTATCACTTTGAAGTGTTGCCATATAACCCTGGGCAAACTCTTCCAACTGCTGGTTCATGATGCTGGGAGTTGTAGTCCATGTGGTAGCTGTGGTGCTAGCAAGAATGTGCTTTATATGGTCACAGAACCCTTTAGTCACTTCTCATATCATTATCATTTACAGTAGGGGGTACATTATCCCTTGTAATACATGAGTGATACTCAGAGTTCCATGTATAACTCAGCCTGCAGCCTTGTGCCTTTATACGGTCACAGAACAACCCCTCAGTGACTTCTAATATCCTTATTATTTACAGTAGGGGTACATTAACCCTTATATCATAATACAGTGAAACCTCAATTTTACATGTAACTTTTACATTAAGTATTGTTGCTACTTTTTATAGACTCATTTGTGTATTCAGGCCTCTCCTATTCATATTCATATTCGTATTCAAATCAGTGCATGGTTGCTAGGGGACTTTGGACCCTAGCAACCAGACTGCTGAAATAGCAAACTGGAGAGCTACTGAATAAAAAGCTAAATAACAAAAACCACAAATAATAAAAAATGAAAACCACTTGCAAATTGTCTCAGAATATCATTGTCTACATCAGTGATCCCCAACCACTAGCTCGTGAGCAACATGTTGCTCTCCAACCTCTTGGATGCTACTCTCAGTGGCCTCAAAACAGGTGCTTATTTTTGAATTCCAGGCTTGGAAGAACTATAATGCTAAGTAGAGCCACCTGCCAGCCATATAAGGGCTACCAAATACCCAATCACAGCCCTTATTTGGCACCCCAAGGGACTTTTTCATGCTTGTGTTGCTCCCCTACTCTTTTTACATTTGAATGTGGCTCACGGGTAAAAAAAGGTTGGGGACCCCTGGTCTACACTATACTAAAAGTTAACTAATAGGTGAACAATACCTTTGGGGGGGGCAGTTGTAAATTTCTGTACTGGGGAGCTTGGGGGTCTAGTTATGCCACTGCAAATAACTAACTATAGTAAAACAATATCGCCAAAGTGCAAAGTGTCCCAAATCAACCATTGGTGACAATCAAAGAGAAAGAGGTAAGAAGCCAGTGCACGGCTTGCCTCAACAAATAATAATTACAAAAAATGAGGCATTAGTAACATACTTTGCCCAAAATATGTAAGCTCAAGTGCCACGTCAAGGCCGCACATTCTACGTGAATCCTACACTATCCATTAGTATTCTAAGTTTGCAGTACATTTATACTGCCCCCCCCATCAAACAGTGTGACTGTAAGGATCCGCTTCCGCGTTCCTTCCAGCGCAGGCGCAGGCACGCTCATCGGGGAACCGATGCGCGTCGGCGCGCGGCATTGGACGCCGGCGCGAAGGCGCCGGCGACGGTCACCGACGCAAGGGCGTCAGCGACGGACGCCAATGACGGACGCACTGACGTCAGCTGTGCGACGCCAGCGTGAGGACGCCAGTTTGGCGCCAAATAGCTCTATTTAATCCTAACCTGTACTGTGACTCTTTGCCTGGTTATTAGGTTATTTGACTGAAACCCTAGCATTGTATTCTACTGATCTTCTGTGTTTGACCTCAGCTTGTTCCCGGATTGTCTTATTGCCGCCTGCCCTGATCTTCTTGCCTGACTACGTTTACGATTCTTCGCTGCCTGCCCCGACTTCGGCCTGCCTGACTTCGCTTCTGCCTGAACCCTCTGTACTTCGCTTTGGTTAGTCTCATTGGCTACTCGTCACTTCACTTCTCCCTGTTCCACTCCAGGTGGGTTAGTGTTGTGCGAGGCGCTTGTGGGTTCGTGTTCTACAAGTTCCTGCTCCTTCTTTGTTGGATCAGACGGTAAGCCTGACAGTGACTGAGTAGTAAGACCAACAGTGCACTTACCCCTAAAGGGATACTGTCAAGGGAAATCATGTTTTTATCAAAATGCATCAGGTAATAATGCTGTTCCAGCAGACTCCTGCACTGAAATCCATTTATTAGGGATTTTTTTTTTATATAAAATCTTGAAATCTGACATGCGGCTAGACATATTGTCAGTTTTCCACGTGTCCCTGGTCATGTAAATTGTGCTCTGATAAACTTCAGTAACTCTTTACTGCTGCACTGCAAGTTGGAGTGATATTACCCACCTCCTTTCTCCCCCAGCAGTCCATCAGCCAAACAATTGTACGTGAGTCAAGATGCAGGCGACTCAAGGAAACTCTACACAAATCATATTCAAAAAGCATCAAATGCAGACAAGGTCAAACGTCTATAATCAGTTTGGGCCGAGTATTATGGAAAAGACAAAGCAGAACGGAATTATGGCCGTCTCCCCTAGACCCCATTTTATCTTAAACCAATATGAGCGATCATTCAAGAGGCCGTGATCAGTGAAAACAAGAGAAAATCTCTCTAAATATATATGTGTAGACAGACTTCAAACAGTTAAGGAATTAACCCTTTCCCTGCCAGCCGTTTTGTCCTAGATGCGAACATCTACTGCCAAGCAGTTTTTAGATATTTTGCACTCTTTCAC
The DNA here is from genome assembly GCF_017654675.1 of Xenopus laevis. NCBI lineage: Eukaryota > Metazoa > Chordata > Amphibia > Anura > Pipidae > Xenopus > Xenopus laevis. The sequence continues at coordinate 57,780,929 of NC_054384.1, forward strand.
TTTAAGAGCCTTTCCTGGGGTGGTCTTTTAGTTTACCCAGGAAAACAATATATTGTTTTTTTTTTCAGGACAACCTGAACTTTCACAATATGCAAGAATTTCGGTGTAATTTTACTTCTGTAAAAAGTATAGGCTTCTAAGTGTCTAATAAAATAAAAAAAATCATGTTTCACAAAGAACAATCACATATATCAGAAACAAAATTTATTTTATGCATGAGAACACAGCCGATTTAGAAAGGTCTATGTCTCCTGAATGCGGAAATACCAAATATACATAGTTTTATGGAGATTTCTCACTTGTATAGCTCAAAATCTACAAGCAGTACACTACCAAATTTCCAAAGCACCGCTCCCCAAACGGCATACTTTTGATTTCAAGGCCAAACATTCTGCTAACAGTAGGTTTACCCTAGAAAACTACCCATTATTAGAAAGAACTGATTCTGCTGAATCAAAAATGGGTAAGTATATCTTTGTACTCCAAACTACCAAGTTGCAATTGTTTCTTAAAGTCATAATGTTTTATAGAAATTGGTGAATTTTTTGAAAAAAAGTACCTCAAAGCTTCAACTCTACAGCATCATATCTCCCACGCATCATTAGGTATCAATGTAAGACACCCCTAATATGAAAGCCTGTGGTCCACTGAACAGTTTGATGTCTGATATGTTTAGGTGTACCCAAGCACGTGGCATATAGGGGCCCAAAAATGAAGACACCCCATATGGTCTGCCATTTCAGGTACTACAAAATCAACACATTTACATCATTTTCAGGGGACCAAAGGTAGAAAAAAGTACATTCACCCCAAAAAACCATATATTTTCGGAAAGTACACATTCCCCCGAATCCATATTGGCTATGCATGTCTTTATTCTCCAAAGCACCAAGCTGCAAAACGTTCCTAAATTTGGCAATTTTGGTGACATTTCCCAAAAATCACCTCAAAGCTTCCACCCCAAATATGAAAGCCTGGGGTCCTCTGAACAGTTTGATGCCCAATATGTATAGGTGTACCTAAGCACATGCCATATAGGGGCCCCAAAATGATGACCCCATATGGTCTGTCATTTCAGGTGCTGCAAAATCAACACATTTAAATCGTTTTGGGGGGCGCCAAAGGTAGAAAAAAGTATGTTCACCCCAGAAAACCATATATTTTCAGAAAGTACACATTCCCCTAAATCCAAATTGGGTATGCATGTCTTTCTACTCCAAAGTACCAAGCCGCACACCATTCCTAAATTTGGAGATTTTGGTGACATTTCCAGAAATCACCTCCAAATTTCCACTATGCAGCATTGTATTTCCCACATACTTTTAGGTATCAAGAGAAATCACCCCAAATATGAAAGCCAAGGGTCCTCTGAACAGTTTGATGCCCAATATGTATAGGTGTACCCAAGCACGTGGCATATAGGGGCCCCAAAAGGAAGTCCCCCATATGGTCTGTCATTTCAGGTACTGCAAAATCAACACATTTACATAGATTTTGGGGGGGGGGGCAAAGGTAGAAAAAAAGTAAGTTCACCCCTGAAATCCATATATTTTCAGAAAGTAAACATTCTCATGAATCCAAATTGGGTATGCATGTCTTTCTACTCCAAAGCACCAAGCCGCAAACTATTCCTAAATTTGGTGATTTTGGTGACATTTCCAAAAATCACCTCCAAATTTCCACTATGCAGCATTGTATTTCCCACATACTTTTAGGTATCAAGAGAAATCACCCCAAATATGAAACCTAGGGTCCTCTGAACAGTTTGATGCCCTATAAGTATAGGTATACCCAAACACGTGGCATATAGGGGCCCCAAAAAGAAGTCCCCCATATGGTCTGTCATTTCAGGTACTGCAAAATAAACACATTTACATAGATTTGGGGGGGGCGGGCAAAGGTAGAAAAAAAGTAAGTTCACCCCAGAAATCCATATATTTTCGGAAAGTACACATTCTCAAGAATCCAAATTGGGTATGCATGTCTTTCTACTCCAAAGCACCAAGCTGCAAACAATTCCTTAATTTGGTGATTTTGGTGACATTTCCAAAAATCACCTCAAAATTTCCACCATGCAGCATTGTATGTCCCACATACTTTTAGGTATCAAGAGAAATTACCCCAAATATGAAAGCCTAAGGTCATCTGATCAGTTTGATGCCCAATATGTATAGGTGTACTCAAGCACATGCCATATAGGGGCCCCAAAATGATGACCCCATATGATCTGTCATTTCAGGTGCTGCAAAATCAACACATTTAAATCGTTTTGGGGGGCGCCAAAGGTAGAAAAAAGTATGTTCACCCCAGACAATGATATATTTTCAGAAAGTACACATTCCTCTGAATCCAAATTGGGAATGCATGTCTTTCTACTCCAAAGTACCAAGCCGCACACCATTCCTAAATTTGGAGATTTTGGTGACATTTCCAAAAATCACCTCCAAATTTCCACTATGCAGCATTGTATTTCCCACATACTTTTAGGTATCAAGAGAAATCACCCCAAATATGAAAGCCTAGGGTCCTCTGAACAGTTTGATGCCCAATATGTATAGCTGTACCCAAGCACGTGGCATATAGGGGCCCCAAAAGGAAGTCCCCCATATGGTCTGTCATTTCAGGTACTGCAAAATAAACACATTTACATAGATTTGGGGGGGGGCAAAGGTAGAAAAAAAGTAAGTTCACCCCTGAAATCCATATATTTTCAGAAAGTAAACATTCTCATGAATCCAAATTGGGTATGCATGTCTTTCTACTCCAAAGTACCAAGCCGCACACCATTCCTAAATTTGGAGATTTTGGTGACATTTCCAGAAATCACCTCCAAATTTCCACTATGCAGCATTGTATTTCCCACATACTTTTAGGTATCAAGAGAAATCACCCCAAATATGAAAGCCTAGGGTCCTCTGAACAGTTTGATGCCCAATATGTATAGCTGTACCCAAGCACGTGGCATATAGGGGCCCCAAAAGGAAGTCCCCCATATGGTCTGTCATTTCAGGTACTGCAAAATAAACACATTTACATAGATTTGGGGGGGGGCAAAGGTAGAAAAAAAGTAAGTTCACCCCTGAAATCCATATATTTTCAGAAAGTAAACATTCTCATGAATCCAAATTGGGTATGCATGTCTTTCTACTCCAAAGCACCAAACCGCAAACCATTCCTAAATTTGGTGATTTTGGTGACATTTCAAAAAATCCCCTCCAAATATCCACTATGCAGCATTGTATTTCCCACATACTTTTAGGTATCAAGAGAAATCACCCCAAATATGAAAGCCTAGAGTCCTCTGAACAGTTTGATGCCCAATATGTATAGGTGTACCCAAGCACGTGGCATATTGGGGCCCCAAAAAGAAGTCCCCCATATGGTCTGTCATTTCCGGTACTGCAAAATCAACACATTTACATAGATTTGGGGGGGGGGGGCAAAGGTAGAACAAAAGTAAGTTCACCCCAGAAATCCATATATTTTTGGAAAGTACACATTCTCACAAATCCAAATTGGGTATGCATGTCTTTCTACTCCAAAGCACCAAGCTGCAAACAATTCCTTAATTTGGTGATTTTGGTGACATTTCCAAAAATCACCTCAAAATTTCCACCATGCAGCATTGTATTTCCCACATACTTTTAGGTATCAAGAGAAATTACCCCAAATATGAAAGCCTAGGGTCATCTGAACAGTTTGATGCCCAATATGTATAGGTGTACCCAAGCACGTGGCATATAGGGGCCCCAAAAGGAAGTCCCCCATATGGTCTGTCATTTCAGGTACTGCAAAATCAACACATTTAAAAGGTAAATGAATGCCACAGAAGGCATCATTCAAAAGGCCTAGAGCAGTGCAAACAAAACCCCAAAGTCTAACAAAGTACAAATATGTTCATACACGTCAATCAGATAAGGGATGAAGGGTAACTTAAACCAATGCAAGTGTTCATTCAAGAAGCAATAATCAGTGCAAAAAATAACCAAACCTCTATTGCAATACATATGTGCAGAAAAACATCACACAGATACGGAATTAAAAGGCAACTTAATAACAGCGGTAAATGAAGAAATCTGTAGATCCACAATAGCTAATGTGCAATAAATGAAGAAAGCACTTACCTTTTGCTGTCTTCGCTTCCACAGGGGGGCTCCAGGCTGAGAAATGCAAGTAATCCAGACAGCCGAAAAACTCCCACTGCGTACTCACATTGGCCAGTGCCTGTTCTTTCGTTTTTTTAACTAAAGCCAATACATCATTGAATGGGCCATCATCGGCGCAAGCAAACAAATAAAGGACAACCAAAACAAGGGACCGTTTAAGATGAAATTATCGGTCAAACAACATACAAAACCTCTATCGCAATAAATAAGTTCAGATATAAGGGCAAATGAACTCCACATAAAACACATTCAAAAGGCCCAGATCAGTTTAAAAAACTCTCCCAAAGTCTACTGAAGGACATATATGTTCATGCATGTCAATCAGATAAGGAATGAAAGGGTAACTTAAACCAATGCAAGTGACTGTTAAAGAAGCAATAATTAGTGCAAACAATAACCAAAAGTCTATTGCAATACATACCTGCAGAAACAGCACACAGAAAAGAAATGACACAACACAAGTGATCCTTGATGTTGCAATAATCGGTGCAAAGAATAACTGAAAGTTTACACAATTACATACAGGAATGTGTAGATACACTTCATACAAGTTGGGAATTAAGGGGTAACTTCAACCAATGTGAGTGATCTTTCAAAAGGCCATCATCAGTGAAATCAGAATCTGAAAAAGTCTATTGAAATACATACATGTGGATACAACTGACAGAGATAAGGAGTAAAGGATAAATTCAAACAATAAAAGTGATCATTAAAGAGGCCATAATCAGTTGAAACAAAAAACAAATTTTATTGAAATAAATACGTGCAGATACACTACCCACAGAGAATCAGTTCATCAGCGACAAAAAAACACTTGGCAGACTACAGCCCAATATGCTGAGTGGCCCGGTGGTCAACTACCGACCAGGCCTACCTGGGCCCACCCAATCCTCAGGTCTCACAACAGCATTCCCAAGACAAAGCATTTTCCTTTTACAATACCTTGGGAACATTAGAGAGGGTTCCACGTTCTTTTCCGACTCTGTTTGACACAATGCCACCACTTCTGGGAGCTGCAGGGTAAGGGCAAACACTGGAGATCTATCTGGACTTCATAACGGACTTTCCAACTGTCACTTGCAGCTTCACATGACTCTGCAGGATGACATGTGACATGCTGTGTCACATGTCACTGTAGTCAGGACAACTTACATGACAGATAAAGAATAAAAGGGCAACTTAGACCAATTTGATGGAACATTCAAGAGGCCGTGATCAGTGAAAACAAGAGGAGAAAATCTCTTTTAATATATACGCGTAGACTGACTTCACACAGTAAAGAATTTAAAGGGTAACAAACCTTATACATCAGTATATGTTTAGCGGATTTTATGAAATTTTTAAAAATCATCACAAAGATTTAATTTTACCCCATTGTAAACGGCAAAGTTTGTAACATTCCAATATGAAGCGTCATGAATATTAATACCAGGGGCTACTACAGAGTTTGTTGCCCATTATGCACTGAGTGATACACAACTAAGAGGCATACAGAGACACCCAAATGGATATATAGCAGACAACATTTCCTTGGACAAAAACAACAGTACAGAATGCAATAAAATCACAAAAATCCATTTTACCTACTGTAATCAGTAGTTACAATCGCAGCTTTAACTTGGCCAAATAAGATTTACAGACAGAAATAAACAACACCTTTGCAGAACTAAAAATGCAATACAATAGCCAAAATGCACCAAAATACCCCAAAATGTAATATAATGACCATAATAACATACAAAAAAACTGCACAGTGTGGTTAGCAAATATGCTATTCTCAATGGCAATAAAACTTTTTTTCCTGCAAAAACAAACATAAAAAAAACATATGATGCAGTAAAAAAAAGGCAAAACTTGTAAAAGTGTATATTAGTGCATGTGCACTTGGAAAGTATGTTTGAGTGTTATAAATGAGTGAAACCACCCAATCTTCCCAAAAATGTATGTGTATATAAGTTAAATGTGAGTGTGTGTTAGTATAAAAAGTGTGTTTGTGTGTGTATGTGTTTTTGGGTGTAACTACAGAGGAAGCAGACCCTGCGACTGCAGGGGGGCTCACGTGGTATAGGGGCTCCATGAGGCCCAAATAATGCTCAATTTTGAACATCTATTAGTAAAACAGGACAACTTCTGGATATGTTGGGGGCCCTAAAATTAATTTGCTGTGGGGCCCAGTAACTTCTAGTTACTCCACTGTATGTTTGAGTCTTATAAATGTGTGAAACCGCCCAATCTTCTCAAAGATGTATGTGTATGTAAGTATGTGTATGTATGTGTTTGTGTGTATGTGTGTGTGTGTGTGGGGGTCTAACCCTAACCTGGGGTATAAGCTGCAGATCCATCTGGAGGGGCGGAAGAGGACCAAGCAAAAGGAGGAGGGCACCATTCTGCTGAATCCAGTGTGTGTGTGTGTGTGTGGGGGGGGGGTGGTGGACACTAGGGGGGTCCAGGAAGTAGAGGCAGCAGCACACATGTAGACTGCACACACAGTATCTGCTGCTGTATAGGGGCCCCAGGTAATGTGCAAATCAGGAGACACTTATGTATAATTAAAGCATAAATAGACTGGGTGTAGTCCCCAAGAGTAGATGTAAGGAAACAAAAGTCCTCACTCGCAGGTCTTACGAAACCAAAAAGGTGCTTTAATGTGGGGGACTAACTAATCGCTTTAGCCAAAGTGAAAATACACAGAGGGGCCTATTTCTTGTAACATTTAAAACAAAATTTGCCTATAAATGATGTATAAATCTGTGTAAAATACATACAGAATTTATCAAGGTGTATTTTATACAGTGCAAATGCCAGATTTGTTGCTGTTATTTGACACCGCTTCAGAACTTTATAAGTTCCTGCGGAAGATTAAAAAAAAATACCCTTTTTTACACAGAAATGAATGACAAGGTGTGTTTCTTTTACAGTGCATAATAAATCTGAGCCAGAATTCATATCTAATAAACACACGACGGCAGGAAAGTGCACAGAGTGATGTCATTGCACGCCAATGTGTCTGAAAATAAAAAAAAAAGAGCATGTGCAAAACAAAAGTTATTCTATGAAAAGATATGTGAGACAGTAGCACTCAACAGATATATTAATAGTAACAAGAATTAAAAAACAAAAAGTATCCATCAAAGGCAACAATGTGATGTCACCAGCAACACTAACATGTGGGGATGATCCAGACAGGGAAAATACATACAGTACGACAACATTGTTTAAAAAAGTTCCCACTACTGCAAACAGGACAGTGAGAGATCAATCAGAAACTATGATAGAATGGAAAAGAAATATAAGAGAAACTTATAATAAAAGGTTAGTATCTGCTACATAATAATAATAATAATAATAAATAATGATAATATAATGTATAGAACTAGCAATTGCACAACACAGGTAACCAAATTTCTCAGTGACTTACCAGTAGTTAAATTGTAACAGCTGAGTGTTCCAGGTTGCAGAGAAATACATCCAAAGTTGCAGTGTAAATACAGAGTTGAGTTAAAAAAATGGTTGCTGCCCCCTAGTGGGCACTTTGTGCAAATCAGTGTATAGGAGGTAGAACTGTTGCTGCAGACCACTGAGAATGGTTGCTGCCCCCTAGTGGCCACTTGGTGTAAATCAATGAATAAATGGTTCAGATATTATAGCATTTTCTAGGTTAGGAAGCAATTAGCAAATATATGCAAATATATGTTTACCCCCCAAAACCATATATTTTTGTAAGTACACATTCTTCCGAAACTCAAATGCGTACCCATGCCTTTCTGTTCCAAATCGAAAAGTGATAAGGCTTTTCCAAAATTGGTGGTTTCTGTAAATTACCTCAAATCAACCATTTGGTGACAAAAACAAGATGCCAGAGACGCAAGCAAACTCTACACACATTCAAAACGCACCAAATGCAGACAAGGTCAAACATCTACAGTCAGTTTGGGTCATGTGTTTAGGAAAAGACAAAGAAGAGCCGCAGCACTATTGCTATTGCCACACCACATGTCACACCTGGAGCTCTAGTCTAATGCAGTGTAGACTCGTGCTATGGTCAGTATTAGAGGACTGTGCACAAGTCCTAGAATGTCTGCAAGGCCCTTCAATCCAGCCTACCACCAAGTGTTAAGTAAAGGGCCACTGGGGAACCTGCACAACGCTCAGAGGTACCCCTGCCGATGCCACCACTCTCCACCTTTGTATCTTCACAAATCTAGGGTGATTAAAGATGAGCAAACTATAAGCAGCTCCAAAACTGCCTAATGTCCATCTATTTTGACACTGCATCTGCTTAACAAATGAGCCCTATGGCAAGAAGAAGAATATCAACCTCTTCAAGGTACACCCTGCATATGCAACTCTATTCATATCCAGGGAACATAACCAGTGAGTCATTTCCAACGTAAAAAATACAACATAGTTACTACAAAAAAACATGGGAACACTTCCTATGGGAACTAAAATACATGACTGGAGGCCTTGTTTATGGCAATCATCATATGGATGTTTAAGGAAGTACATACACATAATAGGGAATTAAATGCCAGCTTAAAAGTAAAAGTCACACACAAAAAAACAAACCAAATATCATTAACAGGGGCAAAATTACCCAAATATCTCTAATATTGTTAAGTCACACTATACAAGTGACAAAAAAATGTAAAATATCTTTACATTATTTAAATCTAGTGGGCGTATCAAGCCATTCATTTGTAAAGTAAGAAAGTTAACATAAATTCTGAAAGAAGAAAGGTGGTCTTCCTTTATGAATTAAATTACAAGTTTATATTTTAAATTTGTATACATACTTTGCTCTAAAAAGAAATATTTGAATACCTGAAAATTGGAAAAGTGATAGTTTTAAATACATAATAATCAAGAATCAATGATATCTGTGATGCACCACGAAAAACCACATTGCAACAAAAACAATATAAATGTTGACAAGGACACCCTATATATCATACTCTTATAATCCCTTGTAAGCACATCAAGCAATGTTTTTTTTGAAAATGAACAATTTTACATGACGATGATGAAAAAAACTGGAATGGCAGACTTCCTGCAAGAGTTAAAATGCATAATTGTGTTGCAAATATGCAATTATTAGAAGTACATTTGTATGCACATGGGATTTGTGGTGAGGGTCTAGGGGGCAAAATGTTAGGGGTGGCATCCTGCCTAGCCACATTCTAAGTAACAATATGGACGTGCAGCTCAACTCTTTATGCGTAATCCCTTGTGCTCCAGTGCATGCGGTAGCTGGGGCGGTTTGCAGGCGCTAAGACCATTCAGCCTAGGAGCGCACAACACGAATATCTGGGCCTGGATATGGGATCTGTTATCCAAACCCTTATCCAGAAAGTCCTGAATTACATGAAGTCCATCCCCTATTGACTTCATTTTAATCTAATAATTCATCATTTTTAAATCTGTATTACCTGCCTAAGGTACATGAATCCATGAATCCATGAGTCCAAACATTTATGGACCTAACTGTATATGCATTTAAAGTTTTGAAAAGTAAGGGTCTCTTAAAACAATAAAAATGATGATAAAATAATTAATAACAAAATAAGTTCCAAAGGAAATAGAAATGGTTTGTTGAGACCAGTGCAAACATGAGATACAATGCAATAGAATCAGGAGGGGAGAATGGTGATCTATTCATTTATGGTAGAAAATAATACTAAGCAGAAGATTTGTAGGCCGCGCACTCCTGAGCACCAACACGAATCGCTCGTCTCCAAATATTTTAAAAAGGTAAATTCTTTATTAGGACATACGATCAATCAAACAAACAAAAAGCGTCTGAGGTCTGACGCGTTTCGTGATGATACACTTCCTCAGAGACCTGGAGGTCTCTGAGGAGGTAAATTCTTTATTAGGACATACGATCAATCAAACAAACAAAAAGCGTCTGAGGTCTGACGCGTTTCGTGATGATACACTTCCTCAGAGACCTAGGTCTCTGACTCGGGGCTGGCTGCACCCGGGTCACCTTTTCAGCGGGGTAAGATTCGTAACTTTACGTTTATTGTTCAACTATCTGAATAGCGGAACTGGAAAACCCGACGTTTATATTTAAGAGTGGGGTCCGGGGCATTACGCACCCGGACCAACCTATCTTTACGGTGAGCTGGGTCCAGTCAGCTTTAAGCTAATTAATTAGAATCTATACCCACATCATTGCTGTTTTTTATTAAGATTAAACAAAGCTACGGAGCCGGATCTGTTTTTCTGTGTATAGAAAATAATACTCTCTACATTATACAGTATGTGCATGTTCTATAAAATGTACAGTATGTGCTCAAACCAAAAAACACTTTCAGAATGGCAAACTCTCATGTAGAAAATATAAACTAAATAGTTGGAGACACTACCAAGATATTTATTTGGCAGATGTGTGCTGAACACCCCTATAGCTTGGCACAAGGTACAATGCATTGGAGTTCCCAATCAGTGTAGCAGTTTCCCCAAATACTGTAAAAGAAAAATCACAACATATTTCAGATTCCTCTCTTCTGATTCAACTCAGGGGTGATCCTACCCAATTTACCGCCCGAGGCAGCCTTTGTTTTTCTCGCCTCTAGTGCAGAGAGCGCAATTGCTCTCTTTGCACTAGAAGAGCTGAATTTCCAGGTTTAGTTACAAGGAGCGGCATTTTTGCCGCCACTGGCACTGCAGGCCACTACATCTGACCCTGCAAATACTAGAAGCAGCCCTGAAAATTCAGTCTTTGGAAAAACTATATCCAACATAAATGACTTTCCTGCTCCACATCTCTCACTAGCCTCAAATAAACTTACAATAACACACCTAAGGGTGGTGACACAAGCTTCGGACTCGGGGAGATTAGTCGCCCATCAACATAGAATAGAATGTGTTTTGTACTGTGCTCCCCTGAGGTGGAACTCATTAAAACTGAACACAGAGGAGTGCAGTTAAAACCCCACATGAGTAAGAGCACTTAGGGCTTTCACATGTACTAAATGTTCCATACATACCAGGGAAATAGATTTTTGAATATTTAGGATTTTAGGAAAAGCACACATGTAGACATGAGGACAGCTTTTTTTTCCCCTTTGATTTGACTTTATACTTTAAACTTTGTATAGTTTGGTAATAAGAAGTGACATGTTTCCTATTGGACAAATGGACTTTCTTGTTAGTTGAAAAAGAAACTTAATTCATTTGCTATATCATTTTTTTCCTAGGAAAGCATATTTTTTAATGTGTGGAAAAAGCTATTTTCTGTACAAATTAACAAGTTTTTTTAACCCACAAACCATTATTTTCCTCCAGAATTTCCACATAATTGCACCTGCACGAGGAGTTGCTACTACGTGTGTTAGCACATTGGGACATCTGTCAAACTTGAGAATTGCATCACTAACAAAACAACTAACAAAACAACATCAATGTGGGATCCACTGAGGCCATACCTGCCACCACAACCCTCCCACTGCCACGCATACCTTTTACTTTCTTCCTGTGCGGCTGTGAGCTAGTCCTGGTTGGTGAGTCCCACCAGGTCCTAGTGTCCTGCTGGCCCAGTCCGACTGTGGAAGATACAGGATGCAATGGCATCCCCCACAACTATAAAGAAGTATAAGTAGAATATTTGGACACAAGAGATTTTAATGAAAGTGCTACATCTGTGGCAGTGTTACCATAACTGAATTTCTGGCTACATTTATAAATTACCCTTGAAATGTGGTGCAATAGTACAACCATTCCATGTGCTTATAACCAACATTTATTTGATGATTAAACTACAAAAACTAAAATCTGTGACTTAATTTTTCTTCTGAGATTCCTGAAAGTGTTTGTTATAACCTGCACCAGGACCACAGTTGATGAAGTAGACCGCCTTAAAGTTTAACAAATTATAGAGACCCTTTTAGACCAATAAAACGCATATTGCATCCATTATAATGTAGGAAGTTGGGACTACTGGGAAACCAACTACAGGGATCTTATTTCTGCTAAAAATTTAATTTTTGTAATGAATGGGAAAAACTTTCTTATATTTACATTTTAAATCTAAACATTTGGAGATTTCAGAAATGAACCATGTTTTCACGATTGTTGGTCAGAGCTAATGGGAGCCAGAATGAAAAAGTCACTTCCCATGTGTACTTCTGTGCTAAGAACAGTATTTAGTACTTTGTGCCGGCTGATTTTTTTTGCGAAACTGTGGCAAAATTTTGCCACGGAAAATTTTGCTGTGTCAAAATTGTCGCTGAGACAAAAAAGTCGCCATAAGAAAAAAGGCCCATTTACTGTAATTCATTTGGAGTGAAAAAAAATGTTGTGCGCGTAAAAATTGTTGCGTGTTAATTTTTTTTGACACCCATTGACGTTAATGCATTTGAACAAAAAAGTCTCCAAGACAAAATTGTCACTGAGACAAAAAAGTCTCCATGAGAAAAACCACCCATTGACTTTAATGCAAAAATTGTTGCGTGAGTAAAAATTTCAGAGTTTCGTGAATTTTCCGGCAAAACATATTCACTAATCACTATTCAGCTGTCAACATTTGAGTTTACAGTAATATATCCTTATTAATCCCACACATTAAACAAAATAAGTTAAATAGCATGCCATTTAAAGTGGAAGGAAATAGTAACATTGTAAATGCCAGTCATTCCACCTCTAATAATGAGGGGGTTTAGAACATAAAATATGAAAAACATATCCCTATTGTTTGGATTATGCAGTCATTGTTAACATGCTATTTTTGGAATCATATTATTTATTCAATATCTATGGCCTGTTTAATACACAGGAAACCCATGCAACAGATAAATTAAAGGATCTATAATGTTAATTATTTCACCAAATGCCCCGTATGGCTTACTTCAGTAGGTAATGGACTGTATTCTAGACTCTTGCATGTACTGGTGGCTGGTGTGCACTGTAGTGCAGATTCAGTAATGATGAATAACAGTGGTTTATTGGAAATTGTATTACTGAAATATACAAGTGTCTTATAAGTATTTCAAGTTCAATCTGCAACAAGTTAAAAAAGTGTTGGGTTACAAACCTCGCATCTATAAACAAAACAAAAAGAAGGACGGAACTCCGGTAAAAAAGAAGCAGGTTTATTGCAGTATTCTGCAGTATTCTGCAAAAGTACGCCTTTCAAATTCAATCCCTTAATCACAGGCAACAAATCTCACATCCACAAGGTTCTGTAAAGATATCTTTAAAGGGGTAAACGAGGGGTGTATCTTGTGCTTGAATGGCTGCTCCCATGGCCATACAACAGCTTGTTTATATAAACTATATATGCGTTTCTAAAGCAAACACTCCAGTTTTACCAATACAGGACGCAAGTAGATTATATTGCCATTCCTTGAAAACACTTAAACACTTATTTTATTTTTTTGCTACTGTTACTTTATGTTAACTTTTAATATGTTATAGAATGCCCTATTCCTAGCAACTTTGCAATTGGTCTTTGTTATTTATTTTTTAGTGTTTATAATTATTTGCCTTTCTATTTTACATCTTTCCAGTTTTGAAAAGAGGGTCACTTACTCCGGCAGCCAACAAACTATTGCTCTGTGAGGTTACCATGTTGTTATTATTATTGTTACTAGTGCTTTCTTATCTATTTACTCCCTCTCCTATTCATATTCAATTCTCTCATTTAAACAACTGCATGGCTACTAAGGTAGACAAGGCCCTAACAATCAGATGCTGAAATTTTAAACTGAAGAGCTGGTGAACAAAATGCTAAACAACAGAAAAACCACAAGAAATAAAAAATGAAAACCAATTGCAAATTGTCCTCAAATATCAATGTCTATATAATAATTTGAGTTGTCAACTTTAGGAGAACAACCTCTTTAGGTAACTACTGCTACTCTTTCAGCTCCTCCTCTTTGGAATAAAAGAACCTCAAGCAATACTCACTCAGAACACAGATCTTCACAATAGATTCGAAATTCGATGGTTCATTCAGTAATAGTAGAACGTTATTGCTGAAGAGAATATGTTGGGAAACCGTTTCTACTGTAATGTATTACCCACCTATGGATTATAAATGGGTATCAGCTGAAAGCTGGACTAGGGCCCCAGCAAGACTAAAGGACAGATTTCTTAATATTCAGTGAGACTCTGATTTTTCAATATCTGCTTTTTTTTAATTTCACCATCTAAAACAGTGATGAAAAAGAATTAATCTGTCCATAAGTATGTTAGGGCTTTATGTTGTACTTGTTAGGGCCTTGATTGAAAGCAAGACAGAGTGATCAACCTCAAAAGATCAAGATAGACAAAGGATTATTAGCTGCTACATTATGCTTTCGTTTGGAATTTAAATCCAAAATAATTGGTAAATAGTGGGATAAATTCAATTTATCAAATGAAAAAAAAAAGATCTTTATAAACCATATAGGCTAGTTTTTATAGAACTGATCTAATATTTCAGTCTGCTTCAGGCAAAGGCACATATGTCTTCTGTAAACCAACTTCCAGAGGTTTAATCATTATCCTGGACGATGTCCCAGTTCCAGAAAGAAAAGTAGGGAGGAAACAAAAGACAAGGAAAATGGAGAATATAAGGTGGATTGGATAAAAAAAACTGTGGCATTGGTATAGATGGAAGAAATTAGAGTAACCTATTTTCCCTTATAAATACATTTATTATTAAACGAGGGTCTCGTTTACAAAAAAGGACAAAGTGAAAAAATTGTTGTGCTTCACTTTATATACAGCACTGTATACAGAAGGGCAGGAGGTTGTTGGCACACAGGCATCTCCTGGAATATTCAGTATTCAGAATATGCTAGCAGGCATCAAGCAATAGTTTTATGAACCAGGTGGCAACCCTAGTTGTGATTCTGCCATTCCATTCATGTTAAAAAGCTATTTGTCAAATTAAAGTGGGTGATTAAAGTGTGTTTAATTGGATGAGGGCGCAAGGGTGTCTAGTGCAGATGAGAGTAAAGACAAGGGACAGTTGAGGTTTCTAATATGAGAGATTTGATGTGCTGCTACTGCAGCACTGGGTTAACTGCATTAAGATGAGTCAATTCACTAAGAGAGGCCAAGTTGTCAGTGAGAGAAGTTTAGCAGTAGCTAGAGAAGCACAGGATGTGGGAGGGTCTTCCAGATTTTAAAAGGGAAAGTAAACTCAACTGGTACCACACGGATCACCATGGAAAATTTAAACAGTAGATTGTATTCACTGTACACACCAGAGGCTTTCCAATCAGCCACACATACACGCACCAGCATTTCCATCTGCTGACATGTTTATTACACATTTTCCTTCCAACCAGTTTCTCTTGAAGTAGGCACAACTTCCTTAGGACTTAGGATCCTACCTAACTGCCTAATGGTCCGGTATATGCTCCACCCATATCCCCCCACTCTCCAATAGTGGCCAGATACCCTCAGGGTGATACCCCTCCACTTATCCAGGTTAGGCCCTCTTTTATCCAAATCCTGGGATGATGCCTTGGTGTCCTTCCTACCTAGTCCTAAAGTTTCACTGGTTCCCTCACTTACGTGTCAGGGGTATCCATTACACTTAACTTAAAGGACTCTGCTTCCCTCTAGTGGTGATTTACATTCTAACATATATACATTTCACACACATGCACATTTCGTCACACAAAAAGATAACACCATTCCCACACACAACTCTTCATCCTACACATCCCCTTATAAGTTGTCAATAAATTGTCTTTCACATCTCCGGTCTGTTCTAAATGCTTCTTAGAGTAATTTATTTACAAGTATGGCTGCACACCTGGTACTCAAATATGTGTGTTCCCTTCACTGGCTCCAAATCTGCTTTCAATTAATAAAGAAAACTAACACTCACATACAAGGCCCTTAGTATTGAAGCCCCTCCCTATATTACAGCACTGACTTCAAAATACACTTCTTCATGCTTCTGACTTTGGCTTCTCCATTAAAACCCAACGATCCCTAAATGCCCACTTGTTTAGAAAAGTATATTAGGTGCCTCTTGATATATCAACTTAACATAAATCACTGTTTTCACCCATATTATTCAGCATAAAACTGACATTATTCTGTGTCCCTGTTGTGTAGATGGAAAGATGTTAGCGACTATGAATCTCTAGAGTTCTTATACCATTTGCTGTTGGCAATTAGAGGGATTTTTTTCTTACAATTTTTTGTAGCAATGATATAGTGCTACTTTCAGGAAAGTTTTGTCTAGGGGGGTTATTTATCCATCCTCGGGGGTTTAATCAATTCCAAAAAAATTAATGATTTTTTGAAAGTCCGATTTTATAAAAGAAAAATCACAAATTTTTCAGGATTTTTGCATTCGGAGTTTAGAAAATAACCCGCTAGGTGTCCTTATGTAACAATGCTCCTTTGCTATTTACCTTAATTTTCTATTTCTGGATCACACATTACTAACGAAATAACCCAGTCTGATCACTGACTTTATATTACCCTAGTGATCTGGAAATCTGAGACTGAAGCTTCTGGTTAAAAAAAAAAAAGGTTTGGAAGGCAGAGATAAATGTGCTGACTTTTTTGTGCTGCTTTTGGAAAAAATTAGTTATCACAATGACAGACAGTGATTTTATTGAATCTAGAAAATATATAGGATTTATAAACTCTGTGTAAGCTTAAGATGTTAAGTATTTTCACTGGAAACCTACAATTCTATCCTTTTTTTTTTAATTGCAAGTTTTCAACTAAACCATAAAAGCAAAAGGTAGGGCAATTTTGAGTTGTTATGCAATGCTAAAGCAGCTGGAAATAAAATAGCAGCAACACAACAGAAGTACACATTGTGCATTGTCAGCTTTATAAGCAAAGTGACACTCGGTCATCATGAAGACCCAAGAGTAACATGCATGGTTTAGCTGCAATGCTTGGTTTGTGGTTTCAAAACAAATTGGTCTCCTTTATCCATCAAGTGGAAGAATACATTATGTGCCTAAAACTCTTCAGCACACTGTCCAAGGCAACAGAGATTTGAAAGCTGCAAATTCATCCCACCTAAGTTTTTCTGCAGTTTCGTTAGAAACTACAGCGTCACATCGGCAAGACGTTAAATCCCCTTAAAAAGCAGTACTCGGGTCTGAAATTGGACTTTCATTAAGAATCAAAGATATTTTGCTGCTTGGTCAACCTCTAAATAAGGTCTGGTTGATGTCAAAATAAGGTCTGGTGATACAGAACAAAACAAAAGACATTGTTAGGGTTAAGGCACACAAGGTTGCAAAAGCCTTTAAACTGCACTTAACACAGGAAAATAGTTTCCCTCCCCAGATCTCCCTTCTGGCGTGGGCATCATAGCACTCACAGGTGCAGTTTGGGCTCTTTTAGTCTGCATCTTTGGACTGAGAAACAAATTTCCTTTGATATGAGCCCTTTAGTCTTCACCACTTTCCATAGAAGTAGTGGCAAGTGATCGCGCTGACATGAAAATGGTGCAAAATTGCGTCCAGTGGATATCCTGTGGATAACACAGCAACCCCCAGCACATAAATAAACATCTTGGCAACCCCCTAACACATATTTACAAATGCTACCATAACCCCACCAGGTTCACCTCCCACAGGCAGATCATGGCACACACAGACATAGCATGACACGCACAGGAAGCATAGGGCAGGCAGAGTATGGCACACACGAAGCATAGGGCAGCCAGAGTATGGTACACACAGGGAGCACAGGGAAGGCAGAATAGAGCAGGATACAGGGAAACCTATCAGGACTACTCATAGTAACATAGTAACATAGTAACATAGTAAGTAAGGTTGAAAAAAGACACATGTCCATCGAGTTCAACCTTTTTTTTTTTTTTTATTAACTACCTATCTGCCAGTTGATCCAGAGGAAGGCAAAAAAAACCCTCTGAAGCCTCTCCAATTTGCCTTAGAGGGGGAAAAATTCCTTCCTGACTCCAAAATGGCAATCGGACTAGTCCCTGGATCAACTTGGACTATGAGCTATTTCCCATAACCCTGTATTCCCTTACTTGCTAAAAAGCCATCCAACCCCTTCTTAAAGCTATCTAATGTATCAGCCTGTACAACTGATTCAGGGAGAGAATTCCACATCTTCACAGCTCTCACTGTAAAAAACCCCTTCCGAATATTTAGGCGGAACCTCTTTTCTTCTAATCGGAATGGGTGACCTCGTGTCAGCTGGAAGGACCTACTGGTAAATAAAGCATTAGAGAGATTATTATATGATCCCCTTATATATTTATACATAGTCATCATATCACCCCTTAAGCGCCTCTTCTCCAGCGTGAACATCTCCAATTTGGCCAGTCTTTCCTCATAGCTAAGATTTTCAATACCTTTTACCAGCTTAGTTGCCCTTCTCTGTACCCTCTCTAATACAATAATGTCCTGTTTGAGTGATGGAGACCAAAACTGTATGGCATATTCTAGATGGGGCCTTACAAGTGCTCTATACAGTGGAAGAATAACCCCCTCCTCCCTTGACTCTATGCCCCTTTTAATACAGCTCAAGACCTTATTTGCCCTTGATGCTGCTGACTGGCATTGCTTGCTACAGCCAAGTTTATCATCTACAAGGACTCCAAGGTCCTTTTCCATAATGGATTTGCCTAGTGCAGTCCCATTAAGGGTATAAGTGGCTTGGATATTTTTACATCCCAGGTGCATGACTTTACATTTATCAACATTGAATCTCATTTGCCACTTAGCTGCCCAGATTGCCAGTTTGTCAAGATCATGTTGCAAGGATGCCACATCCTGGATGGAATTAATTGGGCTGGATAATTTTGTGTCATCTGCAAACACTGATACATTACTTACAACACCCTCCCCTAAGTCATTAATGAACAAGTTAAATAAAAGTGGACCCAATACTGAGCCCTGGGGGACCCCACTAAGAACCTTACTCCAAGTAGAGAATGTCCCATTAACAACCACCCTCTGTACCCGATCCTGTAGCCAGTTTCCTATCCACGTGCAAACGACTTCATTAAGCCCAACAGACCTTAGTTTAGAAAGCAGTCGTTTGTGGGGCACAGTATCAAACGCTTTGGCAAAATCCAAATAGATCACATCTACTGCCCCCCCCCCACTATCTTAGAATCTTACTTACCACATCATAAAATGCAATCAAATTCGTCTGACATGACCTATCCTTCATAAAGCCATGCTGATTGTAGCTCATAATGCCATTCATTAGGACAAAATTTTGAATGTGATCCCTTAACAAGTCTTCAAATAATTTGCCCACCACAGATGTCAAGCTTACTGGCCTATAATTGCCAGGCTGAGATCGTAATCCCTTTTTAAATATTGGAATAACATCAGCTTTTCTCCAATCCATAGGCACCATACCAGATGACAGTGAATCTGAGAAAATCAGAAATAAGGGCTGGTCTAAAACTGAACTAAGCTCTCTTAGAACCCGGGGGTGTATGCCATCAGGCCCTGGAGCCTTGTTTACATTAATTTGTATTAAAGCTTTTTGAATCATATCCTGAGTCAGCCACTGACTAGATTGAGCTGAACCATTCGTGCAGTTATTAAGTGAGCCTGTGAACCCAGACTCCTCTATTGTATACACTGATGAAAAGAACTGATTTAACACATTTGCCTTATCTGTATCTGTTACAACCATACTGGTACCATTATTTAATGGAGCAACCCTCTCAACCTGCATCTTTTTACTATTAATATATTTAAAAAACTTTTTAGGGTTAGTTTTCACCTCCACCGCAATTAACTCTTCATTTATTTTCTTAGCCTTCCGGATTGCTGATTTACAACATTTATTACAGTGTTTATATTCATTAAATGCAGCTTCTGTCCCTACAGATTTGTAGTTTTTAAATGCCTTTCTCTTCTTTCCCATTAACTTCTTTACTTCTGTATTAAGCCACACAGGAGGATTCTTAGAGCTTCTACGTTTAGTCCTTAAGGGAATAAATTGAGAACAGTAATGATTTAATATCATTTTAAAGGACAACCATTTCTGTTCTGTGTTTTTAGCTGAAAACCTAATGCCCCAATCAATGCTCTGTAGGGCAGCCCTCAAGGCACTAAAATTAGCTTTTGCAAAATTCATGGTTTTTGTTGCCCCAGTATATTTTTGTTTTTTGCACCAGACATTAAATGATATAACATTATGGTCACTATTACCCAGGGGTTCAATAACTTGCACATTTGCTATAAGTTCTGGGTCATTTGAGATCACTAAATCAAGAATAGCATTTTTTCTGGTAGGCTCCTCAACAACCTGTGCTAAAAAACTGTTGTGCTATAAGTTTATAAACTTGTTCCCATTAACTGATCTAGCAGTACCGTTGCTCCAGTCAATATCTGGGTAATTAAAATCCCCCATTATCATTACTTTACCTAAACTAGCAGCCTTTTCTATTTGCATTAGGAGCTTTGTCTCTTCCTCCTCACTTACATTAGGGGGTCTATAGCATACTCCTACAATTAATTTGCTGGATTCTTTACAATTGGTGAAGAACTCCACCCATACGACTTCTGCCCCCTCATTTTCTAACATAACCTCCTCCTTTATATGAGCTTTTAAATCCTGCCTAACATACAGACACACCCCTCCTCCTTTTCTATTGCCTCTGTCCCTCCGAAACAAAGTATAGCCACTGATATTTACTGCCCAGTCATGCGACTCATTCAGCCATATTTCGGCCACACCAATCACATCATATTTTCCTTCCATCACCAGCAGCTCCAGCTCTCCCATTTTACCAGTCAGACTTCTTGCATTTGTAAACATACATTTAATACTGGTACCATATTGAACATATGACATGTGGTCCTCCCTATCCTTAACAGTACCCCCAGCCAAATCTCCTCCCCCATTTTCCCTTTCTTTGCCCACTATCTCATCTAACCTGTCTACCACTGAATCTTTTACTGAACCCTCCAATCCCACACCTAGTTTAAAATCTCCTCTAACCCTCTAGCCATCTTCTCTCCCAAAACAGCTGCCCCATCATCATTGAGGTGCAGCCCATCCCTAGCAAAGAGCCTGTAGCCGACTGAAAAATCAGCCCAGTTCTCCAAAAACCCAAACCCCTCCTCCCTACACCAATCTTTCAGCCACACATTAATCTCCCTACGCTCCCGCTGTCTCCTTAGCGTTGCTCGTGGCTCAGGTTATATCTCTGAGAAAATTACCTTGGAAGTCCTCGCCCTCAGCTTTGAACCTAGTTTTTTAAAATCATTTTTGAGGACTTCACCACCTCCTCTAACTTTGTCATTGGTACCTATGTGTACCAAGACCGCTGGGTCTTCCCCAGCCCCACCCAATAATCTGTCCACTCGTTCCACCACATGCCGAACCCTAGCACCAGGCAAGCAGCAGACTGTTCGGCATGTAGGGGCCTTGCGACAGATTACCCTATCCACCTTTCTAATAATTGAATCCCCTATAACTAGAACCTGCCTTTCCTTCCTTGCACTCCCCCCACCACCCGTATTAGAGCCACTGCCTCCCGGGGTGCTCCGAGAGTCAGCCTGCTCCATACACGCCAGTTCGGAGTTTTCCTCCCCAGCATCTTCAGCCAAAACGGCGAATTTGCTGTTTTGGACAAACTGTGGACCAGCCCCCCTACTCTTCTGTCCCCTACTTCCCCTCTTGACTGTCACAAACCTTCCTCCCTCATTAGCCTCCACTGCCCCTTCTCCCCCCCCCCCCACTCCACTAGCCCCTGCCAGTGGTTGCTCTGCGAGCCTCCTGTCATTCCCCTTGTTTGCCGATGCTCTCAGTGCTGCAAGTTCACCCCTTAGAGTCTGCAGCTCAGATTCCAAGATGAAAACCCACCGACATCTCTCACATGTAAATACTGCATGGAACTGCTGCTCCAACACCACATACATGTGACAAGACACACACTGAGTAATACCAGCAAACCCACTCATATTTACACTGGGTACTTACAGTCTCCCAAATGTAATTCCTCACCAACACCTTTTCAGTTTTAAACGCCTTAAGGTTTTTAACGCTGCTTAACACTTAATTCACATGCAACACTTCGATCACATGCAACACTCGCTAAGCAGCTCCCACACTCGCTTTGCCTTCACAAGTGTAAGGTTTCAACCCAGATGAACAGTTCATGCTGTGCTACATATAGTGACACAATGCTGGTGCACCTCCAGCAGTTTGTATGAGGAGGTGTGAACAGATGAACAAAGTGGGCACTTTCAGTCTTGGTCTGAGCTGTGAACAGTACAGGGCTTTAGGGGTGGGAAACAATAGAGGTGTCACAGGTGTGAACAATGCAGGGGGGAAGTAAAGGTGTGAACAATCAGGGTCGAACTGGGCCGGCGGGACACCTAGAAAAAACCCGATGGGCCCCGGCCGGGCCAGACCTGCTCCGTTGGCTGCCGCACAAAGAACTTCACTGCGACGGCTTTCATGCTGGAAATGGTACACTGGCCCCTCTGATTTTTTGTTCGGACATAGCACAGTCTTGTTTAGCCACTGCTTAGGCAATGAGCAAATGAGGGCAGTGCCTATAAAAAGCCTTCCCTGACTGTTTATAGGTAGGGAAACAACAGAAAAGTTAACCCCTACCATTGCTGGACCAAACCTGACACCCTTTATGTACCCAGTTTTACTGTGGTTTCCGTAACATGTGGAAAACCTTTGCCTTTCATTGAATTACACAGTTGATCTCATAATGCCTTACAGGTACAAATTTGTAAGAAAAGGTTTTCTTTTGAAGAGCAATTGTTTAGTAAATTACGGCTTTGTTTTATTAGGAGTGTATGCAGTTGCATTTAGTCATTTGTTGTCAGTCCAATGAGAAATAACCTCTATTTTTAGCTACCAGACCCCTATCAGTTCTAGTTTATCCTTCCTTTAGTATATTACTAAACGGTATGTCTGTGCCATGGCTTGCATCTCTCAGGGTCACACAAAGCGTCACTGAGTTTATAGCAAGAGAAATGAGTTATTTCTAAGTCATGTAGAAAACTGGGTTAGTAGAATGACCTTCACATTGTAAACTACCACACAAGATTACTGAAGAGTGACATAGTCTCTTTTGGTTAAAATTATATAAAATATTACATAGTAATAAATATATTGAATTTAATGGGAAGGTTTCATTGCCTTAACTGTGTAAACATGGGGAAAAAATGGCTCATTGGTTACCTGACTCAAGTAAACCAGGGTATACATGCCTTTGTGATGCCAGTATCAGCTCTCTTTAGTCTTTTGAAGTTCTAAACTATTTTAAAATCTGCAGTGCAGAGGTTTCATCTGTCCATAAGAGTCTCTGTGCAGTACCTCCTATATCACATACCTAGTTTTGTTGCTTCGAGTCAGATGCTCTCAATCCACACCTTCAGATTCCACAATACTAACTCCAGAAATGAGGACAGGGGAAGGATTGTGTAAATAGGAAGGAGTGACGGTAATGGGAGATGATGGATGACCAAACAAAGGTT
Source organism: Xenopus laevis (assembly GCF_017654675.1). Classification (NCBI taxonomy): domain Eukaryota; kingdom Metazoa; phylum Chordata; class Amphibia; order Anura; family Pipidae; genus Xenopus; species Xenopus laevis. The sequence goes on from NC_054384.1 coordinate 57,804,513, forward strand.
AAAGGCAGCATCAAGGTCAAGTATCAGGCCGAGGTCAGTTCAGGCAGCGAAGAATAGTAAACAGGAAACAGGCCGGGTCAGGTCAGGCAGCAGAGAGTCGAGAGTCAAAACAGGACTAAGTCAAACCAGAGAATCAAATAGGAAAACAAGAACAAGGCTTAGTATCTGCAGGAGCAAAATATCACTTAGAATTCTGTCGCTGGCAAGGAGCATGTGCCAAATTGACGCATGTGATGGATCAACGCACACCTGTGAAAGTCTTGATGCTGGTACATCATGACACCTGTGTTCACCAATGACGTTGAACTGGACATCTGAACCTGCTCAGGACAGCAAATCATCGTGGGCGAGAATGCGCTGACAGGTGAGTGTCTTTACAATGAGATTACATTAAAAGAAATACAATAACGACTGGGAGAAATGCTATGTAAAAAAAAGTTTACATTGTTCCTTGAAAACAGATATCACAAAAGAGTGAAGGGTAGCACCTTCCATTAATAGAAATATGCAAACAGGTTAGTGGTGTGATCGTACGAATTGCCCATCAACTAAAGGTGGCCATAGACGCACAGATAATTTCGTACGAAACGAATTTTCGTCCGATATTCATTGCGTGTATGGTGGAAAAAGAGCCGACCGATATCGGCAGAAGACTTGGATATCGGTCGGCTCGTCGATCGGGCTGGACGGAAAATTTTGATCGGGTGCCTTTGAAGGGACCCAAACATCGCCCATTGTTAGTGCTGAATCGTCAGATACAGGTAGAATTCTATTGTTTCTTCCCGTATATCTACCTGTATATCTGACGATTCAGCCCTACACGTGTGTATTGAAACGAACGATCTTTCTTGGAAAGATCTTTTCCAAGAAAGATTGTAATTGTTACGTCTATGGCCACCTTAAAAAGACCAATTTGCCAGGAAAACAAAGGGTAGCTGCCTGCTTGGCCCTGCAAACATAGATAGATTGCACTGGGACCGACAAAGATTTTTTTAACCTGGCCGATCAATTTCCTGACAGATGTCGGCCGAAAAATTGTAAGATGTTCGATCGTTCAAATCCCACTAACCGCACGATAATTTCGAAGGATTGGTCGGACTTCACTAAAATTGTTTGGCAAGAGAAATCTTTGTTTCTATGGGCACATTAAGACCCATAAGTTGCACCTTCCCACTAAATCAATCTGAAATCCCACCTCAGCAGGCTGGGCCTGTACTATCCTTTATGGGTACTTCGAATACCGCACCGTAATATACCTGGGGGACGAGCACAGCTGAAGAAGGGTTGGTGCGGGAGGAAGCGGGTGATTTGTGCTATACCTTTTCCCTCCACTACTGGGACCTAGCTAATTCTCCTTCACAGCACACAGCAGTACGCACACATGAAAGGAGTTGTGCGGCTGCAATCGGGGGTACGGTATTCGAGGAACCATAAAGGATATTATGGGCTGAGCCCGCTGAGGGTAATTGACTACACCATGGGGGTACTGGGTGGTTGAATCTCACGGGCAGGGCTGGTCCTATCAAATGTGGGGCCCAATTCGGACCATGTTGGCGGGGCCCCTAGACAAAGTGTTGCTGGCTACTGACACGCCAAGTATTTAGGAAAATAAGGGCATACAGGCACAAAATAGAAAGGAAAGGGGCAGACAAGGTAAGAGAGTGAGAGGGATGAAATAGGGGCACATAATAGGGGCACACAGGGTAAGAGAGAGAGGGAGGAAATAGGAGAGTGGACTGGGTCAATTAGTTTGGGGCAGGCTGGGCCAATTCAGCTTGGGAGCAGGCTTGGTTGGATTGGGGGCAGGCAAGACCTATCAAGGTTGGAGGAAAGCTGGGCCTATGAGAGTTGGGGGCAGGCTAGACCTATGGAGTTGGGGGATAGGCTGGCTTATCAGAGTTGGGGGTGGGCTAGACCTATGGATTTGGGGATGGGCTGGACTCTCAAAGTTGGGGGCAGGCCAGGCAGCCTCATGTGCTGAGGGAAAAATTATCTGTGCTGCCCTGTGGTGCGGGGCCCCCCAGAGGTGCGGGGCCCTATTGGGCCCAATTGGTCCAATAGGCCTAAGGCCGGCCCTGCTCACGGGTACCCTATCATTGGTTTAATTAGTGTTATGTGTGGGGGATGTAAGCCGCACAAGAGCAACTGTGCTGGTGTCATTTTTACAGTACTGGATCAAGAACGCATTGAGAGATCCATGCAGATAGAAACAGCGGTGCTATAATCCAAGCCCATATACCGCTGACCGTACCTTGCCACATGATTCAACCACAGATTGCTTTAGCTGATATTGTACTAACTGTGATTACTAATACAGTCTCAATTCGGCTGTATATATATAGTTCATAAGCTGAAGACCTTGAACAGCATATTATTTTATTTGATTCTAAATAAAGGTTAAGTTTTATCTTAATGTCGTGTGGGATTTCAGATTGATTTAGTGGGAAGGTGCAACTTATGGGTCTCACTTTTTCTCTTCTGACCTGTCTTTATAACAGATGTAAAGTGGTATATAAATGAAATTCATAAAAAATCCTTCATACAATCTCCCTTAATGGCAACTTGTCCTGAAGGCTTGATATGCCAAAGTGTTTTGTAACACTGTTAGTTTGACGCTCACTTTAGATCTGCAGGAGCTCATATTTTAAGTAAATGAAGTAGATATGAACATCTTAAGCAATAAATATTTTTAGTGATTACATCTGAAAAATTTCACAAAGCAAAAAAATCTGGATGTACCACCTTCATTCATATAGTAGCACATTTCTGACTTGTTGTTGCTCTTCTTATTGGCATATGGCTTGGAACATTTGGATTAGCAGGATACTTCAATCAATCTCCATCAATCTCCATCTAATTTTTTATTGTTTAAACATGTGACTTATAGCAACAATTACAAATAAATATATTGAAAGCTCTGCTACCCAGCAACACAAAAGTGCCTAAAAGTATTCTGTGAATGAAGAAATTTGTCATGTGTTTGTCATGCTCTGAGAATCGCCAATGTTCTTTTTTTTACACTTTATTTACATTTTTAGGGCTTCAAGGAATAGGCACATTTCCTACACTACATATAAGGATATTTTGTACTCTACCTTTAACAAGCAAAGTGAACACCTCCTAAATGTTTCTGAATAATTTATTAAATAAACAATTATATAATGTTAGGCAGCCCCCCAAAATCACTTACCTGATACACCTGTTTAAAGAAAACTTCATCTGGCTGAGGTACTTGTGATTGAACATCCCAGTGTGGTCTTATTCCACTTCTTTGTCCTTCAATGGCCCCTGTCTGATGCATGTACAGTAAAGTAAAAAAAAAAAAAAATCAGTTTTTTTGCTTAACAAACAATCACTCTGTGGTGCTCACTCAATCGGGCCGGTACAGTTTTGAACTTACAAGGCATAGACCAAAGATATCAGGTAAGTAAATTAAAATCACAGAGGCTGCATAACATTTAGCACTCCCCACCGATTCAACATTTCCTTTTTTTAATTATAACACTGTAAAAAGTTGAACTTGTCAACTTGTTTGTTCATTACATGTGATGGAGTCCTTGAAAACATACAAAATATCATTCAGCAGGAAAATGTAATCTCCAGGGCTCCAGCATCCTGATCTAACATTACAATAGTTACTCCTCTTTTTAAATATACACTAAATGCCTTCAAGCACCTTGACCCATTTTTAGCCAAAAGTATCAGGATACTGCATTGAATATGATGTCCTCAGTTGGGATACTCACGGCTGACTTCCAAACTGTCTCTGGAACCAGTCTTAGCCTAAGATCTATTCTAAGAAAAAATTTTTATGGGTGATAAGAGGGAAACATAACGATGTACAATGCTAACAGCAACATCAGCCAGACCCAACTGAACAACTTTGGGACTGTGAGTCAGGCTTAATCCCTGATATCAGTGCCCAACCCCACCAATGCTGTTGTGATTGAATGGAAACAAATCCCACCAAAAGTGTTCTAATATCTAGTGGAAAGCCTTCCCATAACAGTAAAGATTGTTATATCGCAACTGTATCATATTAACAGCTTTGGTTCTGAAATTAGATATTGGACAGGCAGGTGCCCAGATACTTCTGGCCACATAGTGTATCATAGAAATCGAATGGAAATTTTGTTTCCAAACCTTTACACCATGATGAAAATGTGATGGGTTGAGAAAAATCTGCCCTGACCCGCAAAAGAGGAGGGGCAGGCAGGAGCACATCTATAAAACTGGAAGCCAGCAGTGTAAGGTCACGAGCAGGGAGATCAGGCGGAAGAGCTCAACCCGAACCAACCCACAAGAGGTGGACAGAGGTCTGCCTGAACCCACCCGACCCGGGTATCGGCTGGCTTACACATCACTAGTGGGGAATTGTCAGCTGTCAAGCACAGAGCCTTCTGACTCTATTATGATATATTTCTTTTTTCATACTGGTTGTATTTGCAGTGGTTTTTCTCCCATATGCAAGGCTATATATGCTGGTGCTTTATAAATTATATGAATAATAGCAAGCACAGGATTTGAGCATCCATTCCCCTGATTACATTAGTTATATCCCAGTGGAACAAATTAACAGCATTTATGTCTTTTCCATGTTTGTAGTTCACTCACTCTTATTAACCCTATTGAAATCTACAATGTATTAGTTAATATAAGTACAAATACACTGCTCTCGTATAGTCTAATAATGGGGTCATTCTTAACAGCTAGTTATCTTCAACTGTAATGAACTTTTTTTTGCATTTAATGCTTTTGGATTATTAAATGTTATTAGTTGTTTGCTTATATTCATAGATAAATCCCTGGGGCTTATACCAGTGTAGTGCACCGTTCTCTAACTATGAGCTCCACTCCCAATATTGTGCTCAGGAGGAGACCTTAAATCTTATGGAGTAAGCTCTCGCAAACGGTGTGGAGGCAGGGTGTAGTGTGACTGTAACTTGATACAGGGTGCAATAATTGGGTGCCAGTGGTTCTTATAACTTAACCAAATAACATATTTATTAATCAGGAACATCCACACTGGAGTGCACATATATATATAACAACCAGGATCATACATCAACAGTGGATAGGCATATACTTACAGCACCTTTGGTCAGTATCAGTCCCGCAGGGAAGAGAACATATACCACAGAAGTTGCTCGGGGCACACCCAGCTTTCAGCCTTTTCCCTAAGTGGAACCTGAGGGGAATCTCTACATCCCTAGGTCTGTACACTTAGTCCCTTCTTCTGGGCAATTAGTACCCGAGATCATAATCTCACTCACAATCCTCGGAAGAGCCTCAAACTTCCCAGGTAAATAAACTGTCACTCCAAGAGTGACCTCTTAAAGTAAGTAGCCTCTCCTGGCTAGACCTAATCAGGCTAGGTTCCACTGGAGTCCTGTGTGCCAAGACTAACACAAAATGGACCAAGAACGCATGGCTGCCTGGACTTTATCATTTAGCACAGTGCCATCTACTGGTCACTATTGTGAACACCAAGGGGCATTGCTTTAAGCATGGAATAGGAAAAGATCTCCCCTTCTAACTGTATTTTAGGACCCAGGTAGGCGTCTATAACACTATGGGACTACTTGCTAAATAATACTGGGAGACTAATTCACCATTTAACCTCTCTGCGTTAAATCACCCCAATGGCTTTAAATCCCTAGCCTTTCTCCTTTTTCTAGTTGATGGGCAAAAGCCCATGTATCTAGTTTAAGTATTTACATAGCCAGTTTTGTTGGTCAAAAGGTGTTATGACCACTTCTACCACACTTCAATTTAGTGTTTGGAAAGGGGTGGATCTTCCTCTTTGGCTGCTGGTGTCCTAACCATCTGGATGTGCCCATTGAGCCTGGGTACACCAAGGCCCAGTAAAGCCATTGCCCTAAAGGGACCAGCACCGTTAGTGTCTGAGTCGGGGTCAGGGACCAGAGAGCCCCGTGAATGAGGTTAGCTAGTACAGGATATAGCTGTTATAGACTCTCTAGGAGAATAAAAGGAGTACTGATAACAAGAGCAGCTTTGTGCTCCATCAAGGATCTGTAGCAGGGAGTAGCTTCCCAAGGCTCCTAGATTGCCTTTAGTGAAGGGACCACAGTTGCATAGGGTGTCAGGCTTAGACACCTTCTCCCTGACCATTCCACTGGTTGGGATCCAGACAACTTAAAGGTATACTGTATCTGCCTGGTGATGTTCCTTACTGCTAGACTTAAATGCCTTATGGGAGTCATATTCATCAGCTGTGTCATCCTTTGTCTGTTTCAGCCTGCTAATACTACTTGCATTAACTTCCTGACTGTAAGTAAACCTGTGGTCATTTGTCTAGAACAAATAAATTACTCCTTTGTTTCCCCATAAGAACCTCCTGTCGTCCATTATTCCTATTTTTACCGCAAAGTAGCCTATGAGTTCTAGTAACACTACACCATTCCTGAAATCGTCCACTTAACGAAGGCCCTAGCCTGAAGTGTTTGAGTCACATGTAACCCATGCTCCTCTCACTAGCTGGACATTAACTCCTTTTGGTCTGTATAGCCCAACACAGGCACTGCTGAACCTCTAGCAAAATTCTCATCTACACAGTTTCCTAGCTGCTACTGATGGCCCAGCAAGCACAGCATCGCCATGCTGTCCCAACTTAGATCGTCCCAAATCAGTGTGCTGTGATCCCTAACATAGCAGCATCCTACTGACCAATGTTAATTTTCCCTGAGGGCAGATGCCAGGTTGAGGCTGCCCAAAATATAAATGTCATGATAGAGTAACATGATAGAGACAGCTAACTTAATGGTGGTAATGAATTAATCTTGATAAAAGGTCAACGACTGAAAAACCCTCACAACTGCACTTCTGTGTGTTTCGAAGTCAGTATGAGCAGTAGAGGGCAGTCAGGGGATTTTTGCCACTAAAAACTGCCACATTGAATTAGCCTGTGTTCTATATAATTTAAGATAAAAAAAATTAAAGAAAAAGGTAAAATTGTTTTTCTTAATTTAATAAAAACATATTTTTGAACAAAAGTTCTATGTGTTTTGCTCATTTTGAAAAAAGCAGCATGTATTAATTGATAGAACACAGATCATGCCAACATTCTGGAAATTGAAAGAGGGACACGTTTTTTTGACCACACAGCTTTTTGCAGCCACACCTCCTAATTACCATGCACATTTTACAAAATTTGCCAGGTTATGAAAGTTTGAACACATTTCCTGTAGTCTTTATGTTTTATTATTATTTTTTGACTAATGAAGGTAAATTGTCCTTTAAGCTGTGACTAACTTAACTGTTACAAATGTATCTTAAGTACCTATTCTGGGCTCTCTGCCAAGAGCCAATTAAGTTGGAAACATTGTATCTTTTTTGGCTGCTCAGTGCAGAGAAATCTAGACTTTCCAGTACAAAAGCAGGACTGCGGGTTGAGCTGTCAAAAACAGGATGGTCCCTCTCAAAACAGGACAGTTGGGAGGTATGCACTGGTTATTTCTTTGTGCATGTATTTCTAACCTCACAAACACTCAGAGCTTGAAACAGTGTGCCATGGACAGTTTTTTAAATACTAACAACATCAACATGACCTTTGAGCTGTTTAAAAGAAACATCATAACAGGGTAATTTAAGAAAGTGCTGGGAAGCAGTTCAAGAGCAAGCCACCTATTGCCATTCGGTTAGAACAACTTCCCTTGGTCTGGCTGCAGACTTGATCTTGTGCTGAAAAAACAAAAATCCACATCATAGGGCATAGGCGAGAGCCAGGCCAAACTAGCCGGGCACTCAAGGCAACCCAGCCGGCTGATTTGCTCTCTCCTATATGCGCATGATTGTTCGCGAGCTGATGTCATGCAGGACACATTCCTCTTCTGCCTACCCCTAGTTCCAGCCCTAGCATAGGTCAGTCCTATCCTTACACCTAGTAATGTGTTGTATTTACCACACTCCTGCAATTCACTTCAGTTGCACTGGTGGCGCTGGTTCTCCGTTGACCCGGCAAGGTCCCTTAGCAACAGAGATTTTTGTTTACGGATCTGCACTCACTCAATTTTCTGCAGTTTTTTTTATTATATTATCACCAAAAACAGTATCAAACTTTCGAGGGGGTTTCACCCTCCCTTCATCAACGTTTTGGGGGAATTTCACCCTTCCTTCATCCTGATGAAGGGAGGGTGAACACCCCGAAACGTTGATACTGTTTTTGGTGATAATAATAAAAAAAACTGCAGATCCGTATATAAAAATCACTGTCCTTACACCTGCCATAAAAGTCAGAAATAAGCCCTAAGTAAGATTTCCTGACTTTCTCTGGGTTTCAGCAATGAAAGCTTATACATGATAAAATTATAACATATTTGTGGAATATCTCCAAGAGCATATCTACATTTCTATCATCTCATATTTCCTCACTGAATTACAGTAGTAATAGTACAGTTACAGTGGTAATAGTAAATACGTACAATACTGTTATTAAGCCATACACCACGTGGTGGCAGCCATATTCCATTGTTACATTTCTCTGTATGTTCTTAGACTGAAGTACTGTAGTTCTAGTAGCTTATTATTAAACAGTACCTAATGAATGCAATTTATGGCCTGCTACCAGGAAATAGGCTAACCAAGTTAACTGAACTACCAACATTACATTACTTGATACAAAATATAATTTTATTAATCCTTTTAAATTTAAATATAATACTAATATGTTTTGCTTTATTGCTGGAGTGTAATATTTTGAGTGCTCCCTACTAAAATGTATAGATAATACAGAGCAAATGATTAATACAAATGCAAGCGCCTATTATACTGTTAACGTCAGCAGGCTACCTTGGTTTTCAAAGCCCTTGTCTAAGGGTAATGGCACATGAGGAGATCAGTCACCTTTGATAAGTCTCCTCTTCTAAGTGGTAAAACATATGCAGCTCTTTGTTTTTCTGAAGTCACCTGAAGTTCCGCGGTAATCGATTGAGTTTCAAATCTCCACTATTTTATTGTGTCCATCTGTGGCTTACAGATTTGCTGATGTATTAATGTAGCTACTCTAGGGACACATAGGATTAATAGCCTTTATGGCTTTAATTCCCTACAGTGCTTCAGTGTAAGGACCGCTCGTCGGAGCTCCTTCCTGCGCCCAGGTGACACAAGTGGCACGTTCTGACACCAATGCATCAAATGTGCACAGCGTCCTGACTCCTGCGTGTCAAAACATGCAACGTCCTTCGGGCCCTTCGGGCCCTGACATTCAGTTCCTCATTTCCCTAGTTCACTAATTTCCATATTTGTATAATTGGCCCATAAGGTTTACAACCACTTCCTGCCATACATTAAAATTGGCCTGCTTCTGTTGAAGGTGGCTGTTCACTGCGTTCCATAGAGGCTCGTTTCAAGAAGGCCCAGTAAATGTTCCATTGAGCCTGGCATCAACAAGGCCCAGGAAAGGTTCTGTCCTAGAGAGCCCATACCTCTAAAGTCAGGGAGCAGGGACCCCATGAATGAGGTCTAGCAAGTACACAGGATAGAAACTGTTATAGGATTCTCTAGGAGAGTAAGACAATTTTAGCAATAAGAGCAGCCTTGAGCTCCTCCAAGAAGAATAACAGGGAGTCGCTATCCCCTAAGCTCTACTTGCCTAAGTGAATAGACTGCAGTACTGACAAAGGAATCAGACTGTATTTTATCCCTATTCCACGGTAGGGGATCTGGACCATATGAGGTATCAACAAACTAGAAAGTGAACCTTTCAACTACCCAAGCTATTCTTACAGTGGTGCTAGCTTTGCTGTCTCTACTAAAACCTGAGACTGGAATTTATATAGCAAGCACCACTACTGTGAGTAACAAACCCCTGTTTTACTCTCTTGAGTGCAAATAAATATTGCTTAGCAAATCCATAAATCATGTTTTTAGGATAATAGCACACAGGTCTAGTTTGGTTGCTTTAAGCACCAAATTGGGCTTGAATGGAAATCACCAGTGCATGTGTCCTCACTTGTCAGATGATATTAGCCTGGAAATATATCATGCGACTTCCATTCAAGTCTATGTAGGCAGTTTTCATTGCTTTACCACTAAAAAATGCAAAGCTTTAAGTCCCTATAGTAAGCCGCCCCCGTATACCATCATCTTTTATTCTCTGTATTCCAGCAGGATGAGGTAGTGTGCTTTTATTATACAATGTTTTGCTAAAATTTGGTACGGCAAACAGTGTTACATCCCTGCTCAACCCACCTTGAAGAGCTCATAGTAATTGTTTGGGAGGTGCTTAGTCTGAAGGGCATTTAAATTTGGTTAGAATTTTTGTTACATTTTGGTTAAAGTTCTCATTTGCTTTTATAAATTCTTAGGAAGCCCTTTATGGTCATTGTAACACCATAAAGGGCATGGTTTTGTTAGTGTAGCTGCATGGTATATATTAAGGTGGCCCTGAACACAACTTGAACCTCAAAGGGGTCCCCAGAGAGGAGAGTCAAGGCCTCATCAGTCCCAGTATTCTGCACATGAGAACCTCACAGTAGTGATAAATATCTTTATAGGCCTCTATGAATTGAAACTAGGTATGGAATTTATTAACCAGACTACTTGGGACCTGGGGTTATGTAGAGAAAGGCTCTTTCATTAATGTAAACCACCATTATGCCTTAATGCTGCCAAAAAATATAATCATTAATAATTATGCAATGTGCACACATGCAGCTTTGCTTACATGGTAATGATTTAGTATTAGAGAGAAAAAAAGTAAACAGATAAACACTGTGGGAAATGCAATGCAATATTTCAGAAAGAATGGATTTCTGGATATTTGATTATATACATGTAAGAGGGTGATTGGGTTGTGTGCTGAATATGTGTACATTGTATGTGTTAAGTAAATGTTTGAATGATGTAAAATGTTAAAATGATTGAAAATGTTGAATGATTGTTTAAAGGTGTAATGTGCAAAAATTACCACAAGGTGGCAGTGGTGTCAAACAAGTAAATCAAGGAGGTTTCATGTGGTTACCAAGGGAAAGGCACATGCATAAAGGTAAGAGCAGCACATGCAAGGTAAATGTTAAAGGGATGGCTAATTGAGGAAGGTATAAAAAGGGAAACCACATTCATGGGTTGTTGGTGAAGCTGGAAGTAGTTAGTGCTAAGGATACGTGTCAAGTACTAGGTACTTGAGATAGTGAGGTAACATCTAGCATGGGTAGCTTTGACCCCAACAAGGAGACAGCGGCTTAGGAGCCAAGGCTTTGCCAGTGAGGGCAGCAGTGTAAGGAGATATGGACATCCTGAAGGCAGGCAAGAAATTCCTATCTGGAGTAGGCCAGAGGGGCATAGGACGTATGCCGGACTGGTAGGACCAGAAGGTGAAAAGGGAATTCCTAACCGGAGTAGGGCAGGGGGACATAGCACATACGTCGGGCTGCTAGGACCGGGAGCTGAGTGACCCTGGAAAGGGATGTTCCTGTGACTCTGTGTGAGGGGTTCACTATTGAAGAAGTAACTGCTCTGCAAGAAAGCGAGTAACTGACATTGTGAATGTGCTCTGGATTGTACAAAAGTTGAATGGATGTTACTAAAGCGTTCCAATAAATATTCTACGTTTTTTATAATCAACGGTGTGGATGGAAGGAGTGATTTCCATGGTGACAACTGAGCATTAACCCTTTGATACCCTTACATACAAGTCTTAGTCATTTCTAACAAAATCTAAACTGAATTGCCAGCAAACCACAAATGCACTAACATGATAATTCATTATTAAATACAGTTTTAAATATTTAACATGGAGGTCCCATATCAGAAGTAAAGAAAAAATTAGCAGCTAACAAGCATAATTGCTTCTTTTGCCTGAAACGTGCCTTAAGTGGCAGTTTTACTTATTTGCGTCCTGTCTTGTACAAGTGCATCAGCTACTTATGCTTATCTGTTTGATTAATGAGCCTTCATAATCACATTATAAAATGCAGGAAAACAGAAAAACAACTTGCTTTTTATATTAAAATTTTAACAGCTAGAACTATGCTGTAGTTTTCTCTTATATAAGAAAAAAATAAAGAATATACTGTAAAATGAGTAATTCCTAACCCTATAGCTGCAGCAGGTGAATACTCTCAATCTGTAATCGTCCATTACATGAACTCTGTATTATCAGTTGAGTTATAATCAGCCAGATATAGATTGGACATGTTTGAAAACCAGTGTCAGTCTGAGGTGTCCAGGGCCCATCAAACAAATGTTTAAATTTCAATTCTCAAAGATACAGTATATCATACTATTCAATTTAGTTGTGCAAAGGAAAGCCCTATCTGGTAGTCTTCTACCAGAATTTACTATAAAGTGCATGTTATTGTGCTTATATATATATATATATATATATATATATATATATATATATATATATATATATATATATATATATATATATATATATGAAAAAATGGCAGAAAGGACCAGCACTCCGTGTTCCAAAAAAATTCAACGGTTTATTCAAAAACTCACAGAGTTTTTGAATAAACCGTTGAATTTTTTTGGAACACGGAGTGCTGGTCCTTTCTGCCATTTTTTCATATATAACTATATTTGACCTAGCACCCGGCAAAAAAACACATGTGAAGGAGTGCGGGTATTTTCTACATTTCTGCTATATATATATATATATATATATATATATATATATATATATATATACAGATGCAGCCACTTTGGTTTGTCTGTTTGACACAGAATAACTAAACACAGATATCCCATTTATCTCATTTAACACAGAAAACTGTGACACAACATCCCATCTAATTAAAGCATTCACCATTGTGAACAATGGTGCTTTGGTATGCTAATGAAAAGGTTAAATGCATTAAATGAGTTAAGATAACTTTAGATAACACAGTTTCTTCAATTAACTCTGAGTCATGACGCATTTAACTCACAAATCCAAGTGGCTTCATCTGTATATATATTTACATTTTCAGAAGAACCAGCACTCCCATATATAAAAAAATATCTGTTTTTATTTCTGTTGCATTCCAACGTTTCGGTCCCTGTTGGGACATTTCTCAAGGATATATATGGGAGTGCTGGTTCTTCTGAAAATTTAAATACATATATTTTAACCGTGCACCCCAGCTGGATAAGCTACATTAGTGTGCCTTGGAGTGCGGATACTCATTGGATCGTGATATATATATATATATATATATATATATATATATATATATATATATATATATATATATATATATATATATATATATATATAAATATATATACACACAAAAAATACTGATGACACGGTAGCTTTCCTGCAGTACAAATTAATGTGCTGTGATACTGAAAGGAAAGTATTATACATAAAATTATCGGTTTCTTGCTGTGCTGAAAGGTCACTTTAATTCAGAGTCACAGGGGTTAATTAAGACTCCAAGATTATCAGCAATTTGAAGATGTCTCTCAAGAATTAAAATCTAATAAAGCTTCTCAAGACACTTTTGAAGACTGCACATAAAAGACAGCCTTTTAAAATTGGCCTTTTGCATGTTTCCACTTTTGCTGTTGAATGGAGCTTTTAATTGCTTTTCCATGCTCAATAAACAAAAATGACTTACACAGCCCCCTTATCTCATGCTTGGTTATGATGTGATGAACAAACCACTGTGATGTGATGCTTTACAATGAATTATGACACAATAGCAAGCTGCACCATGCAAACCATTGCCTCAAGTCCCTATGGTGCAGAACTGTCTATACTAACTCAGTGGGACTCAATGTTTATGTGCTGATTGATGGCACTGTCGTTTGTTTAAAATACATAGGTAATTTTTCCATTTTGTTTAAAATGGTTGTTCACCTTTAAATTAACTTTTAGTATGATGCAGAGAGTGATATTCTGAAACAATTTGCAATTAATCTTCATATTTTATTATGTGTGGTTTATATATTATTAAGATTTTTGTTCAGAAAATCTCTAGATTGGAATTTCAGCAGCTATCTGGTTGCTATGATACAAATTATCCTAGCAGCCAAACACTGGTGTGAATGAGACATTGGAACATGAATAAGAGAGGCCTGAATAAGATAAATTAAAGATAAGTAATAAAATATAACAATATCAATTTGGGGCATATTTATAAAGGGTCGAATTTCGAATTGAAAAACTTTGAAATTGAATTAAAAAAGACCAACCGAAATTAAGTAGAAGTTTTTTTTTTGGTTGAATAGGTCCATATTCGGCCAAATTCAAATCTTATGAATCGAATTCGATTAGAAGTTTTTCCCAAAAAAAACTATATTTCATTTGAAAATTAACCTTGACCTTTGATAAATCTGCCCCTAAATGTCACAGACCAATAGATCTTTTGGCTTTCAGTGTCAGTGACTCCATATGAAAGCTGGAGTCAGAAGAAGAAGGCAAATAATTCAGAAACTATACAAAAGAAGACCAACTGAAACATTTCTAAGAAATGCTCATATTGTAACTAAAAGTTAATTTGAAGGTGAACTACCCCTTTAAAGGAGATGTAAATTCTAACAATAAAAACAATATTTCAACTGTAACAAATACACTGTCACGAACGCCGCCCGGAGCAATTCCAGGAGCTCCGGGCGGCGCGTCTATGTCTTCCGGCGTCGCGCCCAAAATGGTGGCGCCCATGGCCGCCACGTGGGTAGCGGCGGCGGCGCAAACACGCCAGCGCATCAACGCCAGCGTCAGGATGTCGGTGACGTCACTATGGCGCCAAATTCAAACATAAAAACGCTACCCAGATGCCAGAATGGCGCCCAAGTATAGGAAACATTGCCTATGTGTATCCTGGGTTCCCTGACATTTGATATTACTATATTCCTGTTCCTGATTGTTATCCTGACCCTTTGCCTGGACTTTGGACTTTGCTGTTATCTGCCTGCCTATGAAACTCTTGCCTGGATTCTTACTACTCCTTTGTTTAACCCTTTGGACACCGCAACCTTGTTCCCTCAAGAGGGCTTCCTCCTCGATCCGGACTACCTGCCTGGAGGGAGCTCCCGGCTCCCTGACATACACCTGGCAGGCGGCAGCAGGCTCGTCTGCGGGCAGTGTCGGACTGGGATACCAGGGGCCCACCAGAAAGCCTTAGATTGTGGGCCCACCAGGGGCGCGCCGCCAATGAGACGAGTTGACTTGCAACGCCGGAGAGGTATCCAGGGGCGGCAAAAAGCCGGTCCTGGTACCTTTAAGAGCCGAATTTCCGGTTTTTAAACCAGAAATTTGGCTTTACTATTGCGAGAGAGCGCAATTGCGCTCTACGCAATAGTGTTAGTACCGGTGAGGGGGGCAGCATTGAAGGAACCGCCTCAGGAGGCGCATTAATTAGAATCGGCGCTGGGGCCCACTTTCCAAACTATTATTCTTCCTCTACTCACTCAATCTCTTAATTCTCCTAGTCTTTTATATCTACTTACTAAATTCTTCCATTAATAAGCATTTTTTCCCATAATGAAAAGGGGAATGACCATGAAATAGGCCGAATGGTTAGAAGCAAGATGGCCCACTGAGCCTGGGCCCACCAGGAGTTTTCCTGGTATCTTGGTGGGCCAGTCCGACACTGCCTGCGGGGACGCCCGCCGCCTGATCTCTGTACTGGCCGAAGTTTTCTGCCGATTCCTGGTTGCATGACGATCGGGTGAACTTTACCCAGACCGTCGCGTGATGTCATTGCGCAGGGGCGCAAATTTCATATATTTAAGGGGACTTCTGGCTCGTTTTCACTGCCCAATGTTAAGGTTCTTTCTAGTTCCTGGGTGCTCTCAGTATTATTCTCTGGTTCTGATTGCCTTGCATGTCCCGGATTTCGCTGCTGCCTATATTGAATCCAGCCTGTTCGTGACTACTCTTCTGATTTCTGATTTGATACCACATTTAATTCTTCTGTGTATAACCTTGGCCTGTGACCCTGACCTTTCTACTGCTACTTACCTTGGCACGGCGTTACCCGCCTGGTTTGACCCAGCCTGTTCTTTTCTACTCTACTGCTCTTCCGTCCTATCAGTACACGTTCAGTTTCTGTACTCACCCATAACTCTCTCCCTTGTTCTCCCGCATTAAGATCTGGTGGTATCTGAGTAGCGGAGGGCTCCACCCGAAGCCCAAGGTGGCTGTTATGAGCAGAAGTACCAAAGTACCAAAGTTTCCAGCACTATCTATAGCACGAGCGTTTTACATTCAGTTGGGAAAATTAGGAGCTACCGACCCTCTTGATCGAGCTCCCAGGCATGGGGTCCACCCCAGCCTCAGAGGCCTTCAATGCCTCTACATAGTGACAGCTGAACTCACTAACTCCTTAGTGAAGTACAAATCAGCAGAAATCCTCCAGCAGTAATGGCTGACTGAGCACATGGCAATCTCCTTTTATAGTGCACAGCAGAAACACCTTGTGGGATCAGCCATGCTGCACCAATCACAAGGGTTCTGCCCCTTAGGAAACCCTGTATCCACCATGAAGCTCCGAATGAAATATATATATACATATTAGATATTAGTTTAATATCTGTATTTCTCTAAACATTTAAATACCTAGCAAATGATTTCATAGTGTAGCACTGTCTTTATGGGAATAAATATATCTGTTGTGAACCTGTTACGATTGGTATCCCAAACCTACAACAAACCCCAAGTTCCTGGTCACGGCTCACTCTTCCACCTTTAGCAACCACTTTTGCTTCGGGAGGAGCCTGAACCAAGGACCAAGGGAAGAGTTCTAGGCAAGTAAGGGAACCACATTTTATACCGAAATGGAGAACAAGGAGCATAGTCGGGGTCACAGGCCAGGTCAATACCAAACTGGCAGAGTGGTACAGATTCAGGAAACAAGAGCGAGTAGGAACTACAGATAAACCTTTTACTTGGGCAATGAATCTTGCCCAAGGCCCCTTTAAATGTTCAAATTTTTGCACCGCAGCATGATGACATCACATACTGCCAACATAAACCCGGAAGCAGCGACCGCACACGCGATAGCAGAAATGCGCATCATTGCAAAAGGATCAGTAGTGCGGGCCTCCCCGCCAGCCCCTCGAAGCCACTAGAACACCAGGGTGAGTTCTTACAGTACCATTACTATAGTACTGCTCTGCATGTAAATAATGTGCCTAATGGCCACATGCTAAATTTCTATATAGAGGCATGAAGTAATATGTGCATATCTGTCATTCTGTTGAATATTTATTTGCTATAGTTTTCCTTCTTCTCTGTGTCTTACTAAAGAAACCGTTCCAGGCTGAATTAATCTTACTTAGTTCAGAATATTGGTTTTCCTTGCCTTTCTGGTATTATGATGTCTATCTAAACTGATACCAAAGAGGGAAAAAGGCAGGCGATTGTGTCATAGCCATATGTGTGACGGGTAAATGTTATCCAAAGTAATTGATGCCAGTGTATCCTATATAATGTACAGCTTGTTTTGCAAACAATGGACATAACTTCTTAAAAATATGAGCAGCTGCATATTTCTGCAAATCCAGCACTTAATCTAAAATGTGAAGATCCCTATAAGTAGATGTATGGTTCATTGTTCTATTGATAGCTGAACACATCAGTCGCAAAAAATACAGCATGCTGCATCTAAACAAATGCAAGGAAATGCAAATGGAGTAAAATGCAACTCAGAACGCTCATGAGTACAACCAGGCAGAATACAATAAAATCAATAAGTGAATGCATTTAGTTGCATTCAAACCTGCATTTAAATGCATATCAAATGCATAAAAAACAGAAAAAATGCCTGTGTGTAAGAATGCTTAATCATAGGGAAATACCTGTAAATAAAGTTGCAAGCTCAGTTTTTTTAATTATGGAACCTCTTACTAATTATTTGTCATGCAGCTTAAGAATTGTTCCTGGGTTAAAATGGATATATTGTTATATTATACATATTATACAAATTATACAATAATTTAATCTATTTTTCCTCTGTAGAGAACCTGAGGTTTAGGTATGTTTACTCGGGCCTTTTCCTCTCTATTTGGACACCCAAGTGTCCTTTGTTTCACCCAACCAGCTATCAGCCATCAGATGATAAGCACAGGCACAAGAATGGGTGAGCTTAGGGTTAGAGATTTGCCAAGGAGCAAGATGCCACCAGAGAGTGGGTGAGCACAAAGGCAGGGGAACTGCCAGAGAACAAGATCCAACTGTGAGTTTACCTCTGCTAGGGAAAGGATCGCCAAGGCAGGCAGTACTACCACTGGAGTTACAAGAGGAAGAGAGTTACAATCGATTGCACTCACTAGAGGCCTGTCTGTTTTGTTTGAAGCAACCCTGGGCTGTTGTTATTTCCAAGCTGATTGATCTGTGCACCAGGAGACACCCAGTATCCACCTGAGGGTAAGGTGCTTAAAGGGGCCACTACACACTGCTGAGCTTTGCAGGGAGTTGCCCACACCCTAAAGGTATCTGGGGTACACTGTCAGTAAGTCACACTACTCACACACTTCTCTGGCATACCCACGGGTGTGCTACACCTCCTTATGGTACCATATAAAATTCTAGTGATTTATGAGCAATCGGGTAAGGCACATGCTGTATAGCTGCTTGGAAACAATTGTGTCACTAGGACATGCCACATTACAGATTAATTTGCATCTGCTTTGCTATAGGCTGACCATTCCAAAACTTGTATACAGCATAGTTATGGAAAATACATGTTGTATAGCACTATAAGCAGTATTTAACTGCAATTTTCATAGTTATTAAACTAAATCTAAACAGAAGTTGAGGTATCCAACATCCATGTGTCACTTTTTTATAAGGCACATCACATTATTATACTGTGCAGTTTTTGAAAAAGTATATTTAACAGACTGCTGAAGCTCAAATATGGCAGCCCTCTCATATGGGAAGAAAGGGGGTAAGAAAGGCAATATGTAAAAGCATCAGGCAGATACTTTTATGGCAAAATTATAAATAGAATTGAAAGTTAATTTTATGATAGATATTAAAAAAGTTTATTTTCTGGTGTCAGTATCTCCTTAAGTATCTTGGTTCATATAACTTCTGCAAAGTACAATCTGTGTGATCCATTGTGACTTTCTTCCTTATGCATTCATCTCAGGAAATGTATGCTTGTTGTTTTCTCTTTCAGATTATATTGTATTTATGCATCAACAGTATATTTTTTCTCAAGCAAACCGGATACTACAGTCTCTCAAATAAAGCTTTGGGAGATTTTTTGTTCAGGCTAGATACTGCATGTTTTATTATCTGACAGCACACTTGTTCTGATATATACTATATATTCAACAGTTATGTTTTCCTTTGGTTCTAGTAGATGTGCTTGCTTGCAATTGAAGCAGTTTCATGATAAGGAAAGCACACAAAAACCTATATTGGAAATTTTGTAATTTATCATTCAAATGGTTTGGTGAGAAACGGCAGAACTTATATATGCAGATATATTTCAGTCAGAACTACATTCCTTAAAAGAATACATAATAATCAATGATTCCAGGGCCCCCTGCAACTGCGGAGTCTACTTCCTCTATAGTTATGCCACTGCAGCCAAAGATTTTTAAATATATACAATTTTTTGGTTTTTAGATTGTGTTACGCCAACGTCAATAATCCCCACTGCCTGGAGAAAACAGGCAAGATGGCGCCCACAACGGTGTTGCAAGTGCGCTTGGCCCAGACCATGAGGCAGGAAGAGGCTATCGGCGCAGCAAAAAGAGAGATACATCAAAGACCCTCAAATGGCATAGAAATCACATAACTCTGACATGGGTCACCCTACCACTGCTGAACCCCCCCCCCATCTAACTCACATCAGGCAACATCTGAGGCACAGACTGACAGCACCCCTGGCCCAGTAGAAAGTCTCAACCTGCCCTCGCAAAGCTTATGGCACAAATATCATCCAACCACAATAGGGAAAATGGATGAATTGAAAGATGATATTAACATAATGCACCATGACATACAGAAAATTTGTGAACGCACACAAGAAGTGGAAAGGAGGGTTAGTGATATAGAGCATACCGTACAACCCATGCCTAACAAACTCCAATCCATGGCCCGCAGGCTTACAGAAATGGAGGCCAAAACTTATGATCTGGAAAACAGTCTGAGGCGTAACAACATTAGAGTAGTGGGGATGCCAGAAAGAGTTGAATGCCACACACCAGAACAATTCCTGGAACATTGGCTGAAAGAGACATTTGGTAATAACACCTTGTCGCTTGATTACATCATAAATAGAGACCATAGAATAACTGGGCGACTTTCCCTACCTGGGGCACCTCCCCACCTGCTAATAGACCAGTTGCTCAACCATAAAGACAGAGACAAAATCCTACAAGAAGCCAGGAAAAATGGCAACATTATCTACAAAAATGCCAGGATCTCCATCTAACCTGACTTCTCCTTCGAAATTCGGAAACAGCGAATGAAGTTCATGGACATCAAAAAATGGCTACAGAACCTAAATCTTCCCTACGCCATGATGTTTCCAGCAAAATTAAGAATAGTGGGTGGGAATCAGACCCACTTCTTCACCTCCCCAGAGGAAGTCACTGCATTGCTTGAAACCAGGCAAGCCAAGTCCGCATGCAGATGACACACAGGGGACTCACTAGATGATCACTGATACATATACATGGATACATATACACATTGTTATAAATGGCTCCAATTATCACTGGGCACGGGACTGATGAGTTTCCACTGTTAGCTCCATCAACACTCACTTGGACTCAGGTCCATCCTTACCAGGTTACATTTTACAGTTACGGGTCTATATCCGCTATCACAAATGTTGGGGAAGATGATGGATGGGAAGGGGCAAGTGAATGTTATGTTATTGTATATATGCATATTGTTACTTCTACAATTATCACAATCCAGTGCACATACACACTTGGTAAGGCCAGCCAGGGCTGATAAACTACTCTACTACTCACCCGGGCAAATATATGGTACTTGCAACTCATGGTGGAAATAACCATCATTTCATGTAATGTCAGGGGCCTGGGTGCATCAATTAAAATAACTTCCTAAGAAAACACCACCCACACATCATACTGCTACAAGAAACCCACTTACATGTGTTGATATATTTTATGGGAACAACTTATTCCTCTGACGGGCGACTGGTTAGTGTCAGAGTATAATAATAATATAGGGTTTATATCTATTATCTAAGTCCCCCAATCACTCTGATGCCACAATGCCAATGGCCCAAGCCAGGATATGGACATAGAGAATGGTCAAATGTTCATCTAGATGGACAGTGGTCACTCAGATAAATGATACTAGGGCGTGATAATACATAATCTTCATTATGCTATTAGAAACCAGAGTGTCAGCATTGCCTCTTAGGGCAATGCCTCTAAGTGTTGCTCAATAACTGATTTTGCCATCCTGTCTGAAATTACTAGACACAAGCTCTTGAGGTTGTGTGCGGTTGGGACCAGGAAACTGTCTTATCTTGCAATACTGCACATCTTGCAAGAATGTATAAATGTATATGTGAGTAAGTTTCCATGCCTTACAATGTTTAGACCATTTATGGTATGTCCGGGTACCCCCACTTCTGTTTTACCATCTATGACATCATAAATGGTATAAAAGCTTTTGTCAAGTGGGAGTATCTTTGGTAAGTCCTTGGGTGACATTCCGTGTGTTACTCCAACAGCTTACCCAGACAAAACTGTTATGTTATCTTGACTAAATAAATTGCCTCATTATTACTAAAGGTTTTCCTTTACTAAGCTTTGTCTTACACAAGGTCAAAATGGTATTACTAAAAATAGCTTCACATGGCAAGAAACTGGGGGTCATTTATAAAGTCCATTTAATGGTTGCATTGCCCATGCTTTTCCTGAATGCTAAACTATTGCACTGCTGTACCCATCTTTTTGTTTTTTGTAAATCTGCATTGTGAATACAATTTCACAAATGACTTGCAAATGAGAAGAGTGTTTGCGTGTGGCCAGTGTGCGAGGTTGTTGTGTGTGAAAATAACGTTGACAGTAACTTAAATTCGCAATTTGTGAAACTGTTTTGAAAATATTTTCTCAACTGCCAAAGTTGTGGTGTAACTCAAATGCAGAGTATTTGCAGTTTGCATTTTGGCATATTTAAAAAGCTCTTATGGACATTCACAGTGTGAAAAAAAAAATCGCAATTCTGTTTGCATATTAAGTACACCACTCTTATCCAGCTTTATAAATATAAACATACAGTATGCAGGGCAAATATTTTCACTGTGTGAATCATTCTGCCCTGCAGTTTATAAAATAGCCCCACTGACTTCCTTAAAGAGGCCATGGATAACAGCAGCCTATCACTCCCCATTTTCTACATACTCCCGAGGGGTTTCCATTCTTATAGCCATCACATTATCTCTGACTCAGGGGGCAGATAACTAATCATACAAGGACAAATACAAGGTAAACTTATCACTATAGTCAATATCTATATCCCCCCTCCCTACTGTGTGGATTTCCTACAAACCATAATGGATAAAATAGCCTCCATACCATTAGCCCCAGTGTTAATAAAGGACAATTTCAACAATGCCATTAATGCTGATATAGACAGGCTATCTAGATCTACTAGATCTGATCCATCTCTAACTAAATGGGCAGATACCTTCAACCTTACTGACTTGTGGCACTCTCGGCACACAGACATGGCACAATTCACTTGCTATAGCACTACACACAAATGGGCCCAATTGGCGACAAAGCCAATATTGGGTAAACCACTCTAAACTCGAAGAACCCATAGTTGATAGCATTCAAGAATTCTTCAGGATAAATGACAAAAATCTCGTCACCCCCAGTGGTTTGGGGCACCCTAAAGGCCTATGTATGGGGGTCCCACATTAAACAGCTGAATTCCCAATTTTAATGCTGAAATAGATGCCCTACAGAAAGCCACCTGTACTGCTGAACAAAGCTATGTAGGAAATTCTAATCCACTAATGCTGGTTGAATGGCAAAAGGCACAATCTCAATTACTGCTGGCCCAAACAAACAGGTTAAAAAATCTACTATAAATAATACATCTATATCACACTGCCAATATTCTAGAATGGGGTGATAAGTGTGGCAAACTTTTAGCCCAATTTAGCAAAGACAAATCTTAATCAACAGCCATCTGAACCATTAGACAAACAGATGGTACACCAACCACTCAACCCCTCCAGGTCAATGACGTTTTCAGACAATAATACGCAACTCTGTAACAAACCAAACTTACAGTTGGTGAGGCTGAAATAATCGACCATTTACACTCAACAGACATCCCCTTACTAGAAACGGCAGACAGCCTAGCAGTTTAAAACCCAGTTATAACAGAGCAGATTCTAGTAGCCATACAATTCTTCCCCTCTGGGAAAACACCAGGACCAGATGATATTCCCATGGATTGGTATAAAATATTCCAAGCCTTACTAACTCCTTACCATGCGAAATAGTATAATGGCATCCTAGAGGGATCACCCCAGCCAGACTTAACTCGTAGAGCACAAATATAGTACTGCCAAATCCTAACAAAGACTTACAGGAATGTGCTTTCTACAGACCAATTTCACCAATAAAGGGTGACGCTAAGATTTTAGCCAAAGTTCTGGCACGATGCCTAAACCATACTATTCATACCATCATACCACCTGATCAATCAGGCTTCATGCCAGGCAGAAACACAGACATTAACCTAAAACAACTATACACCAATATATCCATAACACATGATAACACAGGCAGCAGAGTAGTAGGTGCCCGTAGTAGGTGCCCTAGACAACAAAAAGGCCTTTGACTCGGTGAAATGGCCGAATCTATGGGCAACCCTTTGTACTTTTGGCTTTAAAACAAATATTATAAAATGGATCCAAGCACTGTACAACAAGCCC
This sequence comes from Xenopus laevis, assembly GCF_017654675.1. Taxonomy (NCBI): domain Eukaryota; kingdom Metazoa; phylum Chordata; class Amphibia; order Anura; family Pipidae; genus Xenopus; species Xenopus laevis. The sequence goes on from NC_054384.1 coordinate 57,828,365, forward strand.
AAAGCCATAATATGGACTAACCTAAGTATATCATCCCCTTTTCGACTGTTTAGAGACACAAGGCAGGGATGCCCCCTCTTGCCACTTCTTTTTGCAATAGCAATGGAACCACTGGTGATCTGCAACTCTGAAGACATATTTGATCTTAAGCTGGGTCGACTCATAGAAAAAATGTCATTGTTTGCTGCTGACAACTTATTATACCTTTCCAACCCCCAAACAGATTTGGAGACTGCTCTATCCATAAAAAAAAACACACACACACATGCTTCTCTGGATTTAAAATCATCTGGCAAAAAGCTACTCTTTGCACTAGACAAGCACCCTGTACCCCCTCCACCGCTGCCAGGATGGTTGCAATGGACTAACCAATTGAAACATCTTAGGGTGACAATACATGCACATACCAACAAATGTCTAGAACTAAAGATAGAACCACTCATAAATCTCCTGGAACAAAAAGTCAAAGCCTGGGTAAAACTTTCAATATCACTCTTGTGCCGCATCAACCTATTCAAAATTACCATTCTGTCAAAATGTATGTACTGTATATCTTTCGGCAGTCCCCCCGAAAAATCCCCTCCAAAACCTTTCTCAGGATAAAAAGGTTTCTCTCCCAACTGTATTGGAATAGTTCCTTCCCCAAAATTGGGCTGGCAAAATTACAACTCCCCACGGATGTGGGAGGACTGGTGGCCCCTAAAATGTTCCTATACTACCTAGCTGCTGGATTCTTATGTAAGGGAATGCCACTGATATAAAATGTTTCAATGTACTCTAAATAGAAACGTATTGTTAAAAATAAAATGTATATACAGATACCTGTAAACATAAACATTGCAATTTATTTATGGTTAGATAACATTGCATTCTACCATTACTAAAATATATTCTGCTATTTATCGCACAAAAAATCATTTGTAGAAGGATAGAAAGAGAAGCTTCACGGCTGATAAGTCAAAGATAAGTAACCTACAACTTATAACAATGTTGAACTACAGCTTCCAGCAGCAAACAAGGGCCTTAGGCTGTCATTCAACAACTGCAGGTCAAAGATCCCTGTACAGATTTTATGTTTAACGGTTATATGTTCTAATGCAACACAACACTCAAGCAAATTCCAGCAGTTTATCTTTTGTGCACTTTTGCCCCTGAATGGTTAAATTAGACCATATTCTAGCACTGGCATTCTGGGATGGCCAAAATGCAGCCTTTTAGATGTTATTTTACTAATGTTCTCATTACCCCAGGTAGGTTTGGTTGGCCGCAAGATGGGCTTCTTTGTTCTAGTTCAAGGTATGACCTTAAATAATACTATCCCTGTGCTCCACATGCTGTATGTGAGATTCCATATTTATACATGTTTTCTCTTTGTAACATAAAATCCTTGACACATTTATAGTTTATGAAATAAACAAATACATCTGTAATTTTAGCAAGGCAACCAATAAAACACAATCTGTTGTACATATGACTCTCTCTCCTCAGTGACCTTTACTGACCGCAATTCAGCAGGATGCATAACTAATTCTTTACACTCAGTGTGAATTCTTCCATTAGAGTAAATGTACTATATTTACTACATTGGGTGCCTTCATATCAATAACACACAGTTTGTACAGTATAGTATAGTAAAACATGTTTTTGTAAGTGCAATTATATTTTTTTTAAAGGGCAACGAAAATTGCTAAATAACTGGCCAGTTTTTAAATCAACCTGTCCCCCTTTGGTTTTGACCATTTCAAAGCCTCATTGGAAACAAATGGAAGCCTTCTCTGAGCTTTAATTAGTGCATTTTAATTAGTGCATAGGGTTGCATCATTGACTGCTAGTTTATGTTCCTAATCCATGACTTCCAACACACAGTTCCATGCAAGTAAGTAAAAAAGAGTATAGATATATTCATACAACAAAAATGGCAGACTTGACGTATTCTTGCTATAGTCCTATGCACTCTATTATGCAGCGGTTTTCCTGCTCCAAAGGATTTTTGTGGACAAGCATACTCGTTACAATGTTACACATATATGGAACCAAAGCAAATGGAAAGGTAGATTTATCAAAAATCAAATATACAAGTTTCTAAAAAAAACCTTGAGATTTCAAATGTGGGCTTATTAATTAGAATATTTAAATAAAGAATAACCCAATCAAGAATTTAATTGCATAAAACATGAAAAAAAACAACTCAAATGCAGTAAAATCACATTTTTGTCATAATTTTCAATGTTGGCCACAATTTGAATTAAAGGAACAGTAACATAAAAAATTAAATAGTTTTAAAGGAATGACAATATAATGTAGTGTTGCATTGCACTGAAAAAACTGGTGTAATTGCTTCAGAAATACAACTATAGTTTATACAAACAAGTTGATGTGTAGCCATAGGGGCAGCCATTAAGGCACAAGATACATAGTAGATAACAGATATATTCAGAAGAACATTGTATACTGCAGAGATTATCTGTTATCTGTTGTGTATCCTGTGTCTTTTCTCCTTTTTTTAGATTTGAATGGCAGCCCCCAAGGCTACACAGAACAGCTATTATTGTAGAGTTTCTGAAGCAAAACACCAAATTTACCAGTGCAGCACAACAGGACATATTTTCATTACATTAAAAGACTTTCATTTTTTGGTGTTACTGTTCCTTTAATCTCAAACTAAAAAAGTAGATTGAACTCCTATTGACTTCTGCATGGAATTTCCAGATTTTAGATACCACATTTTTACTGCAAGTTTTTGAGTTTTTGCTCTTAAAAAATCTTGGAAATTTGTGTTTGGAAATTCAAATTTATTATTTTTACAATCACACTTAAACATAGAATCAAATGACTGTCTGCTACAATCAAAAGGGTAATAACTGTTCTACCAACCCTGCTGTGAGCAAAGTGACACTATTCTAGACTGGACTTGAATATATCAAATTCATCAAGGATATCTAAGAAATAAGAAGATCACAACGTCCTAAATATAACCAACCTGATACTCCTGGACAAAATATTGCATTACAGTTCTTGTGCAGGGTCAGTAGATATAAAAATACTATTTGTAGACATCACTTATCATATTTGACGTGATGTCACTGATATTTTTAAAGGATGAAGTCTGGGTGTTGGTTATGATAATATCCTGGGGAAAAAGCAATGAGAACCAATTGAAATGCAAATTCTATTCTGGGCCTTGTTCTGAAAGTGAAGATTAACCATAAAAACTTGAAATATATAAATGTAGCTGAATATATTGGGTTGGTTTATACTCTGATATAATGGTACATTGCAGAATTCAATCCCTTTAGGAGAATACTCCCTGCATTAAAGACATTTTATTCTGCAGGTGAAAAACACAACTTGCATCTGCCAATAATTACTTTAATTGTATGCCATAATACTAATCATTTCAGTCGAAATGAAAAGCTTCAAAAACAAAAAGGATGAGGAAATGCAATATTTTTCTACTGATTTGTAATGATGAGCAAATCTGTCCCATTTTGCTTTGCTGAAAGTTTCACAAAACTGCTGAAAAATTCACAAAACAAAAAAGTTTTTTAGGCGTGCAACTTTTTTTCTCTTACCAAATGCATCACAGTCAATGGGTAGTTTTTTTCTTGTGGCAACTTTTTTGTCTTAGCAAATTTTTGTTGCAGATGGTGAAATCATACCTGGCAAAAAATTCACTCAAAATCATTTTTTATTTCCTTTGATTTAAACTACCAAATCAAAAACCCACTAATAACTGAGAAAGGGGATTGGGCAGGCTGCCCTCTTAACCCCATTATGCCCTGCCTCTTTACACTACATTTTGAGATATTAGGCCCCATTCTTGAAAAAGTACTGTATACACTGCCTCACCAACAAATATTGTAACTAGAGGGTGTACCACCATGTTGGAAAGTAATGTCAATAAACCATAACTAAATAAATTATATAAAAAACACCCATAAGAGAGCTTTCCTCAAAGTAATTGTAACAAATAAATGTGTCTCCTAGGGTGCATACTCCCTTAAATTGTCATTTTCTTCTTAGTGTATGAATACCCTACCTATGTCTAAACAAATGACACCAAACTTAACCTAAGAGAGATAATTGCGATAAAAAAATCAATTTACCCAGAACACCCCATTAAGTGTCCCTGTAGCCCACTCTGCCTGTGTTACATAGCATAATGATCTGTAACTGGGAAACCTTGCCAATAACCATGGTTTTAAAGTTTGTGTTTTGTCACTTCCAAGTCTGGTGTGCTTGGGAAACCCTGGAGCTATGGCCAGGTCCAGGAAGGTAGAACAGCAGCTTTACTGTTCTTCAGCATCCAGATTCATTAAAGCGGCAAAATGAATACATCCATGTGGAAGTGTGTGAGTGAGTGTGTTTGGAAGCAAGAACCTTAATAAGTTACGTCAATATGCACTCTACACCCACACTTGGCGGAGCATTTGTAAAATACCCCCATGGAATTATTAGAGGTCTTGGAAAAATGTTAGTGATGACTAATACCATAATGTTATAAAACTAAAATTCTCATTACACAAGAACTGCCGGTGTGGTGTTTTTGGTCTACAGTATTATTTTTTACACACAAGTACATGATAATACAGTGCCTTTGTCACATCACCACTTTTTCTCTTTGTTTTATCCTGTCCTTATAAACCACTTTGCTGCAGGCAGCTAGATTCATTCTTGTATCTTTCCAGGATATATAATCGCAAATGACTCAGAGTTACCTTCCCCAACGACATTGTTCCATGGGCATTGCACTCATTGGAGAGATAAACCAGTTTTTTGTATCTTTTGTACTTAGGGAATCCAGTAGCAGATGGGGAGATAGTCAAGGCTCATTTATAGTTCTGACTGATTTGAAATGTTTGGTCTAGTTCAATAGTTACAATGATTTAATTAATGCATAGATTAAACTGAAAATATAAATATGTGGTGACACAAATTCAGCTGGCTGTATTACATTCCAGTAGTTGAAACAATGTGGGATGCATATGTTTGGTGACAGTTCCTAGTTCATTGATAGATGCTTCTTTAAAATATGGAAAAGAAGACATTTAAATACAACCAGAGGTTTATAGTATAGTGTATAAGTGATGTTTTCCATTGTGTGGAGGAATGTCAATCTGGTTTTATGCAGTACTGACACAAACCTGTGACCCTACACTATTCTGTCCACCCACCTGCCCAGTAAAAATGCTGCAGTTTGAGACAGCAAAATGGAAACAGAAGTCTGTTAGGAGAACATGCACTTTGTGTTTAAAGACTATTCCTTTATATTAATAAATCGATAAATCAACACACATAAACATATACAGTATAATGATGGTTCAGTGTTACAGTTAACAGAGCTACTATAAGTTATATTTTGGTGGTAATTGTCATTTAATGAATATAGAAAGCATTTTTAGTTATACTCAGTGGACATTATTGCTCAAATCCAACAGTACTTTTCCAATCAATAGCCCAAATCAGTTGAAGTGATTTTGCCTCTTCATTACAAACAAGGTATTCTCAGTAATACGTGGAGAGATACTATTACAAAAATGTACAGATGTGACAAGCCAACGAGTCAATCAAATGAAATTTCTGCTGAAAATCAATAAATATTGCTTTGAGGATTAAAATTCAGTAAGCATTCTGCATTGCTTTGTCAGCCTCAAATTTCCAATCCCTGTGTGGATCCCCTATAGTTAACATCAAAGTATCAGTCACTGTAAGTGATTCTGATATGTAATATAAGGTTTAGTTAATTTGTTGGATGTGCGTTTTTCATATTCATCTTCTCATTTGGGATCACTGACCATAAAGATCAGCGCAATGCATTTTTGTGAATTAATAACAGTTCTTAAATTAGCTGTACATCAAGGAAAATATAATTATAAAGTCTCTGTACAGCTATTTTACAGATTGGGAGAAAATGGGTTTCTAACCTCATTTCAATTACAATAAAAACACGTGTATAAATAAATTACATCTTTATTAAAGCTACACATGTACTGTATGAAAATGTGTATTTCTCTCCAGAGTAGACCATGGAAAGAGGCAATATTGTTCTTGGGTTTTCTGCTTATTGGTTTTAAAGAGTTTTTCCCTGTCTCTTTAATTTGACCATGTCAAGGAGCAATATCACTCCTACAGTCATATGAAAAACTTTGGGAACCCGTCTCAGCCTGCATAATAATTTACTCCACTTTCAACAAAAAAGATAACAGTGGTATGTCTTTCATTTCCCTGGAACATCTGAGTCCTGAACAAAGATTTTCAGTGAAGCAGTATTCAGTTTTATGAAATTAAATCAAATGTGAAAAACTGGCTGTGCAAAAATGTGGGTACCTTTGTAATTTTGCTAATTTGAATGCATGTACAGTAACTGTTAAATACTGATTACTGGCAACATCAAATTGGTTGGATTAGCTCGTTAAGCCTTAAACTTTATAGGCAGGTGTGTCCAATTATGAGAAAAAGTATTTAAGGTGGTCAATTGCAAGTTGTGCTTCTGTTTGATTCTCCTCTGAAGAGTGATAGAATGGGATCCTCAAAGCAACTCTCAAAAGATCTGAAAACTAAGATTGTTCAGTATCATGGTTTAGGGGAAGGCTACAAAAAGCTATCTCAGGGGTTTAAAAAGTCAGTTTCAACTGTAAGGAATGTAATCAGGAAATGGAAGGCCACAGGCACAGTTGCTGTAAAACCCAGGTCTGGCAGGCCAAGAAAAATACAGGAGTGGCATATGCTGAGGATTGTGAGAATGGTTACAGACAACTCAAAGATCACCTCCAAAGACCTGCAAGAACATCTTGCTGCAGATGGTGTATCTGTACATTGTTCTACAATTCAGCACAATTTGCACAAAGAACATCTGTATGGCAGGGTGATGAGAAAGAAGCCCTTTCTGCACTCAGACCACAAACAGAGTCGCTTGTTGTATGCAAAAGCTCATTTAGACAAGCCACTGTCATTTTGGAACAAAGTGCTTTGGACTGATGAGACAAAAATTTAATTATTAGGTCATAACAAAAAGCGCTTGGTGAAAGAAGAACACCACATTCCAATTTGGTGGAGGTTCCATCATGCTGTGGGGCTGTGTGATTAGTTCATAGACTTGGGCCCTTGTTAAAGTCGAGGGTCGGATAAATTCAACCGAATATCAACAAATTCTTCAGGATAATGTTCAAGCATCAGTAACAAAATTGAAGTTACGCAGGGGTTGGATATTCTAACAAGACAATGACCCTAAACGCACTTCGAAATCTACAAATGCAGAGGGAGATGTACAATATTCTGGAATGGTTGTCACAGTCCCCCGACTTGAATATCATCAAAAATCGATGGGATGATTTAAAGCAGGCTGTCCATGCTCGGCAGCCATCAAATTTAACTAAACTGGAGCAATTTTGTATGGACGAATGGTCAAAAATACCGCCATCCTTCTGGATGGCGGACACTCATCAAAGGCTATAGACACCCATCAAAGGCTATAGGAGGTGTCTACAGGTTGTTACATTTGCAAAGGAGGCTCAACTAAGTATTGAAGTAATATCTCTGATGGGGTGCCCAAATTTATGCACCTGTCTAATTTTTTTATGATGCATATTGCATATTTTCTGTTAGTCCAATAAACTTTATGTTACTGCTGAAATACTACTGTTTCCATAAGGCATGTAATATATTAAAAGGAAGTTGCTACTTTGAAAGCTTAGCCAATGAGAAACAATACTCCAAAGAATTAAGAGGGGGTCCCACACTTTTTCATATGATTGTATATGTCCTTCCCATCTGCATGCAAGCGTAAATAGCCAGTAAACAACTATACAATACATCAAATAATTTGTTGACTGACTTTGCAGACATGACAGACATGACTATTTGATACAACTAAAGATATATGTAAATTTGAAAACAATTTGGTAAGAATTAGGGGCCATATTTATAAATCTCTGAATCTTTTATCAGAATTGTCTAAAAAAGAGCAAAGAATGAAAGAAAGTAAAAAATTAATATAATATGGAAATAACATAAACATAGTAAAATCTCTTAGACATTTGATTACTTGAAAGTAGATTTTGACTTTCCAACATAAACTGAATCTTTTTACCAAGGCTGGAGTGAAGAAAAACTGCTGCTAAATGAATAACTCTCCAAACAGAAATATAACAAATATCTATTGAAATATTTTTTGTACTCTTCTGTCAGTTATTATAAGCACTACCTTGTTAGATGCATGTATTCTCTTAACTCTCACTTGTTTTTGCCACTGTAAAACATAAGGCCCCATAGGCAATATCCTACAGGTACAAATGTAGCCTAACCAACCAGTGGTAAGAACATTTGTAGTCAACCTTTTACATAAAAAAAATCAGTTTGTTAACCTCTGGAAATCCTCCACAGCAATATCAGAACACTTCTCCGGTTTTTTTTCTGCAGGTGCAAGTGATTCACATGGAAAGGAATGGTTTGATCTACAGTATGTGGGTTTATTACAAGAGCTACAAAAGCATCCTTATATCAATACAAACAAATAGGATCACCCAGAATTTCATCATCAGAATTTTGGTAAATTATCCTATTATTGGTAATGTCACAAATCAAATTTTTTTTGTATATTAGATTCATGCAAAGAATGGGGTTGCACCCATTGTTTCACTCTCACCTGAACTGCTCCCTATAATACAGACAATGGAATTAAGGGGAACAGTGTTATTATACTCAACCATGTAAACACTTATGTTATCCATAGATCAATATGTTTGCAGTGTTAACTTCAGGATGTATGCTCTTATACTGAGCATTATGTTTATTTAAACAAATACTGAAAAGAAAAAGAAAACATCCACTGTCTGTGGCCCCTCAAACAGAGGATCATTTAAATGATTGACAGAAAATATAAACAAATTGATTTTCCAAGTTGCAATGCAAAAAAAACAAAGAACCCTGTGAATGTTCAAATAACCTTGATTAATTTGCAGCGATACATATACTTTAAGTGGTGATGTTACTTAGAAAGGCATATTGAAGTTGCAAGAAACTAAAACCACTCACCCATGTAATACATTCCTTGTCATTTCTAATGATTGTTTCATAATTTAACATTGGTTTAATAGTTTTTTAAATTCAAGCACAAAGCCATTATCAAAAAATACAATAGCAAAGATGAAACTGAAGGCCCAGTACATTCATTCTCACGAGACCTGCAAAAATCACTTGCATGCACACAATATTACTAAAATAACTGTAATTGGGGTTCAATTGTATGATGGGATGCTCCTTTTAAGATTCTATTTTTTCAAACTGCTGTACAGGAATGTATGTAATTTAATTGTTGAAAATAAAAATAAATTTATATAAAAAAAAATAACAGTAATTCTATATCTTAATACTAAAAGAACAATAACTCTGTAACAAAGCAAAAAATGTAAAAGTAAACTCTATACCTAGTCATATTTTTTTATGATGGAGAAACATTAATGTGTTGCAGGTTTTTACTATATACATTTGCCCTAAAACCCCTAAGAGATGCTACAGGGCAGTAATACTGATATACACTGTTGTATTTATTGAGTTTAAGTCTTGTGTGAAAGGCCTTGCATTGCTATGAAAATCCACAATTACCAAACAGGATAAGCACAGAGTAGTGATGTGCAGGTCGACTAAAAATGGGCCCACACCCAACCCAAACCCTCCCGATTTGAAACCTCCCTACCCAACATAGCAGCTGTATTATAGACACTAGTATGTAGACAATATTCTAATCATGATCTGCAAGTCAAATCCAGTGATTCAAATGTTGGTATTAAAGACGATCATATGGAAACAAAAACCGAAAATACATATCTCAAGGGACCAAGCAAAATAAATGGATAAACTGGGAAGATTTAAAATCGGGGTTCTACTATACATAACTACATAAGACATTTAATTATGGGGGATGCTTATATTATGTAAAGTCAAGTTTCAACACTTACGTCTTTTAATGAGGAACCAAAGAAAGAATGCATAAGATTTCTTTTAGAAATAAAATAGTTTGTGTTTTCCTCATGATACAAGAAGGGCACAAGATTTAAGTAAGGCAAATGCCTGGTGGGGTCCTGTGACATATACATATAAATGTCAGGTGACATAAAATAAATGACAAGTGATGGCTTGAGATGGCTTGGGTCAGTTGTGGATTATGCCTGTAGGCTAGAAATGGCATTACATGTCTATAGCTTAAAAGTCTCTCTAATTGCTGGGGTCTATGGCAAAATGTTTTTCCAGCAGGGAACATTTTTAGATCTGTCACCAGCTGTCACTCCTTGTTTCTAGTGATCTGAATGACAGGCTGCACAAAGGGGTACGGACAGTCTGTTGTCTTTGATAAAGGGTGGGGACACCTGAAACGTGTCAGGCAGTATCAGGTGCTGCTCATATTTATACCTTTCTTTTGTATACCAATAAATAAATCTTGTAATGGGATCTGATATTTTGCTGAAACTTTCTTCAATATTGTGATCCAAGGGACCTTGTTGGCTTGCACCAAGAGGAGAACTGACTGCAATAGATTGATTTGTTTGAGGAGCTAACTTTGGCAGTTAATCTGGAGCAACTTCTTGCCTTCCTTCACTAATGAGCATTTCTCTAGTAGAAAGCTTACATCGGGGGAAACATGCATAGGTCTAAAGATCCATAAAGGTATAAGTGAGTGTTTTATTGGTGTAGGCCATGTTCAGGGTTCTTAAAAACATTGGGTTTATTCCCCAAGAGTAAGACAGAGGAACCCATGTGGATCTTCAGATGCAGCACCACTGAAAGTAGAAACTTGCATTCTACAACTCTGAAAGTATTTATATTATTTCAGTGCAATATATTGACAGATGTTGCTAAACACATACACATGCACTGACCCTACTATCAAATTGTATTGGGACCAATTTTGTAAGGATGTATTCAAGCCCAGAGCTGTCTTTTGTTCTACTGTAAACCCTGAATTCCTGGAGCTACATATTATCTTAAGGAATGAGGCTACTTAAATAAAATCAAAAGGTAACAAAGTATTTTAATATGATGGGCTGATTGGATAACTTTTAATTTTTGCTTTAATTATTGCTAGGTATGGATCAGAGGCTTTCATACTGAGTCAGTAATTCCAGTGTAAAATTCCACTGTATTGTTTGAAGATTATTAGGTCAAACAGATATAGTATTTCCAGAGTAATCGGTGAGAAATTAGTATTAACATCAGAGGAATATAATGAAGACAGAGAATGGGCCAGATTCAGTTTCATAAGAAAATTTTGTTTTATGGTTTATCACATAAAAATCTACTGGAGAGATTCATTTGAGAAGAAAAAACTTTTCTCACATTCAGTTCCAGTTTTTTCCGCATAGACTTCAATAGAGTTTTCACGTGCTAAATAGTGAGCTGACCTTTTGCTCGTTGAATTGCAATTGCCTCTATGAAAAAATCTGAAACCGAATTAGCAGAAAAGTTTTCTTATCAAATTGGATCTGCCCAAATATGCCATACTTTATAAGAGTACTGTACAGTATGTGATATTACTTTTCAGGTCTGACTTAATGGGTTCATTATAATCTTAAGCATAAGCCTGTCTATATATACTAATAAAAGTATGGGACTTGTTATCCAGAATGCTTGGGACCTGGGGTTTTCTAGATAACAGATTATTCTGTAAATTGGATCTTCATACCTTATGTCTACTAGAAAATCTTGTAAACATTAAATAACACAATAGGTTGGTTTTGCTTCTAATACAGATTAATTATATCTTAGTTTAGATAAAGTACAAGGTATTTTTTCGTTATAACAAAGAAAAAGCAAATAAAAATTGAGTCTATGGGAGATGGCCATTCCGTTATTAGTAGCTTTCTAGATAACAGGTTTCCAGATAATAGATCCCATACCTGTTCTTTGGAAAACTTTTTCAAGTATAGTCAGAGCAAATCTCTCACCAGTGTTGAGCTCCCTGATTGGTTCCCGACAATCACATGTCCAACATCCTGCTCCCTGGCAATGGAACCTCTTCAAAATATTACAAATAATGACTTCTTTTACACGTTAAATCGTGATGAATAAAAGCTTCTTTATTTTTTGACAAATATTAATGGCATGTCAGCTTTGACTTTGTGCATCAAGTCACTACTTTGGGGCACAAACCGCGTCAGTAGTAGTGACTTGATGCACTAATATCATCCCATATCTGGTCAGCTATAGTCAGGTGATCCCACTGGTGTCTAATAAAAGGGCAGCCAAGTTTGGGAGTTTTACTTTGAAAGCAGCTCGTAAGTTGCAGGTAAAACATAGTCCCTTTGTAAAATGTATAATCAAGCAATTGAATTCTTAATGAATCAGATGAAAATTGAGCACAGGACTGGCCAGATATGGGATGACTTTGACGTAGTTGGCCAGCTGAAATATATTGCAATATATGGACAAACAATCCCTGTTTTGTTTAAAGGGTAAGGCATTTTTCAGTAGCAGTATGCACAAAATGTCTCTGCAGGGCCTGATTTACATAGTGGGCGCACCTAGGCAATGGGGATTGGTGCATGGGAAATTAAAAAAATTATTGTATCTCCAGCACATCCCCAGTGTTTCTGAACCAATGTGGGTGTGGTTGGGCAGCATGCCGCCCCCCTAAAATCCTGCCGTCCTAGGCCCGGGCCTAGGTGGCCTTTCCACAAATCCTGGCCTGTGTCTCTGATAATGGGTTGAGTGCAGAGGACCTCTTGTATTTGTCTATATGTATTTTGTGGTATTTATGTATTTTTATTTACCCTTTAAAAGATAAATGTATTTGTTTACAAAGTGAAAATAATCAATGCATTTGATATGTTATAGGACACAGAATTGCAGGCACAGCCCCTCGGTTGAAATTTTTCATTTCCTTGTTGCTACATGCATTTACTCTAGCTGCCATAATACTAATACTATACACAATATTCAGCAGAACAAATCCAATGTAAAAGCTACAGAACTATGATGAAATATAGAACAGCATTCACATGGAAATATGCACGTTTTCTGTTCTGGTTTGTTAATGATTTCCTTAAAATATAGATAATCTTACTGTAATTAATGATATTATGAGAATTTGTTAAAGGAGAAGGAAAGGTTAAAATAAAGTAAGCCTTATCAGAAAGGTCTATATAAATACACCAGTAAACGCTCAAAGTAATGCTGCTGAGCCCTCTGTCAAAAGAAACACAGCATTTCTTTCCTTCTATTGTGTACGCATGGAATTCTGTATCAGACTTCCTGTTTTCAGCATAAACCTCCAGGGCAGGGCTTGAGCATGCTCAGTTTGCTCGTCTCCCCCTCCCTCCTCCCCTCTCTGATGTAATCTGAGCCCAGTGCTGTGACCGAGCAGGGAAAGTCAGGCAGGAAGTGAAGTCACACCAAGTGAATATGGCAGCTGCTATCCTAAAAAAAACAGAGAGAGTGTCTAGAGCCATTTACTCAAGTATGGTAAAGCATTCCACAGAATAACTAGTGTTATAGCTTGTACTATTGTGGCTAATCTATTAACAATAAACTGCTTCGGTACCTTTCCTTCTCCTTTAAGCAAATGCAGTTCATTAAAGCAGCAGTGTCAAACTGGTGGCCTGTAGGCCACATCCGGCCCCCTTGTGTGGCCATACATTGACTGCTTGATTGCTTACCTTTGTGAGAGCTTCAAAAGCTCAGAACTGAGACCAACTGACCCCTGCATTATTCACACCACAGATTAAGTCCGTAAAAGACCTGTATTTTTCACACATGTAATCCTGTGTATTTTCCACTTCTTCAATACCCTGTATTTTTCACACCTGTAAGGACCTGCACTGTCCACACCTGTATTATTCACACCTCACACTGTCAGTGTCCACGTTATTCAAATTCTCCTCTTTAGACAGACTGTAGGAGCAGCACTAGCATTGTGTTCCTCTGTTCATCTTAGAGTGGTTATGATAGGTTTCCCTGTCTCTTATCCTGCTATGCCTGTGCCTGCTCTACCTTACCTGTGTGTGCCTTATTCCTGTCCATGGCCAGAACTAGGGGTAGGCAGAAGAGGCACCTGCCTAGGCTGCCTAGACCCTGTACACTGTCCTGTGTTGCGCTCTCCCTTCTGTGGCTCTCCCCTCCCATCAGACGATCTCCCCATAGCCAATCTCCCCTCAGCCAATCTCCCCTCAGCCAATGCGCATACACGCAATTCACAGTCAGGATGCACGCGTTCGGGTGCGCTCACATTTAAATGTGTGCACAGGGGTGGGTAGCGGGCTGGCAGGACGGGTTGCCTAGGGCGCCCGGTTGGCTTGGCCCGGCACTGTTCCTGTCCAACTCTGCCTGTACTCTTGGGTATTCTGGGAGGTAAAGAGGAATTTTTTATAGTGTCATCGGGAAGCTGTGATGAAGTGCAGTGGGATCTTTGGAATCTATAACAAATGTTTGGTCTTTTGGGGGGTCATTAACTAAAATCAGAAAATTTCTCACTATTTTCTTAAAACCACTTTGTTCAAACTCCTGCCCACATTTTCACTGTATTTATCAATAAATTAACTTGAAAAAATGGGGTGCAGGAAAAGACTGGATAAAATCATGGAAAAAATAAGAATTGTATGATTTTTGTATTATCTCACGAAAACCACAAATTCTTCTAATTATTGTGAGAAACCCAGCGCAGATTATGTTATCTTCAAATTGTAAACAGGAGATCTGCCATTGACTTCTACATGACCTTGACAGATTTGAGATGGAGTACTTTTTTATTTGGACTTTAAGCAGCATCAGGGTTTAATAAATCACAAAAAGTTGAGTTCTATTTTTTTGAAAAATGGTGTTGTCTCCTTTAAAAATAACCCCCTTGGTGTCTCTAAAGTTTTACATGACTACTATCACGTTGAAAAGCCCTGCAGGATCCTGCAATATAAGGCAGAACACTGGGTATCTGTTTGGGAAGGATCTGTAGTGTTGGATTCAAGTGAATTTTTATTTTCAAGCAGTATTGTAGTTACTTAGTTAGCAATTAATGCTTCTCCAAATATGATATTACCAAGTGGACAATAACTGCCAACATTATTTGAATATGCCGATTGTGATCAACATATTTAACATACTAGATATTTTTTGTGTCAAACTGAAGTTTGTGCATGGTGGAAACTGGTAGCAGAGTTTCCAATATTTGCCACCCCTTAGCAAAGTTAGGAATTTAGTTTAGAAACATGAAGATTAATTTTAGCAAGAATCCTTTTTGAATAAAAAAAAAAGCACATAGGCTATGTCCTTTAATGTAATGAACTCACCGATGTTGAAGGAGGGCTCAGGTGTTCTGTCCTGAGAGAATGTGCCAATAACCAAACATAGGGGCTATTTACTGAAGTGCAAATTTTCTCTGCCAAAATTTACATCGGTATGTCAGGATTACGTATGCATATTCACTGACAATTTTAAGTACACTATTGTGAGCATAATGTGGCAAAATGTTGGTGTAACTACTTTGCATAATTGCATCATCTTATTTCTCCATACAATTGTAAGGGGGAAAATATACTGGCGGTTTGAAAAAACTTTAAAGCAATAATGTGGTGATGTGATGTGGGATTTTAGCA
Organism: Xenopus laevis; assembly: GCF_017654675.1. Taxonomy (NCBI): domain Eukaryota; kingdom Metazoa; phylum Chordata; class Amphibia; order Anura; family Pipidae; genus Xenopus; species Xenopus laevis. Next base: position 57,843,943 of record NC_054384.1, read on the forward strand.
TGGAAGATGAAATATTAAATGAGACACCAGCTGTATCTTTATAATAGTAGTTTTCCAACGTGGACCTTGCAAAATTACTTTGGGCAGAACAAATGCATTGGCACTTCTTGGTAAATTGACATTATTGTAAATAAACCATTATTGGGACTTAACCTCCAAAGACTCCTGCTGCTGGGTAATGCAATATGACAAAATATATATATATCAATATAGTATTAAAAGGCAATATTTATTCACAACCATGCCATGAAAATATATATAAAATCATGTTAAAAACAAGCAGTACTGCATCTGAAAGGAGGGATCCCCCCTTTTTTGAGGTTCCTAGACTACACCACCTAATAAATGAAACCTGATGTTAAATCGACATTATTATGTCTGCCAACTAAAAGTAAAATATAGTAATTAAACAAACTCTGCCCCTTGTATTTCTCGTATATACTAACATTTCTATGGAGATAGAAAATGATAGAAATCCCTTTTCCAGAGTCACTTAAATGTTGCATACAAATTGCAGAATGTTAACAGAAAACTAGCAAAATTTCTTAGTTTTATATAAATGACAGGGTGTATTAAAAGATTAATGAAGAATACTCGATCAGAAACATCTTAAGTGATAGAAGATAATGGAATAAAAAGGAAACACTGTGGGGGCATTTTAATGATAAGAGGATCCATCCCACTTGCTTTTCATGCCAGAGGGAATTCTCAGGATAGAAGAAATATCCACTTTACTTAGTAATACATTTGATGCCTGTAACACTGTAATATTGAGGATTGCATTTCTTTGCAGCATGTGTAAATACTGTATACTGTATGCAAATAAATATCACAACAATGCCTTGTCACGGCCTCTCATTATACATTAGTCTAACACTGCCTCCTTCACCATATTTACTGCTGTGTAGCTGATCTGTAAAACCATGTGATCGCTTACCCTTTGCTCAGGAACAATAGTGAGACAGACAGAGAAACTTTTAGGCCCTAGATTATTAAGGTACATCAATCAAAGAATACTAATTGGCAGCTAGAAGCAATATTACATATAAAACAAAGAAAAATATCACCTGCATTGAGTCTAAGGGTGGGTGATACAATACTCATGAGCAGTGCTAAGTGTAAGCTACATTGTGTGCTTGATCTTCACCTAGAAACAGTGTATATATGTATATATATATATATATATATATATATATATATATATATATATATATATATATATATATATATATATATATATATATATATATATATTCTGTGTAGGAAAGTGGCTTATATATGTGTATATATATATATATATATATATATATTCTGTGTAGGAAAGTGGCTTTCCCTCTAATACTCTCCAACCACCGCCCCTCTAAAAGTCCTACAGACTACTTAAAAGCCCATAATGCTGAATGTTTTCTTTGGAAGAGGTCATGCCAAATAAAGAGAGAAGCAGGTATGGTCTTTCTCCCCCCAAAGAAAATTCCCTTTTTTCACTTAGGTAGAACTGATGCATGGACACTGCCTTGGTGGGGCGCATCAGCTTATGCATACTTTGTACAAATCATGTAACTAAAAGTGTCTCTTTTTACCAAATACAGACAAGTTCCCTTTAATCCAATTGTTCTTTACAGTTATTTAATGAGAGTGCTGGGATAATTTGTTTAGTTCAGTATATATATATATATATATATATATATATATATATATATATATATATATATATATATATATATATATATATATACTGCGTGATTTGATTACAATGTATTGTATGATGGACCACCAGTAGAATTCACACTATCACTTCTTGAATTCATTCTACACAAAAATTACTTCAAATTCGAGAACCAGTTTTATATACAGAGCACCGGGACAGTCATGGGGTCAAAGGTGGCGCCTGTTTATGCTAATGCAATTATGTATGCCTATGGAAGCACCAATATATTAAACCACCCGATGTTCAAGAAGTGTGGAGCATTCTAAAGACGCTTCATAGATGACATTTTCTTTGTGTGGTTAGGACCTGTTGAAGAAATTTTTGACTTGAGAAATATCTAAAAGAATTGGAGAGCCCAGTGTGGTTTACTATAAAGTATGATTTGAATAGCATTGCATTTTTGGATGTGAAAATATACAAAATGGGGGAGAAATTACACACTTGTATGTATGTAAAACCCACGGATAGAAACACCATTGTTCACTACCACAGTAACCACCCGCGACACCTGTCAAATTCCTTACCCAAGTCCCAAATGACGAGGGCAGTAAGAATCAATAGTGATATTAACAAGTGGGCCCAAGATCTAGAGATCATGAGCAAAACATTTTTGAACAGAGGGTATCCTCATAAATCGATCTCGAATACAAAAGAATGGGCACTAAATCTTGATCGTAAAATGGTGTTGTATGTAATAACAGAAATATGGATAAAATGAACAATGGTGTTTCAGGGGAAATTTACTATGTGAGCCAGTATGGTGTACAGTCCAACTACATGAATCAATGTATAAATAAGCACTGGCCAATTGTAGCCAGCGATGAGAATCTGAGCAAAAAGCTACCAAGTAGATGCAAACTGAGTTATAGGAGAGGAAGAAACTGAAAGGAAAATCTGAGCCCCTCTGACCCAATAGAGAAATACACAAAACCACAAATGAAACACTTTGCTCAAAGCGACCTGGGGTCTTTAAGTGTAGTGGATGCGTTATGTGCAGTAGTCTGATAACAGGAGATAGTTTCCACCACCCACAAACAGGCAAAAAATATTGTACCACAACAATGGTAGTGTACATAAAATGCCCTTGTGGATTGATATACTGCGGCAAAACCATTAGGCAGTTAAAAGAACGAATAGGAATGCACAGAGCAAGTATCAGGGCTGCACTAGATCCAAATAGAAGCGAAAAGGAGAAAGAAAAAGAAAAGGGTAAAAAAACAAGATATATCCCAGCAGTTAGTTGCGAAACATTGGGCTGAAGCTAAACACAGTCCAGCATCTTTCAGGTGCATGCCTATAGACCATATACCCATAAGACCAAGAGGTGGGGATTACAACAAGGCCTTGTTAAAAAGAGAAGCTTTTTAGATATTTGAGCTGGATTGTGTGGCTCCACGAGGGTTAAATGGACAATTGGTGCTAAATTGTTTTCTGTGATAACATCAAAACTCTCACATAAGTGGGTCAACAAGCAAAAAACAACAAAGACAAGGTTTAAACCAGTTTTTAGTGCAACCTTGTTTTTAAATATTGTGATTGGCAACATTGTATATCTGACATAAGGTCGTTTTTTTTTAATACTAAGTATATAAATTGTATGCGCTTTAACAGATCACAGGATATGTTTAATATTTGATGGACAATTTGCACAGCGCACCGGTGACACCCAGTGGTGAGATATTATATACATTGTATACAGGACTGTTGGTGATGGGAGAGATTTTTTTTTATCTGAATGACGTCATACTTGGTGCCAAATTCAAATGGGGACTGATTGGTATATAAGCACCACTTTAATGTACTCATATTATCCTTTACAAACGCCCAAATGTGGGGCGAAAAGTCGGATTTAAGTACTGAATAAAAGTTTTTTTGATGAAACAGCAAATTGGAGTGCGGGTCTTTACAGCAAATCTATATGTGATATATTTGACCCTGCACCTGTAAATATTGATGAAAGTCCGGTTTCCAAAATGTGCGGCTGCATACGCCTAACTATATATATACAGTATATATATATATATATATATATTGTTTGAGTACCACACTTTGGCCTAATGAATAAGCTCACATGCAAAGTCAGTGCCCCTCATTGTACAATCCTATACTTCATATTGATGTATCAAATCTTTTGGTGAAAATCTAAACTAAATCTAAACTTTATCTCATTAATTACCCAGCACTCCAGATATATTTATTATTTGGGGCACTGATTATGGATAATGATGATCAAAACTGCCTCCGTTTCAGTTCCCTCAAAATTTAAATCCACCGAAAAATTTGCAAAATGTCAACATTTTGCCAAATGCATTGGTCAGTGAATATTTTTCCCTGTGTTGATTCTTGCATCAAATAAATTGAAGTGAAAAGTATTTTTTACTTTGCAATTTTTCTTTTGTCAAAGGCGTTGGAGTCAATGGACTTTTTGGCACTTTTTGTCACACAGCAAATTCACCGGAGTCAATGGGTGTTTTTCCTCATTTTTTTTTTAGTTAAAAAAAAAACATGTTTGTTTCCTGTGTAAAATAAAACACATGCCAAAATTCTAGGGCAGAGTCACAAAGATTTTTGCCACCCTTAGCATACTTCCCAACTGGCCTTCTGCTGGACTCGGGTCTCAATTTTGACAGCTCAGCCCCTGGTTTCTTACTAAAATGTTCCGAGTTTCTAATGCACTGACGCCTGAAAAATATATAAAGTTTCTGATGTTACTGACCCTTTGTACAGTTTTCAAATTCTGGGAGGTATGCATAGAAATATGAATACAGTTAAGGCTAATTATTTTGAAAATGCTCTACCCTCTACTAGTGTACACATTGGGGACTGGGCCAGTAGGAGATTTGGCGGCAGTCGGAATGTCCTGTTTCCAGTGGAGCACAGCTACTATGTAGTTTGGGCCTGCAACCCCCCTCCTCCCCCAAAAAAATCTACTGTCCTAGGATGGACAAATATATTTAAAAAGGTGCTAATGCCGCTACTATTTGATTTGGAGAATTCTGTTGTCCTCAAATAAGGGCTGTCCTAGGCCCAACGAATAGGGATAAATACATTAAAACTGATATTGGTTTTGTCTTTATGTCAGACCCTTTAAATCTGAAGTATTTTAAGCTGAAGCAAAACAAATGGATTGCAAGAAGCCCTGGTGGTCCAGTGGGGCAGCGGGGACGCCCACCCTGCTGTCCACGGGGGTTGCCCGCCTCTCCATTCACAGGGATGCACGCAGCCTTAGTCTTCTGTGCGGCTATGTGTGCTGCTGGTTTCCACATTATACGCGAGTGCTCGGTTGCTTCCGGGTTTTTGTTTTGCGCCTTGTGATATCATCGCACATTTTCACATTGCTCAACGTAAAAAGTTAATTTCTGATTCCTGGGTGCTCTATCTGTCTAAAGATTCCGTATTTGACCCCTGCCTGTCCCTTCCTGCTGCCTGAACTGACCTCTGCCTGTTTTTGACTACTTTCCAGATCGCTTTGGTGCTGCGCTTATTATCTGTGTATGGTCTTGGCCTGTGACCCCGACCTTGCTCCTGATATCCGTTTGTACCGCATTGCCGTCTGGTATTGACCCTCCATGATCACTCCTCCATGACTGCTCCAACGTCCAATCTCCTTACATTCGGTTCCGGTGCTTGCCCAGAACTCTCTCTCTGGTTCTCCCACAAAAAGACCTGGAGTGCTCCACCCGAAGCCAAAGGCAGCTGCTATAGCCTATAGGCAGAAGAGTGGGCTGTGAATGGAACCTTGGAGTTAGCTCTGGGTTTGGGATACCTTACGTTACATGGTTCTTTGCCACAAGGGTGGAGAGAATGTGGAATGCCCTGCTGTTATGATAACAGATTGTTTTACTGAATATTAAGTCTTTTTTTCCTAATATGGGCTAAAGATGCTGAGGAATCACACAGAATGGTTGAATTTGAATTGTTTTCCTTTTACAGTGCAACTTAGGTATTAAATTGGTTTTATCATTAGTGTTATCACATGCTAATAAATCCCCTATATAAATATGATGGGAATGCATTTTTTGGTTTACAGCTAAATAACACTGTTTTTATAGACTCAGTAATAAGGAAAGAGTGAATAATTAAGAATTTCTCCAGTTTTTTTAAAATGCAGAAATTCAGATATTAGTTATCCTTCCATGTCTTGATCCCTGTAGTTTTATACAGCGATAAAGGTGTTGGTTTTGCAGAAAATAATCTAAATTTCTTAATAAGCAAGGCATGCACATTTAGAAAATTACAAGTTGTAGGCTGCAAATGGCAAGATGCCAGAAGAAAATGAGACAAGTTAAGTTTAAATTAGCTGGAGCAATAAATAAACCTGAAAGCTGTCATCTTGCCACTGAGATTTGATACAGTTCCCATCAGAAATTGGAAGTATTGGGTTGAGTAGTATAAGAACATTGCAACATAATGGCAGAAATGTTACCAGGTGCTAACGGAGAATGGACTGAATAATTGTTTGTGAGACAATCTCAAAACTAACAGAAGCAAGAATTTTTATTCACATTATATATCTACAACGAAGAGAATTCAACAGGGAATTAAGTTATATTACTGAGTTCCAAAGAGCCATAACATGATGTTGAAGTTAGAAGTTTCAAATGGGAATGTGAACTAAGAGCTGCCAAATACTGACACACAATACAACACTAATTACCATAGTTGTCAGCTGTCATATTTTCCAATTTACACCTTTCAAAAATGGATCAGGACTTTATAGAAAAGTGCAAGTTTACAGTAAATATGGATGGATTAGGGCAGGTCTAGTCATAAGTGGATGAGAAATGCAGCCAAAATTTAAAATGATACCTATTTTTTGCTTCCAGTGACTACAATCTGCAGTGTTTCATCTGATCACAAATCAGTTTGAAGTATGGTAAAGAGAGCATCCTAGCCAGGCATGTGTCCCCTGTACTACCTGGCCGGTTAAGTGTTTTACTGGGGGTAGACAGTTGTGGGAGTTATGTAGTATCACTATGTATGTTAGTGCCTAGGTATTCCATGTGACAGGATCAGGCAGCGGCATACCTAGACCAGACCAGGGCCCCCTGAAAAAGAATTTCAGAGGGGCCCAGCGAGCACTTCAACCTTACAGCCACAACCAAGCCACTTGCTCTCATCCACCCAGCCATTCAAGCTAGAAAAAGGAAAAAAAAGCACATAGCAGATAACAGATTAAACACCATTGCCTATAGCACATATCTGTTATCTGCTGTGTAACCTGTGACTTTTTTCCAGCTTGGATGGCTTGCGGAAGCAAACACACAACTTTTACTGGTGAAGGGTAACAGCATATTATATATGAATTACTTTAAATAATATTCTATAATATTCTACACCATAAAATGGTAGAAAGATCCAGCAGGATGAAACCCAATGGGTTTTAGTGTAACGTGTATTCTACTGTTTAGTAGTCAGAGAGGGAAAGTTCAGGGCAATCCTAATAGCATTGTTGCTACAGTGGTTTGGAAAGGAGTAAAATCAACGAAAATTTTTATATTTTGCTACTGACATATCTTGATATTTCACTGACATGAAAGGAGTAATTTACTTTTTCCCGGGTACAAGTGGTGGAGCAGTAATGGGCACAAGTACACACCTTAGCTCTCATTTAAAGGGACTTATATACCAGGAAAGCAAATATCCATTGTATGGAACAGACTGCAGCATTGACAAGATAGAGAGACAAACCCTGTCCTTACCAGAGTACCTCACTGTGGCCTGCATTTCCTGCTGCTCCCTAACCTGACGCCTATGTGCCTTTCCATGTCTGCCCCTCTTGCCCCTCTAGGTGCTCTGAAATTGAGCACAGTGGCCTATGTCTATTATGCATTAGCAAAAAGCAGGTGTACAAAGTGCAAAAAAGGCCTAAATCATAAATCATGTTATAAATGCTAATCCAGTAATAGTAAACTAATCACACAAGCCTTTTTACCATACCACGTCAAGGTAAGACTTTTTATACTATGGCCAAAAGGCAAATAAGTAAGGGACCGCCATATGGGGTTTACCTTGACGTGGTATGGTGGCTTCATGATCATAACTTTGTAACTAAAAACTAAATTTTTGAGACAGGGGACCAGGGAATGTGCATCAAAACTAGCACTTCCATCATACTTAAATATACTATTACTTAGCCTTTAGAGTGCTTCCACACCCCCTATTTTGTACATTGTATTGTTGCTGGAAGCTGTGGCTGAGCTTCATGTGGTTTTTAATAGCACCCCATACCCCCCCCCCTTAAACTAATGGGGCCCTATACTTTTAAAAATGGTTTGGACAATTCCTCTCCCTTAAAAGCCACATACTGGCAGGGGAGGATAGATCCTTTACACTGAAACCAAGGTTCAACAGACACTGATTACGCTGAATGCTACTATGCAGTAAGACTTTTTATACTATGGCCGAAAGGCAAATAAGTTAGGGACCGCCTGCACCAGAAGTTGGCCAGAAAACTGCACTATTTCTCTATCCCTTTATGATCAAATATCAGGAAGATGCAATTCCTCTGCTTTGACCTTGACTGATATATGTTTTGCCAACTACTTCTTCTGGGTCTCCTTCTGAGGATGGTTTGAACGGTATATGTGTATGTTGCGTATGATTCAGGTCACTCTCTGCTTGCAGAAAAAACACTTTTACAATAGAAAAGTAGACAAACAGGGGAACATTTCTGGCACTGCATTATTTCTGTTTTGTTTCCATTTCAGGAAACTTGGTTCAAACATTGTAGAGTCCCTGGCAGATCTACTGTGTTGGTACTGACAATGTCCGGGCAAATGGAGGACAGAGACAGTCACTGCATTAACCTTGTTCATGGTGCAGTCAGAAGAATCACATTAATAGTCATATGACTATCTCATTATTTAATTACTTTTAATTGGTTGCATGGGGCAGCCTGTTCATTAGGCTCTCTCACTTCACCAGGCTTCAGTACACTGGCTCTGTTGCATGGACCATTAAGCATTTTATGGCAAAGCAGACCATACCAAAGTCAAAACAGACAGTGACACTTTGGCTTTTAAATGTTCTGCAGGAGGGGATTGTGATTGACTTTTGCGGAGACACATACATAAAAAACCCCATTTATATACATGTGCTAAATAGCTTACATTTTTACTTATGGAGTAAAATATTTGAGCTCTTTTTCTCCCATCTGTTTTTTTTTTAAACTAGAGTAACTGAAAAATGTGCAGTGATTCTGACTACACATAGAGGTAGTGATGACATGCCCACAGATTTATAGAATAGTAAAATATTAATAGTGTTTCTGCTTGTGACAGGAAGAATTCTTCTAACAAGTATTACAAAGTTTTTGAAGCTTGTTATGCAGACAAAAGATGGAAGTGAATCTGTACCATGGCATTTTGTGAACCGAAGAACACATCAAGCCAATTAATGTCTGCCATGTTAGCAGATCCGACACTCTTTTGTGACAGATGAAAAAAAATGCCATGAGCATTTCACAGAAATCTCAACCAAGAAACAAGAAACCTATAGTTATTTCAGCTTTAATATATTACTTTCGGAGTATTGGTATGATTTCAATTTGCAGAGTGAGACTTTCATCATTCCTAAGTATACAGGTTGTGAACTGAAATAAACAGAATGTGCTTTTCATAATTAATGACAAATATCAGTAAATGGAAAATTAAGTATATGGAAGAGTGATGTGCAAAGTTTACTTCTTTCTCATCTAATAGCTTTTCCCATAACAAAAAGGAAAAAAATAATAGGTACTAGGTAAGGGTAAAGGCAATAAGGGTACAGGCAATAGACCACAGTGTGCAGAAGCAATATCCTCCTTCTGCTTAAGACATTCTGGGTGCATATGAACCAACAGTTCTTAACAGAAACCACCTACTTTAGGAAAGGGAGCAGACCTAGGGACAGGGGGCAGATTTTCACTAGGGTAGTAACCAAATTTTTGCTTTTATTGCTATGGGTTAATGCCCAGGTGCTTGTTAACCCAATGTTTAGAAATGAGTCCCTTCTGTCTAATACAAGAGTTTTAAGCTGTGCAAACTCCTTTTTTAACAACAATTTCTTCCACCTCTTGTGTATCGCTACAAGTAATGCAAGATCTTTTTCTGCTTGTTTTTTTCAGAACTGTGGTGTAAGGTCTTTTCCTGTGTTTTGCATCAAAATCCACACATGCATCTGTACAGTGTTATGTCACTACACTCTAAGCGAGTACTACAGTTCTTCCACTTGGACAATTGGCTCCTGAGATCTGTACATATTGGCATAATCCATTCTAGATTAATTGATAGGTTGTTCTGGTCTCTCCGGTGACACCTAGGAATTTTTCTGTTATTGTTTCTGTTTTGACCCCACTTGTTTGACCTTTGATGCCTTTTGCCTGCCTCTAGTTCCTAAACCTCTACTACATTCCTCTACCTTGGCTCCAGTTTGACTACTTTTGCTTCCTTCTTTGGTAGCTTGTTCCTATTAACTTCTCTGTCTAATCTCAACTGCACCTCTCCCTTTCCACAATGTCAGGTAAGTTTTGCAAATGTGAGGCACTTCTCTTATTCTACACTTCTACTACATTACATGTGAATTTTCTATTCCTGTAAGAAAACATTAGCTCCCTCATTTGAAATGGTATTAAATTGTGTTCATTCTTTCCTGTCCCCAGGTCTCAAAAGTTGTCAAGAATTACTTAGGTCAATGAAGAGATCCATTAGCAGCAAGGATGTTGTAAATTAATTCCTCTTACTCCCTGTGCTTACTGGCAACTCCCTAGTACCTGGAACTTTATTGTCTCTTCCTGGCTTGCTCACCCAGGCTGGCTTTTGGTCTTCAGCCTCCTTCTAGGTGGCTCCCAGACTTGCTTTGCATCTTTCTGCAATACTGCAGTTCACCCAGTTGTTAACCAAGGACTGCCATCAATGCATGCTTCACTACAGGGAACCACTGCAGAAAGGAGGCGGCAACCCAGCAATATCTCCTTACAAAGGGTTGCATATAAGCCCTGTATGCATGAACCCTTCAGCATAATGTGTTATTGACATGTGCTTGTAAAGAATAGTAAAGGCTTTATAAGTTAAATTAAAGTTAAAGTTACTTTTTATAATATTACATAGTAATATAGTAAGTGAGGTTAAAGAAAAGACACATCATCATTATCATCATCATTTATTTATCTAGCGCCAACAAGATACGCAGTGCTTTACCTTAGTTATAACAAACAGGGAATCAATGGTGGATAACAAACAAGGGTTACAGAGTACAATAGGATTAGAGGTTAGTAAAAGTTAGAGTACAATTGAGACATTAGGATTTTAGAGTACAATTGAGACATTAGGATTTTAGAAACAATTTGTGATTTTTGATTTTTGAACAATGATTGATTAATTAAGGTACATTGAATAAGCTTCTTTAAACAGGTGGGTCTTTAAGGAGCGCTTGAAAGTTTGGAAAGAAGGAGAAAGTCTGACAGCTCAGGGCAGAGAGTTCCAGAGAAAAGCAGATGCCCGAGAGAAGTCTTGTAGACGAGAATGGCCAGAAGTGATGAGAGGAGATGTAAGGCGACGATCAGAAGCAGAGCAAAGGTTGCGTGAAGGAGAAATATATGGAGTGGCTTCATTATCAAGGGCCTTGAATGTAAGTGTTAGTAATTTGAATTTGATTCTAGAGGAGATTGGGAGCCAGTGAAGGGACGTGCATATGGGAGCAGCTGATGTTGAGCAGTGAGTCTAGCAGCCGCATTTAGAACAGAGTGAATTTGTGAAAGGTGACTTGTTGGAATACCTGCGAGGAGTAGGTTGGAGTAATTAAGGCAAGAGATAATGAGAGACTGAATCAGTGTTTTAGTTGATTCCGAACTTAGATATGGTCGTATTCAGGCAATGTTGCGCAGTTGAATACGACAAGATTTTGCAAGTGTTTCAATGTTTGGTGAAAAAGACAGATGCAAATCTATGATAACTCCTAGGCAGCTAGCTTATGCTTTGGAATGAAAGGTGGTGTTGTTTACTGTGAGTGATATCTGAGGGACAGGGGAAGATCTTGGAGGAAATATGAGTTGAAAGGTTCAGTTTCAAGTGGCACTGTGACATTGAGGAGGAGACAACAGAGAGACAGTCTGCAACTTGGGAATGGACAGATTTAGAAAGATCAGGAGTAGACAAGTAGAGTTGGGAGTCATCAGCATAAAGGTGATACTGAAGTCCAAACGACTGAATAAGTTTTCCTAGTGAAGTTGTTAAGAGTGAGAACAGCAGAGGTCTTAGAACAGGGCCTTGCAGAAGACGTGCACTGCTCAGTACCACGTATTTTACCTTTTCTTTCTTAAGTTGTTCTTTTCTGTTTAATCTTTGTTTACTGTGGATATTGTCAATGCATAACCGTATACATATTGTATGACTACATTGTACCTTTCTGAAACTGGTTATGTACTGCTTTATTCGTTTCTGATTCTGTGAACTTCAATAAAAACACAGTTGAAAAAAAAAAGAACAGGGCCTTGAGGAACTCCGACAGAGAGAGGGAACGTAGTAGAAGTAGAGTTAGAGAAGGCAACTTTAAAGGAATGGTCAGACATATAAGATGTAAACCATGAAAGAGCAGTGTCACGAATGCCAGCTGAGTATAGAATTTCTAGGAAGAGGCACACTAGAAAAAAGATCAGATGGAAGGCCCCAAGAAGAAAACAAAAGCGAGTGTTAGTCTAAAGGGCCCAAATGTTTTCTTCTTTTTTAAAATAATTTACTTTTTGTTTCATCACTGCATTTGAGCGCTTAATTATCCTAGCAACCCAGCATTTGTTTGTTGGTGGAAGAATAACATGAATTTCTTTTCTACTGGTAGTTGTGCCACTACTGATCGTAGGTGTCTTTAAAATATATCAACAATAACCTTAATTATTTTTAAAACCCCTTTCATTTTATATATACATTGATAACTAAATAGACTCACTGGTAGGTACAAAAATGCATTTATTCAGACCAAGATTAAAATAAAAGTAAATGTTAAATTTTAGCTTCTGATAAACAAGCCGCATGAGGTCCTAGCCTCTATGATATTGTTTGTATTAGTCAGCATTCATACCATGATCATTAGGGTTGATAGCGACAAAAAAAAATACATAAATATACACAGCAACAACAACAATAAAATCTATGCAAGGGTTCACCATAAGAGATGATACACCTATTAAAATAAACTCATTGGTATACTTATATGGTGAAGTTGTGAAAGTGGATATAAAAAATATATTTCTTTTTTGAGTTTAAAAGACAAAAGTAGATCTATTTATTTCATTCAGTGTGCAGTGGTATTGACAAGTTTGTTTTATCTATTCACCATTTTTTCATCTTGTGTTCTGTACCAAAGCTGGGTGACTAATGTTTACTGCAGTCTTGTAACCAAGGGGTGAGCTTTGTAGACTCCTCCAGTGTCTTTTCTTGGCAGTTTATAGATATATAAAAATGTTATGGCTCACACTATTTTTGTGGACGCCACATGCCTAATTTGATATCTACCTAAGCAGAAATAGTTCAGTTGAACTCTGGCATCCTCCTTGCTCCCAGCACTGCAAAAATAGGGCAGTTTGATTAATTTTTGTTTTCTAGAAATAACTGCAGATCAGCCAAGCATCACAGATTTACTGCAGTTTTATTTCTATGATCCCGGCAGAGTGCCATATTGCAACATCAAGTTTTAAGAGATGAATGGTTGTTAAAAACTGCTCTAATCTTTAAATACTCCCTCTAGATTATCTGCACATTTGTAACAGGGTCCTCAGTACAGTTTGTGTCTACCTGTCACTATAATTGTTGATTCTGTTACGAACTTTATATTTTCATTTCTGCTCAAGATCAAACGTTTAGCTACAATACTGCTTTTATAGATGTAGCAATTTAAAAATACTTTTTTTTGCCTGTTAAAAGAAACACACACATCACATGAAAAATATGTGCTTGAACACAATCTCCCAATATTCTTCAACTAAATTGTGGCATTGCATTTATAGGGTAACCCAAATCATTCTGTCTTATCATTGGAGAAATATGACTTTCTCTGTGTGCTATTTGTTTTAAAACTGTAAACAGCATACATAAATTTAAGTGTTTAAGAACCGTCTAGCGTTTAAGATCCCTAAAGTTTTAAGAGAAGTATTGTAGGTTGTAGTTCTAAACCAGGCCCACCTTCCTGAAATCTTCTTTTGCATCCAAATTGATTTTAGCTGAGCTACAAACTGATTCGGATTTACTTTCCAATAGCAACCAGTTACCGTAGATATTTGCTTTTAAAAGGGTGACCAGTAAGTACAGATAGTTTGGATTGGTTGATCTTGAGCTTACTTAGTATCGCCTGTCATAATTGGATTCTTCAATTCAATGCTTTTTGTTTATAAATTAAAGGAGAACTAACACTTAACGAAAGAAGTAGGCTAGAAATGTTGTACATTATGTTTTGGGCTTCTGTACCAGTCCTGGTAAACACAGCCCTTTAGCAGTGAAGATTTGTGCCTCCAAAGATGATCCTGTAACTTAGGGACTGAAACACAATATACTGAAAACATTTAAATTCCATTGTCCCAATATAAATCTAATTAGTACATAATTTAAATTATTAGTATATGGCAACTCATAAACCAGTGCAATTATCATCAGAATATAATAATTAGCTGTGTTGCATCAGCTTATATGACAGACAAAGCTCATTTTTTTGCTTGATAATTTATGACAACCCCTAAGCTTAACTTATTAAAAGCTGCTCAGAGCCCACCAAACATGTGAATGTTACACTTTCCAAGATAGTGACTCCCTGTGAAACGTTTGAAGTCCTGGATCATTGCTGATATTAAGTAGCTGGAACTTTAGGCTGGTGCAATAAGTTCAGTGTATAAAATATGTTTTATTTTTTAAGCCAAATTCATTTTTAGGGTTTAGTTCTCCTATAAGCAACCTGCATTGCACTAAATATTAAATGTCTTCTTTCATATAGAAATAAATCAATTTACACATGGGCATATTGCCTTATGCTTGGTCAAGCTGATTAACGGTTTCTATGGAGCACATATGTTTTAGGATGAAATATATAACACAACACATTTTCTTTTTTCCATCTGGAGTTAGAGTTTCTAAGCATAGCAGTGTCCTCTCAGGCCCAAATAAATTCTATATGTTAGATTGTATGAAATACAGTACACCCTCTCACCCTTCTGGATGATGTTATGAGTTATGTAAATGAAAATTTGTTAAAACATATTAAATTACCACAGTTGTCATTTGGCTGAAATGAAGTGGCATTTTTTTACTTATTGTAAAAAAAAAAGGTCTATTTTGGCTGTATCAAATTTGAAATCTTTGTAAAAATGTTGACAACATCTTTCTAAAATGAACACGAGTGCCATACAGAAGAGGAAAGACAATTCAGAAGATGAAAGACCCATGGGTGGATGCCCCATTAGAGATTAGCAAAACATGCAATTGCATTACCAAGATTAAACACAAGTGTTTCTGCTGGCTTTATGGAAGAAGTTCGTCATTAAGATACTTTCAGATCATAAATTGGTGTATCTGGCCAGACGATGTACAGATATATTTGAAGGTACTGGAGAATCATGGCTTGTGTGGCATCCTCTCTCTTAGGGTAGTTTTTGTGTTTTCTAATGTCTGCATATTGGACAATTCAACTGTTGAAAGATGTCTACAGATGGCCTTTTACATATTGTCTACTCAAGAATGGTGTAAAGTTCTGGGCATTGTGTGTCATATTCAGCAAAGCAGGTTATAGCTGCATATTAATAGTGCAATTCTACAAGAGCACACAGGCACAAGCACTTTTAAGAATATAGATTTGAAGAATAGAATTGTGGGTCCATTTTTGGTATGATGTACCATGTGATGAAAATATTAGCACTACAGATGTAAAACAGGAACACCAGAACCTTTATAATTGGACCACATCTAATTACATTACAAGCTGTAAAGTTCATGATCTAAAATCAAGCAGTGTTTAACGGCACATAACACAATTGGTGCTGTCATTAAACTGCAGTATGAGGCATAATCTGTGGATTAAAGGACGTTTCCAATTTTTGAGACATTAAATATCAAAGTTAACCAAGCATTCTTTGATTATATAGTACTTTTCAATAAGTTACTTTCATTTTTTTTTCCTACTAAGCCACTCAATTGGCAGATGAGATTAAATAGCCCTTGGACCCATAGTGTTTCTATTCCCCATTGAGAATATCTATAAAAAGATAATGAATATCTAACAGACCAAACACGACTTTGGAGTATTGTCCAAAACTAGATAAGCCTCTGAAATAGTCTTTTGACGTTTGGTTTTCAATGTGATAATAAAAAGCTAAGAACAAAGACAGATATAGAGGTGTTAAAGTCTCATCAGCAAAGCAAGTCAGTCAGATGCAACGTAACATGCTGAGAAATTTCTCTTGCAGAACATAGGGAAAACTAGTTAAGAGGAACAAATAGGTTATAAAATCTGGAACTGCGTTTTTCTCCCTTTCCATGCTACTCTTGAGACTTCAAATCCTCCTGCCTGCATCCTAGAGATACAATTAGAAAAGGAAGTTTAAGCAATGGGAGCAGATGGGCTCAGTGGGTTTCCTGGCAGATTGGCAGTTGCATTTTTCGTGCCAAAGGAAGCAGCTTTTTATAACAATGGTGTGTCCAAAAAAGCTGGGAAGCAATGTGTAGAAATCTTTGCCAGCTCTGTCAAAAAAGCACCATGATCGCTGCAGACTCTAAAGAGTGCCAATGACAAATTTTTTCACTTGCAAAATCTTAAAAAGGATTAAGGAAATTGTGCTGAAAGCATCAGTCAAATTTTTGTTAGCATCTTACAGCACGAGACAATATGCCTTCATTGTATCCATGGCATCCCCAGCAGGATCTCACAGCACTGAAAACAATGTCATATTTATACATTACATAAGCCACAGGGATCAAATTATATAAAGTCTTCCCACAGGAAAGTGGGAAAAATCTTACAAATTCGCATTTACAACAGAAATCTATTCTCAACTAATAAAATGATGAATAAAACACAACATATTTTATACTTACATTGATATAGTTTGCAGCTGCTTGATTTTGATAAATGACCCCAGAAGACTTACAAGACATAATATGAAAGAACATATAATTAAAGACTTTCTTCCTGATGGGAGAGAGAAAGATTTTTGTAACTGGGCATACAGTATTTGAAGGCTAATTCAACAATTTAAATTGTGCAGCTTACGTTATCCATTTTGTTTTATTTTCATGTTTCCCTTAATTGTTAATTATTTTTCTCATTTAAATTTTTGTCTGATATTATAATATATGGGATGTTATGGGAATTGGAATGGTAAAAAAGAATATTTCTATCTCAGAGAGCTCTATCTGTGTCACCTTCATCTGTGCATCAGCAGTATTGACTATTCTATATACATACAGGCAACATTTACCTATTCAACCACATTAAGAGACAGCTGAATCTTTTCATAGCAACAAAAACGGATGCCGATCCCTTCAATTTTATTTGATATTTTGAAAAGCATTACTTTGGCTTTTTCTTCCTTAATTCTTTATCATAAAGACTTTGCAGATGAATAAAACTGGGCACTATCACAACAACTATGGAGTAATTAAACAGTGGCGCAGCAACAATTTTGCATAAATATTACAAACTAATAGACTAGCTAGCCAATCCAAGAATCAGCATGATTATCTCAGAGGATTCCCTATCTGAATCTAATCCACAAACAAGCTCATTTGTGCCAATATCCTTTAAAAGTGGTTAAAATAAATGCAGTACAGTGCCTTTTTTGTAAAGCAGTCAAAGGCAGTGACTATGTAGCTCTGATTGGTAAGTATAGCACAGGTAGACCCAAGATACAGTAAGCTCAGGTAATATTTTCCCCTTTTCATTAGGAAGCTAACATGCAGGGCAGCTTTATTTAATGGACAAGAGAGAATTTTGCTCAGGGCCCACTCATTCTAAGGGGTCCCACTTGTACAAAACGGGTCTAAAAGGTAATTGTGCCCAGTCCCCCCACTCTTGTCATGTAACCACCGGAGTAACATAAGTATTTAATGCTCACCGTCAGGTGGGCTCCTGTCCCACTCCTAGATTTATTCAGGACAAGCTAACTGCTCTGTGCTGCACAATGTAGTGACCGTATGGGCTTTATATTAGGTAAAGCTGTTGCTCAAGCTTAAAGGTGGCCATAGATGTTTCTGTGCCTAACAACCAATTTTGTGTCAAATTATCACGAGATTAGTGGGCACCAAATGATCACGCATCTAACGATTTTTTGTCTGACATCAGTCAGAAAATCGATTGGACAGGTTTTAAAATGTTCATAGTTCACAGTGAAATGTATACATTGTCCAATTGCTTGCTGGGCAAGCTGGCAGCTACCCACAGTTTTCCTAGCTTCAATTAGACACTTGAATTAGTCTTCATTTCAGGATAAGCTTGGTCTTACGATAACAAAACGATCTTTAAAAATCTTTATGTTTATGGCCAGCTTAACAGACTCTGGTGCCAAGATTTCTCCTAATAGTGCATTAGTTCAGTAATAGTGAATTAGTTTATCCTAATATAAATTAGTTCAGCTACAATATCCTTTACTCCACTACTCCTAATCCCCCTGGACTCGATCACACAGCTTGCAAGTGCAAATGAGCAGTATCAAAGTGACTGGGAAGTGGGGCTACCATACAACATACCCCACACATCTGGCCCACACCTGGGCCTTCCTGCAGTCATGGGGTTTGCTTTATGGGAGCTATAACCCTAGTCGCAGGTGAAAAACAGGGTCATATAAAACAGGGCTTTACCTGAGAGCAGTTTTTGTTTGTTCCCTTGTGGCAAGCTACACTACCTATGGCTGAAAACAGCCAGCGTCAAAACTTAAAAAGGGATAAATTCTGTACTGTATATAAAATGGCTACACAGATATTAAATCAGTAAAGTAGCCATTCATGTTGTAAGTGTCCCTTATTATAGGTGCTTGTTGATAAATCTATCCATGTCTGATCCTATTAATTGAGCACATGATACCCATGTTCCTGTAAGAACTACATTTTGTACTTGCAATGGCTGTTGGTTTCACACAGGTGTTTAGTGTACGGAGGAATCCAACAGTTCCACAATACTTTTAGCATTTCAGCACTTAAAAATATTTTAGCCTCTAAGAAACCGTAAAGAAAATGTTTACTGGAAATGTTTATTGCTATACCAAAGAGTCCAAGTGAAATGTGTTTAATCCCCATGCCATTAGCTTGTTTATGATGCATTTAAGAGGGCTCTATAATATGCTGTGGGCTGTATATACAGATAGATGGGACAGGGGGGTGCCTAAGATCACAATTACCCCACTTAAATTACCTTAGACTTAGTCAGGTTGGT
This sequence comes from Xenopus laevis, assembly GCF_017654675.1. NCBI lineage: Eukaryota > Metazoa > Chordata > Amphibia > Anura > Pipidae > Xenopus > Xenopus laevis. Next base: position 57,863,033 of record NC_054384.1, read on the forward strand.
TCAACTCCCAGCAGCTCCCAGTAGGGTTTGTGGTACATGTGATTCTTCTCACTGAGGTGAGCCCTCGCTTACTGTTGGAGGAAAGGTTAACCACATTGTATGTCCACCATTAAACAGATTGCTTAAATAACTTGGGAGCCAGTGTTCCTCTAAAAACACATGAACTCTTTATTAGGCAAATACATAAACTTTGGAAATGCTAGGTTTTGATTTTGATGTTACAATATCAAATCAGTAAATGCTTCAAATACGTTCTCAATCAGTTATTCATACCAACATAATGGCAGCATTCACAACACTCAGAGGTGGCATTACCTAGAAGAAGTTCACAGTGGTGTATTACTTGACCGCTTGAGTCCCTATACTGGCAGCATTGACAACACTTATTAGGCCCTTATTGGAGCCTCTGACTGCTCTTCTAACTATCCTGATCCTGCCAATCATTTTACATTGCTTCTTGCGGAAGTCACATTAAGAAAAAACACAACATTTTTATGGCGTTTTTTACTATGAAGCCTGGCGATTAGTGACGGGCGATTAAATTCGCCTGGCACTAATTTGCGCCGAATTTCCGCATTTTGCCGCCGGTGAAAACATTTGCGAATCTCCCGTGAAAATTTGTCCCTGCCAATTTCCGATTTTCGCATTTTTTTTGTGAAAACTCTCAATTTGCTAGATTTTTTCATGAAAACGTTCGAATTGCTTGATTTTTGTGTTGAAAACTTTTGAATTGCTCGATTTTTTAGTAAAAACTTTCAAATTGCTCATTTTTAGTGAAACATTCGAATTGCTAGATTTTTTTTGTGAAAACCTTCGAATTGCTAGTTTTTTTGTGAAAACGTTTTCTCGCTTTTTCCATGAAAACTTTCAAATTTCAAGAATTTTTGTGAAACCGTTCGAATTTCACGATTTTATTGGTGAACTTTCAGATTTCCTGATTTTTCGCACATTTTTCATATTTCCAGATTTTTAGTGAATTTTTCGCCATTTCGCAAATTTTGCAGGAAATTTGTGAATTTAAAATTTTCAAATTCGCCAATCACTACTGCCGATGTGTGGTGTATTATCCTGCCCGTTTTTACATAGCATAATAAAAAATACCCCCTAGTGTGAACTATTACAAGTCTAATATTGTTTCTCCTACTGGAACATTCCTCTGTTCCTGGACCCCAATGACTGGTAGAATTAGGGAAGCAAGGGCTTGACAGGGCTAGGAGGGGCAACCCCCCCTTTTTTTCTGTTGCGGGTAGGGGTGAGCTGTGATTGGCTGGAAACCGTGCAGAAGGGGGCAGAGCCACACAGAACAGACTTACCGGTCATTCCCCGCCAGGATGGGGAAACAGCAGCAGCGACCCTCCCTCCCTAAGAGATGGGGTGTGTTCGTTGTCGCAGTTGGTGGAGGGTACCTTTACACAGAGCCCCAGGGGAAGTTAAAATGGGGTATTTGACAAGGAGTGGAAGTAACCTGGTAGGCTTGGGGGTCCTGATGGGAAGGTAGGCAGCCTGGTTTAGGGCAAAATGGAGTAGGAACCAGGCTTGGCAGTTGCTGCACAGTCAGTACCTGGGGGGCAAAATAACATAAGGTCCTGTGTTAAAAATTTTGTTATACAGTTTGTTACAAGTTGTTAATGCTATACGTTAAGTTATGGTAATTGTTTGATAAATAAACAGCTGCAGCCATCTCTTACCAAACTGAATGTTGGTGTTTCATTGAGGCAGGTGGTACATGGTTGGGTCAGAGGGGGGTGGGTGCAGTTTTGACGATGCACCTGTCAAGGTCCTCCAGCACCACACCACCACCTCCAGAAAGTGGGGGAAGCAAAAGAGACATCATCAGTGCTCCCCTTTTTATAACCTAGAGGAAACCTGTCATCTCTGTCTAGGTACATAATACTAGGCAACCTGTTCCCCCTTCAAAATGTAATAAAGGCCCAGTTTAGCAAGCTAAGAGCCCTCCTGGATGACACTAAGGGGCAGATTTATCAAAGGTCGAAGTGAAGGTTCGAAGTAATTTTTGGGTACTTCGACCATCGAATAGTCCAACTTCTATTCGAAGTTGAAAAAAACTTCGAAATTCGAAGGTCGAATTTTTTTGAAGTAGTGTCTCTTTAAAACTTCAACTTTGACCATTTGCCACCTAAAAGCTGCCGAAGTGCTGTTTTAGCCTATAGGGGACCTCCTAGAACCTGTATGGAGTCAATTGGGGGATTTTGGGAGATTGAAGGTCGAAGTTATAAAAACTTTGAATCGAAGTACGATTCAAAGTAGGCCCACTTCGACCCCAAAAAACTTTGACCACCATTCGGTTGGTCTTTTTGAATCCGAAGTTCAAAGTTTTTTTAACTTCGATCATTGATAATTCTGCCCCTAAGTTTGATAAACCTTTAAACTTCCTACACTTTAATAACATAAATTTGACATACAAAGTTCCTTAATTCAGGCATGTTACGCTGTGCCCACATTTCAGCTGTGAGGGGGAAGTGGCAGTTGTAATTGTAGCACATCTGGTTAGGTTGGACCTTTCTGAACTAGATAATCAAGTGAAAATCCTTGGAAAATGATAGTGTTATGTAAGTATCATTATAAATTCAGCTGCCTGGTATGATTGCTCATTTGTATTTCTTTTAACAGACATTAAACGGAGGAAAGTGGTACCTGTATTTATATAAAGCCTTTTATTATCTATTCACTTCTGATGTCTGTATTCATTCAGTTCCAAATGCTACAGTACATATTTTAAATGGATGTAAATCTAACATAATTTTATACTGCCTGAAAAAATGGCAAAATGTTTCATAAAGAATCTCTTTCAATGAAAACATTATACGTTAACAAATTATTAGAAATCAGGTCCTTGAATAAAACGTGCGCATTATAAAGCAGGAGGTTGCATCTGTCAGAACAGGTGTACAGATTATGCAGCCTGTAGACTTGTCTGCTCATCTGAATGGCAAGCAATCTCCCCTTTTCCCATTTCCCCCTCCCAAGTCTGCATATAACATTCATTCTGCTTTGTATTTGTATTTTGTATCTGATGAGGTAAAATAAAACAAACAAATGCTTAATTTTTCTTAGTTGTCAGATGTTTAGCAGCTCATTAGCCTAGGGAATAATCCTCTACAGGCTTTGAATATTTAAACAGAAAAGGCATGAGCTAGAAAAAGTTCAAAATGGGATTTGAACTAGTGATGGTCGAAATTATTTGCCAGGCGCGAATTCGAGGCGAATTTGACCATTGCGACAATGGTGAATAAATTTGTGAATTTGCAGCGAAAATCTGCCGGGGTCAAAAAAAAATTGACATCGGCGACGGTTTCGACACTGACGTCAAAGTTTTTTCAACGTAGCCGATGGTTCCGACGTCAGTGCCCATTTAGACGCCGGCCACAATAAACGGATGCCCATCGACTTTAATGGGTGCCGGTGGTAACTTTGACGCTGCCGCCCATTTTGACGCCGGTGAATTGTCGCCGGCATAAAAAATCACAGTTTCCCGATTTTTTTGAGAATTACGTGGCAAATTGAAACCGGACAAATTCACCCATCACTAATTTGAACATGTAAGAATGGATAGCTATTTGTTCATTATTAAATGAAAACTAAACTCGGCAACCCCTTTTTGGCCGCCCCCCTGTGCCAAAGGTTATACATCATATATTTCTTACCAATGCAGGTCATGAGTCCCCTTTGCTAAGTGAAAAGGTACTGGGAATTACCTCTCATGGCAGTGCCTCCACCTAATGGGATCCGGGAATACACCTGCGGGTGGCTCCATTAGGAAAACATTCAAACACACAAAATGCTGTGTAACAAATATAACTTTATGTAATATTAAAGGCAAAGTAAAATACTGTATGCATTCAATCATATTAATGATAAAAACCAGTGTCAATATTGCTTTAAGTTTCCCAGGTAGCGCTACCTGCCCAAATACCTTTCCCACTGGACAAAAGAATTTGCTCCCACATGACAGGCACACGAGCAAAGCCTGTTTCACAAACAGGAGACATGCTGGATCCTTTCTTTTGCTACCCTCCCCTGGGCACAACACACTCTGGGGATTCACTCAGATGGGTAGGCTCATCCAGAGCTGGAACAGGCATCCACAGCGATGAAATCCATTCAGTGAAGCACAAGCAGCTTGCTTTAAATCTTCAGGTTACTGCTCCCAACACTATCAACAATGTGAGCACGATAAACCCCCTTTATTCCTTACAGTACAGCTCCCAGCATTCTCCATAATGCGAGCACATAAAAAGGCATCCAAGCTCTAAACCCGCATGGTTGAGCATACCAGGCTCTGGTGCACCCTGCATCAGCCCTGCAGGGCTATTGAGCTCCTTTTAGCCCCTACATATTTTGCAGCAGTTTCTGTCCACCCTCTCTCAGTGAAAGTGAAAGCAGCAATGGCTGTGTGCACATGGCTCTGCCTATATCAAAACAGCACAGACACCTTCTGGCACCTTCCAGTATCTGCCAGACACGCTGTACAGGGACAAGGGCTCTTGCCCCTCCCAAGACTCTAGGTAGACCCTGTAGCTGGAGAAGCAGGGGATTTCCACCATGTAGTTTCAGACCATAGGGGAATTAACCCTACGGGTCCCAACAACTCTGTTCTATTTAAAATATGAAGTATGAATGTGGTATAATTTTTACATCCTCTTTTTCCAGTGCTGAAAAACCTCTGCCTATTCACAACCATTCCAGTACAGATATGCAAATTAGCAGTGAGGACCCAAACGCTTTAGGGACCATAGCAAGACTAGGATAATAAAAATAAACAGCAATGAGATTGATCGTTCAACTGTTATTATACAAATTTGAATGGTTCATTGTGTCAGTAAATGATAGTAGAGGTATGGTATCTATTATCCAGAATGCTTGGGACCTGGGGTTTTCCTTGGGACCTGAGGTCTTTCTGTAATTTAGATCTCCATACCTTAAATGTGTTAAAAATCAATTCAATATTAATAAAGCCAAGTAGGATTGTTTTGCTACCAAAATGGATAAATGATATCTTAGTTAGGGTCAAGTATGAGGTACTGTGTAATTATTATAGAAAAATTTACATAATTTTTAAACATTTGAATAATTTAATTACAATGGAGTCTATGGGGGATGGCCCTCCCATAAATGGAGCTTTGTGGATAAAGGGTTTCTGGATAACAGATCCCATATCTGGACTATTCTAGATATGGGACAATCTTTTTGTTGGTTTTAGGCATTCTTTGTGATGGATCAGGATTAGGAGCATTCTATAGCATACTAAAAGTTAATCAACCCTTTAAATATAGAGATTTGCTTAGGCAGCCATACAAATGAGTGCAAATTCCCTGTGTGCACCATTGCCCTTAGAAAAAAGCACTTTCTTTGACAATCCTATTCGGACGCCCATTGACTTTAACACTGGCGTCAAAATTTAAGCAAATTTACGCGGGCGTCAAAATTGACGCGAAATGATGCGGGCGTCAAAATTTGAGTTTAGCATACTTTTTGCCGTTTTGTGAATTTTGCAGGAAATTTGCAAATTTTTCGGCGAAGTGAAGCGGGAGAAATTTGCCCATCACTAGAGACCACTAAAAATTACTTTAGTTGAGAAAATTGGTTTTCTTTTGGAGTTTTAGTACATTTCCCTTTACAATGTTAATTGTTTGTATCTAGTTCAGATGAGAAGATCCAGCAGTATCTGTGCTGAAATGTGTCCATATCCCAAACTGAATATTGAATTCAGGGCATCTCTTCTCTTTTCCTTATTATCATTATTTTTGCTATTCATTTGTTTGTTAGATTGCTTATTGAATTCCACTACTATGAATTTATAAGAGTTATCTTCAAATTAAGCATAGTCCAACTGCACTAAATCTATATATAATTGCTGTGTTTTCTTGTGACTTAATCTTCTAAACTACATATATTTGAAGTAAACTGTGATGATATAAACTACATCTGCTGGATTCTCAGAGAGTCAGCAAACCAGTTCATTACCTCCAGCTGTGCAGGTAGAAAGCCATTAAGGTGTCTACATTTGACGTTACCTTTCAGTCTGACTTTCACTTCTCAGGCTTACATATTTAGCTCAAATAATAAATAACCTAGAAGACAAATTCAGGAAACAACCCTAGACTTGTATGTTGCTCTCGTAAAACTGCATTATTGCAATTCAGTACTTGATAGGGACTTCAGTGTTTGAACAAGATGTACTTATATGAAACAGCATATTGTGACACAGATATCTATAGTATATAATAGCTTAAAATGATAGTGATACATTCATTTGCCTCTGCAACATTTTACCAGCTGAAGAAAATATTTTATAGCAATTTACAGCTATCAGCATGCACACTGAGAATGTTATCTGAAGAATAAAATTGTGCACTGTGCTACACGTATGACATCATGTATAATACTTGACAGTTTTCAGGTAACTGTTTGTAGGTGACTAGACTGATATATGATTTGGTCATTCATGCATTGTTTCATTTTCTCAGGCTGATGGCCTAAAGGAGAAGCTCTATACTGGGGGGGGGGGGTTAGGCACCCCAAGTAATTATATATAATTACCTGACACCCCGGGCAAGTGCTCCTATCAGGAGAAAACTTCTTTCAGCGAGCACCACAGAGTCATCGGCTCCTGGCTTCTTCCTTTTTCATGCACAGTAGAGTGAAAAGCTGAACTTGAACGAAAAAGTCAGCTATTTCATCTGTCCCGGGAATTTTGAAGAAAGAAGAAGGAAGCCTATGTACAATTATGAATTTGCTTTTCTAAGAATCCTAATTGGCAATAGACACCCCTATGCGCTAGTTCACTACTGAAAGCAAAGGAAAGGCAAAAAAGTAAAATCCCATTTTTACTTTCTTTAATGAAAAAAAAAACCTATCTCCAATATACTTTAATTAAAAAATGTGTACTGTTTTTATAAGAAACCTGACTGTATGCAGTGAAATTCTCCCTTCATTTACTGCTGTGGATAGGAATTGTCAGATGGTCCCTAACTGCTGAGCAGGGAAACAATCATACTTATGAACACCAGGGGGAGCCCCCGTCTTACTTACCAGCCATGCAGAATTCAAGCAGCTTTGTTTATGACGATCCCTAAGCAGCCCAGACCACATTGAGCAAGTGCAGGGTCAGGGTCAGGCTAAGATGTTTAATAAAGTTACAAGATGACAGCCCCTTGTGGCCAACTTTGAAAGTATAAATCATTTGTTTGATTAGGCTTGTGGTGCAGTAAGTTCATGTTTATGTGTAGTATACAAAATACAGCATTTCTAGCCTTCTTCTATTTTAGACTTTCCTTGTCCTTTAAGAATAATAGCAGTAGTGAATAAAGCTCAAAATCCTTATAATAGCTTTTTATTTCCAGATATGCACCACTCCATAAAGTCAATCATGTTGTCTAGAACCAAGATGTTGTTTGTTTACTGGGTTGTGGTCTTGTGGGAATACCTAATTCAAGGGCATTTCCTTTTCAGCAGTAGGCAACATGACCTCTTCAAGTATTTTGATGCATTAAAACTAGGGATGCACTGAATCCAGGATTCGGTTCGGGATTCAGCCAGGATTCGGCCTTTTTCAGCAGGATTCGTATTCGGCCAAGTCCTTCTGCCCAGCTAAACCGAATCAGAATCCTAATTTTCATATGCAAATTAGGACGAAGAGGGAAATCACATGACTTTTTGACACAAAACAAGGAAGTAAAAAATGTTTCCGAATCCAAAATAGTGGATTTGGTTCATTCCTAATTAAAACTGATCCATGATGTCTGGAATGCAATAAATACCGTATATACTCGAGTATAAGCCGACCCTAGTATAAGCCGAGGTACCTAATTTTACCTACGAAAACTGGGAAAACTTATTGACTCTAGTATAAGCCTAGACACAACTACAGCCCTGTATCCCAGCAGCGCACATTCCGGCAAAGCGACCCCCCCCAGCGATCAACCGGACTTCTTTGCAAAGTTGATGGTGACAGAGAATTGCCAAACGGATTACTGTGTGCATTGTCCCACTGTCCCACTCATGCGCAGAGGGTGCTGTGTGATATTGCCATCACTGTTAATCTTTCATATAACCAACAGAGGGTGCTGTGTGATATTGCCATCACTGTTAATCTTTCGTATAACCAACAGAGGGCACTGTGTGATATTGCCATCACTGTTAATCCTTCATATAACCAACAGAGGGTGCTGTGTGATATTGCAGTCACTGTTATTCTTTCATATAACCAACAGATGGCGCTGTGTGATATTGCAGTCACTGTTATTCTTTCATATAACCAACCGATGGCGCTGTGTGATATTGCAGTCACTGTTATTCTTTCATATAACCAACAGAGGGTGCACTGTTATTCTTTCATATAACAAACAGAGGGTGCTGTGTGATATTGCAGTCACTGTTATTCTTTCATATAACCAACAGAGGGCGCACTGTTATTCTTTCATATAACCAACAGAGGGCGCTGTGTGATATTGCAGTCTCTCCCCAAGCGAACTGTTGGTATAGGAATGATTAAAAGTGACTGCAATATCAGCTACTGCCCGCTGACCCGTGTATAAGCCGAGGTAGACTTTTTCAGCACATTTTGGATGCTGAAAAACTCGGCTTATACTAGAGTATATACGGTAGTCTCAACACCATAGTATGAGAAATATCCCCATATCACAATACCTGTGCCGCCATGCTTCACTGTCTTCACAGTGTACTTTGACTTGGATTCAGCAATTGTGGGTCTTCTGACAAACTGTCTGCTGCCCCTAGACTCAAAAAGAACAATCTAGCTTTCTTCAGTCAAGAAAATGTTGCGCAATGTTTGTTTAGGCCAGACATTGTGTTCTTTGGCATATTGTAACCGCGTCAGCACATCTTTTTTTCATCAATGCGACTTTACGGGGGCTACTTGATAATAGCTTGTCTTCACATAGGCATCTGTAATTGTAACAGTTCTCGTAGAAAACTTTAAACCTTCTTGATCTTCTTGGAGCAGATCATTGGCTGAGTCTTTGCCATTCCGGTTATTCTATCTATTCAAATGGGAGTTTTCCGTTTTCTTCCATGTCTTTCAGGTTTTGGTTGCCATTTTAAAGCATTTGAGATCATTATAGCTGGGCAGCCTATTATTTTTTGATCTTCTTTATATGTTTTTTCCCTCTCCAATCAACTTTTTAATCAGAAATTGTCTGGAACAACCCATTTTAAGGGTCGTAATTGACACCTGTTTTTTCACAGAATGAATGACCTCACTAATTTAACTCCACACTGCTATTATTTGGAAAAAGCTATTATTATTTTGAACAAACCTTAATTAATGATTCAAGTACACAGAATCAGCAGCATGCATGTCATGACTGTTGGGTCTGTTGGATTTCCTTTACTCTACTATAACTACTAATAAATTATTTACCATGTAGAAATATAATTTCTCCAAAAAACAGTGATTGATCAGGCTAATGATATAGTACTGCTATTATTAATCAAATTTGGCGCCAAGGATGATGTCATACATTCCTGAAAGCTTACATCACCAACAGTATCATTGCGTTTTACATCAATAGAACAATTATTCTCTCTCACCACACGGTGTCACTGTTGTACTGTGCATGAGTCCATTGAACCAGTCGGAGGATCTGTGAAATGTTTACAAGTTACATACTTAGGGGCACATTTACTAAGCTCGAGTGAAGGATTCGAATGAAAAAAACTTTGAATTTCGTAGTTTTTTTTGGGTACTTCGACCATCGAATAGGCTTCTACTACCTTTGACTACGACTTCGACTCGAACGATTTGAACTAAAAATCGTTCCACTATTCGACCATTCGATAGTCGAAGTACTGTCTCTTTAAAAAAAACTTCGACCACCTGCTTCGCCACCTAAAACCTACCGAGCATCAATGTTAGCCTATGGGGAAGGTCCCCATAGGCTTTCTAGCCAATTTAGGATCGAAGGAAAATCGTTCGATCGATGGATTAAAAACCTTCTAATCGCTCAAACGATTTTTCCTTCAATCGCAGGAAATGTGGTATATCCTTCGACGGACGAATATTGAGGGTTAATTAACCCTCGATATTTGACCAATTGTAAATGTGCCCCCTAGTCAGTCCTGATTTACCCTTAGCACTTCATGTGCCATTCAAGCAATCAAATATATAATGGAAAAATTAACTTTGTATCTTTGTATCTTTAAGTTAAAGGGGAAGGAAACCTAGTCGGCGCAAACCCCCCAACCCCCCTCCCGTTTGTTGCCCACCCTCCCTCCTCCCCCCTGGCCTACCCGTCCCGCTGGGCAAATGCCCCTAACTTGTTACTTACCCTTCTGCGCAGGTCCAGTCCAGGGAGTTCACCGACGACATCTTCTTCCACGCGATCTTCTTCCTGCTGTGAACGGCGTTTTGGCGCATGCACAGTAGGATCATTTCGCCGGTACGGATCTACTGCGCATGCGCCAAAAGTCACGAGCATGCGCAGTCGATCGTACCGGCAAAATGATCCTACTGCGCATGTGCCGTTCAAAGCAAGAAGAAGATCGCGTGGAAGAAGATGTCATCTGTGAACTCCCTGGACTGGACCTGCGCAGAAGGGTAAGTAACAAGTTGGGGGCATTTGCCCAGCGGGACGGGTAGGCCAGGGGGGAGGAGGGAGAGTGGGCAACAAACGGGAGGGGGGGTGGGGGGTTTGCGCCGACTAGCTTTCCTTCCCCTTTAATTAAACATTGTTAAATATGAATATATTTCTGAATCAATTTCCATTAGCAAAAGGACTGGTATTTTAAAGGCCACATGAACAATAATTTAGTAAGCGTTCCAGCAGTCATGGGGCACTAAAGTCCATTATTCATGCTTAATAAAATAAAAGGAACAGGTTACAGCCTGTGGTACATATATCCTATTAATATTTGAAGAGTGTCTTCTGCTACTAACAGTTGTGTCCTTATTGTGTCAAGTCACATTAGTTATTTATACAAATTAGGGAAACAGTGGTGACTGAAGAAGGGAATAAGTGGTAACACAATCTCAGGGGCAGAGCTTTTACAGACTAAGTGGGCAAGTGCAGTGCACATTTAGAAGCCTAAATGCTATCAGTAATATAAAAACAGTACAGTCTAAACTTTACATTTTATAATGGAAAATATCTGAAATGCTTCATTTACTGTCAGACTTTAGAGACACAATTCAAACATTGACTGGGCAATAGGCACATATCTGATCTAAAACTGCTGTTAGAAAATGCTCTATTAAATAATTTCCTTCAATTACAAATATTGTGTTATATGTTTGTGTATTAATTTACATATACTGTATTGGTATATTTATAAATGACTACCATTAATGCCAGTTATGTTTACAATTCTAGCCATAGTATAAATATACTAAATGCACAGATTCTTTGATACAAGTATTATTTATAGTGATGGGCGAATTTGGGACATTTCTTAGAAGAATTCGCGAATTTCACGTGAAATTCATAAAACGGCGAAAAAATCATGAAACGGCGCCGGGGCATTTTCGCTGCGGTTTTGCGAATTTATTCAGCCATCGATGAATCGCGGGAATTTGCCGCAAATTAGTGCCTGGCGAATAAATTCGCCCATCGCTAATTATTAAATGTTACCTCAGAATAAAAATGACAAAGATGTATTCATTTTTTTTTCATCTCACGTATCATTTTATTTATATGACATTTTATTAGGTTTATTAGGAGAGTTTAAGCTGAAAGTATGCACTAAATAGAAAATAAATATAAAATGCAAAAGTATCAGCACTTCTCTCACTAAGTTTACATCAAGCAATTTTTTGGGGTTGAGATCCTCTTTATGAGTTCAATATTTTTGACTGTTTATTTGGGAGCCTTATACGTTGTATAATGTGTATATTGCGTATCAACTATCATTATGTATATGTGTTTGTCAATACACATAAATACACACCACCAGACCATGTCAAGTTCTTTACACACTGTGTCTCAAGTCACTGGTCTAGTCCAATTGACAAACTTCCAACAGTCTTTTTATCACAGTTTCACTAAAGATGTTTCAACAGATATATACATGTAGGGAAATGGCATATGCACATTTATAATATAGTCTATATAAACAAATTTAGTAAGAAATACATACTTCTAATTGAGATGCTGTGACTTCAATTATCATTGAAGAATATTCTTCTATAAATCTGTAAAATGGAGCATTTATTAAATAAGTATTAGAAGTGTGCGCTATCTACATATGATATTTAAATGCACAATAAAGTTTAGGTAAACTTGTGCACGTTGGATTTCCATGTATTTGTATACAGTATATTTTGTATTAATCTTTTATAGCTAAATCCCTTCACCTTCTTGCAATCACTGAAACATGGCTCTCCCCCTCAGACACTGCTTCACCTGCTGCCCTCTGCTATGGAGGCTTCTCACTTACTCACACTCCTAGACCGGATGGCTGTCATGGCGGTGGGGTGGGATTTCTTCTCTCCCCCAAATGTAGGTTTCAAAATCTAACTACACCAACTTCTCTCTCCTTCACTTCTTTTGAAGTCCACAGCATACGTTTGTTTTCTCCAATCTCTCTGCGTGTTGCTGTCATATATCGCCCCCAGGTCCCTACTCCACCTTCTTGGATCACTTTGCTGCCTGGTTTCCATACTTTCTCTCCAGTGAGACACCTGCTCTCATTTTAGGGGACTTCAACATCCCCATTGACAACTCTGCTTCTGCTGCCACCTCTAAACTTCTCTCTCTAACAGCTTAATTTGGTCTCTCTCAGTGGACCGACTCACCTACCCACATCGAGGGTCATGCTCTTGACCTTATATTCTGCCACTCATGCTGCCCATCCAACTTAACTAACTCTCCCTACCCTCTGTCTGACCATCATCTACTCTCCTTTCAGATACTGCTTTCACCTGCGCCTTCACAACCATCTCTCTCTACCCACACGTACAGAAACCTTAATGCCTTTGAACCACAACAATTATCAACAGTATCAGCACAATCCATATCTCATATTAATACTCTCTCCTGTCCCAATATGGCAGCTTCTCTCTACAATGATGCCCTTTCAACAGCACTTGATTCCCTTGCACCTTCTACCACCCGTCACAGCCGGCCAGCTAAACCCCAACCCTGGCACACTAGTGTAACACGGTACCTCAGAAGATGTAGTAGATCAGCTGAGCGACGGTGGAGAAAGTCACAAACTGATCCTGACTTCATCCACTTCAAATTCATGCTCTCCTGCTATAACTGAGCTCTATCATTAGCCAAAGAACAATACTTCTCTTATCTTATATCTACTTGTCCTCCAAACCACAGCAGCTGTTTGCCACATTTAACTCACTCCTATGCCCCCCTCCACCTCCTCCACCTATTAATGTTACCGCCCAAGACCTTGCTCATTTCTTTAATGAAAAAAACGATCTCATTAGGCTGAGTATACCGTCCGACAACAATCTCAGACCAACGTGCAGTCCACTCACATCTACTTTGCACTCCTTCACCCCTGCAACTCTAGATGAAGTTAGCAAACTTCTAGCTAGCTCAAAACCCACCACCTGCTCCCTTGACCCCATACCCTCTCACCTTCTCCACCCAATCTCTGATACACTCTCTCCTGCACTTACCCACCTATTCAATCTTTCACTCTCTACTGGTACCTTTCCATCATTATACAAACAAGCACTAATCACTCCTATCCTCAAAAAACCTTCCCTTGATCCCAGCTCTCCCACTAACTATCGACCAGTCTCCCTTCTTCCATTCGCATCCAAACTACTAGAAAGGCTTGTTTACAAACGCCTGATCCAGCATCTCACTCACAACTCCCTCCTCGACCCCTTGCAATCTGGCTTCCGCCCATCACACTCGACTGAAACTGCACTCACCAAAGTAACCAATGATCTTCTATTGGCAAAGTCTAAAGGTCATTATTCCATTCTAATCCTTCTAGAGCTCTCTGCAGCCTTTGACACAGTTGACCACACACTCCTCCTTGACATTCTTCACTCATCTGGCATTCGGGACACTGCTCTTTCATGGTTTACATCTTATCTGTCTGACCGTTCCTTTAAAGTTTCCTTCTCTAACTCTACTTCTACTACTTTCCCACTCTCTGTTGGAGTTCCTCAAGGCTCTGTTCTTGGCCTCCTGCTGTTCTCGCTCTATACAACTTCACTAGGAAAACTCATTCAGTCATTTGGACTTCAGTATCATCTTTATGCTGATGACACCCAACTCTACTTGTCTACTCCTGATCTTTCTAATTCTGTCCTTTCCCAAGTCACAGACTGTCTCTCTGCTGTCTCCTCCTGGATGTCACAGCGCCACCTGAGACTGAACCTTTCTAAAACAGAACTCATTATATTTCCTCCAAGATCTTCCCCTGTCCCTCAGATATCACTCACAGTAAACAACACCACCTTTCATTCCACCACACAGGCACGCTGCCTAGGAGTCATCTTAGACTCTTTTTCACCACACATTCAAACACTTGCAAAATCTTGCCGTATTCAACTGCGCAACATTGCTCGAATACGACCCTATCTCAGTTCAGAATCAACTAAAACACTGATTCAGTCTCTCATCATCTCCCGCCTTGATTACTGCAACTTACTCCTCACAGGTATTCCAACAAGTCACCTTTCACAACTCCAATCTGTTCTAAACGCGGCCGCTAGACTCATTCATCTAGCTCGCCGCTCAACATCAGCTGCTCCCATATGTATGTCCCTTCACTGGCTCCCAATCTCTTCTAGAATCAAATTCAAATTACTTACACTCACATTCAAGGCCCTTAAAAATGAAACCCCTCCCTATATTTCATCTCTAATCTCCAAATACACTCCTTCACGAAACCTACGCTCTGCTTCTGATCTTCGCCTCACTTCTCCTCTGGTCACTTCTGCCCATTCTCGTCTACAAGACTTCTCTCGGGCTTCTGCTTTTCTCTGGAACTCTCTGCCACAAGCTGTCAGACTTTCTCCTTCTTTCCAAACTTTCAAGCGCTCCTTAAAGACCCATCTGTTTAAAGAGGCCTATTCGATGTACCTTAATTAATCATTAATCAAAATTAATCAAAAATGACAAAGTGTACCCAAATTGTACCCTAACCTTTTAGTTTGTAAACTCTAATCTCTAGGTCCTTCTAACGCTATTGTACTCTGTAATCCTTGTCTGTTATCCACCATTTATTCCCTGTTTGCTATAACTGCAGTAAAGAACTGCGTATCTTGACAGCGCTATATAAATAAATGATGATGATGATGATGATGATGATGATGAATAGAACATTTTTTAGGAGAATAACTGTACAGAGAAAAAATTTTGGCAGCTATAAAATACTTGAAATACAATGTGTACTACTTAATTTGGGTTCTGCTGCACTCAACATGCTCTTATTCTTTCATATAATTGCAAACTGATATAAACAATTTTACATATAGGAGTCAAATATGCACCAACAAAAAAACTTCTAATCAATGCCCACACATAATTACATTTTTTTGCCTACTAGGATATATTTATGTTCAAACTAATGAGAAAAGCAACACATTTTTGGCTTATAACATTCTTATCTAACTGTTTTTCACTCTTTATAATTAAAAACGTTATGGGCTTCACCTGACAACAACAACAAAGAAAATGTACTGAAATCAAGAAATTCTTAGCAATTGGAAAAGTCTGGCATATTTTGAGAAGCTTTAATGAAAAACAAATTATACTACAGCTCAAGCATAATTATATTATTCTATTAGAGTTAGCACTGTCATTGTTAGAAAAGTCCTGGCAACTGTGGCATTACCCATTTCTTTGTAGACTAAACAGGATCTGAACAGTTAAGAACCAAGCTCTTTTTGCAAGTAGTATGATGTATATATGGTAGAAAATAAAATTTTCAGACTATTCTATTCAAATATGAATGCCTTTGTTCTTGCAGAACAGTATCTTTTCTACCCGCCACTTGAGGTTAAAGCTATTCTTTTAAGTGTAAATATAAAACACTCCTTCACAAAGCAAATCTGCCTGGAAAGAATCCTCATTATCGAAAAGAGAGGAAACTATTTTGAAACCTAAAACATGTCTTTGATGGCATTTAAAAAACATTCATAGACGAGGAGCTGTCTTTATAAAAAGCAATTAATGCAGCTCTTATTGATGGGTCTCTTGCAATTTGTCTCCAAGTTTACTTGAAAGTATCATCAGGGGTGGGCCAAAAAAATAAAAAGGTTACCTTGCATTAAGATGAATAGGTGTGGGCAAAAGTTTAAGTCAGTAAAATTGGGGACATGAGTATTTTGTGGGCTCATTTGCTCCTAATGCCCTATACAAGACATGTCTGTAAATGTTCAAGAAGGCAATTTATAATTATAAATTATAAAACTGTAACACGGTGTAGTTTTCATTATGGAGACTAACAAGAGCTGTTGCCTAACAACTTGTTTAAGAAACAAAGCACAATTCTGTAGCTTTGTAAAGGGTAACTTTTGCTATTACAAAATCTACTAAACTGTACTGGATGGACATAGAAAAACGATTCTTATATATTGTATTATATTATGGTAGTGGTTTGTGGACAATCACAGTATATGCATACTGTATGTACAATACAGATTCAAAATAGACCATAGCAAAGAAATGGCAATTTGGAAATATTTTTAGAAATGTGTGCTTTTATCAAAGACCTGAAATATATGTCGGAAATAGCAGTAGAAGTCAAGTATATATGTGTATTTCCGATTTTTAATAGCTTTAAAGAAATCAAGAATGCTATATTTAATTGCCCTCAATAAAGTTCAATTTCTGCTTGTTCACTATATTTTGTCACTTGGATCTATTTATTTATTTGGATGTACATGGTTTATATTAGGAGGCCTATTTATAAAGCTGTGTAAAGAAATGTCATATAGATACGTGGCACGCTGCCACATAAAATGGCATCTAAACACCATTCACATAGCAAAATAAAGCTAGGTAACACATTTTGACACGTGTATTGGAGAGTAAAATTTGTGATCTTGGAAAAGGAGATATCTTATCCAGAAACCCACTATCCAGAAATTATAGAAAGGTCATCTCCCACTGAGTCCATTTTATGCAAATAATTATAATTCTTATAAATGATTTCAAGATTTTTTTGACAAATAGTTTTCTCTGTAATAATAAGAAAGAACCTTGTACAGATATGGTACAGGTATAGGATCTATTATACGGAATGCTCGGGACCTTGGCTATTCCAGATAAGGGGTTTTTCCGTAATTCGGAGCACCAGTTTGCTTAAAAGTTGGGAAAAAACATGCAGCTTGGAGATTCCTTTTAATTATGGACACCGCTAATGCAGTATTGCATAAAGTTGGCGAACACACTTAAAGGAATAGTTCAGCGTGAAAATAAAAACTGGGTAAATAGATAGGCTGTGCAAAATAAAAAACATTTCTAATATAGTTAGTTAGGCAAAAATGTAATGTATAAAGACTGGAGTGACTGGATGTGTAACATAAATAGCCAGGACACTACTTCCTGCTTTTCAGCTCTATAACTCTGAGCTAGTCAGCAACTTGAAGGGGGGCCACATGGTATATTTCTGTTCAGTGAGTTTGTAATTGATCCTCAGCATTCAGCTCAGATTCAAAAGCAACAGATATGACCCATTTGGCCCCCCCTCAAGTCACTAATTGGTTACTGCTTGGTAACCAGGGTAACCAGTCAGTGGAAGCCAAGAGAGCTGAAAAGCAGGAAGTAGTGTTGTAGCTATTATATTAGACATCCAGTCACTCCAGCCTTTACACATTACATTTTTGTCTAACTAACTATATTAGAAACATTTTTTATTTTGACAGCCTATCTATTTACACAGTTTTTATTTTTATACTGAACAATCCCTTTAAAGGAGAACTAAAGCGTAACAAAAGAATTAGGTAGAAATGTTGTACATTATGTTTTCTGTTTCTGCACTAGCTCAAGGCAACCACAGCCCTTTAGCAGTAAAGATCTGTGTCTCTGAAGATGCCCCAGTAGCTCTCCATCTTCTTTTCTGCTGATTCACTGCACATGCTCTGTGCTGCTGTCACTTGCTGATCTTAGGGACCCGCTCACAATATACAGTACACATAAAATATAGTTATGGGCGAATTTTGCCGCCGGCAAATAAATTCCCAAATTTGACTATAGTTTTTTTCGCCCGAAACAGGACAAATTCGCCCATCACTAAAAGAATATAAATGTCACAATATAAGGCTGATATTAATTAATACAGATAATCACCACAGGGCAGCACAGAAACCAGTGCAATTAGCATTAGAATTTAAAAATCAGCCCTTTAGCATCATCAGCATTATATTTCAGACCAACCTTGATTTCTGCTTGATAATTAGTGACAATCCCTAAGCTTAGCTTCTCAACAGCTGCTCAGAGCCTTCTGAGCATGTGAATGTCACAGACACTTTAGAAGATGGTGACCCCTGTGACAAGTTTGAAGTCCTGGATCATTACTGATATTGATTGACTGAAACTATACGCTGGTTCAATGCACAGGTACAGGTATGAAACCTATTATCCAGAATGCTTGGGGCCTTGGTCTTTCCGGATAATGGGTCTTTCCATAATTTAGATCTTCACACCTTAAGACTACTAGAAAATCATGTAAACATTAAATAAACCCAATAGGCTGGTTTTGCTTTCAATGAGGATTAATTATATCGTAGTTTGGATAAAGTACAAGCTACTGTTTTGTTACTGTAGAGAAAAAGGAAATCTTTTGTAAGACAGCCTCTCAGTAATTCAGAATTTTCTGGATAATGGGTTTCTGGATAACGGATCCCATACCTGTATAAAATATGACATTTTTTGCCACAATCATTTTTAGGGTTTAGTTCTCCTTTAAATTATTAGCACTGGGAGGCAGAGACCAGAGAGAAAGCAAACAATACATTTCATAGCAACTTACAAGTGAGGGGGAGGCTCTAACCTGTGACCTGCACACAAACAAGACTCACAGCTACAGTATGTTGACAGTGCCATGAGTGAGAGGGGTCAGAGGGGAACCAGAACTAAGCTAATACCGCAAGCAGCCAGAGCAGTTTGAAGACCAGTAATGATTTATGTTTGTTTGCCTGTAAAAGGGTTGCTGAATATGCCATTGCTATATTAATTAAAGGATCGGATGTCGGATTTTGGAGCAGGTTGACTGATCTTTTTATTTTTGAGATACCCAATTCCGGATTTTGGTGCCCCAGAGTGCTGGTTTTTTGGGCGTGCCATATAATGAGACACCGAATAAGGGGTCCAATACCTGTACTGTACATGTTATTCAGAATGCTTGGGGTTTTTTTTTCAAGGGCTCTTTCTGTGATTTTGATCTCTATACCTTAAGTCTACTAAAAAATCAATTAAATGCTATTTAAACAATAGGATTGTATTGCATCTAATAATGATTCATTGTGTCATAGTACATCTTACATCTTAGCACAATATAATTTTTTTTAAAATGGAGTCTATAAGAGATAAACTTCTCATAACTAAGCTGCATAAATTCCTGCTGATGGCAAATGACAATCCTTTTGAGTTTCTATAATGTTTAAATAATAGATTCCCAACTTTTCTTACCCATGAGCCACATTCAAATGTAAAAAGAGTTGGGGAGCTACACGAGCTTGAAAAACATGCTTAGGGGTCACCATATCAGGGTTGTAATTGGCTATTTGTTGGCCCCTATATGGTCTGGCAGCATACAGGAGGCTCTACCTGGCTGTGCACCTATTCAGGCAATTAAAACTTGCCTTCACTCCAGGAATTCAATAATAAGCACCTGTCTTGAGACTGCTGGGCGCAACATTAAAGGGACTGGTGATCACTGGTTTAATAGATTTTTAGCAGACTTAAGGTATGATGATCCAAATTATGAAAAGATCCTTTATCCAGAAAATATCTTGTCTGAAGCAATCTGGATAACTGACCCAATGGGGTATATTTATCAAAGAGTGAAGTTAGAGATCACCACGTTCCTCTAGAGTGAAATTCCGCCACTCTCCATTAATTGCTATGGGATTTTCGAAAAGAGTATTTATCAATGGGTGAAAGTAAAAGTTCATCCTTTGATAAATACGCCTTTAAAAATCCCATAGAAATGAATGCAGAGTGGTGGATTTTTACTTTAGCAGACTGTGGCTATCTTTGACTTTACTCTTTGATAAATATACCTCCACATCTGGATAAAAATGGATTTTAATACAGCTAATTAAACAATTTTTTTACATCTGAATTTCTTCTTTGCTGAACCTGTACCATTGACTTGTTACTTTGTTACCATTGTTTTACCATTGGGTTACTGGCATAGATGTAGGAAGTTACTAGACATCAAATTAAATACACTTGTTGAATAGGGTTGCTAATTCTCAGTTAAGAAAAATTCAGTGATGGATTAAGTATACATGGAGCCGCTAGGCTACATCTACCAGGCCCCCCCTTCTAGGGTAATGGCTGGGCCTGGCTGCATGCATGCACATGCCTTACCTGCCTTCTTCTCCCAGCTGGAGCACCCAACCTGACCCATCAGCGCAAATAAATACATATTAAAATACAGAAAATAGAAATAAACAGAAAAAAAGCTAGATTTGCCCCTGATCACATTGGTCCATAGGCTATAGCCTAGGATAGCCTGTGCATTAATCTGCCCCTGATAAAATGTCTGTTATTAAAAGTGTATATGATAAATATATTTGATACTGCTAAAAATAGAAAATGAATGCAAAAGTAAGAAAGAAACACAGTAAGTACACATCAGTTTGGGTTTCAATGCCATTTAAAGAATAAATAAAAATTCATAAGTAAACCTCTCTAATACTACTTTTAAGAGCACCCAAAAGAACAAGCCTTTCATCCTCTGTTTAGTTTTATTTTGTTTCTCTGATACAAGCAGCTGAAATGCAGCCCTGTCTAGCATGAAGCTTCATTCCCTGACCTCCTTCTGTCTCTGACTATGGAGACCACAAAGTAATACAAGCTGCTGAAATTCAGCTCTTTTTGTCTAGTATGAAGCTCTGTCTGCTTAGCTCTCCTTTTCTCTCTGACTATAAAGACCCAAAGTGGGGCCTATTGTGCATGACTGACATGATTTCCATTGGAGAAGAAGTCATCATAGTCAGAGAAAGAAGGAGAACTCAGGGAGCATTATTGTATTAAATGGATTCTGTCACTATCTTATTATACAGTTTTTATTACTAAATTACACTTTGTACATTGAAAATTATTCATCCTACCATGTAAAATGTTATTCTTAAACCAATAAATGTTTAGTTCTAATATTGGTGTGCAGGCAGGCATCTAACTTGGGTTAGCCAGACTTTAGTGCTACTATTAAATGCTGTTATTTGGTTCCATTGTTCTGTTGATGAGCTGCTGGGGAAGAAAAGAGAAGCAGTGATATCACTCCAACCTGAAGTGCAGCAGAAAAGAGTGAAAAGTTTATCACAGCACAAGTCTCATGACTGGGGGCACCTGGGAAGCTGGCCACATGTCTATCCCCGTTGTCAGATTTCAAATTTAATTATAAAAAAAACTGTTTGCTCTTTTTAAAAAACAGATTCCAATGCAGCATTCTGTTGAAGGAAAGCTATTAACTGATGCATTTTGTAATGTAAGTTTACATACCCAGTATGCTCTCATTGCCATAACCTTTTATTAGTATCACCTACTGTATATTTAACCTGTTTCCATATTTCCCAGCTACTTTGGCTAATCATGCCTATGTTCCCCAAAGTGTTTTGTTCGATTCCCTGTAGTACTTCTGTGTTCATTTAAGATGCTGAGTACCTTTCTTGATGCTTTACCTACATAAGCAAGTCTGAAGGCATATTTTAATAGGTAGATTAGACTATGGGAAATGCAAATAAAATACCATTTAATGTTTATCTGATTACGTTGTAAAGGGAAAAAACTGTACATTTTCAAATTTCCTTTTAAAAAAACCCATTAATATCTTAAAATGTGTGTTATTTCTATAATCTCAAAAATGTAAAACTCAGTCTTTTATAAGGTGAAAAAACAACTAAAAAACTGTGAAATCACATTCTATCTTTTTTTCAATGATAGTTTTATCCAAAAAATGTAATGGAAAAATAGCTTGGATTTGAAAAATCCGACTGGCGCTGACTTCTACATGAACTTGCTAGATTTTAAATGTCATGTTTTATGAGCTTAAAAAATTTGAACATTTGTGTTTTAGAAACTCATATTCAAATTTGTGCTTTTTTTTCCCCATAAAAACTCAAGTAGTGGTAACAATAAAAAAATACACGAATTTATTATACAGTGTTGAGGAATATGTTGTTATTAATAAATCCTTGTTATAATAATAATATCCCCATGAACTGAATACAAAATTCTATAATTGATCTGAGAATCTCACAGTACACAGATCATGGAATAACAAGAATTATCCAGAAAGATACCCTAACACTTACCTGTCTACAGAAAGAGTTGACTAATTACCCCTCCACACCAGCAAAAGCACTACATCTAGGACTGATTTTCAGCTGTACTTTTGTTTAAATATAATTTATGAACTGCAACAAGAACCAAGTGTCCAGGGAAACAACTGGCTACAGCAATACCAAACAGCTCAAGGACCACAAGGCACATGACCAGATCTTAAGAACCTGATCTTAAGAATTCTCTTACTGTGGGTTAACCCAAGAGACATGTATCTTATTTAGTAAACATACATAAAGATTTTTAACTAAAACAAATTACTTGTGGATTTTACCTTTATGTCCGATCTGTGCATTATTTAACAAAATTACATGTCCACACTTTGAGCAGTCAAACACATATTCATTGAGAAATGTGCCAGTCCATTAAATCACATATCTGGCTGTCAGGAAAGTCTAAATAAATTGACAAAATAATGAAATGCAGTGAATCTATTTGTATTCCACAATTTAATATTTCCAAAATCTGCCCCTATGTGTAAAGGAGAAGGAAAGCTACTGGCCAGATTATATACTCAGATGTAAACAGCAGAATCCACGATGCGGCATTGGTTCATGCTCATCTTCCCCCCATTAGCTTCCCTCATGCTTGGGTAGGGTATACTCAAACCAATTGCAAGTGTCCTTTTTGACCCACTAAACTATTCTGGGGTGAAGCGCAATTTAACTGGGTGTGGGTCATTTAGGAGGTTATTTATCAAAGATCGAATTTTAGAATAATGTGGATTTTTAAAAACTCCAATCAATTTTATTTTATTTAATGGTATATTATTTATGAAAAAAATGTGAACATCTAAAATTCATTTGAATAGTCCGGACCCGACAATTTGAAATTCACGTGGAGTCACGTTTTAACTTGGCTAAAAATTTCACTTGAATTCACCATTCAAACCTTAGTTAAGCAGTCCCTTAGACTCCAATCACTTTCACCCTACATTATATGCATATTAGTTCTTGACTGAACCATCTGAATCCAGAGTGTCACAACACTCATCTATAAATGTTTACCATATTGAGTTTAGTATACAACACCTGGGAAAATGTTAAAGAAATGGCTAACAGCTAAAAGACGACCATATGAAGGTACAAGTTCATAATAAATATCCAGATGTATAGTAAATTAATCAGTACAATGTGTACCACAATTAAAGTCACTTCACATCTGGTAAGGCATATTAATATAGATGTTAACTGTTACAAGAAGCATTGAGACACAGACCAGCTGGTAATTCATATTTTAAGACATAAACCCATCTTGCTTGATGCAGTAAAATATTTTATCCTTTGCCATTCCTTGTCAATTTGAATTGTATCATTTCATTTCTGTTATGCACTAACTGTATGCTTAAAATCAGGTGACTAAAACCAACACTAGAGATTGAGATGATTTAAGAGTTGAGTTGGCCCCTTTCATGCCAGCAAAGCTCTTACTTAAACCCTCAGATTATCAAAAGTCTGATTCCTTTCTATTTTCTGCTAAGAGAAATTTACTAGTCTTAGTTAAAGCCTTATTTGATCCACATAAGAAAACTTTATTGTCTTGGTCAAAACTCAAAAATGAGTACAAGCTTAATGAATCTGATAGATATTATTACTTAGCTTGTCAATGCGGTCTTTCTCTACTGCATGATAAAACCAATTTGATTTTAGCTGACCACAAGCTAGCAGATGATTTGGCAGAATTTTTGGAACTCCCCTGTTTGATTTCAATTAACTCTTTATCTAAAAATTTTTGGAATATTTATGGTACAGACTCACATCCATTATCTAAATCGTCCATTAAATGGACTGAGTTTTTACAATGTCAAGTGTCTCCCTCAGATTTGGTGAAATCTATTAATACTTATAATAAATTAATTTTGGCAGAGAGTTGGAGAATACAACACTTTAAGCTTATTTATTTAGGATATGGGAAAATGTTTGCTAAAAGTACCTCTAATAGTCCTATATCATTTTGTCCTAAATGTGACGAGACTAATGTGTAAATTTTTCATTATTTATGGTCCTGTCCAAAAATTAACCTTTTTTGGAGGGAAGTTACTAATTTTTTGAATTCTAGACTGAAGATAAAAATTAAACTATCTCCGTGTATTGCTTTACTGCATCTAGATATTAATATGCTTTCTGCAAATCCTAAGTCAAATATTATCTCCCATGAAAGTAAATTATTGACTTCCTTTTTTCTAGCTGCTTCTAGGAAAGCTTTAATTAATTTCTGGTTACAAAAGGAACCCCCCTCATTATCGGACATCATCTCTTATATGAATCAGCTTAGTTGGCAAGAAGCCTTAATAACTAAAACTAAAGGAAGTATTTCCAAAGATTCTTTTAGGCTGGTTTGGTCTCCTTATTTTGAAATCTGTAACTCCAATACTGGCGATCAAATAATGCGCTTTCTTCAATAGTTAGATGACCTATCTGACACTCCAGATGATAAATGGGCTTTTTCTTTCTTTTATTACTTGTGCATCCACTGGCTTAGTTAATTTTTAGTTCGTTTTTTGTTATTTTTCATGAATGATATAGTTTTGATACTATCATGCCATTGTCTCCTTTGCAACATATTTTCTTCATCTGCATAACATTTGTTGTCATTTTGATTTCATTTGTTTAATATGAAAATCAAATAAAATATTTTAAACATAAAAAAAAAAAAAAAGAGTTGAGTTGGGAAACATACAGTTAGAGCAGCTCATAGCAGAGCTTAATTTATGCATTTACCCACATTTAGATGCTAAAATGTGCATTGTTTCCAGTCATTTTGTAACTCCTGTACCAGGTATGATTCCTAGACCTTGACCCCGTAGCATAACATATGGATAATACTAATGATACTGACCTTTAGTTTGAATGGAAATAATTAATTCCTTAGATATATGTTTCAAGGTAGTGGGTACCTCATTATGTGGCAAGACCATGGCAATGCAAGCATGCATTTTAAGGCTTTTAATTAGGTGCTATGGATGTAAAATATATATATATATGGGGGAGTAAAACTCTGTATTTTACTAATTTCCTATTTCTTTATTTCCTTTACAGCTATACAGTATATGTAGAGAGGGGCTGCTAATGTTAATAATTAATAATAATTCAGAGATAGTCTAATCCTTTGGTGCTTTCACTCAAATCAGCAGATGCCTAGTCTTTACAAGACTTCTGTATATTAATCCGATTTTAGCACAGTATAAACCCTTATAGGGCAACCTTTAGAACTTGTCAGGAGCTACCTCGGATCGAACTCTGAACTTTACACTTACAAGCTCCTGCATTATTTCATTGAGCCACTGGAGACCTTTGGATTCCAATTCTACTGGTATGATTAAAGACTTTCTACCTTTTACGTTTGCTCACCTCCTCCTCCTTCTTGCTCTACCAGGTGTTGGTAATTTGTTAATTAAGGGCCTTTATAAGCCTGTTGCTAAAGATACTCCGGTGCTTGATCATTGAAGCTCCCAAGCTAGATCCTGCATACTCCTTGTTCCTGTGACTCCTTGTTCCTGCTTTTATTCCTGAGGTTCCTGCTTTTGTTCCTGAGGTTCCTGCTTTTGTTCCTGAGGTTCCTGCTTTTGTTCCTGAGATTCCTGCTTTTGTTCCTGAGATTCCTGCTTTGTTCCTGAGATTCCTGCCTTGTTCCCTGTGCCTGTGTTCTCTGCTACAGTTCCCATTACCCGCTCTCTGTTGGATCTCCTGGTAATTGACCTCGGCTTGTTTACTGGACTACCCTCTGCCATCAGCAGACCTCGGCCTGCCATACAGACTTGTTATTGCCATCAGCCTGCCCCTGACCTCAGCCTGTTTCTCGGACTTGCTTTATTGTTGCCTGCCCTTGACCACCAACCTGGTGTAAGAACTTATATTATTTATCTTTTGTTCATCAGTTATATTGCCATACTTTTCATTATTAAAATACTCTTCTGCATAACATGTTTCCAGCCTATCAAAACCTCAAATACCCGCTGTACTCGTGTTATACAGCACCAAGGCTCCTAACTACCAGCCACTCACCTGTGGCCAAGCCTGACAGAACTATTAATATTCAAATCCATATTGATTATCTTTTATGTTTAAAAATCAGAATAGTCTTTGCATATATTCCGTGAAATGCTAAAATCAGCCTTTTCATCATATCCGTCTAGAACCTCACCTAGTTCACAATCACATCTCAGTGTGTGTGTCTTTGACTCTTTCTCTCCCCACCGTAAGATTTATTGCTTAAAACATCAGAACAAAACAGCATCCTATTTAACTTTATTTCAATTTTGATACATTAGAGACATTATTCTCTATGCATATTTAAAGCACATTTAACGGATAAGGTTTTTTTTTTTAGTTTTTATTTTTTTTTGCTTTTTTGCAAATCTTCTACTAAGGGAATATACATATACAGGCAGATTTTATAAAATGTCAGATCAGGACAATATGACAGGCTGAATACCTAAAAAGCAGATTAAACGTGTTTTTTGTAAACTAGAGGTGATAGAAGTTTTAAAGCCTATCTTGCTTAGTAAAACAAGGCTACTCTCAGTCCAAAGTTATTTAAAGTGTAATGCTTTGGCAAAACCAAACATTCTTTAATCTCATATGATAAACTGATGACTGATGTCATCTAATTCTTTGGAAAATATTGTATTTTAGCTCAGTAGAAAATGTGGCATGGGTTAATTAATTACAACCATTACATCAAATGTAGATAAATGAGCCTTTTGTGCACAATAACCAATAATCATATGAATGAATTAATGTTTCGAGATAACAAAATGGAAGTAAAATCTGTAAAAGGACAAGGATATATTTTCACTTTAAACTGAGTTAGGAAATAACTAGTGATGGGCGAATTTATTCGCCAGGCGCGAATTTGCGCGATTCGCGGCAGGCAAATAAATTTGCGAAACGCCCGCGAAAATTCGCCGAAAAAATTTGCCGGCTTTAAAAAAATTTTTTTCCGAAAAAACGGACGCCGGAGCCATTTCGCGAATTTTTTGCCGTTTCGCGAATTTCGCGCGAAATTCGCAAATTTTGCGGCGAAACAGCGCAAATTCGCCCATCACTAGAAATAACAAACAGAGTTTGCTCAAGATCATGTATCAGATGCTTGGCAGGCTCAGTTGACCAATAGTTTTGCTATCATGGCTAGAGGGAGAGGCCTCTTTAACATTTAGGGGCATATTTATCAAGGGTTGAATTTCGAATTGAAAAAACTGCAAAATTCTAATTCAAAATGACAAACCGAAATTAAATCAAAGTTTTTTTCGATCAAATAGGTCTGTATTCGGGCAAATTAGAATCGTACGAATCGAAGGAATAGTGCTTCAGATCAAATTAGATTCAAAATCCACCAATTGACTCCAGATAGGTTCTAGGAGGTCCCCCATAGGCTAAAACAGCAATTCAGCAGGTTTTAGATGGCGAATGGTTGAATTCTTAAAGAGGCATTACATGATAAATTTCGATATTTGAATTTTCAGTTTTTTGTCAAATTCAAATCAAATTTGGAATATTCCCTAGTCGAAGTACACAAAAAGTAGCTCAAAATTCGAATTTTTTTCATTCAAAAATTCACCTCGACCTTTGATAAATTTGCCCCTTAAACAATGGTTATCTTAGTATAGTAAATGATACATGCTAAAGACACTGTTTACTTGCTAATGTTTTATAACATTAATGTGTTTATCAAGCTGAGGTAAAAAATGGGTGTAACCCATTCATAGTTAAATTAGGTTGAGAAAATTATATATATATATATATATATATATATATATATATATATATATATATACGTATTTACCCACATATAAACCATTTGTAAGTACATGTAGTTTCTTTACTGACTGGGCTAAACAATGCTGCAAATCTACTTGTAAACCTGTAATACAGGTATGGGGTTCCGTTATCCAGAAAGGCCATCTCCAAATTTTTCTCTCCAGATTTTTACAACAAACATTTAGGGGCCCATTTACTTAGCTCGAGTGAAGGAATAGAGGAAAAAAACTTAGAATTTCGAATGTTTTTTTTGGCTACTTCGTCCATCGAATGGGCTACTTCGACCTTCGAATCAAACGATTCGAACTAAAAATCGTTAGACTATTCGACCATTCGATAGTCGAAGTACTGTCTCTTTAAGAAAAAACTTCGACCCCCTAGTTCGAACCCTAAAAGCTACCGAAGTCAATGTTAGCCTATGGGGAAGGTCCCCATAGGTTTTGCTAGCTTTTTTTGGTCGAACAAAAATCAATCGATCGATGGATTAAAATCCTTCGAATCGGCCGATTTTTCGTTCCATCATTCGATCAAACGAATAGCGCTAAATCCTTCGACTTTGATATTCAAAGTCGAAGGATTTAACTTCTACAGTCGAATATTGAGGGTTAATTAACCCTCGATATTCGACCTTAAGTAAATTTGCCCCTTATTTTACAATAAATGTATTGTAAAAATGCTGCTATTGTCACAGAAACACGATTGTACAGACTACATGTATTATGGGTGTACTTTAAACATTGATTACGTGACTTTTTAAATTACGTTTATTGGCATTATGTGTCATGGGTATGATTATAAATATGGGCTATCCACAGGGGCAAAATGGCTTCTGATGAAGTGACTCGAATTAGTCATGAAATGCGTAAAGCCTTGCTCCCTCCATGCCCCACTATAAAATTGTGGTTTTAAAAGAACGTTGAATAAAGATTGATGAATTTTAACTTTAAGTTTGGTTGACCTGATACGAATGTGCCTGCCAGGGATCCGGAGCATTTGGTTTGTTCTGCATATCTCTAGTTCAAAATGTTACCTGGTTGTTTGGATCCTTTTTAACCTTACAACAATCTATAGCCTCAAAATGTATCTGTTTTCCATTTCTTACCCTGGATAGCAGACATCATTTTAAATTTATGGTGAGCATCCCCTGTATAAATCACAAAAATTCACAAAACTGTCAGTCTGTTGGGTCCGAGAATGGCCGACAGCTTACAATTATTTGTACTCTACTGACCATTGATCCTTACTGGTGATAGCATAATGAATGAAAATTGTTTAAATAAAGAAGTATACAGTATAATGTACAAATTAAATACAAATATATTTTCCAACGATTCCCAGTACAATAGAATTCAATACAGCACAATTAGATACAACGACCAGGAGAAGGATTTACTGAAAAACGTAAGACACACAGTTTCATAGAAGATCTATAGAAAATGTCATACATTGATGCACTGTAATCACATAGAGTACACCCTCTGAGAAAAATGACAATGATTTTCTCATTATTTTATGTTGGTTGAGCCCACAAAGGATAGGTGCTCTGATATTTGTTAGTTATATGTGGTCTTTTCCTCACATGCACGGATGGATGGATCGGTTCCATACAAAGGAAAATAATATTTATACACGAGGAGCTGTCGGTGTGATATGGGTAAAGCAAAAAAAAAAAAGATATCTCTGTAGATATTAAACGTTCAGTATATTAGTATACAGCAAATGTTTCCTCGACCAGGTTACCAGATCACTTGTAGTAACAGAGATATGTCTATTTCCTGCAAATTGCTGGGCTGCACCAAATACAAACAGTTAGCACTGAAATCAAATGATGCAGCCAGTACAGCCCTTCTAGCAGGATTTTTCAGATGCATCCCTGATTTCCCAAATGGTCTAGTAACCTTTTGTGAAGATAAGCTCTTGCATATATACATTATGGGGCAGATTTGTCAAGGGTCGAATTTCGAAGTAATGGGAACTTCCATAACTTCAAAATTTGAATAAAAAAAGACCAAGCAACATTTATGTAAAAAAATCGAATGGGCCATTTTCGTTCGAATTCGAATCATACGAATCAAAGTAATAGCACATTTGATCAAATTCAATTAGAAGTTTTTCCAAAAAAAACCTTTGATTTTTCAGTCCACCAATTGACTCCAAATGGGTTCTAGGAGGTCCCCCATAGGCTAAAACAGCAATTTGGCAGGTTTTAGATGGTGAATGGTCGAAGTCGAATTTGTAAAGAGACAATATATGATACATTTTGATATTCAAATTCGTAAATTTTTTTTCAAATTCAAATCGACTTTGGACTATTCCCTAGTCGAAGCACACAAAAATTAGCTCGAAATTCTAATTTTTTTAATTTGAATTTTCACTCTGATAAATCTGCCCCTATGTGTACAGTATAAACATTGTACCACAAAATTACCTTCAGGTACAATTGTTAGGAAACTAAGAGCAACTAAAACATTGTATAACACAGTTACATAATAAGCCAAGTACTCACATTTTAAGCCTAAATTTTTTCATTGTAAGATGAAACTCAGAAACTCATCTTTTTGTTCCAAACTGCCATCATCTTGGAAGGTGATGTAATGTGTAGAACTAAAAAATCTTTCTCATGCCAGTCGTTTACTCTTAAGAACAATGTTTATTTTGTATTTATTCATAAATATGGGGCGCTCTGGTGGCAGCACCCTCCTGCTTGCCAGGGGCTGCAAAAATGTCGTAGGTAACTTTAAGAGGTTAATTTCCATTTGTCAAACCGGAAATTCAGCTCTTCTAGTGCAAAGAGAGCAACTACGCTCTTTGCACTAGCGACATGGAACCCCCCAACCCCCTCTGGCACTGAAAAGGTGAGTGCCGTGGGGAGGGGGGGTGGCAGAACGAAGGTCACCTTGGGTGGTAAAATGGCTTGAATCACCCCTGCTAATAATATAGAGCCCTAGGCAGAATCGTGCTTTTGGGTACTCCAGTCACCTAAAATTACAGCTGTAAAAGTAGCACTGCTAGCGTGCCTTTATAACTGCCTTGCACAGTTTTTTTAAAATTGCAGTTGCAACACTGTTGGAACACTGGCAGAAGGTATTCCTGCCATTATCATTGCATAAATAGCAGCAATGTGATGAAATGATAACCACAGAAGTTAGAAAAACACTGAAGCCAGAGCTCATTAGTAACACTGTAAAACAGGGTAAGTTTCCCCAATACAACAGCAAATTATTGGTTAGTTTTTAATGAATTAGTGCACTTAGAAAACTAATTTGCCAAGGAATTGAGAATCAGTAGCTGCAACACTTGTATAATGTAGACAAATAAGGCCTAATACAAGCAACACTTGTTTCATATTTGCAGGAAATGCCGCCTGCCCTCACTCTCTTTCAGACACAGAACGTCCCAGATGACCCTTAGAAAAATTTTACAGTCATATGAGATGACTAGAGTTTAATAACTCTAATAGAGAGCATTTTGACAACCTTTACAGCTCAGCTGTAGCCTTTGTCAAGCAGCCTGCCCTTAGTCCCACTCAGACCCAGACAGTCCCAAAAAAACCCTTATAATGATTTTGTAGCCTGATGAGATGACTAGAGTATTAGAATTATTTTGCACCCAGGTGAGAATACTTTTTTTTGTTCAGCTTAATTGTAGCCTTTGTTGGTCCTGTATCCTGCCTGATCCCCCCCCCCCTCACTTACATCCTCCAGAGCCTGCCTCCAGATCCAGTTAGGCAGTCCCACTACCAGAAAACCTTTACAATTATTTTGCACCCATATCATAGAATCATTTTTTTCTACTCAGCTCAGTTGTAGACTAGGTTGGTCCCACAGCTTGCCTGACTGCCCCACTCCCTGACTCCCTCCAGAGCCAGTCCCACTCCCAGAGCCAGTCCCACTCCCAGAGCCAGTCCCACTCCCAGAGCCAGTCCCACTCCCATAGCCAGTCCCACTCCCAGAGAGCCTTTACAAATATTTTGCCCCAGATCAAAGAATCAAATGTTTTTTTCTTGCTCAGGGTAGACTTGGTTGGTCCTGCAACAGACAGTGGCGCAACCTGCCTGGCTGCCCCTATTGAATCAGACAGTCCCACACTCCTTTCAGAGATCCTTTACAATTTATTTTGTAGCCAGAAAGAATAAATTATCTGAAAATCAATTTCTATATTTTTCAGGAACTGGCACATCAGGAAAGTCCACATGCAAACTGGCGGACAAGAGCAGCCTGCAAAGCCAGAAGTCAGGGCCACCATCAGGAGGGGACAGGGGGTACAAATGTCCCGGGCCTGAAGGGGGGCCCGGCAGTGCTGCACTTTTGAAATGGCCGGGCCCTTTTTGGCAGCACCAAAGCCGTGCGGCCATTTCTGAAGTCCTGAACAGCCAAAATACGGAAGTGCCAAAAAGCTGAACAGCCAAAGTCTAGAAGTGGCAAAAATACCGGAAACCACAAAAACAGTTTTGTTGGACTGGACAAATGCTGTATTTATTGGGGGACTGTATGCCTCATAGAAAGCCATGTCAATTCTTCTACACGCAGGGCAGGATGCAAAGTATAAAAAACATGGTGGATTTTGCCTGCTTTGTGTACTTCGTACTCCCTTGCACATAGTAAATGAACCACAGTGGGGGTTATTTATAAACACTGGGCAAATTAACACCTGGGCAATTATCCATGGCAGCTAATCAGAAATGAACATGTATTGTTCTACCTGCAGCCGGCTGAAAAAAAAGCAAAATCTGCCTGGTGTTTATAAATGACTCCCAATGTCTTTTATTACATGTGGGGCAATGTATGCAGGGTCCACATTTTAAGTCACCCTTATTAAGTATTGCAGGCTTGTCAAATCAACTATCCTCCGATCTTGGCCAGCCATAGGACATAAATCTTCTGGATCATTTGCAAGTCATACAACCTCTAATGATGCTGTGACATGACAGGTGCAGTGTTGATTCTGCACCTTTCCCTTCCGCCCCAACCATACCTTCAACCCCCAAATAATACATACGCACACCACTGGTTTGGAAAGAGATGGCCGCAGTTGTTTATTTTAACACAGTAATAAGAATATGACTATGAAGATTTTCATTCATCCAGGTCATGGTATATCTAGTATAGGTCAATCTTAAAACAACTGGACTTGCTTAGTAATCAATGAAGACGTTTCATCCGAGCAGCTTCTTCAGTTCAACTGACTGGTGTGGGAAGTTTTCGGCATATAAACTCTTCCACTAATCCATTTACAATGGCACATTGTAACTCTTCAAAGAGGTGACATCTGAAGAAATTCACAGAGATGTTGATTCTGTGTAGTTGTGATAGGATTATGCAATGTGTCATGCAACTCCTAGATACAGGTGTTACTTGTGAGAGTTTTTTCTTAAAAAAATCAATGTACGAATTATACATAGGCACATGACAATTTTTAATCTGATCAGATATACTTATCATAAATATCTTGAAATCAGGAGCAGGTTGGTAGTTGAAAGGGTTAATCTGTAGCCTTGAGCACTTTCTGGGCGTGTGTGTGTGTGGGGGGGGGATGAGGTATGTGTGTAATAATAGTTAATTAATAACTGTAATATTTTACATTAATTACAATTAAGTAAGAAAGGCAGCTCTTTACGCACATAATTTGTGCAGTTTTATCCCAATATATGTGTGGATGAGTACAAAATTAGTGTGTTTACATGTGGGCTGCTTTGATTTTTTTGCCTGGGCTGCTTTTTACTCCCAGTCCAGCCCTGCACATGTGGCCCCCCTCAAGTCACCGATTGGTTACTGCCTGTTAACCAATCAATGGAAACTAAGAGAGCTGCAAAGCAGGCAGTAGTGTTCTGGCTATTATGTTGGACATCCAGTCACTCCATCCTTTATATATTACATTTCTTGTTAAAGGGAAAATTTACCCCCAAAATGAATATCTAAGCAACAGATTTATATCATATTAAGTGGCATATTAAAGAATCTTACCAAACTGGTATATATATTTAAGTAAATATTGCCCTTTTACATCTCTTGCCTTGAACCACCATTTCGTGATGTAACAGGAAGAAGTTTCAAAGAGCTCTGTCTGTTAATTGGCTCATGTGACCTATTATGTATGGTTTGTTTGGTTTGTTTGGTGCAACATCAATCCTCCAGAGGGTGGCCCTTATTTTTTAAAATGGCAATTTTCTATTTAGGATTACCCAATGGCCCATACTACTAAAAAAGTATATTATTATGAAAATGGTTTATTTACATGAAGCAGGGTTTTACACATGAGCTGTTTTATGCAGTTTATTTTTATAGAGACCTACATTGTTTAAGGGTATAGTTTTCCTTTAACCACCTATTTTGAATTTTTTTTTTATTTTGCACAGCCTATCCATTTACCCAGTTTTTATTTTTATACTGAACAATTTCTTTACGGCTGAATGCAATTTAGGTTTTAAATTGCTTTGCTTGGGACAGGTAGAAAAGTAGAAAAGGATCTTGCCTGTTGTGTACTTTCATAATTGTTAAGCAAATCTGTAGACTCATTAGCAGTTTACTCTGGCTTTAATTAAATTTATTGCATTGCCTGTTTTATCTATTGCCTTTTCAGGGCCGTGGACACAATGCAGAAATGCTTAATTACATTGCAGTTGTAATGGTTTATTAATTTATTGATTTTAAAAAATCAGAATGGTAATATGCTTTAGGAGTGTCTGATCATCATAATAACTGAATAAATCACTGTAAAAAGCCACATTGTTCATTCTTAGGGTATGCAATGTGAGCTTTCCCTTTTCATGCAATTAAGGGCTTATTAAATACGAATCATCAGTGCAAATGAAGTGTTACAGTTTACCATCTCTGGATCCTGTATAAAGTATATATATTGAACATTACCAAAACTGGAAGTAAATACACTCAGGTTCTAGTTATAATTTTGTGTAATTCTAGTACAGGTACTACTAAAGATAAAATAATTTTGATGGCATAAACTTACTCAGATTCAACCTTTTATAAATGTCTGAATTCCTAAAAGAATACAATAATTATATACAGCAATTGCTACGTTACATGCATTTAACTAACATTGTAATAGAGCCAACGGGGCCCTTTCTGAAAAAGTGCTAGTCATGAGCAAATCTGTCTGCAAAACTGTGAAAAAATTCGCAAAATGGGGAAAAATTTGTAAAATGCATCGAAGTGAAAGAGCATCAAAATTTTTTTTGTGTGCAACAATTTTTTTTTCACTCCAAATGCATTAAAGTCAATAGGCATTTTTTCTTTTGGCAACTTGTCAGTGACAATATTGTCTTGGCTACTTTTTTGTCGCGGCAAACATTTTGTGGAAGATTTTTTTTTTTCCCACAGTTTAACTCATCACTATTAAGTGACATCTAGTGAGAATGATGTGTTTTACATGACTTAAGTATGACTCGATGTCGGCCCCAACACCTTCCTTCCCCCCCATAAACACTCAAGACAATAAATTTTGGGTGAAAAGGCTGCAGCTTATTTTTATTCCATAACTTATTCAAGTTTATCCAAAATATCCAACAAACCAAAACCATCATTATTTTTATAACAAATGAGTAACATTTTGACATGTGTAAAACCAAGCAGCTGAAGGCTGCATATAACATTTAACAATAGCTTGCAATAACTTACAGTATTCCTGTTAACCAACCAGTTCTCCAGCCTAAGGCTAAGCCTCCATCACTTGTTTCCATGCCTGCTGTGCCTCCTTGTCCCTAAGCCTAGCTCCCCCTATTTATCACCTAAGCCCATCCCCTTAAACCTTACATGTCATTAACTACAATCCCCATAATGCCATGCATTTAACCCCACTACAGCCAACTCGTCCCTCAGTCATGCCCCTCTCTGCTTCACCTGTCCCAGGGTAGCTCTATGGGCTTCTGGATAGTGGGAGAACTTCAGTGACGTCAATGGTCAAACATCTCTTGACATATTTGTAGCCACTCTAAACAGGGCCGCTTCTGCCATGAGGCAAGATGAAACCCTTGCCTCAGGCGGCAGCGAGCGGACAGTTACAAGGGGCGGCAAAAAGACGGCCCTTGTAACTTTAAGAGCCGAACTTCCGGGTTTTAACCCGGAAAGTCGGCTCCGCTAGTGCAAAGAGCGCTCTAGCGCTCAATGCACTAGCGATACTGCCCCCTGAAACCCGATCCGACGCTAATTTTTAAGCGCGGAGCGGGAGAGGAGGGCGGTGGCATCTGGGCTGATGCCTCAGGCGGCAGCAGCCCCAGAATCGGCGCTGACTCTAAAGACATGCCCTCAGCTGGAAAACTCAATTCCAGGTTACTAAACTGACCTAGCAATCTACTCATACGGACCACAGCGATTTATAGTTGATTAAAAGCATACAAACCCTAACAGTTCCACGTGCAATGCCAAGTTTTACTTGGAGTTGTATGAACGTCACTGCCAGTGGACACCAGGGCAGTAGCAATGCTTCCTCTGGATACATTTCATCCTCAGGCTTTCTTTCGGAAAAGCCTGGGTCTAGCACCGGGAGAATTCTTCCTGCCTGACTGTAAAATGTTAGCTCTATATTATTATTTTTATTATTAACATGCATTTATATAGCGCCAACATATTGCGTAGCACTGTAAAGTAAATGTGATTACACAACTAAATCACATGAATTACATACATAGAACATATGGAGTAACAAACATCACAATCAATAC
Organism: Xenopus laevis; assembly: GCF_017654675.1. Taxonomy (NCBI): domain Eukaryota; kingdom Metazoa; phylum Chordata; class Amphibia; order Anura; family Pipidae; genus Xenopus; species Xenopus laevis. The sequence continues at coordinate 57,899,944 of NC_054384.1, forward strand.
AGGTACAAAAAGGTGAGGAATGCCCTATGCATAGGCATACAGTCTAAAGGGAAGGGAGTAATACACAAGGTGTGGGAGTGGGCCAGATTGAATTAAGTGGGTGAGAAATGTGGTACTGTATGTGGTGTTGCGTTTGTTAGTTAAGCAGAGTGAGGGTAGGCTTCTCGGAAGAAGTGCATTTTCAGAGATTTCTTGAAAGCATCAAGGTTGGGAGAAAGTCAGACAGACCATGGGAGAGAGTTCCAGAGGAGGGGTGCTGCCCTTGCAAAGTCTTGAAAGCGAGCATGTGAGGAGGTAATGAGAGAAGAGTTGAGTAGCAGGTCAGTAGAGGAGCGTAGTAAGCGATTGGGTGAGTATATAGAGATGAGTTCAGAGATGTAGAGTGGGGCAGAGTTATGAAGTGCTTTGAAAGTCAGAGTCATTAATTTGAATTTGATTCTGAAAGGTAACTAAGGCCAGTGCAGGGATTGACAGAATAGCGAGGCAGAGGAGGAGCGGTTGCTGTGGTATATGAGCCTCGCAGCAGTGTTCATTATGGACTGGAGAGGTGACAGTCTCTGGAGGGGAAGGCCAATTAAAAGAGAATTACAGTAGTCTACACGCGATATGATGAGAGAGTGAATAAGAATTTTGGCAGCATCTTGGGTGATATATGATCGTATTTTGGATATGTTCCTTAGGTGGAAGTGACATGATTTAATAAGTGGCTGGATATGAGGAGAGAATGACAGGGCAGAATCTACAGTGTCAAATGCGGCTGAGAGATCAAGCAGTATTAGTAGTGAGAAATGATTGTTGTCTTTAGTGGTTAAAAGGTCATTAGTTAGTCGAGTCAGGGCAGTTTCCGTGGAGTGTTGTGGCTTAAAAGCAGATTATAGGGGGTCCAGCAGGTTATTGTCAGAGAGGAATGAGGTTAGTCGGTTGTAGACTAGGCGCTCAAGTAGTTTAGAGATGAAAGGTAGCAGAGAGATAGGTCAGAGGTTGTCAAGATTGGAGGGATCAAGAGAGGCAGGCAGGGCCGGATTTCATCATGCCGCACCTCTAGGCCGCCTGGGTCCTAGCACCGCCCGCAAATGGACGCACCCCTATGCAATCGCATGAGTCGGCCTCCAGGTCCTAGCGCCTGCCTGCAAGCACATCCCTATGAGCACACGCTCCCCAGTGAGCTTCTAGATGCGGCTGGGTGGTATGTAAATTTTGCCGCCCTGGGCCCGGGCTTTTGTGGCCTCGCCACTAATCCGGGCCTGTATACTGGCCCATGAATAATCTATACACTCATTTATTGTACAATGCTGCAGAATATGTCAGCATTTTATAAATATATGAAAGCAATAATATTAATAACAACCCATATTTCTGCCCAGAGTAACCAAAAGGGGAATCGGAGCAAGAAAATCTAGACATAGCGTTATAAGCACATTTAAAGGAGAACTAAGGCCTAACTAAAGAAGTATGCTAGAAATGTTGCACATTATGGGGCAGATTTATCAAAGGCGAAGTGCTAATTTTTGTGTACTTCGACTAGAAAATAGTCCAAATTCAATTAAAATTTGAAAAAAATTTGAATATTCGAATTACGAAATTTATCATGTACTATCTCTTTAAAAATTCGACTTTGACCATTCGCCATCTAAAACCTGCCAAATTGCTGTTTTAGCTTATGGGGAACTCCTAGAACCTATTTGGAGTCAATTGGTGGACTTTGAAAAATCAAAGTTTTTTTGGAAAAACTTCAAATCTAATACGATGAAATGCGCTATTGCTTCGATTTGAATTTTATCGAAAACTGACCTATTCAAATGAAAACGGACCTGTTCGAGCAACAAAAAAACTTTGATTCAATTTCTGTTAGTCTTTTTGATTTTGAATTTCGACGTTTTTCAAATTCGACCCTTGATAAATCTGCCCCTTAAAATAAAAGAGAAAGAATTTTGCTTCCTTATGCTGTAATAAGTTCAGAAACTGAATGTCACATTTGCATAAGCCTCCAAGAATAGAAAAAAGTAATAAAAATGCTTTCTTACTCAAATTGTAAGAGACACAGAACCTGTTATGCTGCTTATGACAGATTTAGCAATTGCTCAGAATTTAACGGCATGCTTTAGTCTTTATAATTTCCTGTAGATTAATTTAGGACTTTTCATGTGCTTCTGGTATATTTACCAACTGTAATATTTTTTATTTTATGGCTTCAAGAGAATAAACAGTGCAACCTTGCCCCCTATATTTCACCTTCATTAGGAGATTTAGAGGATTCAGACTGACTGTATTTTCTAAATTTTTGTATCAGTTTCTCTTTGTTTTGAACAGGATCACATTTTAAATGAAACAACTCAGATGCAGTTAAACTGCAGACTCTCAGCTTTAATTCAGTGGGTTGAACAAAAAGATTGCATTAAAATGTGAGGAACTAAATCCTTTTTTTAACATGTTCACTTCATTTCAGGGGCTCAAAAGTAATTACACAAATTAAAAAAGTGAACATAAAATGTTAATTTCTAATACTTGGTTGAAAACCCTTTGCTGGCAATGACGTTCTGAAGTCTTGAACTCATGGACATCACTAGATTCTGGGTTGGGCGGCATGGCGACCCCCTAAAATTCTGCCGCCCTAGGCCCGAGCTTATATGTCCTTTCCTGCCAGCAACTCCCAATACCTTGAATGCTCCTATGTAGCAAAGGATCCAGTCACAGAGAGGATTTCTTGCAGCAAAATAACTGGTTTATTAACAGGAACAAGGTAGTAGAAATATTCACAGTCACTTTAGGCACGGCAATGTTAGATGCAGGAATCACCATTCCTCTCAGGGGTAACATAAATAGTGATTAAATGACCACTGGGCAATTCCTTCCTCACATGAAAGTGCTGCTCATAGAGATCCTCAGCCTTGGGTCTAGTATCTTGGCAACCTACCTGGTCCTCAACTCACCCACTGGTGTCCCTGAGCTAGTGGTTCACATAAGTCACAGTGAGGGTAGTGAGGTTGTGGAATGCACTGCCGGTTGATGTTGTGATGGCCGATTCTGTTAATGCCTTTAAGAGTGGCTTGGATGATTTCTTGGACAAGCATAATATCCAAGATTATTGTGATACTAAATTCTATAGTTAGTGTGTGAGTATATAATAGTTTATGTGAGGGTATGGAGTGGTCAGTGTGTGTATGTATGAATGCTGGGTTTCATTTGGAGGGGTTGAACTTGATGGACTTTGGTTTTTTTTCAGCCCAATCTAACTATGTAACTATGTACCAGGTGGCATTCATGCATAACAGTGTACAATCCACAGAATTGGTGGGAGTGACTGGAAAAACTGCAATTTAACAGCACAGTGCCTCAAACTAAGGGTCACTAAGGGATAATTTATCACAGAAATTTGAAACCATAAAGCATGTTAACCAGAAACCAAAGATGCTACAGGAATCTGATACCTGCAATGGAGACAAGTGGGGGTCCATCTGATTAAATAGTGAAATACAGGCCAACTGTTTTTTTTTTGTTTTTTTTAACAAGTGTTTTTATTTATTTTCAATATGCATAAAGAAGTTTTACAAGAAACAAAAAAAAAAAGAAAGAAAAGGAAATTAAGATAAGGTAAACAAACAATGTCAAGTACAGATTCAAATATAATAAAGCAGGGTTGACAAAGATAAGCTAGAATAGCGTCAAGTGATCACTGAAAAATAAATTGGGTAGGTATACCCCTAATTGTAGATATGGAAAGTTACTCACGATTTTATTGTCTGTAGATAATGGGTTAGAGCGTTAGAGGATTATGATCATGATAAAGTGGAGGTAAACAGCTGGTTAAGATGATGACTCCTAGGGATTCCCGTCGTAGGTGATTGTTGTGGATTACCCACAGACCGCAACAGGTGATCCGCCTCACAGACAAGATCGGTCCCCAACAGCAGCTCCCTTTCGTACCACGTGGTGTTTTGAAAAATTTGGAGAGTGAGTGATTGTGTAAGTGGTGTGAAGGTGTTTATGTAAGACATCCAGGTGTCAAAAAACAGTTCAGTGTTTTTTTCTTTGTTTGTTAGGGTTTCTATCCAGTCTAAGTGGAAAAGGTAGTGCAGTTTCTGTCGTACCAAAGAGATTGGCGGAGGAAGTCGGGACAGCCAGGTATGTAAAATGGCCTTCCTGGCTGCCGTCGCCAGTCTTTCCGCCAGGGCCCTTTCCGGCTTGGAGATATGTGGGGCAAAGTGCAGTTTGCTAAATATAGCCCAAGTGGCGGTAATGGTAATAGATTTTCCAGACAGGTTATCCCAATAGCTGGCGATTATTGATGTATGGCAGCGCACTCCAGACCACATTCAATAGTCACCAACACCGCAGTTGCTTGTTAAAAAGATAAATTTTATTTGAACATTAGGCTAAAAAGCGTCTGAGGTCTGACGCGTTTCGTGTTCACACACTTCCTCAGAGACCTCATGCTCACTACCATGTGCACCCCTTATATTCACAAAGACCCTCCCCTTAGAATTAACATATCAATTAAGAAAACCATTAAGACAATTACTTGTACACGAATGGTTAAAAACAATGTTACAAATGTTCAAATACTTAACTTATCGTTACTTACATTTCTGTTCAAAAAATTGTTCCTTTCATATAAGTTATATATCATAGATTGAGTTCGCAAATCATGTAACACACATATATGTTCAGTCAACTTGACATTGTATTTTGGGTCACTATAAAAGACATAGTAGTTTTTTATGTGTATTCTTATAGTAAATTTTAATCTCGCCAGTAGCCAAATGATATTCAGTTACTTTTCTTGTTAACATGTTACATTGTATCTCTACTGGCTCGAATCCCCAATTGTTACATTGTTATTCTCCTATAAATGATTCTTATCAAATCCTGCAGTCCATGTTAGTGACTAAGTTATTTAAAGTAGCAATTTATGTCAAATACAGAATTTAGTCCCTGGGGTTGTCTAGTCTGTAATTTAAATATCCATCTTACTTCTGCTTTTAGTAGTTTCGCTTGCAGATCTCCACCCCTGGGTCCTAAAGTTACTCGTTCTATCCCCTGGGCCATTAGCAATTTGGTATTACTATTGTTACATTCTTTAAAATGCCTCGAGACTGGTGATGAAGTGTTTCCTGTGCTCACGAGATTTAGATGTTCCCTAATTCTCTCCTTAAGTCGTCTCATTGTACATCCTACATACTGTTTAGAACATTTCATGCATGTTAACAAGTATATAACAGATTGTGTATTACAATTGATATAGTTTCTTATTTGATATGTTTCTTGTGTTACACTGCTTATAAACTGTGTTGATTTTCTTAGGACTGTGCAAGTCACACATCTAGGTCCTCCACATTTATATGACCCTATGCTTTGTAACCATGTGGTATTATTCGTCTCTTTTTGATACAGACTTGGTGCTAATACTGAGCCAATTGTGGGGGCCCTTCTAGCTACTACTCTTATTCCTGCATCCAGAATTTGTTTGTAGTCCCTATCCACCTGGAGTACTGGCAAAAATTTATTCACTATGTTTTTGATTCTATTAAATTGTGCACTATACTGCATACTTAATGTAAGCTGTTCTTTTTTCATTTCTCTCTCCACTCTCCTACCCCGTTTTCTACTTCTCAGTAGTTCCTTCCTATCTGTATTCAGGGCACATTCAAATTCTGCCTGCAATGTTTGCATATTATAATTTTTCTCCAGAAATTTGTCCCTTAGCTTGCATGACTCCTCTAAAAATTTATCCTCAGAACTGCAATTTCTGCGCAGTCTGAGGAATTGTCCTCTTGGTATGCCTTTATTTAGGTGTCCTGGATGACAGGAGTCCGCTCGTAGGAGGGAGTTTCCTGTGCACAATTTGGAGTATACAGTAGTCACAATTTCCTGATCTTTAGTGGAAATCAACAGATCCAAATACACAATACTTTCTGTGTTAAATGTGCTAGTAAATTTCAAATTAAATTCCTCATTGGTTAGACTCTCTACAAAGCCCTGGAAGCTATCCCTATTCCCTGCCCAGATGAATAGCAGGTCATCGATGTAGCGACGAAACAGTATCACCCTCTCTAGGTTCGGATCACTACCCCCAAAGACGTGGTTCTCCTCCCACCAGCCCATGTAGAGGTTAGCATAGGTGGGTGCAAAACACGCCCCCATCGCTGTGCCACGCCTCTGGAGGTAATGCTGTTTTCCGAACAAAAAGAAATTGTGTGTTAGCAGATACCAAATTGCTTCAAGTATAAAGTCTTTCACTTTCTCTGAATAGTTGCTATATTTGATTAGGTGATACTGTATCGCCTCCATCCCTTTGTGGTGAGGTATGCTGGAATATAGGGACACAACATCGGCTGTACCCCAGCCATATATACCCTCCCATTTGATAGTAGGCAATATGTTTAAAACATCTCTCGTGTCTTTCAAGTATGAGTCCAATCTTATAACCAATGGTTGTAACAATTTGTCAATTAATTCAGACAGACCTGAATTTAGGGAATTAATCCCAGATATAATAGGCCTTCCTTTAGGTGGTATATCTCCCTTATGTACCTTGGGCAGATGATAAAATATAGCTACTTGGGGGTGATCCGGGACAATTTTCTTCCACATTCTATCTGTTATGATCCCTACCTGTTTCCCTAGATTTGCTATTTTCTCCAACTCTCTGATATATTCCTGTGTGGGATTAGTTTTCATGGGTATATATGTTTCCAAATCACTTAATTGCCTTAACGCTTCATTCTCATAGTCTATAGTATTTTGTACAACAAGTAATCCACCCTTATCTGCTTGTTTAATAGTTAATGATTTATTAGCATTTAGTTCTCTAAGGGCTCTGCTCTCTCCTGCTGTTAAATTACTTCTTGTTTGTTTTCTGCTCTGGTTTTTTTCTAGCCTCATTAACTCTCGTTCCACCAACTCCTGAAATACATCCGCTGCTTCCCCCCGACTATTGACTGGATAAAATTCTGATTTACTCCTCAGTGTTTGTCTAATATTGTGCATATCCTCCCCTATTGTAATTACATCAGATTCGCCACTTTCTTGTAATAAAGACTCTAATAAATGTGCCGCCCTTTGTTCAGGAAATAAAGAAACCTTTACATTGTGTGACCTATCTGTGTCTAAAACATTATCCAGTGAACCGACATTACAATTAGTGAGTTCATAGTTAATACGCAATTCCGTGCTACCATTTATATCCTCCCCCTCTGGTTTTGCCTCTTGTTCCTTTAGGAAATGTTTGCGCAAAACTAGTTTTCTTACAAATTTACTTATATCTATAATAGTGTCCAGTGCTCTAAAGTTATAAGTAGGGCAGAAAGATAAACCTTTATCCAGTAATGATAGTTGATCCTCCGTTAAGACCGTGTCCGATAAGTTCAATGTGTTTATTTTCGTTTCTCGTTCCGATCCCGCAGTGTATACTTGCGATCTCCCATATCTCCGGTCTTTCGCTCCTCTTCTCGTCGCTTTTGGTTTGGCCACTTGCGGTCCTGGTAGAACTGGTTCCCTTCCGGACCGGCATTCCTCGGATCTCTCGGTGTGCTCTGTTTCTTCCCGGAAAAAACTTCCAGCGCTTTCTGGTTCCGTTGATCTTGTGTGCTGTAGGAAGAAAAAGAAGAAGAAGACAGCGGGGAAACCATGGACTGTTCAAAGCTACTGTCTGTATATTCATCGTTAGAAAAACTAACATGTTTAACATTTCGGTCGCTTGGTTTTAATATTGATCGTGGTTGCCACCTATTGGATTTCTTGACATGTTTCACATACACCCTATTACTCTCGTAATCCTCCATGTCTCGATTGAATTTAGTAGTTTTGGTAAGTACAATTTCTGATTCAATTTTTATTAATTTAGGTTTTAAATCTCGTTCCCACTTCTCAAACTTCTCCTGTTCCGTGTTTGCTCCCGCTAAAGGCATTTTAAACTGTTCTTGGGTTTCTTTTATTTCCATGTTTAGCGACGTCATTAACTTTTTGTTGCGTTCCACTAGCATTCGCATAAGACCCAACGAACAGTCCGTTAACAAGTTATTCCATTCCCTTATGAACTCAGTATCAGTTATTTCATATACCGGATGTTTTTTAATTCTCAGTCCCCTTGGAATCATACTGAGCGCGATATATTTCTCCAGGGTTGCAGTGTCCCACCAAATCTTTAACTCCTTAATTTTCAATCTTTCCAATTTCCATAAATTATTGGTTTCTGCTGGGTATGATGTGCTGGTGGATGCGGAGTTAAATATAGCATCTGCTCGTTTTTTACGTTCCTCCACCAGATCATCATAGGTATCCGACATTATTGCTATATGTTATACAACTTAAAAAACACTCTTATTTGAATATCTTGTTCAACCCCCGAGTGTGATTCTTTTCTTGGCTTCCCAATCACATTAATGATAATTAATTTATTTCACACTCATACAGAGAGTTGTGAAATCCGGTATAAGCTTATTCGATAATATTTGTTAACTTCAAATTTTTCTCACCATTAAGTTAAACTGGCTCAGGTGCCAATTGCCCCGAGCCTCTCACTTAAGGAAGGGGGGGAGAGAGAAAAGTCGTCCCCAACTACGATAACCCCAATCTTCAATTTAGCTTACCGGATTTCTGCTGTGACCCGGGTGCAGCCGCCCCGAGTCCGTCGCCAAGAAATAAACGCCAAGTTACGATTATTGATGTATGGCAGCGCACTCCAGACCACATTCAATAGTCACCAACACCGCAGTTGCTTGTTAAAAAGATAAATTTTATTTGAACATTAGGCTAAAAAGCGTCTGAGGTCTGACGCGTTTCGTGTTCACACACTTCCTCAGAGACCTCATGCTCACTACCATGTGCACCCCTTATATTCACAAAGACCCTCCCCTTAGAATTAACATATCAATTAAGAAAACCATTAAGACAATTACTTGTACACGAATGGTTAAAAACAATGTTACAAATGTTCAAATACTTAACTTATCGTTACTTACATTTCTGTTCAAAAAATTGTTCCTTTCATATAAGTTATATATCATAGATTGAGTTCGCAAATCATGTAACACACATATATGTTCAGTCAACTTGACATTGTATTTTGGGTCACTATAAAAGACATAGTAGTTTTTTATGTGTATTCTTATAGTAAATTTTAATCTCGCCAGTAGCCAAATGATATTCAGTTACTTTTCTTGTTAACATGTTACATTGTATCTCTACTGGCTCGAATCCCCAATTGTTACATTGTTATTCTCCTATAAATGATTCTTATCAAATCCTGCAGTCCATGTTAGTGACTAAGTTATTTAAAGTAGCAATTTATGTCAAATACAGAATTTAGTCCCTGGGGTTGTCTAGTCTGTAATTTAAATATCCATCTTACTTCTGCTTTTAGTAGTTTCGCTTGCAGATCTCCACCCCTGGGTCCTAAAGTTACTCGTTCTATCCCCTGGGCCATTAGCAATTTGGTATTACTATTGTTACATTCTTTAAAATGCCTCGAGACTGGTGATGAAGTGTTTCCTGTGCTCACGAGATTTAGATGTTCCCTAATTCTCTCCTTAAGTCGTCTCATTGTACATCCTACATACTGTTTAGAACATTTCATGCATGTTAACAAGTATATAACAGATTGTGTATTACAATTGATATAGTTTCTTATTTGATATGTTTCTTGTGTTACACTGCTTATAAACTGTGTTGATTTTCTTAGGACTGTGCAAGTCACACATCTAGGTCCTCCACATTTATATGACCCTATGCTTTGTAACCATGTGGTATTATTCGTCTCTTTTTGATACAGACTTGGTGCTAATACTGAGCCAATTGTGGGGGCCCTTCTAGCTACTACTCTTATTCCTGCATCCAGAATTTGTTTGTAGTCCCTATCCACCTGGAGTACTGGCAAAAATTTATTCACTATGTTTTTGATTCTATTAAATTGTGCACTATACTGCATACTTAATGTAAGCTGTTCTTTTTTCATTTCTCTCTCCACTCTCCTACCCCGTTTTCTACTTCTCAGTAGTTCCTTCCTATCTGTATTCAGGGCACATTCAAATTCTGCCTGCAATGTTTGCATATTATAATTTTTCTCCAGAAATTTGTCCCTTAGCTTGCATGACTCCTCTAAAAATTTATCCTCAGAACTGCAATTTCTGCGCAGTCTGAGGAATTGTCCTCTTGGTATGCCTTTATTTAGGTGTCCTGGATGACAGGAGTCCGCTCGTAGGAGGGAGTTTCCTGTGCACAATTTGGAGTATACAGTAGTCACAATTTCCTGATCTTTAGTGGAAATCAACAGATCCAAATACACAATACTTTCTGTGTTAAATGTGCTAGTAAATTTCAAATTAAATTCCTCATTGGTTAGACTCTCTACAAAGCCCTGGAAGCTATCCCTATTCCCTGCCCAGATGAATAGCAGGTCATCGATGTAGCGACGAAACAGTATCACCCTCTCTAGGTTCGGATCACTACCCCCAAAGACGTGGTTCTCCTCCCACCAGCCCATGTAGAGGTTAGCATAGGTAGACTATGAGAATGAAGCGTTAAGGCAATTAAGTGATTTGGAAACATATATACCCATGAAAACTAATCCCACACAGGAATATATCAGAGAGTTGGAGAAAATAGCAAATCTAGGGAAACAGGTAGGGATCATAACAGATAGAATGTGGAAGAAAATTGTCCCGGATCACCCCCAAGTAGCTATATTTTATCATCTGCCCAAGGTACATAAGGGAGATATACCACCTAAAGGAAGGCCTATTATATCTGGGATTAATTCCCTAAATTCAGGTCTGTCTGAATTAATTGACAAATTGTTACAACCATTGGTTATAAGATTGGACTCATACTTGAAAGACACGAGAGATGTTTTAAACATATTGCCTACTATCAAATGGGAGGGTATATATGGCTGGGGTACAGCCGATGTTGTGTCCCTATATTCCAGCATACCTCACCACAAAGGGATGGAGGCGATACAGTATCACCTAATCAAATATAGCAACTATTCAGAGAAAGTGAAAGACTTTATACTTGAAGCAATTTGGTATCTGCTAACACACAATTTCTTTTTGTTCGGAAAACAGCATTACCTCCAGAGGCGTGGCACAGCGATGGGGGCGTGTTTTGCACCCACCTATGCTAACCTCTACATGGGCTGGTGGGAGGAGAACCACGTCTTTGGGGGTAGTGATCCGAACCTAGAGAGGGTGATACTGTTTCGTCGCTACATCGATGACCTGCTATTCATCTGGGCAGGGAATAGGGATAGCTTCCAGGGCTTTGTAGAGAGTCTAACCAATGAGGAATTTAATTTGAAATTTACTAGCACATTTAACACAGAAAGTATTGTGTATTTGGATCTGTTGATTTCCACTAAAGATCAGGAAATTGTGACTACTGTATACTCCAAATTGTGCACAGGAAACTCCCTCCTACGAGCGGACTCCTGTCATCCAGGACACCTAAATAAAGGCATACCAAGAGGACAATTCCTCAGACTGCGCAGAAATTGCAGTTCTGAGGATAAATTTTTAGAGGAGTCATGCAAGCTAAGGGACAAATTTCTGGAGAAAAATTATAATATGCAAACATTGCAGGCAGAATTTGAATGTGCCCTGAATACAGATAGGAAGGAACTACTGAGAAGTAGAAAACGGGGTAGGAGAGTGGAGAGAGAAATGAAAAAAGAACAGCTTACATTAAGTATGCAGTATAGTGCACAATTTAATAGAATCAAAAACATAGTGAATAAATTTTTGCCAGTACTCCAGGTGGATAGGGACTACAAACAAATTCTGGATGCAGGAATAAGAGTAGTAGCTAGAAGGGCCCCCACAATTGGCTCAGTATTAGCACCAAGTCTGTATCAAAAAGAGACGAATAATACCACATGGTTACAAAGCATAGGGTCATATAAATGTGGAGGACCTAGATGTGTGACTTGCACAGTCCTAAGAAAATCAACACAGTTTATAAGCAGTGTAACACAAGAAACATATCAAATAAGAAACTATATCAATTGTAATACACAATCTGTTATATACTTGTTAACATGCATGAAATGTTCTAAACAGTATGTAGGATGTACAATGAGACGACTTAAGGAGAGAATTAGGGAACATCTAAATCTCGTGAGCACAGGAAACACTTCATCACCAGTCTCGAGGCATTTTAAAGAATGTAACAATAGTAATACCAAATTGCTAATGGCCCAGGGGATAGAACGAGTAACTTTAGGACCCAGGGGTGGAGATCTGCAAGCGAAACTACTAAAAGCAGAAGTAAGATGGATATTTAAATTACAGACTAGACAACCCCAGGGACTAAATTCTGTATTTGACATAAATTGCTACTTTAAATAACTTAGTCACTAACATGGACTGCAGGATTTGATAAGAATCATTTATAGGAGAATAACAATGTAACAATTGGGGATTCGAGCCAGTAGAGATACAATGTAACATGTTAACAAGAAAAGTAACTGAATATCATTTGGCTACTGGCGAGATTAAAATTTACTATAAGAATACACATAAAAAACTACTATGTCTTTTATAGTGACCCAAAATACAATGTCAAGTTGACTGAACATATATGTGTGTTACATGATTTGCGAACTCAATCTATGATATATAACTTATATGAAAGGAACAATTTTTTGAACAGAAATGTAAGTAACGATAAGTTAAGTATTTGAACATTTGTAACATTGTTTTTAACCATTCGTGTACAAGTAATTGTCTTAATGGTTTTCTTAATTGATATGTTAATTCTAAGGGGAGGGTCTTTGTGAATATAAGGGGTGCACATGGTAGTGAGCATGAGGTCTCTGAGGAAGTGTGTGAACACGAAACGCGTCAGACCTCAGACGCTTTTTAGCCTAATGTTCAAATAAAATTTATCTTTTTAACAAGCAACTGCGGTGTTGGTGACTATTGAATGTGGTCTGGAGTGCGCTGCCATACATCAATAATCGTAACTTGGCGTTTATTTCTTGGCGACGGACTCGGGGCGGCTGCACCCGGGTCACAGCAGAAATCCGGTAAGCTAAATTGAAGATTGGGGTTATCGTAGTTGGGGACGACTTTTCTCTCTCCCCCCCTTCCTTAAGTGAGAGGCTCGGGGCAATTGGCACCTGAGCCAGTTTAACTTAATGGTGAGAAAAATTTGAAGTTAACAAATATTATCGAATAAGCTTATACCGGATTTCACAACTCTCTGTATGAGTGTGAAATAAATTAATTACCAATAGCTGGCGACCTCCTTCCAGAACTGCTGTATAAGTGGGCAGGACCATAGACAATGTATCAGATCAGCTCTGGGAGTTTTGCATTTTAGACAGCTGTCTGAGTGTGTTGTACCTATGTGAAATCTTTTCAAAGGCGTCAGGTAAGTGTGGTGTAATAGTTGCAGGGACATTTCCTGGTAAGTACAAGCAGGCAAAAGTTTCATCATTCGTGTGTGGTATCGGAGAATATCCACATTTTCAGATTGTGGGATGATTGATTTCCATTTTGTAAAGGCCATAGTAGTGGTATCAGGATCGATAGTAGTCCTAATCTGTTTGTAGATGTGTGCGGTGGATTTAATAGTATCATGTTTTGGCCATAAGGAGTCAATTGGGTTGTTTTTATCTGTGTCCGTGAGTTTGGTCAGTTGTTGTGCAGCGAAATGTAAGAGTTGGATCAGTGAAAACTGGTGGAGCTGCAAAAATGGGTATTTTTGGAGCAAGGTCGAAATGGGTTGGAGCATGGCGGTAGGGGTGATCACGTCTTTAATGTTTTGTAAGCCTTTTGTGTGCCAATCTTTGAAAATCAGGCTGTTCAAGCCCGGAGAAAAGGCTTTGTTGTTGAGCCAGGTGAGGTTTATCGAATTAAAAGGAGATAAGGTCGCTTTCTTCCAAATAGAGTGCCAGGTTTTATATGTGTGGATAAATAGGGGATTTTCATGCATGTTCTTGGGGATTTCCTGTAAAGGCGTATGCAGTAGTGAGTTAAGTGACATCCCTTCCGACTGGGCAGTATCTAAAGACATTTTAGTATATATATATTCCTGTGATGGAGCCAATCACCCACATATCTAAGAAGTCCAGCATCATTATATTCCATTACGTTTGGGAGATTGAGCCCCCCGTCTTGTTTTTGGTGCTGAAGTGTAGTAAATTTTATTCGTGGACGTTTCTTATGCCATATAAAGGTCCAAAGAATGTGCAGGAGCTGTTTGTTATCAGTGGTAGAGATGCGGTAAGGTAGCATCTGTAATTTATAGAGTAGTTTAAGGAATCCATTTCATCCATTCTGAGTGTCTCGTTCAATTTGATCTATAATATGTCTGATGTTCGATTTGTATATATCTTTGTGATGTTGCGTCAGATGGATTCCTAGGAATTTTATGTGAGTTTTGGCTTTCTTAAACAGGAATGGATTGGTCCAGTCTGACCGGGTGGTGTGTTGTAGGCGTAAGGCTTCGGATTTCCCCAGATTGATTTTAAATCCAGCTATAGCACCAAATGCGTCAATCTTTTGCAGGATTACAGGTAGCTCCGTATTTGTCTTATTTAAGAAAAGGAGAATATTGTCTGCATATGCTATCAATTTAATCTGTTGTGAGGCTACTTCAATACCTTGAAAGGTGGTGTCATTAAGTAAATGTCTCAGTAAAGGGTCCAAAGCTAAGTTAAAGAGTAATGGTGAGAGAGGACAGCCTTGTCTGGTACCTCTCCATATTGGGAATCTGGGCGAGTTCAGTCCATTCGCCGTGATATGAGTATAGTATTGGGAATATAAGGTTCTAAATAAGTTGAGCATATGGATACCAAAGTGTTGGAATTCAAGCAGTCTTTTAATGTGGGTATGCGTAATTCTATCGAAGGCTTTATCAGCGTCTAAATTAATTATTATGCCATGTTTCCTCTTTTCCAGGTTACACTGATACGTAGCAGCTATTGCTGTCCGCAGAGCTTGGACTGGGTATCGCCCTTTAAGGAACCCTACTTGATGATTGGGAAGTATGTGTGGGAGGATGAGTTGTAACCTATCCGCCATGATTTTAGTCAGGATTTTTAAGTCCTGGTTCAATAGAGAGATGGGTCTATAGGAGGATGGGAGGGTAGCATCTTTGCCCTCTTTCGGGATTAATATGATCCGTGCCTCATTCCATAGGGGATAGCCTTGTAGAATATTGTTAAAGAGCGTGGTAAGCAGTGGGGTGAGTTCTGGGAGGAGGATTTTATAGTATTCTGCACTAAGACCATCAGGGCCTGGGGATTTTCCATTTTTCAGATGTTTTATCGTTGACATAATTTCTTGTTCTGTGACAGGTGCGTCTAGAATTTCCCTATCTTGCACTGAGAGCTTAGAGAGTTGGGTGTCTCGTAGGAAGGAAAGACCCTCCTCCGGATAATCCTGGTTCTCCTCGTAAAATTGTTGAAAGTAACACTCGAGTTCCGCCATAATGGTTTCAGTGTCTCAAGCCCAACCCTCCTTTGTCTTTAGTTTCTTAATGAAGTGGGAAGTAGTGTTGAGTTTAGTTAATCGAGCTAAGAGCCTACCCGGTTTATTTCCCCATCTATAAAACCTGTTTTTTGTGTGAGAGATTTTGTAGTGTGCACTGTCATGTAATAAAGAGTTAAATAAAGCCTTTGTGTCTGTGTATTTTTTCCTGTCCACTTCGGAGTTTGTACGTTTGAAAGTTTTGTAATGTGTCGTGAGTTCCTTTTGTAAAAGCATGTACCTGTCTTTGAATCTTTTTTTCTGTTTTATTAAGTACGCCGTAATATGGGCCCTTAGAACAGGTTTGGAGGCCGCCCATAGTAGGTTTTGATTGTCCCAGTGCTGTAAATTATCGTCCAGGTAATTTGCCCAGTGTTGTTTAAGTTAAGTTTGGAAGTCGGTGTTATCAGTCAGATAGGAAGGAAATCCCCAGTTATATGATGTTGCTTTGGAAACAATTTGTTTCAAAGTTAAAGTGACTGGGGCATGATCAGTTATGGTTATGTTGCAAATCGTGGAGGCTAAAATGTTAGAAATTTGGGATTCAGCTAAAAAGAAGTAATCAAGTCTGGAATGCGTGCCATGTGCGCCAGAATAAAATGTATAATCCTTGGTGTCTGGGTAAGTACTGTAAATCTATACGTATCATGCAGTTGCAAAAACTCACACATCGTGTGTAGAGGTATGATCCTCCTAGCTGGGTATCTGGAGGTGGCATCCGACCTGTCCATGAAGCGGTCCCATACTGTATTCATATCTCCACCCATTATCAGGTTAGTGGGTCCCCAGGAATCAACTCTTTGCATCAATTCTGAAAAGAAAAAATTGTTTTCATCATTTGGAGCATATACATTAACTATAGTGTAAGTCGCTTCAGGTGTTTCAATATCGACAATCAGATAGCGGCCATTTTTATCTTTGTATGTTTTAGTCACGGAACCATTCAGTGATTTACTCAGTAAAATTACTACACCCCTGGATTAAGTAGTATATGATGCTGCTACTTGCTCCTGTATCCAAGAGTCCCTCAATATTGTTTTGTCAGTATTTTTCCAATTTGTCTCTTGTAAAAGGGTAATATGGGCTTTTTCCCGTTTTAGGAAGACCTTCCAGTGTTTTATCGGGGTGTTTAAGCCATCTACGTTCCACGAGAGTAACTTAAGGTGCCTGGGAGGACTATTCCGAGGTGAATAAGGCGTAGGTTCACCCATTTTAGCAGTATTAACCAATACCCCTTCTAGGGGTCAGTTGGGTGATCCATCGTAATTTGGGGGTAGGCATTCTGTCCCAGCGAGCAGATGCCATCCCGGGATAACTGTAGTGGTAATCGCGGGAGGGGTGCATGTGTAAATCTGTACTAATCACTTGACAAAGTAAAAACAAAATAACTATGTACAATGGAAAAAGAGAATCTTCTGATTTGGTCGTAATAATCGGTAAGTTACAAATACCACTTTACTGGTACATGAAAACAGATTAGAGTCGTCATTATTGACTGAGGAGTTCAATTAAGAAGTTTAGCATCGTTGCAATAAGTAAAATACGTAGTAAGAGAGAAGAGAAGAGAATATGGAGACATGCAAGAAAAAAATGAAAATCAGCATCTTCTGCTAAGTATGGAAAAACTTGTGAGAACATCAATAGATAGCAAAGAGCGAGTGTTGGGGAAGGGTTATCAGAGTCACAACATCCAATCAAACCGTGGAAGAGTAAAGGGGTGTAGTCCATAATCCAAGGACATCATCAATCACGTTAACAGTTCCTGACCCGAGGTCATATGCAGTAGCCATTCAACTGCAGATTGTCGAACCATCCCCTTCGATCAAAGTCCCATGAAGGTAGTGCAAGAGAGAAAAAAAAAAAAAAAACCAGTGTCTATGAAATGAGGACATCAGCTGCACGAAAAGGGGAGAAGGGCAGATCATCACATGAAGCGGACAAGCATCAGAGTCCTGTGAAAGTCCCCATGGCAAGACAACGTCTTTGGAGTAAGTCAATTCCAACTGTTAAGGAGGGAAGTCCGACAAACTTCTCATGTTTGTAGTCTAGAGTCGATATATTGGGATGCTTGCTTGTGGTCTTCAAAGAAGTGCATCTTGTTGGTATCTTTCTCAATTATTTTCAGCTTCGCAGGAAACAATAAGGAAAATTTGTATCCGGAGTTGTAGAGCTTTTTGCACACCGGTGCGAATTCTCTGCGTTTCGCCGTCACTGAAGCAGAGTAATCTTGGAAAAGTAAGATGGTGTGCCCATCATATTTGAGCTTCCTTTGCGTCCTATAAGCTTCCAACAACCTGGTTTTATCAGTGAAATTGAGAAGTTTGAAAATGACTTGCCTCGGCCTTAGCAGGCGGCGGGCCGATTCTGTGGAACCGTTCCACCAGATAAGGAAGATATTGGTCATCAATGTTAAGGGCCGTAGGTAGCCATTCATGAATGGGTTTTTCCAGGTCTTTAGTTTTGACTGACTCAGGAACTCCCACTAGTCTAAGATTGTTTCTTCTACTACGATTTTCCAAGTCTTCTACCTTGTCTGACAAAATAGAAATTTCCTTTTGTTGCAGATCAATGGTAGATTGTGCCGTAGTTAGGTCGTCTTCCAGAGTAGATATTCTATCCTCAGCTTGGGTTAGCCTTTGAGATTGATTGGTCATCTGTTGCAAGATTTCAGAGACCGATTCTTTAATGCTGGCCAGTTTTTGGTCAAGCAAAGGGCCCAGGATTTGGACCATATCTTCAGCTTGTGTAGTAGCGGAGTCATTTTGGGGGCCCGTTTCTGAGTCACTTCCTGGCTGAGTGACTTCTAGTGTTTGCTTCTTGTCTTTTGGTTTGGTTACTGTTCTGCGGGATGTCATAGTGGTAGGTTGTCCCAAGTATTTTTCCATAACGTAGTGGGAGTTCTAGAATTGCGAGAAGTGAGACCTGTTTAAAAGGAATGTCACTTTAATTGAACATGCTGCCAGAGGTTGTATCACTTGCAGGTTTTTACGTCATCTGAATTGTGGGAGCAGGTAACATTTCTCTGTCTTCCCTTTTCTCCGTTTTTACCCCCTCGTCCCCTTTTTCAGTCTTCCCTTCCAAATCTGCAGTGAGTCAAAGGAAGAATTACAGAGGTGGCAAATAGTCAGTGGTTGTGAGCCAAAATTTGTTTCTGCCCCTTTTCCACCAACATACACTTTAGAAACTATGCACTCAGCAGTTCTTTCTTGTCTGCTAAGTTAACTTGCACAGGACCTGGGGCACATGCTCTGGAGTGCCTAGTGTTAGCAGCATCACAGCATGCCATCCAGAACAGATGCCCATGTTTACAATTGAAGATATTATTATCTTATTATTGTAACTGCATTCCATGAAGAGGCTGAAGGAAACATTGTGGTAGCTGTGTGTATAATTATAGAAAAAAAGCTGAACAAGGCAAATATATGTGTCATATAAGGACAGAAAATGTCAGTTAACTGACATTATATGATATTGTGCAAATAAAGAAGTGGCTTAATATTTTGGTACCTTGATACATTATGCTACCTAAGACACATTCAACTGCTCTTTGGTATATCCTTTGTTCTTTAGAATTCTAAAATAGTAGTACCTGTTTCTAAAGAACCTAAGACTACCAACTGTTATAATGTTTGTTATAACAATTCTATTTTGCTTGTTGTAAAGACTTGTAATTCTCATTCATGATTTGACAATTCAAATACTTGTTATACATTTTCAAAACAAATAAATATTAAGTAACAAAAAAAAACATTTTGGTACTTTAAACACTGATTCTTTAAACAGTTATATTAAATTAATATATTGGTATAGAATCTACAATTAGTATAGATATGGGTATATATATTTTATGTGAGTGTATGGGGATGGGGTCAGTATGAGTGTGTGTATATATGTGTATTCACTGGGTTTCATATGGAATGGTTGAACTCAGATCTGGATTGGCAATCAGTCTGTTCAGGTAACCAGTGGGCTGTTCCATTTATATTTGCTTTATGTATGCCAGGGGAACCTGGATGCTGGCGAGCGGGAGATAAATGGGCACTAGTACTCCGGTATGGAAAGGATTCACATGAGCGTGATCCTGTAGTAGGGAGGGGGGCCTGGCTTCCGGCCGCCCTTGGGTTGAAATCCAGCCCTGCCTGCCACTGAACACCAATGGGCTTTCTTTTCCTTTAAATCCCTGGCCACCAATGATTTTTTAAACATTTATGGAGGGAGGGAATACCCTGACCACCAATTTTTATTTTATTGGCATTTTTAACTTGGGGGGCTTGCTGCCAATGGTTGTAGGGTTTTTTTTTCAACTTGGGAGGATGGCCACCAATGTTTTTTTAAACTTGGGTGGGGAGGGGGCTGGCCACCAATTTGTTTTTTACATTTTTTTTTGGGGTCCCTGATTACCAATGTTTTTTTGTTTTATGGGGGGGGCACTGACCACCATTTTTTTTACTTGTGTGTGTGGTGGGGGGGGGGGTGGCCACCAATGTTGCACATTTATATGTGAGCTGCTTTGATTTTTTTGCCAGGGCTGCTTTTTATTCACAGTTCAGCACTGGCTGAACTTGATGGACTTTGGTATTTTTTCAACCCAACTTAACTATGTAACTATATGTAACAGAGAATTGATTATTTTAATCATACTATTTTGCATAAAAAAGGGCATAAACTTGTGGGATGAAAACATAATTTTTTTATAGGTCCCTGGTAAGGCCTCACTTAGAGTATGCAGTGCAGTTTTGGGCTACAGTCCTTAAGAGGGATATAAATGAGCTGTAGAGAGTGCAGAGACGTGCAACTACGGAAGACGGATGATGTTGTGATGGCCGATTCTGTTAATGCTCTGATTCTGTTAATGCAAGAGTGGCTTGTATTATTTATTTGACAAGCATAATATCCAAGGCTATTGTGATACTAAAATCTATAGTTAATGTATGAGTATATATAGTTTATTTGAGTGTATGGAGAGGTCAGTGTGTATGTATGGATGCTGGGTTTCATTTGGAGGGGTTAAACTTGATGGACTTGCTGATTTCAAAATCACTTGTGTCAGTGTCTTGACACTCTCCACTTTGTGCTGGAATAATGAAATTCGAGTTCTATTACATGTTTTTCCCTTGTGACTTGTTTTAATTAAGAAAAATATTTGTTTTTTTCTTTAAAGTTTTTTAAACTTTTGTTTTAACCTGAATGATTTATTGCAGCTCACCTTTAAAATATTGAACACCATTATATGGGCAAACATTTTGCAGGTCTTGCAAAATGATCTATAAATTTGAAAAGGCACCATCTATGGCAAAACCTCACTGGTGCTTTAGTGCTTTTTAGCATGGAAATAATTCTTCAGTTATAGTAAATGCCTTTACACACATATATTTCAAGAAAACATTATGAGACATATCCTGTTTTCAGAGAGGATGAGTCTTTAAATGGCTTACTTTTCAGC
Organism: Xenopus laevis; assembly: GCF_017654675.1. NCBI lineage: Eukaryota > Metazoa > Chordata > Amphibia > Anura > Pipidae > Xenopus > Xenopus laevis. The sequence continues at coordinate 57,920,857 of NC_054384.1, forward strand.
AAAGCAAATACTCTATACATAGTACACATTTAGAAGATCACACTTACAATACTATACTTTAGGATATAAGTCATCACGCCAGCGCACCTGCGCCTTTAAGGGACACGGAGGCGCGCACACGTACCCTTAGTGGGGCAAGATGGCGCCGGCGCTGCAGCATGCGGCGGGCGTCCCCGACGATGGCGTGGCGGTGACCCCGCCGCACAGGTATTTCTATTACAGCAATGCAATGCCTGAACACTTGGTTATCCAAATTCCACTGATCCAAAAGATTTGTTATTTAGATAACTAGGAAATATGAGACCCCTTTTTTCCTTCTGAACAATAAATATATGTGCAAATAATGAGTTTATTATAAAGGAAGCAGGATAACATTGCCACAACTGTAGATATGGGCGAAAAATGGTATTCTAGCAAGATAATTTGCAGCACAGAAAACAAATTACGTTTTTGGAGGGCATAGCTTTACCGAAATTATACCTGTAGCCACTACAGAAACCTTCTAACTATGTCATATATTTTTCAAAATGTATGTATTTAATGGATGCACCGCCGACAGATGTGAGTTTGAGGGGCACATTTACTATTGGTCAAATATCGAGGGTTAATTAACCCTCGATAGTCAACCCTCCAAGTTAAATCCTTCGAATATCGAAGTCAAAGGATTTAGCGCAATTCGTTTGATCGAACGATCGAAGGAAAAATCGTTCAATCTAAGGATTTTAATCCATCGATTGAACGATTTTCCTTTGATCCCAAATTGCCTAGAAAGCTTATGGGGACCTTCCCCATAGGCTAACATTGATGCTCGGTAGGTTTTAGGTGGTCGAATAGTCGAATGATTTTTAGTTCGAAACTTTCTAGTCGAAGTCGTAGTCGAAGGTCAAAGTAGCCAATTCGATGGTCGAAGTAGCCAAAAAAATACTTCGAAATTCAAAGTATTTTTTATTCTAATCCTTCACTCTAGCTAAGTAAATGTGCCCCTGAGTGTGGCTATATGGTATAGACCATTCAACACTCCAACCAACACCTTACACCTAGGTTAGAAACTATTGCAATCATACCCAAACTAGCCACGACCCTTACTTAGGCTACAAGAGAAACCCACACTGTCACATGTCAGAAACACTCTGCTTCACAAAGGTATTGGTTTTCAACAATGCAGTTAGCACTCCAGCAGTAAAATGATGATTTTAAGCTAAATATAGAACACTGTTTTGCGTTATACTTTATTATAAAATGAATTTCACTACTTGCATTTTACTATTATTAGTATTCTGCATATTAAATGCTGCATATTGAATGTATAGTTTGGTGCGTGTATATTTTGGTCACATAAAACAATTTTCTAATAATAGTTATTATTGGCTTTATATTTATACATATTTATTTTGGGAAATAGCCGTATGCTACAAAGGGTCAAATAATAAGTTAAAGTTGAAGTGGAATCTTTGTTGGTCAAAACCACTATTGTTTGTTGGTCAAAAACACATTTACTATGACAATACACTTAAAATGCATAGGGCGTATCGGAGACAAACATCAATGGTGATGTTGCCCATAGCAACCAATTTGATTAGAGCAGTAGAACCTACTAGTTAGAAAACAAAATCAAAGATCTGATTGGTTACTATGGGCAGTGGCGTAACTACCGGGGGTGCAGTAGTGCAGCGGCACAAGGGACCGTGCCCCTGCACCCCCGATGGGGCCCGCAACCCAAGAGCAGCAGATTCAAATTAGATCAGAGATCGCAAGCTCCATGGCGTTGCTGTGTGTGACATCCCCGACGGCGCGCTACCTGCCAGTCAGTCTCCACAATGGCTTAGCTAAGTTTACGGTGTTTGGGCAGTTTGAAACCACGTTGCTGCCTGGTTTCCCCCCCCCCTCTCTGACAGCTTTGTAAAACAGAGGCAGAGAATAAAGACAGAGAGAGAGAACAGAGCAACTCCCAACAACGTGGCTCTTCTGCCCAATGGAGATCAAGGATCAGGCCAGGAGGCGGGACAATGCTTCAAAAGAGGGGAGGAGAGGGTGCGGCTAATTGAATTTTTGTGAAGAGTGCACGCTCCAGCCTGCAGCTTACTGCAGGACCCTCGTTCATCTCGCTTCACTAAAAACATCTACCTTCTTAGAGGTCTCCCGGGCTCCGACAAGACCAACCTGGCCAGGTATTACCCGGCTCACCCCCAACTAGGGTTGCCACCTTTTCTGGGAAAAATATTCCGACCTTCCTATATTTTTTTTTTTTCTATTAATAACATTGGGATCAAGCATAATTTTTACTGGCCAGGTTGGTAAAATACCGGTAAGGTGGCAACCCTACCCCCAACCTGTACTCAATACAGATTATGTGCCCCCTGTACTGGGTCTTCTCATCACTCACAGCTCTGTCTGCTTTTACTGGAACTTGTTTGTATTTGTCTGTCATATAGGTCACATGGTCACTAAAACTGCTAACAGCCTAACCACAGGGAAGCCACTGAGAGATGGTGCCTATAGTAACAGTGTGATAATAGTCTCTGGGAAGGGAGTGTTACTGTGGGATAGTAGGTAAAGTAGTGAGAGATGGAATCTATAGTAACAATGGGATAATAGTCTCTGGGAAGGGAGTGTGACTGTAGTATAGCAGGTATAGTGGGGAGAGGTGGTGCCTATAGTAACAGTGGAATTATAATCTCTGGGAAGGGACTGTGACTGTGGGATAGCAGGTATAGTAGGGAGAGATGGTGCCTATAGTAACAGTGGGATAATAGTCTCTGAGAAGGGAGTGTGGGATAGCAGGTATCGTAGGGAGAGATGGTGCCTATAGTAACAGTGGGATACTAGTCTCTGAGAAGGGAGTGTGGGATAGCAGGTATAGTAGGGGGAGATGGTGCCTATAGTAACAGCGGGATAATAGTCTCTGAGAAGGGAGTGTGGGATAGCAGGAATAATAGGGAGAGATGGTGCCTATAGTAACAGCGGGATAATAGTCTCTGAGAAGGGAGTGTGGGATAGCAGGTATAGTAGGGAGAGATGGTGCCTATAGTAGCAGTGGGATAATAGTCTCTGGGAAGGGAGTGTGGCTGTGGGATAGCAGGTATAGTAGGGAGAGATTGTGCCTATAGTAGCAGTGGCTGCTTTTCAATTGTCCTTAATTTTTTCTTTACAGTTTTTGAATTATTTCTTCAGCTTCCAAATGTGGGGTCACTGACCCTGTCTAAAAACACAAATCTCTGTAAAGCTACAAATGTATTGTTATTGATACTTTTACTTTATCCAGACTGCTGAAATTCCGAACTGAAGGGCTGATGAATAAAAGGTTAAACAAATAACAAATAACACAAAATGAAAAACAATTGCAAATTGTCTCAGAATATCACTATCTATCATACTAAAAGTTAACTCAATGGTGAACAACCCTTTTAGGGGGCCCAGTTGTAGATTTCTGTACCGGGGCCCTTAGGGGGTCTAGTTACGCCACTGACTATGGGCAACATCCCCGGTGATGTTTGCCTCCAAACAAATACGCTCCTTATCACTTGTTCTCCTGCCCGCTGATGAAGCAAAATTTGGTATATGTAATACAAGGGCGATACAGGAGGAAATTTCTGCTATTGGTTTAACTTTCCGAAAGTGAGATTTATAAATTATATTATTGGACTTAAAGGGGACCCATCACCCAAAAAAAATATTCAAAATCCTATTTTATCACATTAGTCAAGCAAAATGAACTTTAATTACACTATATCAATTATTTGAATCTTGCTTCCTTCAGTCTGGGATTTCAAAATTATAGCAAGCAGGCAGCAGCCATTTTGTGCACACTGTTATTAAGGCAAGCCTTGCATCACCTCAGAATCTTGTTTGTGCACCAGAATAGGGGACATGATGTCCATCCCCATGCACTGGTTACACAATTAAATGGTAAAGAGAACGGGGGAATATGTGGAGAGCAGCGACAACTAGGAAGTGCTGAATAGAAAGTGAAAGTAATTGTCTGCCCTGCCTCTATGCCCAGGACATAGAGGAGTGGCAGACAATATTTGATTGACAGCTGAGATTTTCAAATGAGTTTACAGCAACTATGAATGCTTTAATAAAAAATAGAAATTGGATTTCATGTTTAATTTGAAAATGACTTTTATTATACAGATTTTTGTGTCTGGGTGACAGGTCCACTTTAATATACATAAATTCAGAGATTGTTTAAAGTTTGGATGGGACTTCAAAAATCTGGTGCAAGATGCCTAAAGAGAGAACAGACTCAGTATTAATACACATATATGAGTACATATATAGTACATACAGTATATGATTAGGCCACATATTCAGAATACATACATTTCACGCCCAAACATGAATCACTTAATTTTAACTGTATGCACTTTCAGTAATGTGTATACATTATAAATAAGAGAATACAAGATATGTGGATAAAGGTGCCCCAAAAGCAGAATCTGTTTTGTAACCTTTTTAATATTCACATGACATGTTTCAAGCTGTGGCTCTTTATCAAGTGTTGCCACAGCTTGAAATATGAAATGTGAACAATAAAAAGGCTGCAGCACAGATTTTGTGTTTGGTGTACCTTTGTCCACATATCCTACAGTACATTCTCGGATGAATTAAGCTTTACTTGCAATATTTAGTCAGGCTTTTTTATCATATAGTTTGACCTCATGCATTCATTTATTTTTTGTTGTTGTGGAGCTGCGACCCGTGACTAATGCATCTTTGCCAGAATGTGCAGGTCAATAATCTATTTTAAATTTAACCCCATGCAGTGATTTTGTAATTTTCAACTGTTTTATATTGTGTAAATCAATGGCCCTATAAAATTATGTATTGTTAGCAAATGTGTTCTTATACATTGTGTTATTCCTTGTGATCATAGGCTAAACGTTTCAAGTGTGCTAGCTATTGATTAGCCCTGAATGAACACAAGACAGATTGGCTCATTTGCTAACACCGAGCAATTCATAGCAAAGTCCAAGCTAATTTCTGATTGGTTGCTATTGGTAACTTCACTGGTGCAAACGTGTTTATACATGAACCCCACTGTGTTTTGTAGTTTGTGTATTCTGAGAGGCTGGACATGTTACAATATTATTCCTCAAGGTGTAGTCTGGATCCCCTACTGATACTGATTAATTATATTACTGGAGGAATTTATATGTTTTGCTTGATCTAATGTATTTGCATGAAGAACACATCAACCCAAGTGCAGAATAAACAGTAGATTAAACTGTAATTTTCTAAGAAAGATGTTTAGGAATCATAGGACCTCTAAGTAAGGATGTGACATTTTAAAGCAAATAGAGTATGTGAATGTATACTAATTTCAATCTGAAAGATTTAGTGAATATTATGTGACCTAGGTAGCACACCAATCACGTTAACACAAAAGACATAAAAGGACTGGCAAGCAACTGGTCCAGAATTTTAAATGTTTTATTAATACTTTTTCTTGAATACTGATTTCTTTTTATGAATGTGTCCATATTCTTTATAAAAGAATATGTTTCTGGATTGCTTGTTAATAACTAATGATATTAATGAGAACAATTAGATAATGCTTTACATAGGATGGTTCTAGTTTGACTTGATTGTTCCTCCATCTGCAGTGTTAGACCACCATCACCCGCTTTGTGAACTCCACACTCCATTGCCCAGTCACAAATTCCTGGCTGTATACCTTCTTTCTCCTCCTGGGCCCACAGATTTTAGCCAGCAGGGAGTAAGGAAGACAGTGCTCTTGGGTTACAAAGTCCTGCCCCATTGTGTACCTCCTCCTCCCTCCTGGGCCCACAGATCTCAGCTAGCAGTGAAGTGAACCCACAGATCCTGGCAAGCAGTGGGGTGTAGGGGCCTGCAGACTCTGGCCAGCAGAAAGCAACGAAGTTGCACAGGGTCGTGGGGCCCATGAGGGGCAGGCCCACTGGGTTTTTTTGCTTCCAGTGCACATCCAGCCTATTCAACCCTGTCCATCTGTCTTAAATTGGCCATAGATATAGCAATTATGATCTTTCCTGGAAAAGATCTTTCCAGGAAAGATTGTTCATTTCAATACAACGTGTAGAGCTGAATCCTCAGATATACAAGCAGAAACAATATAATTCTACTTGTATCTGATGATTCAGCACTAACAATGTTTGGGTGCCTTCAAAGCCGCCCAATCAAAAGCCCCAACGATGAATCAACCGATATCCAAGTCTTCTGCCAATGTTGGTCGGCTCTTCTCCCACCATACACGCACCGAATATTATATGAAACTTTGTTTTGTACAGTATTATCGGTGCGTGTATGGCCACCTTTAGATCCTTTTTATTGTGCCAAAGAAGGACATATTGTGTCCTGAAAATGTCTGGTCTATCTCTAGATTTCTGTATTTGCTGCTTTTTTGCTTTTTAGCTATCCTATGTTAGGAGACAGATACAGTCAGTTCAGTTGTACATGATATGTGAAATCCCAACTTTTATAAAACCTGAATATAATATAGTTAAACTTGGCGAATTAAGTATGCCTTAGGTCTCTGAAAAAAAAATTCAGATATATTGATAAGATATATAAGATATATATGAAGATACATTTGGTCTTGTATTTGTATCCCTATACTCTGTAAAATGTTGAGTGAAACTATGATGCTTTATAAATAATAATAATAATAATACTACAGGTTATAAAGGGATAAAAAATAAGAGCAAGCGGATGTGAGGGGGAACAGATAAGCATGGGCTACCTGTAACTGGTAGACCCTACTTAACAAAATGATTGACTTTTGTTAAAACTGCAAGCCAGCCCAGAACATCATCCCATGGACATTCCTTCCCTTATAAGCTGAGAAGAACTACTTGACATTCATCTTTTTTAAAGTCTTTTAAAGGAACTGTAACACTAAAAAATGGTTTATTCAAAAATCCATTTTACCCACAATAATAATAGAACTACCCTGCATAAAGTTTATTAATATCAATGCTTTATTAAAAAAATATGGTGAGAAAATACTGCTTCCTGTCTACTGAAAAACGGCAGAAGAGTGACTCACTCTGTAGGATCTGCACCCCACATCCTCCCCATAACCCGACTTCTGCCAAAACCGGAAGTTAAGTGATATAGCTTTGGCAGCAGCAGGAAGACTACTGATAGCTCAAAGAGTTCTGTCCTGAGGGATATGTTTTGGGTTCTGAGTTCACCAGGCAGCAGAAAGAGCAGTTGGGGAAGAGAACTGGGGCAGCGCTCAGTGTTCCGCAGGGGTTGCATTGACCTGTTCTGATGTTAAGAGTCTAACCAATATTACCAGAATATACAGTATAGCTTCAGACTCTCTTTAAACTATGCCAGTACTCCGTACTCCCTTTGGTTCATATCTTCTTTTCTGGGGTTCAACTTCTCTTTCACTATAGTTGAACTACCCTCTCAAAAGTCACAATATTTTGGAAGTGAATTATGTTAATGAACATTATTAGAAAAGTGCATAACTTTTCTAAATTTTGGGTTGTTTACATGACACATAATTTGGAAGTCCTATCCATACTGCACATCAAAATGTTCGGAGGACCCATAGCGTTCATCTTTTATGGTGATCTTGGTACCTAATAACATAGGAGATAAGAACTTCAACGGGATTTCTCAGAATTAGCAAAGCATTGGAATCATTTAGACAAGAAAAGTATATTTACAAATTCTGCATTTATTTTCTTTGCAAAAGAAATGTTTCCCAGGGTATACCTGCACTTAGATAAATTTTTGTCCTTGCAAAAAGTATGCTGACATTCAAGCTAGCTCAAGGGTATCTTTTTCATTCTTCCAGACTGCTGCCTCTTTGCTTTGGAAATTAAGTGTTAGCAAACATAAAGAAACTGGACAATGTGAAAAATGTAATAACACAAAAAATGAAGGTCAATTCCTATCTTAGAATACCACTGCCTACATCATACCAAAAAGTACATTTTAAGCGTGTCAATTTTTGAGGTTAATAAGAACTACCAAACAGTTGATACGATGAGTTTAAAGTTTATAGAACACAGATGTGACTTCTAAAAAGAAAGGCAATACAAGGGTGATAATATTTTAAGCACTCCACAAAGTTAAATAGGTGATTTTTCCACCAGAATCACCGCAGTGATCCCCCTCTTATGCTCTGTGCTTAGACTCTTAACATCAGAACAGGTCAAGGGGAGGCGTAGAGATGTGGAGAAAAATTACCATTTTAAAAACACAGAAATTCAGTGCTTAAAGTTACCAGAGGCAGCTTTTGCTGCCCCTGGTAACTGGTCACACACTGCCGCCTGAGGCACGGTTCTCATCTTGCCTGATGGCAGGAGTGGTCCTACAGACAGGAGCTCCTGATCAGACACTGTGCAGACCACTGCAGTGGGTCCTGGAGAGAAAGTTATCAACTTAAGTAACATATGAGTAAAATATTACTTATGTCTTAAAACTTATTACATTCTCCCAATAACACTGAAGTTTCACTTTAACACTGTGCCCCCATGCCCAGCAGTGCAACCAGCTCCCCTACTAGTACATTTACTGTGGTGCACAACTCTCAGGATTTGCTGCCAGCTCAGCCCCTAAAATGAAATATTGTGCACAACATATTTACAAGTAATGGCAACACTTGCACTAAAAATCCAAAATGCAGGGGGCGTGGCCTGATGGCGACCTAGCTGCACGCACATCTGAGAGCTCCGAACCGCTGCCATCCTGTTAGCCCATTTTTTCGCCTTGCAGAGGCTGAAATTGCTCGTATCTGACGCTAAACTCTCTGCTGATCATAAGGTGCACGACGATGTGCAGAACGGCGCCCAAAACCAAGCCAGATGCAGCCGCAAGACTCGAGCAGTTTGCCCACGTACCAAACCAAGATGGCGCTGCCTCACCACGCACTCCAGAGCGGTCTCCCACAGTATCGGCCAAAGACAAAGACCCGGCGCCTGACCCTTCTCCGGCGGTTCCCTCGCCTGCTGACCTGCTGTCGGCCATAACGCAGTGCCAATCCACGCTTGCTGCCACGTTTACCTCCAAGATCGAGGAACTTAAGGTAGATCTGTCGCTTATTAAACAGGATATGCAGGCCATAGGAGAGCGCACTGGGCAGCAGGAGGAGCGGGTAGGAGGGCTAGAGGAGCGCATGGTGAGAGTTCCAGGGGATATAACGCTGGTATAGGAGCGCCTGGTAACAGCAATGGACCGCATTGAGGACCTGGAGAATAGGCAAAGACGGTCTAATGTCAGGATCCTGGGCCTACCTGAGCGTGTGGAAGGCACTCATCCAGAGCTCTTTATAGAAAACTGGCTCAAAAATATACTGGGCAGTGAGAACTTTTCTGCACAATTCGTAGTTGAGAGGGCACACAGAGTCCCTACAAGGCCCCTGCCTCCTGGTGCTCCTCCTAGGGCGTTCCTCATCAAACTCCTCAATTATCGTGACAGAGATGCAGCCCTCAGAGCAGCAAGGAATAAAGGAGACATCCAGTTTGAGGGGGCCCGAGTGTCTCTCTACCCGGACTACTCCACTGCAGTTCAAAAGAAGCGGAGCTCCTTCCAAGGTGTCAAGAGACGGCTGAGGGACAAAGGTCTACAGTATTCGATGTTGTTTCCTGCCAAACTTAAGGTGCTCGATGGCAACAGTTCTGTCTTTTTTGATAAACCGGAGGCGGTTGCTGACTGGTTGGATCGCAGGGCATCCCCGCCACGGAGTCCGCAGCGTTAGCATCTACAGCTTCAGCTGTCGCTTGAATTTGTGGCTTAAAGAAGACCCTTGCTGGTGATCTGGTACAGTATGCTTCGACAGCACCTCAACTATCAGTTGATTTTCTAACATTTGGTGTTGACTACCAGTAGCTAAGCTCAATACTGTTGGTGTCATTCTGTTGGGTTAATAGTTTTTGGAGGTGAAGTTCCTTCCCGCAGTTGCATTTGTTGTAATCTACATAACTGATGGTGTTTATTCCTGGAAATTTTACACAGTGCGGGCTGTATTAGCCTGGGCAAGCTACGAGAGGGAGTCCCCCTGTACCTATGAAGCGTAGATCATTTGCCCCGGCACGGGCGGCCCGGTACAAGAAAGTCAAGCAAGGCACTGGCAAGTCATTCCTTCTCTTTCTCCTTATGGAATTAAAGTAGTTGTGCACCAGGACTCTATTACTATGTCGGTTGCTGCGACCGATAGGGGGGACTACACCCCTTGTCACCTCTCTGTGACTTGCGGTGCAGGATCTAAGGGACTACTACTTTCTTAGCTCTACTTGATCAGCAAGATTAAGGTGTTCACTTGATCTATGGTTCGGTTCTCTGGACTGGGCATTGCTTGGACGTAACTCAGACCCTACCCTAGTTGGTTAATATGTTGAGGATGTATGTATCTTCAGGTTGGGGGAGGATACCGGGTGGGGGGATCATGTCTCTGGGGAATGCTTACTGTATATTTAATGTCTTTTTACTCTTTTTCTTCTTTTCTTATCTTTGTCTCAAGGGTCACTTGTGGTATATAGGGTACCAAAATGTATCTTTGTATTGGGGCCTTCATACGGATGGGCCTGAACCTCGGGGCTACTCCAAACTGCTTCCACGATCATGTGTAATATCATCTTATGATGGCGAATAACAAGTTTCAGGTATTGACATGGAATGTGAGAGGGTTGAATGATAGGATCAAACGGTCTGTTGTACTTGACACTGTGAAAAAGTCTGTCGCGGACCTCATTCTTCTCCAGGAAACCCATTTAGTTGGGCAGCGTGTACGCGCTCTTAGGCGCCACTGGGTAGCTGCAGTATACGCCTCCGAATATTCTACTCACTCCAGGGGAGTGGCTATCCTTATTCGAAAATCCCTTCACTTTCAAATTGAAAGCCTTTCCACAGATGGATTTGGCAGGTATCTAATACTCCAAGCTAAAATTTGGGGAACGTCCTATATAATAGTAAACGTTTATCTTCCGCCACCGGCAGATTTACTCCTACTTAATGAAATAGTGTTGAAGGTAGCTGAGCTTGGCCCCAAACCTACGATATGGGCAAGTGACTTTAATATGGTGCTTGATCCGACCACAGACAGGCTTAAGCCCAATCTTCATGACTCCCTTTCCATTAGGCTTGGTGGATGCGTGGAGTTGGAAGAACCCCCAACTAAAACAATTCACATGTTATACGGCAGCTACGGGAGCCCTCTCTCGCATAGATCTCTACCTAGTCACTAATGAGATACTACCAATACTGGGGGAAGTACGAGTTCTGCCCAGGGTCTGCTCGGACCATACACCTATTCTGTTGAGCATTGGTGGCAACTCTAAACCCCATGACCTACTTTGGAGACTCCCCCCAAAGTGGATCCAACATCCAGATGTAGTTGAGAAAATCCCAGTGGCGCTGACTCAATACTGGGAGACTAATGAGGGCTCGGCGTCAGACTTGGTGGTGTGGGATGCAGCCAAGGCTTATGTAAGGGGAACGTACTGTATATTGCACTCATTAAATCAGTTAGGCGGCAGATTGATTCAAAAGTAACTGCTAGGCGCAATCTAGATTACTTGTGGCAGAAAGAGCTCTGGTTGACTTCCCCACAGAAGCCGCAAAAACTGAAATAGCGGATTCTCAAAGACAACTTAATCTGCTATATGTGGATAAATACTCACAGAAAGACCTTTATAAAAATGCAGCTTGGTTTGATAAAGGTGATAAAAATGGGAAACTATTGGCAGCGCTGGCTAGGGGGGCTCTCTCATGTACAGTGATTAGAGGTGTTAGAAATAGCAATGGAGATTTAGTCACAGAACAACAAGACCTTGCAAATACTTTTGGACAATACTTCCAGTCCACCTATGCTGCCCCACCTGCTAAGCCCTTCCCTGAACTCATAGATTACCTAAATGGTATTGTGTTCCCCCATCTAAGTGTTGATCAGAGAACCCAGCTGGATGTGGATATTAGTCAGGAGGAGATAGATAGAGCAATCTCGGATCTTCCACCGGGTAAAACCCCTGGCCCTGACGGTATCCCCAGTGAGTGGTACAAAGCCCATAGCAATGTTCTCAGCTCTAAGCTAGGCATTTGGTTTAATGACGTCTCTCAGGTTAAGATACTCCCAGAATCCAGCTACCAAGCGTACATCACTCTAATCCCCAAACCTGGTAAGCCACCTGACCGGTGTGACTCATACAGACCTATTTCGCTCTTAAATTGTGATTTAAAAATCTTTGCTAAAATCCTCTCTAATAGGGTAATAATAAGGGTGTTATAGAGGAGCTGGTTCACCCAGATCAAACAGGCTTTATGCCAAACAAGTCCACTAATATTAACTTACGACGCCTATTTACCAATTTGTCACTTATGCATGACAATATGGGACAAAGAGTGGCAGTATCACTTGACACCGCCAAAGCATTTGATACCGTTAGCTGGGATTATTTATGGGAGGCGCTAGCCCGCTACAATATAGGCCCGAGATTAAGGGCGTGGATCAGAGCCTTATATGCACATCCGCAGGCGAGAGTTCTGGTAAATGGAGCACTCTCCACTGCTATAACTTTGGAAAGGGGGACACGCCAAGGTTGCCCACTCTCACCACTACTGTTCGCCATGGCGATTGAACCACTGGCTATACAAATTCGGGCAAACCAACAGATAGAGGGGCTTAGACTTGGGGCTGTCACTGAAAAGTTGTCATTATATGCAGATGACATGTTAATATATCTAGCAAACCCCAACTGTGCATTGACTGCACTCCTCCAAACAGTAGCTGCTTTCGGTGAGTTTTCAGTGCTGAAGGTGAATGAAAGTAAATCAGTGATATTTCCCATTGATTCCTCCCCTGAGAACTGTCTACAGACTGTAGGTAATTTACAAGTGGTTGATTCATTTCGGTATCTTGGTATCGTGATACATAAGGACCTATCCAAATTTATTACTCTCAACTTGGATCCCATAGTGAGATCATTTAGTGTAAAACTGGAGACGTGGCAGGCCCTTCCGCTCTCGCTCCCTGGTAGGGTGAACTTGTTTAAAATGGTTTATCTGCCAAAGTTTCTGTATGCGTTTCAGAATTCTCCGGTAACCCCGCAGATGTGTTGGTTCAAACGACTAGACAGTTTATTAAGGAATCTTTTATGGGCAGGGGGACATCCACGTATTGCCTTAAAAACTCTTTGTGCACCAGCAACAGGGGGGGGGGGGGGGGGAACTAGCTTTGCCTGACCTCAGACTCTACTTTCTGGCTAGCCAGTTGGTATTTGCTCATTGGTGGATAAATCCCAAACTAGATAATCAGGCGGTGGTGCTGGAGGCTGCAACAGTCGGCTCCTTCGAAGCTCTAGCCTGGTCCTTGTATAGAGGTCCATCTCGGTCCCAAACCACTATAATACCTATGGTAACGGTAATACGTGCCTTTCAAAAGGCCCTATCCATGGTGCTGGGAACCCCCTCTGTGTGGTCGGTATGGACTCCATTATGGGGTAATAATAATCTGCCACAATTTCAATTTATCCCTGAGGTCAGCTGTTGGGCAATACATGGTGTTAAAGTACTGAAGGATATTGTGGACAATGGGACTCTTAAACGGTTTCCAAATTTAAAGCAAGAATTTAATCTCCCGTCTAACATGATCTTCCGCTATCTTCAGCTTAAACATGCCTTTTTGGTACAATTCCCTACTCGTCCAATACAACTGAAAGAATCTGCTCTAGAAAAATACCTTCTTAGGGCAGACCTGCGAAAACCACTCTCATGGTGTTATACAATTTTGCTGCAGGCATGCCCTAACCCGTTGGAAAAGGTTAAAAAGAAATGGTGTAGAGATATTCCTGAACTAGATGACGAAATGTGGAGCGATGCACTTCAACAAGTACCTGGGATAACGATCTCAATGCGAGATAGGTTTATACAACTTAAATTTCTCAATAGAGTGTATTACACTCCATATAGATTAGCCAAATTGTATCCTACAGTCTCTGATGTTTGCCCAAAATGTGAAACCTCTGTTGGTACCTATATGCATGTGTTTTGGGAATGCACTGAAGTGCAAAGGTTTTGGACTGAGGTACTACAGTATATGGTTATAGACCTTGATCTGCCCAATATCCGTTCTCCTCTTACTTGCCTCCTTGGCATTGTCATGGATCCTACATTAGGCTCCCACAAGAGACTATGTTACTTACAGCTTCTGTACTATGCTAAAAAAGCGATTTTACTGCAATGGAGGTCAATAACTGCACCTACTCTTAGTTTCTGGAAACAGCTGATAAATGACTCCCTTCCTAAGCAAAAACTTACATATATTGCTAGAGGGTGTCCCTGAAAGTTTGATGCGGTATGGGGGACTTGGTTGATGGCCCAAGAAAAGTAAATGGTCCAGTGGGATGTTACAGGTGTTAAACAAGTGTTGAACGCATCCTGTAGGGTACAGATTGGCCCTTGAGACTGCTCTTTTTTCTCTTTTTCTCTTCCTTCTCTTTCTTCTTTCTTCCCTTTTCTATCATTATATATTTTTTTTTTTGTAAAACTGAAAAATAAAAAACTTTAAAAAAAAAAAAAAAAAATCCAAAATGCACTAAAAATCCAAAACAATTTTTTTTTTATTGCACAATAAATTCAGTGGTCAAATCCCAGTAACACTTGGGTCAAATTTAAATGTATGTAAAATCAATTTTTGCAGTGATCATGTTTTTATCCATAATTGTGCACATATTCAGATAGCAAATTTTACAATGAGACAAGTGCATATACAGTATACTAAATAATACCATTGTTATTAATTGGTTGTATTATTGTCCACTTCAACATTCACAATTTTTTCCAAAATAGCCAGAGGAAGTCTCCTCAAAATCCAAACAATATTGTATGTAGAAAGAAAGTGCTGGTTCTACATAGACATTTCCCGAATCTTATTCTCGAATTTTAATTTCCCCCTATCATTCATCCACTTTGGAACAAAGTCGCAAGACCACAAGAGACATCATTTGGTTTCACCAACTGTGTTACATGCTTTGTAATTTTATGTAGGCTTTTATCCAGTAAAAAAGTTTGACCAACATATTGCAAATTATATACTTTTTACAAATAATAAGGGATATAATATTCTTAAAATTATAATTGATACATTGATTTTGTAAGATCTATTGGTAGTTAAAGTGTGATTTTTTTCTTGTAATAAATTTACAGCCATCCCGTAGGATGGTAAGATATGTCCGGTGTAATGGGAAATTCCTTATAATATTTTTGTACATTTAATTGAGGACTATATATAAAGGTGTAGAGATTTATTTTTCTGGCAGCCTCAAAAAATGACTCCATCCATCTTGCACTCAATGTTGATGCAGCCACTACCAAGCTGCACCATGGGAATGTGATCTTAGGGTGCTGATGAGCAATGTTGGTTTTCTGCCATTTAGCATTTCACATTAAGGTGAAAAAGTTTTAATTTGTCTCCAGACCAGAGAACCATTTCCAAATGTTTGACTGCATGCAATAATTTCAATGTAAACAGCTCTTCTTTAAAATTTCAATAGTTTTTTTCCATGAAAAGAACTGACTTCTCCTTAAGGAATTCATAAAAATAATGAACACAGTATGTTCACATGGTAGGGCAATTTGAGTCACACAGATATTTACAGTGAAATGGCTGTCCCTACATAGTGCATGTAATATATTCTATGAGCTTCACACACACCTTTGTCTCACACACACACACTTACCAGAAGCAACTTGTTTCTACAATAAATATTTTAAATTGCAATTCTTATCACCTTCCCGAGGCCAATGGTGTTTATAAACACTGTGAAATAAAATTAAATAAACGAAAGCTAATTCATTTAGCTCTTATTTCACGTCTCCCCCCATGGGCATTTACTATTTAATTTAAAGGTTAAATTTTTTAGTAATATTTCCAACATTCCCTGGAAAGTGAAAGCTGGATTAGATTTTAACAAATGCAGGTCCTGCAGATCCTCACCATCAGGGTCGGACTGGCCTGGCCGGATACCGGGACAAAACCTGGAGGGAGTCCGGAGGGGGGGGCCTGGACAGCAATTCCCGGTGGGCCCGGCCCCCCAGTCCGATCCTGCTCACCATAGAAAATGTATTAGGGCTCAAACAAATGCATTATAAGTATTGAAGGGCACACAAGTCAAACCACTTTGTGCTCCTTTGTACAGCACTTGTTTCCAGTGCTTTACAGTAGTCTCTGTACAGATTTGCTTGGCAAAAGACTGTCCTGTAATCAATGCCTGATATGTGTAGGTACTAAATACAGGGATCTTTCACACCTAGCACCCACGAGAACACCCTAACTTTTAGGTTTTCTTGAGAGCAACAATCTCTAACCAGGGTGCAAAGTAAAGGGGTGTACACTTTGCAAATGAGCCCTTTTATATTAAAGCAACTGGACAGTGTAGTGTGCTTTGCCTCTTTTTCTTTATCATTTTCTTGTAATTAGATAATTTTAATATTTTATACTATTCCACCCTTAATTATGTTGAGCCTTTTCATGTATTTGTTTATTATCTAATAAGAGGCAGCACTATGCAAATTACCTTCTGAGAGGAAACGGGTAAAGCCATCACATGCATTTTGAAACTGTTTAACTGCCCAATTCAACAATTTCTGTGGCTTAACAAACCTTCAAATTTTAGTAAATGTTTTTGCTTTCAGTGTGAATCACTGAGGTAACCAATGCTTGTGAGTGTCCATGGTTATTTTCCTTTGTAATCAATGGAACTGTCCAGCACACTTACAAGATACATTCTAAATGACAATAGGTTTCTCAGTCACCCGTGGTTTTAGCCTATGTCAGGAAAGTAAAAAATGCCCCTCCTGCTGTCAGAGAATACAACAGACATGCTTTGCTGGCAAGCGGAGGTTTGTTAAATACTATTAGAAGCAATACCAGAAGTCAGCATGTTTGATGTGCTTTCATAAAGGAAATAGCAATAGATGAATAGATGAATGTTCTTAACAATGTGTCTCTGTTAGATGCCATCAATGTATTGTATTTTAGTTCATTGCTTGAGTCAGTAACTTAGAATCATATCTATGTACATTTTAGAGCATAGCTTTCCTTAAAATGAAAATAAACACTAGTGCATCCTGATTGGCAAAATGTTATTTATATCTGTGCTATAGATTCTATATTATTCAGTGGTGCACTATGTGTACAGTGATGGACTGGATACAGTGTCGCCAAGTTAAGGGACCACCGCCCTCACACCATTGCAAACTCCCATACCAATGCCTGTTGCAATTTATCTGCCACTCCAGTAGGGAGGCAGAAAAAAGGTAGCAATACCCAGGTGGTGCATACCTCCTCTTTTCTCCTGGCCCTGCAGATCTCAGCCAGCAGAAAGGGTAGGCCCACAGATCCTGACCAGCAGTGGGGGCCCACAGACCCTTGTGAAGGTGTAGATTAATAGTTTAATTGGCAGACACAAAGACATGTCTGGTTTTCAGGAGGGTGAAATGTTGATGTTTAATATAAATGTTGGTTAATACATATATTTAGGTTGGCCAACTATAACAGTGGTAAGGAAAAGACTCCCAAGGGTGGAGAATAGGAAGTTATATAAGGGAAGGTTTCAGGAATTAATCAGAGATGCATCATGGGAAGCAATATAAGCAGAGGGCACTGCAACAGTAGAGTCATCTCCTGGAACAGGTACTGAGCCTAGGTAGTGTAAGGCCTATTGGTGTAATAGTACGTTCTAGAAAGTATAAATTAAAGAGGTAACTAGCATGTGCAGCTATGGCCCCAACTATGAGTGAGTGGGCATAATGTTCCCAGTGGGAATCCCAACAGCCAGGGCTTAAGAGGACATGCTAGATCTGGATCCCAACAGCCAGGACCAATGAGGGGTGCCTGTGAGCATGTGTCCCCCCTAGCAGTGTACTGTTACGGGCAATGTTCTGCAAAAGGCTGGGAGATTGAGCCCTGTAAATGTGCTACTGTTCTGTTCAGGGCTGTGACAACTCCTGGTGCAATGACGACTGGACGATTAGGGAAAGGGAAGGTTCTCATTAACTAAAGATATACCTTTAAATAAAATCTTTTATTTCCAAAGTTAGCAAATAGTGAAGGTAAAAGAAAACAATGATGTGCTGACATTTCAAAATAGTAATAAAGGATATATGTCAAAAAAGGGAGAATGTGTTTCAATAAAATGCCATTTTTTTGGCTAATGTTGAATATATGTTCATATTGCCACAAATAGAAAATACCTTTTATGGAAACCAAGAAGGAAAGCACATATTAGTTTAGTATAGTGACATAAGCCACAACATGTGGAAGCTGTGTGTGTGTTAAAGAGGAAAGAATGAGTCTTCTCCTCTAATTTGTGTAAGTACAGAATGTGAATACCAGTGATTTGAATGTGAGATTGTGTAAGTATTATCAAACAATCTAACAAGCTTTTTCTGGCTCCTGCTAGCACACGGTTCCCTCAAGCACTAACCTCTAAAGGAAATAGGTGTTTTGTTTTTATATTTTCTCCCTCTTTTTCTCATCAGTTTACAACACTTCCAAATTGATATTCCCCATAGGAGGTAGGTACAATCATATTAGGTAATACCCCTGGGCTGCTAGTCAAGACAGGCTTATTATTAAATATTCATGCAAATAATTTCACGGCTTCTCTGTTTTATCCTGTGATTTTATGCTAGAAGGAGAAAGATAAGCTTGAGTGCAGCCATGGGGGCAAAACAAGTGTTTGAAAGCTCTCTCAAAAACTGCAGAACAATTAAAAAAAGTAATTTCTAAGCAGCAGTCCAATGAATTTTAATGTAAACTGCACAGTGAACAAGGGAATTGTGTTTTTATAGATGTAAATTGAAAGTACAGATATTTATAAATGTGATTGAGATGACAGCTGATTTCCCATTTTATCATAAACTAAGATCTCTTCTGTGGGGTCTGTTCATCAAACGCTGATTAAAAAATGCAAGTGGAATGGCCTAAAGCTTGTGTTAAAATGTTATCTCTTAATTCATCATGGCAATAGTAGATGAACATAATACACATGTTATTGCCATTACACTGCATAATATTTGAAAAGTAAAGCACAAAGTATTGATGATAAAATGGCAAATAGCATGATAATATGCAGAATTTAACACCTGTTTCTATTAATTACTAAACAATTTGAAATATACTAGTTCTTTATGCATTGTATACAATATTAAATATTGTTATTAACTGTGTAAGTAGAATGTATGTAAGCACGTCTAACCATAATTGTAGATCCCCTGAAGGCACCACAGAGGGGTAAATTTATCAAAGAGTGAAGTTCTGCCACTAGAGTGAAATTCCGCCACTCTCCATTCATTTCTATGCGATTTTTATAGGCGTATTTATCAAAGGGTGAACTTTCACTTTCACCCATTGATAAATATGCCTTTCAGAATCCCATAGAAATGAATTGAGAGCTGCAGAATTTCACTCTAGTGGCAGAACTTCACTCTTTGATAAATTTACCCCTTAGAATCCACAAGATTCTAGGGGGTAATTTATAAAGTTTGCATAGCACATATTTATTCACAAGTGCGCCCATGATTTCAATGAATGCTAAAATGTTGCACTGCTGAGTCCATCTTACCATTTTATGCAAATTCCCATTGTGCACAAATATTCACAAATGACTCGCAAATGAGAAAGGTTGTGTGAGTGCAGCCACTGTGCGAGGTTGTTGTGCAATTTGCAATTTGCTAAACTGCGTTGCAAATATTTTCTCCGCCACCAAAATTGTTGCATAAATCAAACGCAGAATGTGCGCATAAATATTGGCAATTTGCGATTATGCCATATTCAAAAACCACTTATGAACATTCACAGTGCAAATAAAAATTCTAAATTCTGTTTGCACATTAAATACACCACTCATATTCAGCTTTATAAATAAAACCATTAGCAGGGCAAATATGTTAACCATGAGAAGTTTATAAATGAGCCTCTGTAAGTTCTCTCAGTGAGCTTCATTAGGTTGGTTGTGATGGAGATTTTGAGAAAATGATGGCAAGGGAAACAATCTTTACTTTGTTCTGCTAGAGGTTTGAACCCATCATAAGAATCCTGAAAGTACATACAGGTATATATCATGTGGACTTGCAGAGAGAGAGAGAGAGAGAGAAGAGCAAGCATCAGTAAATGAGAGTATTCATCAATGAAATGATGCTTACTTAGGATGCACCGAATCCACTATTTTGGATTCGACCAAACCCCCGAATTCTTCACAAATCTGAATCCTAATTTTGCATATGCAAATTAGTGGTGGGAAGGGGAAAACATTTTAACTACCTTGTTTTGTGACAAAAAGTTACGCAATTTCCCTCCCGCCGCTAATTTGCATGTGCAAATTAGGATTTGGATTTGTTTCGGCTGTGCAGAAGGATTCAGGCGACTCTGAATCCTGCTGAAAAATGCAGAATCCCGAACTGAATCCTGGATTCGGTGCATCCCTACTATTTACCAGAACTATGTCCAATATATTGCTGCTACCTTACTTATAGAGATTATTGTGTTATTTTGGCTTCATGATATTACACAGTTATGAAACTTCAGAAGGGTGGATTCATACTGCTGTTTTTTTCTGTGAAAGAAAACCTATATTAAAAGATGTATAGCAGTAGTCGCTTAAGAAATTGTGAAATGGTGCACTAAAAAGAAAAAAAAAGAAAATATATCCGACCATCGTATATATAAGCAGGTTGAGCTAGATCTGAATGGTTATGTTTAACTGTTTCCAGTCTCGAGATTTAACCATGAAGAAATGAATCCCTCGAGAAGTGAATGTCCATGACTGAAAAAGAAAAAGTCCAACGTGGATTGTTGACCGACTTGAAAATTTGCAGTGTTTCCACTGGAGTTAGGATCCGGGTCCTCAAAATATTGTGGCTTCTCAACTGTTTTATTGAGAATTTTCAATTTAGCTGGGTACAACAGAGAAAATTTGTATCCAGAGGAGTAGAGAGTTTTACATATAGGTGAGAATTCTCGTCTCTTTGCTGATACCAATGCCGAGTAGTCTTGAAAGAGAGAAAGTCTGTGTCCATCAAATTGTAAATCTTTTATTTTCCTGTATGCATCCAGGACTTTACTCTTGTCTGCAAAATTGAGTATACGGAAAATAACTGGTCTCGGTCTGTTTGCAGAATCTTTCAAAGATGGTAACGTTCAATTTGGAATGGAGGTGGTGAGAGAGATAGTTGGAGCTCTCTGGGTAACCAGTCTGTTAGTAAGTCTTCCAATTCTATGCCTTTGATGGTTTCTGGAACCCCTATGAGTCTAAAGTTGTTTCTTGTTCTTGCAATTTAACCAGAGAATATATTTATTAACGGGAACATTCACAAAGGAGTGTACATATAGATCAAGCAGGATCATACAGTAACAATGAATAGGCATATACTCACAGCACCTTTGGTCAGTATCAGTCCCCCCAGGGAAGAGAACATATACGGCAGTGAGGAGGTACACACAGCTTTCAGCCTTTTCCCTAAGTGGAACCTAAGAGGAATCTCCCTAGTTCTGTACACTTAGCCCCTACTTCTGGGCAATTAATACCCGGGATCCTAATCCTACTCAAAATCCTCGGAAGAGCCTCTAGCTGCTTGGCTATCTAGCCTGACTGTTACTCCTAGAGTCACAAATGTGGAGCGCTCACCTCCCAAAATAAAACAATTTTGTTGTGTCAGGTGCTGTACCGGAAGACCCAATCCTGTCCTAGGGGCACATCGATGCATTGAAAAAATTACCAGCAACACACTGTTGAATTTGCAATAGTGCTAATTTTTAATAACTTGGACAATTTACTCCTCATCTCTATTATGGATTATTCACCTTTGGTCTACTTTTTGGTGTTTTATTACTATACTAAGTTTTTGGACTACATTGGACTGATATGTCTGGCTTTAAATATGTAAAAAAAATATTTTGGTGTTGTCATTAGAGGGAGAGGGTGGAAACTATGTACACACCTCTTTCCCCTCACTTTAAAAGGATCTTTGATGGTGTAACACGGGGCATTATAAAGGGCCTGAAATGTTGCCTTTTTGTATGCTGTGGACTGAATAAATTCTTCATTAAGCACTATTGCAAATTCAACAGTGTGCTGCTGGTAATTTCTTCAATGTTACTCGTACAGTGACCTCTTAAGGTGAGTCACCTATCCTTACTAGGCCTGACCTGTCTAGGTTCAAGTTTACCCTGACTCCTCAGACCAGGGCTTGCACAAAATGGACCCTGAGCACATGGATGCCCAGGACTTTATACTTTAGCACAGTGTCATCTACTGGACACTAGGTAAACACTAGGGGCATAGCTTTAAGCAGGATAAGGAAACAGGTCCCCCTCCGAACTGTATATGGGAACCCAGTTAGGCATCTATAACACTAGGGGACTGCCTGCTAAATCATACTGGGAGACTTATTTACCAGTCCCCTACACTTGTATAAAGATGCCAACTCCAATTTGCACAAACAAAGAACATGGAGCCAGATTTGCTTAGATCAGGTTGGATTCACCTTAGAGGATTAAAAAAAAAAAAAAAAAACTGCATTTTGCTTAAAAAAAAGCACAGGTAAGGTTTAGTCTGTAGAGTACTAATGTAGACTCCACACTAGAGTCTGGCCAATCCTGTTTTTAAAGGTTTTTTTCTGGGATTTAGAAAAATGCTCTAAAGGTTGCATATGTGCCTTCAATTGAATGTCACTTTCCGTGCTAGAGTATTTACTGTCTAGTCTGGAAAATAGGTGAATGAGGCATACTCCTGGATCCCAGTAGTTGGAGGGAGCAAACCAATGTTTAGCATCCTTTCTCCTAGACCACATTTTTTGGTCTCATGTCTGCAATTTTGTCACATTGGAAGTGTCATATAACATCAGAAAACTTTCAGTGAACAAATTAAGAATAGCAATGCACACTAGTGAGAATCCTTCAAAATGAATGTGAACTCTAATAAACTGAGTATGCCTCTCTGTGCTCTCCCAGCAATGAAAGACTCTATTTTGTAAAGCAATTAAGGATCTGGTTATGTCCTCCCTGGATTGTAAGAATAATTAAAATTAATAAGCATGCGCAGAAAAATAATTATTGAGGGCGATTACTTTAGCCACCTAATGATTCAAAAAAGTGTTACATTTTGAAGGGTTTTTGTACTGCCTAATAGCTTGGCATTACTCTGACTGATTTAAATCAATCAATCAATCTTTTCAGTCTCTTTTAAAAAAGCATAACAACAGCATTTCACTGCAATTGTAAGAGCCCATTTAATTAAAACTGCTGTTCTCGTATATAACACTTTCTAACCTTTGATCCTTACACATTTTTTAGATATAATGAATGCATTATTGCAGTCATTATTACACAATTAGAGTAAGCAAGCCTTGTGTTATTCTCAGAGGAATTGCAAACAAAAAGTGCATGTCAAGACTTGAACCCATGACCTACAAAGCCACAGATATATATTTTTTCATCCTGTAGTCTTGAATAGATCTTGATTAAACTTGTTGATCAAGAGCAGGCTGTCTAGCATTTTATTGTACTGACAAGGGAGGTTTTAAGACTGCACACATTAAAATACAGTGTGCATTATAAACTTTAATTGTAATCTATTTTATTAAACATTATCTGTCATAATTTGACATGGAGTCATTCATTCTTTTGAATATAATGCAATATAACACAGAGTATACAGAATTTATTTTTACACCATAATTTCTATCTTTTGGCTATTTGGGGGCACAGCTGTCTCTGGTACAGTGAGAAATAAGCCATACTCATACCATTTGTTTCCTTTGCCATGTATTTGACCCAGTATCTGTAAAGTCTACTGACATAATATTGCTAAAATTGATCAACCATATTGCATACATGAAGCTGGCACTTAATAGATTCCACTAGTAGAAAACAGTGCAAATAATATTTGTTGAAATTGAAATAAGATCCAACTAGGGGAGCCTTATGCATTTTGTGCCTAGGGGAAATGTAATTATAGGAAACTCAGAGAGTGGGTTATGTGAAACATGGGTGAGTGGGTGAGATTTGATGTCAGTTTTTAGCTTGACCTGAAGAATGAACTGCTTTATGTATATAAAGCAGTTCATTCTTCAGGTCAAGCTAAAAACATGTTTTATTAGTGGATTCATTTATAAAAAGAAACATAAAATGAAAAATACTGATAACTAATATTGTTCATGGTTCAATAAATATCATTAATTATATTATTCATTGGTCATAATTAATGAGAAATTCGTAACAATTATTATGTATTGGTAATTGATATAAACTATTCATTAGTGTTGATACCAAGAGGAATCATTAAGTAGAATATAGAAACTCACTTAAATGGGCACCAAAAAACTCACAATAACTACAAAAAAATTTGAAATTAATTAATTGTTATGATTGTAAAAATAACAGTCAACATAGCAAGACAAACTTGGCAGATCACAATTGAGTAAACCTGATCTAGGTTAGTTTTGGAGCAAAAAAAATTGTTACATAGTAAGTTACATAGTTACATAGTTAAATTGGGTTGAAAAAGACAAAGTCCATCAAGTTCAAATGAAAAACCAGCATCCATACACACACCCCTCCCTACTTTTAATTAAATTCTATATACCCATACCTATACTAACTATATCACCCAGCAGTGCATTCCACAACCTCACTGTCCTGACTGTGAAGAACAACCTACGTTGCTTCAAATGAAAGTTCTTTTCTTCTAATCTAAAGGGGTGGCCTCTGGTACGGTGATCCACTTACTATGGGTAAAAAGGTCCCCTGCTATTTGTCTATAATGTCCTCAAATGTACTTGTAAAGTGTAATCATGTCCCCTAGCAAGCGCCTTTTTTCCAGAGAAAACAACCCCAACCTTGACAGTCTACCCTCATAATTTAAGTCTTCCATCCCTCTAACCAATTTAGTTGCACGTCTCTGCACTCTCTCCAGCTAATTCATATCCCTCTTAAAGGGGTTGTTCACCTTTGTAACAAATTGACAAATCTAACAGTTCACATGAATAGAAAAAACTTTTCCATAGAAATAGTTAACAGAAAAAGTACAGTTCAAGAGATATTCACCTCAGAAGTGTCCCTGTACTAATCCTTCAGTTCCACACAGACCCTGTGCTGGGAGGGGGTCACTGACCCCCCAAAAACACTACAGTGTTAACTTCCTCTTCCTTATATGACATCGCACATTGTACTGGCAGCTAACTTAACTCCTATTGGCTATGTCTGCTGTCAATCTGCCACTGCTTCCTGTGCTGGGCTGTGCTGGGGAATTTGAGCCGCATTCAGGTACTGAAGAGAAACTGTTACAAGTTTGTGAGAGGGAGGGGGAGTGTGGGCTTTGTACTGCAGAGACTTCAACTGTGCAGATGGGGGATCAAGGTGCTTGGGACCAGGAGTTTTCTGGATAATGGATCTTTCCATAATTTGGATGTTCATACCTTAAGTCTACTAGAAAATCATGTAATCATTAAATAAACCCAATAGGCTGGTTCTGTTTTCAATAAGGATTAATTATATCTCAGTTGGGATCAAGTACAAGCGACTGTTTTATTATTACAGAGAAAAGGGAAATAATTTTTATAAATTTGAATTATTGGATTATAATGGAGTCTATGGGAGATGACACTTGTGCTTTCCAGAAATATATTATTTGGGGGGGGGGGGTGTCCATGTATTATTTTGTGTATTTACCTCATAAAAATCATTATTCAGCAACTGATGTGACTTCCAGGACTATTTGTATGAGCTTGAGGCTTTCCAAGTGAGTTGAATATTTTTCTGGTATAGATCCCTATATCATTAAAAATAGAACTCTTTCATTTTTTGGTATTTAGAGCTCTAAATCTTGTTCCAGAAGTGGAACACTTAGGGGCAGATTCACTAAGGGTCGAATTTCGAAGTTAAAAATACTTCGAAATTCGACCCTCGAATTTAAATCCTTCGACTTCGAATATCGAAGTCGAAGGATTTAGCGCTAATCCTTCGATCGAACGATTAAATCCTTCGAATCGAACGATTCGAAGGATTTTAATCCAACGATCGAAGGAAAATCCTTCGATCAAAAAAAGGTTAGCAAACCTATGGGGACCTTCCCCATAGGCTAACATTGACTTCGGTAGGTTTTACCTGCCGAAGTAGGGGGTCGAAGTTTTTTTTAAAGGGAAAGTACTTCGACTATCGAATGGTCGAATAGTCGAACGATTTTTACTTCGATTCGTTCGATTTTGTTCGAATTCGAACGAATTTAACCAATTCGATGGTCGAAGTACCAAAAAAATACTTCGAAATTCGAAGTATTTTTCATTCGAATCCTTCACTCGAGCTTAGTGAATCTGCCCCTTAAACACTTAAAAAAGTGATCGTTTTCCTAGGTAAATTACCGCCCCCCTGGGAGAGGGCACAAAATGTTCAAAAAACCTACCTGCCCACAACACTGCTCTGCCTGTCACTTAGGGCTGCCACCTCACCCTTTTAGGCTAGGGGCACACGGCGCGTTTTCGCCGCGATTCTGCGCCCAGCGAGGCAACTTCGGACGACAATAGAAAACGAATCGCCGCGTGTGAATTAGCGCAGCGATTTCGCCGCGATTTGCATTGACGCCAGCGCCAAAGTTAGCAAAGCTATTTCGGCTTAAAAAACGCAGCGACAACTCGCTTAGCGCAGAATCGCGGCGAAATTGCGCCGTGTGCCCCTACCCTTAAAACCAAACACATATGAAATTCACAGCCTGCATGGCTAATTGGCAATTCATTTAGATGCATGATACATGGCTGCACAGAAATCAGTTCAGTCTGCAGCATCTAAATGAGTTGATAATTAGCCATGCAGGCTGTGGATTTCATATGTGTTTGGTTTAAAAAGGGTGAGGTGGCAGCCCTACTGTCCCTGCTAGATGTGGAAGTTACATACGTTTCTAAGCAAGTCAGTGCTGGTTTTGTTGCAATTTTGTAAATAACTGACATTATGCTTAATGCCAAAGGTATTAAAAGATAAAAATATAGAAAATCCGGTATTTATTCCCAGAAAAGGTTGCTCCCCTTTGGCTCTCCATTCAGTTTTAGTCTAGGCAGAAGGAGAGTGCCAGAATTGGGAGAACAATGTTGCTCCTTCCTTTTCTGCAGTATTTGTCTGCTTGGCTGTGTGATTGTCTGTTGCAAGGCAGGTTTGTTTATATGCTGCGTCTGTTAACCTCTGCCATTACAATTGAGTAATCAACCAATGACCATTCAAATTACAGTATGTGACTGGTTACAGTTCACAAGCACCCAATAAATTACTAGGAGGAGGGCAGTATCAACATCCAATAGGAAACAAGTAAGGACAAAGCCTGGGCATGATGATGTCATCATATAGGAAGTTCTTGGTGTGTCATGTTCAAAATAGGCCACTCCCATCACTTCAGAAAACTGGTCTGAGAGACAGGAGAAGGACTGAGTTAATAGGTATAACAATTAGCTTTTACAATGGCATTTTTTCTTTTTGTTATGGAAAATGGTTTTTCTAGCACATTGAGAACATTGTTAGTGGTTTCATAAGATTTGTACATTGAAGGTGAACAACCCCTTTAAGGTTGGAGTCTAAAACTGCACTGCACACTCCAGATGAGGCCTTACCAGGGACCTATAAAGAGGCATGTCATGTCAGTCATGTATCAAAATATCCAAACTGAATAAGCGAGTGAGAAAAAGTTGCAGAAAAGTCACGAAAATTGTGACTTTTTCGACCTGTTAAGCAATAACTACCACTTTTTTGTATTGTTGCACAAACACCAGCATCAAAAACACCTGAAAACCTCAAAAACCACAAAGCAAAAAAAGATCTTCCAGTTGTAAAAGGGACATTTATCATTGATTTCTACAGGATTTTGACAGGTTTAAAATTGGCCCCATGTGGTAGCTTACAGTATAGTCTAACCTCTTTTACAAGGGTTAGCTTTTAATATGTGATAGAATACCTTTCAACTGGTCTTCATTTTTTTATTAAATGATTTTATTTTTTCTTCATACTCCTTATTCCTTATTCCTTTTTTATTATTTATATTCCTATTAAGCCCTCTTCTATCCATATTCCAACCTCTCACTGAAACCACTGCCAAGGTTATTTAGACCCTAGCAACCAGATACCTGTTGAAATACCAAACTGAAGAGCTGCTGAACAAAAAGCTAAATAATTTAAAATCCACAGAAGATAAAAGGGTCGCAGAATATTAAGCTCTTCATCATACTAAAAGATAATTGTAATGTGAATAACCCTTTTAATAGTGCGTACTGATTTTAACCACTTTCCTGCTATTAATGATTTGGAGTGGTAGGAATGGTCTGGAACAAAAAAAAAGTATCTTAAGATTCTTAGGGGTTAATGTAATAAAAGTCATAAACAGAATTTATGGCAAAATAAGGGAAAAAAACGATTTTTCAATGCAAAGATAATGACTTTTTTTAGTAAGAAGTTTTATTACATACACTGACACTGGTCCAAACTATAACATTTAAAGTATTTCTTTAGATGTTGGAAGCAGTTGCTAAATACGTTCTGGCCAAGCAAAAGTCATATTAAATTAAAGGAAAACGAAGTATAGTTGGCATAGTTTAATTATTTTTCATATTGCCCATATTTGTTTCTGTTAAAGGGGTTGTTCAACTTCCAAGCACTTTTTTCAATACAGTTGTTTTTAGATTGTTCCCCAGAAATAAAGACTTTTTTCAATTACTTTCCATTATTTCTTTTTTACTGTTTTTCCAAAATCCAAGTTTAAAGTTGAATGTCCGTGTCTCTGGTGGTTCAGTCTGGCAGCTCAGTAATTCAGGTGCAGACTCTAAACTGCTACAATTTTTGCAACATTTAGTTGATACATTTCTCAGCAGCATCTCTGGAGTATTAGCAACTATTGTATCAATTCTAACAGCTGCCTGTAATGAAGCCCAGAGATTCTGATCAGCGGGGACAAATATAAGAAATGTATCAACCCAATATATCCATTTAGAACAGTTTACAGGGTCGACGACCCCCCTCTCCCACAGCTGATTCAGAAGGTGAAAAAAAGACACTTGACACTTCAATATTAGAAAAATTGCCACACATAGAAAATAGAAAGTCATTGGAAAAAGTCATTAGTTCTGGTGATCTATCTGAAAACAACTAATTGTTTGAAGGTGAACCACCCCTTTAAAAAATGTTCTCCTTAGAGGGAAATTTAACAAATGGGAAAAATAATCTTGACACAAACTTTTTCAGTAAGAAGTTTTAATACATAAACTGCTCACTGGCACAAACTATAAAATTCACAATCTTTCTTCCACTGCTGGAAGTGGTCACTGAACAGTTTCTGGCTTCACAAAAGCTATATTAAATTTACTCAAAGCAAAACTTGATTGTGCAAAGAAATACATTTTTGCATTGCGAATATTTTACTGTTACTGACTTGTATTACATCCCCCCCCCCCAAAATGTGACGGTTCAAAATTCACAGAAAAAATACTATTAACCAGTAATCTGTCAAGACACACATTCTGCATTTGCAGATGTAAGGAATATCAGCAACCTCCATTCCTTGTTATATCCCATGATCCACTTGGAAACTGTTTTATTCAGAATAGCAATTAATTTTTCAGAATTTATGTAAAGATTACACCCAGACACAGAGCTAAATCACAGTGTCACTTTATACTGCATGCTAGCACTAAGGCTTGTGCGCCATCTTTACAGTAACAGACATAGAAAGGTCTGACTCTGATACCAAATTATTACTACCACTGGGACCCTGGCCAGCCCAAAAGAGGTACAGGTATGAGACCTATTATCCAGAATTCTAAGGACCTGGGGCTTTCTGGATAACAGATCTTTCTGTAATTTAGATCTTCATGCCTTAGGTCTAGTAGAAAATCATGAAAACATTAAATAAGCCCAAAGGCTGGTTCTGCTTCCAATAAGGATTAATTATATCTTAGTTTGGATCAAGTACAAGGCAATGTTGAATTTCTACAGAGAAAAAGGAAATCATTTCTAAAAATGTGTATTATTTGGATAAAATGGAGTCTATGGGAGATAGTCTTTCCATAATTCTGAACTTTGTTGATGGAAAGTTGATGGAAGTCTCCAATGTAGACATTTCTCCAGGGCATATTAATATTTTATTTCTAAATCTCCAGAAATTTCTGATAAAGTGATATTGTTCGCCTCATTATGTAAGGAAGACATGTAGCTGCCCTACTCTTTCTGTCATGACTCTGGAAACCTCACCTAAAGAGTTGTCTGCATGTATGTTTAATAAAGCAGACTGTCAGTATGTATATCCTCCTTGTCCACATAATAAATGTATGGAGATGCTGGTCTTTCTGCTCAGCTGCATCTTACTTATATTTGTTATTGAGTTAGCTACTGAAGGGAGAGAACCCAGCTGTAGTTTCAGACCTTAACAAGAGCTAGTGTTTGTCCCGGCTTCGATAATGTCAATCAGGATTATCTACAGGTTACATGAGGCACCTTTCTGTCTTTTCATCATCAGAATTAAGCATAAGTGTTGTTATAATCATAACGAGAGATTAGCATTGGCTTGGGGGCTAAAAAAATAATAAAGGTGGTACAATAAGAACAGTGATATGCAATAATTGCATGCTAAGTGTGTATTGTATTTGAAAGGAACAGACAGGCCAAGTATAAGCTGCCTTTTATGCTGAGCTGTTCCTTTACATAAAGGCAAATTATATATGGGGCCTTTCTATACCTTTCAAATATAACAAGCTATTCCTTTTTACTAACATTATATTATTCTGCATGAGCGCAGAAATGTTATTGCAGTCTGTATGGTCATTTAAAGGTTTTTTTTTGTATTATGAAACCTAAGAAATATGGCAATAGAAAATGGTTTATCCTGATATTACAAACTCCATTGCATCCAATAATTATTTTCAGTAGAATAGTTAATTGTGTAAACCAATTAGTGACTATAAAGAAAAGTGAAGTTGTGAATCGGAGGCTGTTGTTTTTATAAATGAAAGGGATGGGGGGCATGGCTTCTGCACAGATGGGGGCAGTTTTCACAGAAACTCTTGCTCCGGTGCCATTCCAACTAGCAAAACACGGACTGTATGAACACAAACTTTCCCAGAACCGGGGCAACAAAGAATGTAGAGATGACCAAACGCAGAGGAAAAGCACAATCACTCCAACTCACCGTGTTTTATGGGTTGCAACCAAAACCTCTGTTCTTGGAAGAAAGCCAAGGTGGGGCCCAGCCATGGTCTGCAGAATCATCCCCAGGATGCAGTGCAAATAAGTATAAGCATCATACTGCAGCGCTCACAGATTTGAATCTAAAAACAATGCTGGTACAACTCAGGGAAGATATAAATACAAACACTAAAACTACTGTGCGTGAATTGAAAGCAGACATACAGGCCTTCTCTGCCCACACAGACCATCTTGAAAACAAAATGGAGGAGTTAGTCTCAGTGCACAACTCTATGGCTGATTAAGTAAACTCACAGGACTCCCTAATCTCAGCATTACAGAACAAAATAGCTGACCTGAAGGACCTCTCCAGAAGATATAATATCAGGCTGAGAGGTGTACCAGAGGACATTACACAAACATTATTCTGCCAATACACATAAACCCTCATACTGACAGCACAGCCAGAGACCCCTGCATACCACCTCCTCATTGACAGAATCCATAGACTCCCTAAGCCGTAAACAGTGGAGCACCCAGGGAAGTCGTA
Organism: Xenopus laevis; assembly: GCF_017654675.1. NCBI lineage: Eukaryota > Metazoa > Chordata > Amphibia > Anura > Pipidae > Xenopus > Xenopus laevis. The sequence continues at coordinate 57,952,548 of NC_054384.1, forward strand.
CTGAGAATACACTTTTTCCACATCAAGGAGGACCTGCTGCAATTCATGACAAAACAGATATGTCTTCCTCAGCCATATGACAAAATACAAATCTTCACGGATCTCTCAGCAAACACACTGGCTAAATACCACAGAATTTAGCACAATAACACAAGCTTTATGAGCCCACGGAGTACCATACAAATGGGGCTACCCAACAAAACAAATAATACAATGGCAGGAAACACAAAAAAAGTCATTACAACAGTAGTGGAAGGGAATAAAAGTCACAACATGATAGATGACAAGCAGCTCTACCAATCATAGCCTTCATAAAAAGCTTCATAAAAGCTTTGGCACCAGGACAGGAAGCTGCTAATTTGCTGAACCAACTTTATCACTCCCCCTATTTACCCCCTACCAAGTATAACATCACACCCAGAGAGGGCAGATAAGTAAAATGGGTAAACTGCTTATACAGCGTATGTATATAGTTCATGACTTTCAAGTTTTTCAAACATTTTGTTTTTGTAACACTGTTATAATTTCCCCTTTTCTTTACTGTTGTTATACACAGTACAATGCAGCTGGCAGACTCCAAAGGTAATGTCTTATATTATTGTGTACTATAAATCAACAACAGTATACGTTGGTCAACCTCTACACCCCCAACAGCAACCAAGTCCAGTTCCTCAGACAAGTGCTAGAAAATTTAACACCCATGCAACAAGGTACACTAGTAATAGGGAGAAATCTCAATACTATACTATAACCCAAAATGGACAGGACCCCCCAGGCTTCCACCCTACTTAAATCGTACAGTCACAAAGTTACTAGGGGGCTAGGAACCGTATAAGATTGCTGACCCAATTCAACCTATATGATGCCTGGAGAGTCTTAAACCCTACGGTGAAAGACTATACCTATTACTCTCCTTACCACAAGTCATACACAAAAATAGACCTATTTCTAGTCCAACCCCAGACACTAAACCACATAAAACACAGCTCTATCACATCTACAACCTGGACAGACCACTCAGAGGAAACCTTCACTTTGCAGGAATAGTACCAATTTTCAACCAGGACCTCATGGAAATTAATCAATTCACTCCTAAGCGACCCTACACTAGTAGACCAAATCTCCAAAGAAATTGGTCCATTTGTTCAAAGCACTGATACCCACAAGGTAAATGACTCTTTCTTGTAGTGTGCCCATAATGCAACATTCAGAGGAAAATAGCACTTCCCTTATACTTAAATATAATTTAACTTAGCCTTTTGAGTGCTACCACAACCCCCTGTTATTGTACTGTATATAACATTCAGAGGACATCTCATAAGCATAGCCGCACATAGAGTAAAACAGGCTAAAGCCAAACAGTAGCAATTACTACTCTGCATCAATGAACTAGAGCGAAAAAAAAACACAGCTCCCATTCCCCGCAATTAAGGAGGAGGTCAACCTACTAATTCTTCACAGATGTCAGTACCAGCTACTTAAAATCCAAATCCATACCTATGCCATGGGCAACAGAGCAAATGCAGCCTTGAAAAGGCAACTGATTAATCGGTCCTCTCAACAAACTGTAGTATAGATAAAATACAAGCAGCAAATCAGGACTTTTAAATAAACCCTAATGAAATAGCGAATACCTTTGCCCAATTCTATTCTGACTTGAGAAATGACCCATTTGTAGCATTGCCCTCCATTGGAGATATTCAAACATTCCTGGACACATTACAACTCCCCACCATCAGGCCAGAGGCAGTAACATCCTTAGTAGCCCCTATTCTAACAGCTGAAGTCTCAGCCACTATCAAAGGCCTGCCCATGAACAAAGCACATGGGCCCGATGGGTTTAATAACAGATATTACAATAATTATTCACTGTACTGTCCGATTTTGGAAGGCTATCCCACTATAAACTTAATGTGGCCAAAAACCAGGCACTCCCTATTCAAATGCCGCATAATGAACTGCAGAGATTAAGATTGGATTACATTATGGACTGGCAAGATACCTCCATTTAGTACTTAGAAGTAAACCTTACATCTAACCCTGATGCTCGATACCAACTGAATTTTGCCTCAATGCTGCAGGACACCCACAATGAACTGCAAGCCTGGCAAACTAACTTTGTATCCTGGCTAGGGCGGATAAACGTGATAAAAATGTTGATCCTCCCTAAAATAATAAATAAACTCCTAATACCACTGGGAAATGCCTTTTTTTCAACCACTGCAGAGACTCCTCATGTCATTCATCTGCTGCCCCGTTCAGCCAAGGATTGCCAGGGACATCATGAACACTAACAAGCAAAAAGTGTCCAAAATTACAAGCCTACCATAGAGTAAGACTTCTGAGCCAACTGGCAGAGTGACATCTTCCCTCAGACACAAAGAGCTGGGTGGACTTAAATTACTGGATCTTCAAAAACCAAACTAAACAAGCCATAACAACACACCTATGGCTAAACGACAAAAGACCAAACCCAAATAAGGAACCTCTGCCACTACCAACGAAAGCAACACTACAAGCATGGCAAGCTACAAAAACAGCTACAAATCGGGTCCAGTTCCCAGTGACCTTAGCCCCACTAACAACATTAGAGGGAGCCATACCAGAACTACCCCTGACAACATGGTCTCAATGTCAGGGTTCCAAAATGGTGGCGCCCATGCCGACCACGTGGTTTCAGCGCCGGCGCGGTGACGCAGGCGCGATGACGTCATCACCCAGCACCAAATTCAAATAAAAAGGCGCCTGAAACACTGTATTCTTGCCCAAGTATAGGTTTATGCTATATGAACCTGGGTGTTATTTCCTTTGAATATTCCTGCTTTCTGACTCCTGCCTGTTCTGGATTTTTGACCCTTCGCTGCCTGCCTTGTGATCCCTTGCCTGTGACTCATCTATGACTCCTGTTTAACCCTTTGGCTACCACAACTTGGACTTTTTGCTCCTGGGCTTCCTCCTTGGTCCCGACTACTCCCTTTGGGAGCCGCTAGGCCCCCTGACACTCAAGCAGGATTAGAAAAACTGAGGGGCCTATACAACCAAGATGGCATTAAATCCTTTTCAACAATCAAAGACACCTACAAGCTCACCAACAACCAACTATACAAATACCTGCGAATTATCAAAATATACCATTACATAAGACACTCTCCCTGCCCTAAAATCCTGGGAACAAGACCTCCAAAGGGACATAACCCAAAATCAATAGAATTACCTATATAAACAGACAAACAGCCAAATACTCACAAGCCTTAAACCACCAAGAAACAACAATTAAGCTGATGTACAGATGGTACCTCACCCCAGAGAGAATACAAAAGGAATACCCAAATGCATCCAATACATGTTGGTGCCAAAAAGATATTGGAACACTATTCTACATCTGGTGGTCCTGCCCAAAGGCTAATAGCTTCTGGATCAAAACACAAGCTCTCTTTCGGGAACTCACAGACCCTTCATAATAATTACAACCAGATCTAGCATTGTTAGGTATCCTTCCACAACAGATAAGGAAAAAACACAGACTCAAGGTGTTTTAAACAATCTTTGCCAGCAGAACATTAATTGCCAGAAATTGGAAAAACACACCCTCCTGGACACAGGATATCCAATCAGAAGTGAAATGCATTGTGACCTATGAACAGACATTCACAGTCTCTATGATAAAGAGATAAACAATAGCTCCACTACCACCTGCGCCTACCCACTGGGAGCCTGGGGTCACAGTAAATAAGTACTCGGGAAACCTACTACAAGGACATACCTGCATAAGACTAATTATTGAAATGCAAAGTAATGTACACTAAAATGACTATCTTTATTGCAAGCAGGCGTACCACATTCTTACCCCTATACCTTCTCTATCCTTTAATTCTCTTCATTGCACAAAATGTAAAAATTGCAAAAACTGTTAATAAAAAACAAAAAATGATAAAAGGAACCAGAAATTAAAAAAAGTGTGCTGGCTTGTTAGGATATGGACCTCATTAGTGCTGTTTGATGGCACATTTAGTGTATGCTTCCTATCCGTTCCTGATCTGATACTTCTATAGATGATACTTCTAACAAGCTCTTACACACAGATATTTTTTGCATATCTAAAAATGCATGCTGATCACATAGCACTACATATATTGAATTTATATGCTTTTTTTTTAAGTCAGCTAAGTAGGTTTTTGTGAATTCAAACCGCACATCTCTATTCTATTGTGCTATTTATGTGTGTGAAGAGTAGTGATGGGCGAATTTGCATCTCGTTTTTGACGCCGGCGCCCGTTTTTCGACGCCAAATTTTTTCCGCGAATTTTCGCTGGCGTTTCGCGAATTTATTCGCTGGACGCTAATCGCGCAAATTCACCGCGAATTCGCGCCTGGCGAATAAATTCGCCCATCACTAGTGAAGAGTCCTAGAAAGCAAAATGTTACGTTTTTAAAAAAGCAAAACTTTACTGATAGAAAAAATAAAAATCTGAACTCGCACGAATACGAACAGGCAAAATATAATGGAATCAGTAAGGTGGTGTAACATGCTGCATTGAACTTGACATGTTCATAATACAATAGTATAGAAAAAGGAACTTTGACCTTACTGTCCCTTTTTAAATGTGCAAAAAAACCTACCTGTGTTTATAATAAGGAGAAAAATTACTTGCAAATAATTTGATTTTCATGAATATTAATATTTATACAAATTTGCAAAGGTAAATCATAAATAAAAATCATAATCATAAATGTCAGTGCTGTTTGCATGGTGTAGAGGTATGTTTTTTTTCAAAAACACAGTACTGCAGGGCCAGGGTGAGTAGTATTAGATGCAGGGCCCAATTAGGACCAGTTTGGTGCTCTCTTAGACAGGGCAGGAGAGAGAGGGATATAAATACAGGACACAAAAGAGAGGAAAAATAGAAAAAGAGGGGTCCAAAAGTGGGAGTTTATACGGAAACATGGGGCAAGAGCAAAAGGTAAGAAAGAGTGGCACACAGGGCAAAAGAGTGAGGGAAGAAATAGGGGTACACAGGGCATGAAAGAGAGGGAGGTAATAGGGGCACACAGGACACTAAAGAAAGGGAGGAAATAGAGGCACACAGGGAAAGAGATGGAGGAATTAGAAGCACACAGGACACAAAAAGGTGGTGGAAATAGGTGGAAAAAAGCAAGAGAGAGAGGAGACAGAGGCACACAAGGGAAGAGAAGGAGGAATAGGGGCACACGGAAAGAAAAGAAAGGGAGAAAATCGGGTCATACAGTAACAGGAGAGAGAGGGAGGAAATAGGGAACAGAAGGCACAAGAGAAAGGGAAGAAGTAGGTGCACACTGTGCTACACTTTTAATTGACAAAATATAAGCATAATTAAAATCATTCTTCTTCTTTTCATAGTGATTCAACCTTCAACAAACTGAATATGGGATCCATTATCTTGAAACCTGTTATCCAGAAAACTCCAAAGTATGGGAAGGCCATCTCCCGAAGACTCAATTAAAATAAAATTATCTACTTTTTGTAGAAGTGTGGTTGCAGTGTGGTATAGTTGTATGTTGCTTACTGTGTGCCTTCTTAGTAAAGAGACAACTCCCAGCAACTCCAAGCCACTGTACTATAAATATTAACTTTAGTGCATATGACTCTGATGGGCATCAGCCCGACATTTTAGGAAAGATCACACATGGAATTTTTGCCAACTGACAGGCTTAGAAAATTATCAGAACCACAATGATTCTTGTAACAAAAAGTTCTTAATTCCCAGGAAAGTTATCATCTGGTGATAGCAACAGCAGGTCACTTGAATATTATATGAAGCATAAACAGAGAACAGCTTCTGAGTCATGAAAAGGCATACAGATTTAACCTCACAATTGGGAACACCCTCCTCCCTGTAGGTAATACACTTCTTGTTGTTGATCTTTTCCCCAGGGTAGGCAATTTCACAGCTGGCACCCTTACTGGTCCTGGGCTCATCCACTTGTGTCCCTACACTAGCAGCTAGATCCCTGCAGGGTCCTAACCCCACTAAACTCCTTGGGGTATAATCAGCAGTGCTGCTGCCTGAGGCGATCCTGCCCCCTCCCGCTCTACTTTTTCAACTTTTCACATCGGAGTGGGTGCAGGGGGGCTGCATCACTAGTGCAGTGAGCGCTATTGTGCTCGCTGCCCGCTTGCAGCCATAGCAGAGCTGAATTTCTGTCTTAAAAAAAATAGAAATTTGGCTCTTAAAGTTACCAGAGGCGGGTTTTTGCAGCCCCTGGCAACTGGCCTCATAGTGAAGTTAGAGATCACCACAGTCTGCTAGAGTGAAATTTCAGCACTCTCCATTTATTTCTATAGCATTTTGAAAGACATATTTATCAAAGGGTTAATATTTTACTTTTAACCACTGATAAATCCCAGTCCACTCTAGTGGACTTTGATAAATACACCCAGGGTTGGGCTGGGGGGGTCTGGTCCCACAGGGCTGCTACATCAGGGCGCCCTCCCCCCAAGGGCCCCCTTCTCAACAGCAAATCCCCCATTGATCCTGCCAGAGTGTACCTGGTTTACGTGCATCCTTTATGTGATTGGTGCTGTGTGGAGCGTGTCCAGGTTTTTTCCTGATGTCCCACCGCCACAGTCTGACACTAAATATACCCCCTTGTTGGAGCAAAGAGCAGCTAAGCTAACTTTCCCTCAGCCAACCTTTTGCTCCCAGAGTGACTATAACCATAAACTTACTACACACTAAATTAATCGTAATTAGACCTGCTACCAACCCAGGATCTTATCCTGTATTCACCTCTCCGGTTAAGAGAGGTCCCAGAAAATACCCTAACCTTTTATACTTTTAAAGGAGAACGAAAGGAGAAATACCATACCTTGCTCATATAATAGTACTCCCCCAGACCTCCTGAACCGCTATATTAGAATTGCCATTGCGCTGACGAAATCCGTAGTAACCGATGTTTCTGTGCGCAACGGTTCAATATGCACGCAGGCGCCATATTAGTGCAGGTGCGCCCTCTTCCTGTGCTTCTTATATGTTAATGCGCATGCGCAAGAAAAAAAAATCAGTTGACCCCGGAGCGCGTCACCAATGACGTATGGCTCATTAGTATTCAGCGCCAGGATCGCCTAGTGGCAGCACAGGGAGATAAAGCTGCACAGACGCTCGAAATTTGTAGAGCTTCATCTGTAGGTATATTCCACTGACCACCAATGACTTACAACTGACTTGGGCACTGGTTTTTTTTATAACAGGGGGGCACTGACCACCAATGAATTATTCTGGGGCATGTTTATAAAAGGGGGGCACTGTCTAAGTAAAGTACAGCTACTGTAACTTTCAGGGTCTCTACATATAATACGGCTAGTGGAGGGAGGGAAGTTTTGAGCCAGAATTCCTTCAGTCTGCACAAGGCATCAGTGGGAGCAGCATTCCACCCTCCCACCCCTTGTTGCATGGCGGAAATCTTGTAATGTTGGATCAGTTGCAAAGTATGCTGTTATGGCAGCAGATGGGGCAATGCTTGTCAGAGTGGGGCAATGGGGCAGTATGCATGGCTGGATTTATATAGCAGGCGTCCCTACACCTGCTGTCGTCCCATCCTGTCCCTTTTATTCAAATTTTCATCATCAGGACCAGAGCATTTGGGGATTGGCATACAGGAATTTTTAAAAACTATTGTATCTCCTGCATCTCCCCAGTGTTTCTGAACCAATGTTGGTGTGGTTGGGCAGCATGCCGTCCCCTAAAATCCTGCCACCCTAAACTCGGGTAGTATGCCTCCTAACTGTAGAGTGTGCTTACTCTGGGTAAGGGAGGTAAGATTTTAAGTGAGGCAATTTGCTCCTACTCGCCCTTCCAGGTGCCATGCATTTGGCTGACCAGAATTGCCAGTCAGAAAATTGTTTGTGGCAAGCGTTCCCTGGTGGGTTAATGTTATACTACAGTCATATTCTGTCAATATTGATGCATTTAATAAAGCTGCAGCCTTTAAACTCCATCCTGAGCTTTAAGTGTCTTTATTGTAATGATCAGGTTATATATATATTGGGTTAATCGAGGTGGGTACGACCTGTGACCTTGATGCTGCCAAGGTCATTAGTCCTTATTGGAGGCAAAAAAAATCCTATTGGGTTTACTTTATCTTTAAATTATTTTTTAGTAGACTTAAGTATGGAGATCCAAATTACTTTATTTATTAATAAAACTCCAGGTTCCATACCTGTAACATAAAAATAAACATAGCAAGTGGTACTTGCTACAAGAACACACCACACTCAATTTTTCTTCGGTCAGTTCATCCTATCCAACGGAAAGGGATCTGGCAAGCAAGTGAAGAGAGAGCATATATAACATCCCACACAACTAGCCCACCATTGGTCCCTAAATGTCAAGCACCCTGCCTCAATTTGTGACACCCATAGCCCTTCTTTCATCTCCCCAGCAAGAGGGAGGACATTGACCTGAGCAGGACATTAGAATAGAAACCTCCATATTAAAGGACAATATACATAAAGTCAACCTTCATACTAATATAGGGATTTTTTTCTACCTGTCATGATCTGCGAGTTTCCCCAAAATTGTGGCTGATGCATAATTCTAAGTGTGTTGACTTGGTCTCTGGATTTCAGTTTCTAAACTTGGTTTATCATATCTCAGTGCTGCCTTTTTTAGCATATCAGTTTGTATCCATATGCATCAAGAAATTTCATGGCAGAAGGATGTGAGCCTAAAAATGACAGATTAGCATTAATACTTTAGTATATCAGCTACTGCTCTTGCCACTTTGCAGGTTTTGGGAGCTAAATGCTTCAGTCATACTAAAAATAGCAAGAATTAACTCTCTAGTAGCAGAAAGGTTATGCTTGGAATAATTGGATTTGTATCAGGCAGTAAAAACCTTGCTGCTTTTTGAGAATGCTTTTCCACTATCTCATAATTTACCCCCACAAATTAAAGTAAATCAGCAAAGGAGTGATGACGAACTGTGTATTGTGTCTGTCTACCTTTCTTAGCATAATAACTTTGGAAGACAGTTGTCTGCTGATTTATTTATAGTTCTTATGCCTCTAATTGGATAGCTTCTTCAGATACCCATTCTGCTTCCCTTCATATAACAATGATGATGACGTGACAGAAGGCAGCAGGCTCTTCACCCATAGTAAGGCTCCTCATTAAGAAACATATTTTCATGATTTTTTTTAAAAGGATCTGGCAGAGATGTCCCATGCTTTCCTACTCTGAGCTAAGTGGGATGATAGTTGCATGTTATAATAAATTAACCCTCTTAGCACCTATAAAAAGTAAGTTGACTGAATTTCTTCATATTCACCACCTGTTTTGCCAAACATAAGTATAGACTGTGCTGGAAAAAAATCCTAAAAAATCGGGGAAAAAATTAATCGTACAAAGTTTTCGGATTTTCCACCCGAAAACTCCTGATTTATGCTCTAAAACCACAAAATCTTCAGATTATTGTATGAAACCCATCTTAGATCAAGATATCTTCGGGACTTCTCCAATTGACACATGCAACCTCGGCAGGTCTGAGATGCCGGGTTTTCGGATTCTGACTTTCTCCATCCTATAATAAATCCAGAAAAATTTGTGTTTTTCATCCTAGTTAAAGATGATTTGTTAGATATAAGAATCCCAATTAACAAGGTGTAGGGCAGGTTGCAAGGTGGAAAAAAAAGGTCTTTACCCACAATTTTTTTTGTACAATTGCACCCTGCTATATAGGTTTTTTGGGCTCAATAACAAAGCACAAAGACCTGCTTCTGCCCCATAAAAGCACTACTGCCTTGTTTAGTAGGGACAGTGCTGTATTGTTCCTACTAGTGCTGTGATTTTTAATCTGGCTCATGGTACAGTGTGCAGCACTGCCCCTGCTGTAAGTCAAATTTGAACAGTGTTAGACTGGGGGAGGTGGGGTCCACAGGGTTCCGAGCTATGGGCCCACCACTCTGGCCACCTCTGGCACACTGACCCACCGCCACCCCCACCATTTAAAGAAGGGTCCCCCTCTCTGGCACACCACCCGAAGCCCCCTCAAAGTAATTAATATTGTCACCAGCGCAAAGATTATCACTGCTGATTTCAGTGCATTATAGCACCCTTATGCTGCACTGGTCAGCCTGCCAACATGCCAGGAGCAATGGGCCCAACAGGAACAGGGACCATTGTTTCTTGGACTCGGTATCAATCTATACACAAACACAGGGCTACTACTATCCATTATTACCTACTGCCAAATGACAACCAACCTGTTACTACACGTGGAACTAGTCCAAAAATGCTCACTAAGCATTACCGGTTTAGGATCCCTTATCTGGTAAACTTTTATCCAAAAAACTCCAAATTATGGGAAAGCCATCTACCATAGACTCTACTTTAAACATATATTTGAAATTTTGAAAAAAAATTTTCTCTGTAATAATAAAACAGTACTTTGTACTTGATCCCAGCTAAGATATAATTAATGCTTATTGGAGGCAAAATAATCTTACTGGGAAGTTAAAAACAAAACATAGATTGTAATTAAAATAAGTGACATGTGCAGTGCAAGTGCTATATATTGAACTCATGTTGAAAATGTGGTATACTGGTCCTATCGAGTGTGACTAACTGACTATGTATGGTAAAACATGGAAGGAACACGGCTTGATCAAGCCATAAAGATGCACTAAAGCAGTAATCCCCAACCAGTGGCTCGCGAGTAACATGTTGTTCACCAACTCCTTTCTAGTGATGGGCCAATTTGTCCCGCCTTGCCACGAAATTCTTAAAACCAGATTGTAGGGGGGTCTTGCAGGTTATTGTCAGAGAGGAATGAGGTTAGTCGGTTGTAGACTAGGCGCTCAAGTAGTTTAGAGATGAAAGGTAGCAGAGAGATAGGTTGGAGGTTGTCAAGATTGGAGGGATCAAGAGAGGGTTTTTTGAGAATGGGGGTGACAAGGGCATGTTTTAGTTGAGAAGGAAACAGTCCAGTTGAGAGCGAAAGATTAAATAGGTGAGTTAAGGCTTTGATTAGACAAGGATTGGTATTGAGGAGAAGTTTTGAGGGAATTGGATCAAGCGGGCAGGTGGTAAGGTGAGAAGAGGCCAAAAGCTTTGAGACTTTCAGTGACAGGGGTGATGGAGCACAGGAGAAACTGGGGAGTGTGGAGGGAGGGTGGTGGAAGTCTAGGGGGGTTGAGTAGTGTAATGTCCCTGATAGTGTCAATTTTGTTTTTGAAGTGCTCAGCAATATCTTGAGCAGAGACAGATGTGCACGGAGGGGGTGGAGAAGGGGAAAGGAGAGTGTTAAAGGTGGGCGTCCGTTAATCGTCTCCGATGTCTAAAATTTGTGGCAAATTTGTGAATTTGTCAGCGGCGAAAAGCAGATATTCTCCCTGAATTTGCCCATCACTACTCCTTTCATGTTGCTCCCGTTGTCCTCAAATCAGGTGCTTATTTTTGAATTCCAGTCTTGGAATCAAGTTTTAAATGCTTAAAAACTAGGTGTACCACTAAGTAGAGCCTCCTGTAGGCTGCCAGTCCACATAGGGTCTACCACATTACAGCTCTTATTTGACACCCCAGGGAACTTTCTATACGTTCCCCAACTCTTTTTAAATTTGAATGTGACTCATGGGTAAAATAATGGTTGGGGACCTGTGTGCTTTCCTCATTTTTCTGTTCAGGCCCTCTCCTATTCATTTCCAGTCTCTTATTTAAATCAATACATGATTGCTAGGGTAATTTGGACACTAGCAACTGGATTGCTGAAATTGAAAACTTCTGAATGAAAACTCTAAATAAATAAAAAAAAACACAAGTAACAAAAAATAAAACCAATGCAATTTTTCTCAGATGATCACCCGCTACATCATAATAAGAGTGAATTCAAAGGTGAACAACTCCTTTAATGACACAATCTCATCACTACACATGGAATTTTCCTCTAATGATTTAATAGCTAACTCCAGGAACTGCTTGGTAATCAAGTTTGTAACTTGTTTTGACTTTGAACCTGACTTGAAGCTTTGCTGTTTGCCCTGAACTGGATTTGTTTGACCATTATTCTGCTTTATCCCAGTACTTTGTAAATCAGCTGCTGTACTTCTTGTTTTTCAAACTTCAGACAAGCTTTTGGGCAAATGTGAGATGCTCATGGGTCTTGACTCATCAGACTTCTGACTTCACAGACTCCTTATGGGGCAAATGATGAGATAAAAAATGCTTTAAGACCAATTATTTAGCCTTCTCAAAGGTGTAGGTCATTTATCATCTACACAATTAAGAACCATATAAGGATAGCTAAAAAGATAGCTTAAGCAAAGTAATTAAGATTGCTATTATATTAATTGTACAGGTATGGGACCTGTTATCCAGAATGTTGGGGTGCTGGGGTTTTCTGAATAAAGGATCTTTCCGTAATTTGAATCTTCATACCTTAAGTCTACTAGAAAATTATGTAGACATTAAATAAAACCAGTAATCTAGTTTTGCTTCCAATAAGGATAAATTATATATTAGGTTGGATCAAGTAGGAGATACTGTTTTATTGTTGACGAGAAAAAGGAAATCATTTGGTTTATTTGATTATAATGGAGTCTATGGACGTCAACCTTACCGTAATTCTGAGCTTTTTGGATAATGGGTTTCCAGTTAACGGATCCCATACCTGTATATAAAAGTGTAGGATATAACACAACTCCAATAACTCCATATGTCTCTGTGTTTAAAATATACTGGTTGTAGCTGCTCTTAAGGGAGATTTAACTAAACTGGTGAACTGGGTATCACATTGGCAAAAACCTAAACACCAGGATATGCATCAATCAGATTTCTTTTTGTTACAAATTTTCTAAAAAAAATCGTGTTTCTTCTGTATTTTTTTTAAAACTTGAAATGTAAGAAGTGTAAAAACAACAAAAAAAGTCGAATACAAAACTGCACTAGGTAAAACCTGCCAAGATCTCATAGAAGTCAACAGGAGCTGCACTGATCCTATTGGAAATTCTTAATCAATTCAGAATTTTATAGGTTTTTAGATTTTTTTAGCTAGAAATTGTCTGAAAAACTAAAATCTGTAGAGGATTTTGTATTTATTAGCGCACTCCCTAGAGTTTTTTTCCCTTCATACTCTTTATATTGTATCTTTTGAAAACTTTCATGTGATTCATGGAGTTTAGAGAAATGTTTCAAAAACCTCAGAAAACACAAAAATTCGACATTTGATAAAGATGCCCCTAAATTTTAGTAGGGAGGTATCCTTAAAGGCACAGTAACACCAATTAATTGTGCATTAAAGTGTAATGAAAATATAATATATAATGAAAATATATATATTGCACTGCACTTGTACAACTGGTGGGTTGCTACATAAACTCTACAATAGTTTATATAAACAAATTTTCAAAGGTGAAAAGGGAGAAAAGTCACAGTATGCACAGCAGATAAAAGATAAGCTTTGCAGTATATAATAGGGTTTGTCAGACCGCATCTACTGTGTATTCTGTGCTTGAATGGCTGCCCCCATAGCTACACAGCAGCTTGTGTACATACACTATAGTAGTGTTGTCTACACCAGTTTAACCAGTGCAGGGCAAAAATAAATTTTATTGCCATTCCTTTAATTTACTGATGTTACTGTTAAAAAGAGTTTGAGAATTTTTGTGGATAACAATCAGTGCAACTATAGGTAGTGCCATTATGTGGCTATAAAAGCAAATAAAGTGTTGTCTTGCATACAAAGGACATTACATCAAAGGATGAAGAACAGTTTTCAAATCAGCAACTAAACAAAAAAAAAATTCACAAGTTACAACATGAATTCACAAGTTATCCTTTAAAATGTCTTTCTGCGTGTGTAAAACTCCCTCACTTCTTGATTCCTACTTTCTGGGCAGAAAGCTTACCCTTAGTCACACAGCTTTAATACTCATCATATGCTGTGTCTCATAGAGCATTCTGGGAGAGACATACCTTCTCTTGGATCAGGTACAAGGTACTGTTTTATTTTATAGAGAAAAACGAAATCATTTTTAAAAATGTGGAGTCTATGGATGACAGCCTTTCTGTAATTTGGAGCTTTCTGGATAACGGGCATCAGGATAACAGATCCCATACCTATATATAAAAATCAGTAATCAAACAATAAACAATTGTCCTTTTCAACAGTTTTTCAGAAAGTATAACCATCAAGTCCATATTTTTTCCTCACTTATCACCAAGATGTCACTCATGCTGAAATATGTGGTAGTCATAATGATGATCTACTGTAGACCTCTGCTATGTCATAAAAACAGGGTATTCACAAATTCAGGGTTATCTAGGATAAATGGCTGCTGATTGGAGACATTACTAGAATTGTGTAGCTTTTGTACAATAGTGGCCTACTGATACATTATAGCATGCATCAGACATTAATTTTCTTTTTAAAGGTGTGGATATCTATGTACTGTATACTGTTGTTTTGAGAATTGCCATCTTGATTAATCTGTATGTAATACAATAGCATGATTTAGTAAATATAACAGAAAAAATATACTATTTGCAACATTTCTATGATACGTTTTATAATTAATATTTTGTTTCTGTATGAGGTATCTAAAAGGAATGTTTTATTATCATTGTGACCTAACCTCATTTATGGTGGTTGAATGTTAGCTAAGCAAAATAGTGTTCTAATTGTAGACCAAAGCATTAATGAGTGTCTAGACATTCCCCATCTTTTTAAACATAGTATATGTCTCATCTTGGCATCAAATGCAGCAAAAGAAAGTTCTTACTGCTGAATATTCTTATGTAATGCAGCAACGAGACACTGTTAATTTTAGCAAACCAGATTTTATTTAAGCTTTCCCCAGTAGGATTAAGTGCTCACCTATATTGTTCTTTTATTAGCCTTGACTGTACTGGTTTGAACCATCGCACAAAATAATAAATGCAACCATGTATAAGTGATGCCAGCTACTGTGTTTAATTGCTCCCTCTATGCTTTAATATATCTATGGGCCTAAAATCACACGCTTCTTTCCATATAAGAAGCAGGTAAATAATAGAAGATATTTTTTTTTATAGAAGAAGGGGTGGTTAAACCTTAAAGAATTAAATCATTAATCAGCATTTAATAATTTTGCTGGTAATGTATTTCTGCCTGTCTCTCTAATATACATACTTAAAGGGGCAGTGTACCACCATTTTAACAAGTGTTAAGTACAGTAATTAGGGTTTGTGCTGAACATACTTTTTCCCTACTGTTTTAATCACAAAAATCGATGGTCTTTTTTTTGGTATCTACTCCATATACATATATTTGGATTACAGGTATAGGTACAGGTAAAGGTATCCCAAATGCTTGGGACCTAAGTTTAAACAAGTAAGAGTTGTTTTTTCGTACTTTTAATTACTATACCTTAAAAACAATTAAATGTTAAACAAACCCAGTAGGATGGATTTGGCACCAATATGGATTCATGTAGTTTGGGTAGAATCAGGTTTAAGTATTGTGTTATTATTAGAGAGAAAAGGGAAATAATTTAACATTTTTTTGAATCATTTACTTAAAATGGACTGCATGGAAATAACCTTGCTATAACCCGAAGTGTTCTGGATATTAGGTTTCTTTTATTTTTATATAGTGCCAACATCTCCCACAATGCTTTACAGAGTAAAGTTAAACAGATACAATACATAACATTTCACATATACAGACAAACATAAAGTCAAAAAATGCAGCTCATCCCCATGTTGCAATTAAAAGCAGTTGGGTGCATGGGTGTGTGGCTTATATATTGAACAAAACTCATTAACCCGGCAGACCTATTATATCGCTTTTTGGAAAAAATCTGATTGAAAGGAAACGCCTATATTTGGAAAAAAGAGACACTTTTAGTTACATGGTTTGTACAAAGTATGCATAAGCTGATGGATGATGCTGCATTTTTTGACTTTGTATATTGTATAGGGGAAAGTGGCTTTCCCTTTAATGCATGCTCTCCCAAAACCAGGAATCCAATATCACAAACAACACTTCGGCAGGATAAATATAACTGGAACCAGCTTGGGCAACTTCCAAAATGGAGACTGGGCCTTTACTATAAAGAGTTACTTGGCGCCTGATGCCAGCGTCAGAGGGGCCTTGACAGCGGAAGTGTATGCCTGCACACAGAGATTCTAGGAGAGATGCACCAGGAGGTAAGAGATTGCTGAAATCTCTTACAATAGTTAAATCAGGTTGAAAAAAGACCAAAGTCTATCAAGTTTAACCCCTCCAAAAGAAACCCAGCATCCATACATACACACACTGACACCTCCATACACTCACATAAATTATATATACCCATATCTATACTAACTATAGATTTTGGTATCCCATTATCCTTGGATATTATGCTAGTCCAAGAAATCATCAAAGCCACTCTTAAAAGATTAACAGAATCGGCCATCCCAACTGTGAAGAATCACCTACGCTGCTTCGAATTAAAGTTCTTTTCCACCTAATGGGGTGGCCTCTGGTATGGTGATCCTCTTTATGGAAATATAGGTCCCTGGTATTTGTCTATAATGTCCTCTAATGTACTTGTAAAGTGTAATCATGTCCCCCCCCCGCAAGCAACTTTTTTCCCCAGAGAAAACAACCCCAACCTTGACAGTCTACCCTCATAATTTAACTCTTCTATCCCCCTAACCAGTTTGGTTCCACATTTCTATTGTAAGGAAACAACAAGGGAAAGACATGGTTATGAGCCTGTACAATCTGCGAGAGTACAGTGAGAGACATATGGTGAGAGCTGTTGCAGAGTTGCCAAGGTGTTAGGTTACAGGCTTGAATAAAAAAGTTGGTTTTAAGTGATTGTTTTAAAGTCTGGAGGCTTTAAGTATGTCTTATGGGCCAGGGTAGAGAATTACAGAGGATGAGTGCAGTATGTCTAAAATACTATATATATATTAACAAAGGAGTAAACTGCCCCTTTAAAAAGCCAAAAACACACAGTTTGCTGCATTTTTATTTATAATTTTCAAGATATTTGTTGACATAAATATGGTCTTAAGTTAATTTGTTCTAAAGTTAAACTGTTCACACTTTCTGTCACACTAGAAAAAACATAAAGTTGCTGATAAACCGTGGGCTTTAAAAAAAAACCCACAGAATATACACAGAATGTAACATTTTAGTTCCTTTTTCCAGGGGATGTGCAAGACACAAGCAGATAAGGTGCAAGATAATGTGGGTCAAAGAGGATGAGTATAAATTAGGGCTGAATTATTGGAGTGTAGAATCAAAGGAAATCCATATGATCTCCATATCCATATCCAGACATGTTGGTATTTCTGACCTGGTCATATTTATATATGATACCTGGATGAGGAAGTGTCTACATGCAGTCCCCAGCGAATTCTCATATGAATTCAGTCCCCAATTCTGTGGGCCCACATGACTGAAACAGGTCACAACCTAAGAAAAATTTGGTGACTTGCATCTGTGTTTTGTACAACCCTTCCTCAGCATTTGTAAAAAAAAGTCCTACAGTCAGTGTCGGACTGGCCCACCGGGATATCAGGAAAACTCCCGGTGGGCACACGTGTCAGTGGGCCTTCCTGCTTCTAAACATTTGGCCTATTTCATGGCCATTCCTTATTTCTACAAGAACAAATAGGCTTAATAAATGAAATAATAGATTGTAGTATGTAAAGAAAAGAGACTAGGAGAATAGAGGTTGAGTGAGGAGAGGAAGAAAATTAGTACTGAGAGTGGGCCCCTGGTCGAAAGTTTTTTGGTGGGCCCTGGTCTAAGGTTATTTGGTGGGTACCTGGTATCCCAGTCTGACACTGCCTACAGTCATCTAAAAGCCAGTAAACACTGCACTGATTTTCAATCCAGATAGACAAACTGTGGCATGATTGGATTACAATATAGTCTGTTGAGCCTGCCGCCTGGTGGGACTGAAATCACTTACTTGCTTTGTGTATGTCCTGTGTGTGGCTGTAATGAACAGTTGTCCAATCTGTTTTATTTCCAGTGTTTGGGTAATTGCATAAAAACTGGAATTTCTGTATTATGTTTAATGTCAATAGTCCCAATTTTTTACTGACTGTGTATGTTTTCACAAAGTCAAATCCTGTCTACTACTAATGGTCTACAGCTTTTTGCACTGCAAAACAAGATCATGCGCATAATGGTGCCTATTTATTATGTTGTATAAAAATACAGATACAAAATGCAGCATACTGTACATTGTCAAACATCGCCACCTGAGGTGAATGCATACATGTACAAATCCAGTGTAACTTTAAGCAGCCACTTGAAAATGACATAGGAAAGTATGGCGTTCAATAATGATGAGCAAATTCGCCCAAAAATTTGTGAAACAGCAGAAAAAGTCATGAACCATTGGAAAATTCAAGAAACTGGTTTGACACAAATTTCACTTTTGTTGTTCAACAGCCCGGGCCTGGCTGCTGCTGCCACTGGTTCTGGCAGCTGGAGATTTTCTGCAGGTTCCAGGTCTGCCAGATGGAGATCATCTGCAGGTAATGGTGGTTGTGCTGCATGTAGCTTATTAACCAAATCTGGGTGCCATCTCTTCAGGTCACTGCAGATATGTTGAATGACACAGAGCCTATGACTGATATTGAAGCAATGCCTCAGCCACTCCATAATGCGCCTTTTCAGCTCCTGTATATCAGGGGTCCCTATAGGCATATTGTCTTACCCCTCCAAGTGAAGGAACTTGATAAAGAAGTGCAGCTGCTGGGGATTAAGAGCACCAGTTCCTGCCAACTTCTTACTAGAAAAGTTGTCCACTCCTACAGGGTATTTTATACTGGTGACAACCAATTTTGATGCACATATGACGCGTTTGCTTAATTTGACATGTGAATGTTGACTTTGACTCACAAGACTGTAATTTGGCTTGCAAACGTCTTCTTATTTGCTATTGAATTGAGTGTGCCTCAAAACCATGCTTTTATGCTTTTTTTTTTGAGTCGCTCCTAACACATAATGCAAGCCTTTAATATAAGTATAACCCAACTCTAGCATTAGTTGAAAACTTTGAAGAAAGTGTTATTTGTATGATGATAAGGCAGCAGGACTTGGGTAATAGTATCACAGCATGCCACACACAATAGCATGGAAGAGGGATTTCGGCAGCACTCATTTCAAGACATTTGTGTAATTGCAGATGTCTCTAGAGAGCGCCCTTAAAGTAAGCATACCTCCTACTGAAATTTAGGATCTTTAGGTCTGTCTGAACAAAGGGTAACCAAACCTTCAGTCAGCAGGACTTGGCTAATAGTGTTGTTGCAGGCTGCACACAACAGCATGGAAGAGTGATTTCGACATCATTTAGAGTAAGCATCCCCTCCTACTGAAATTTAGGATCCCACTTAAATGTCTGCAACATAAGGGGTCTGTCTGAATAAAGGGTAATCAAAACTTCAGTCCAGAACATTTGTTATTTATTATTTTTCTTTCTACTATCTGGAGGAGGATAAGTGTGGGTGAAATATAGTACTTGTTGTCATTCAGTTATCTGAATTTCAGACTTACTGACACAATAGAAAAACTGTAAATAATGCAAAAATAAATCTATATTGTAACATTTAACAACTATGGTCAAAAAAGGGAATTTCTTGATGATATAATAATTACTGTATTAAAAGGACAGTTGAACTGATTTTCCTTTTCCAAAACCAGATCAAGACCAAGGGTATGCGACTTATATTACACGAGCTATGTAGAAATCTTTACTTTCTAATTTATATATTTGTAGTTTTACACTAATAATACATAGTTAAATTGATGAAAAATGCATGAGAGTTCATTATGATCATATCATACCTTTTTACAGTATAGGGGTTAGTTCCAACATTTATCTTTAAGTATTCTGGAGCCTAAATCTGAATACTCACTGTCAGCACTGACCGATCCAAACAGGAGGCGTTGATATTAATAGCAATTTGGCTTTATTGAATCACACATTGTGAGAATAAAACAGTGTGTGTGCAAACTCCAAAACCTACGCGTTTCATGCCCCTAGATTCTGCACTTCCTCACATAGCTGCGACGATGTGAACAAGGAAGAGTTCCGCCATTACAGCTTCACAAAAACATGCTGGACCTGGCCATCTGAATTCAAACCTTGGTGAAAACCTTTAGCAGTTCTGCAAGTCTGGTCTTTTGGAACTCAAAACCCCTGGTATTTTTAATTTATAAACTGGCAGTTCTCAACTGTCATAGTAATACAGATAAATCACTTCATGGTATACCTTAACTTTAAATAAGGTTACTTCTGCCCAAGCAACTGCCTAGCTATTACTGCTTTAATCCGGAGCATGCTGCTGCAAGGATCTTTAACAAAGTGTAAATGTGAAACATAAAAACAAGATTCACAGCAGGGGAACACCATTAGCAGCCCCTTTTTTGCAAAACAATCTTTATTATCTGGCAGTGAGGTTGCAAGTAGTGATGGGCGAATTTATTCGCCAGGCATGGATTTGCCCACAAAACTGCTGCGAAAATTCGCAGTAGAAATATTTCTTGTGACAAAAAAAATTTTTGTATGTAGAAATTTTCATGGCCATAACAAAATAGCATCAAAATTATTCGGACGCCCATTGACTTTAATGCATTTGGACAAAACATTCACGCGTATAAAAATTTTGCGCGTCAAAATGATTTTGACACCCATTGACTTCAATGCGTTTCACTAGTTGCAACCTTGCACATCTGAATTAGGGCAAACACTTTTGGGGGAGTGGGACTGCAGAGAGGTAACGTGAGCTCTAGGGTGGATTTCCCTTTAAGCCACTGATGACTAAACTGTCTGCATTTCCACCATCATCAAATACCTATTTGTGTTTAGGGAAACTGGGAAATTCAGCAACAGCTTCTGAAAGACTAATTGACTTAAATTCAACTGAAATGACTAATTTATTTAACTTAGTTATAGCTCTCTAAACAGATCTTTTACTTTACCCTTAACTTTTTATGTACTGTAAATGTCTGACTTTGCAGTGTGGCGAGGTTTGGTAAATCATCCAAGTAATATGCTCAGCTGAAATTAATGAAAATAAAATCCAATGTCTGTCAGTCTGACAAAATGTGCCAGCTAAGATGCTGAAAAGCTTTGCCTTCATGTACATTCTTGTGTGCCATTCAGCCACTGCAAATGATTCAGTAAACAAATCAGTGAAAATAAATAACCACTTATATTCAGGTAAAACAGTTTTAGATTACATAGCCTAATGCTAAAATCCACAGAGACCAATTTTTCCCCACATCTAAAGACAAGCACCTGGAATCTGCACCATGGAATATCGTTAAATGTTATTGCACACAAATATTGTGCAATATTGTATAGGTTTTTCAGAATCAAATATCCACAAAGAAATCTCCCATAACTTTAGACAAATTCTATTATTCGATCTGTCACCCAATATGTAATGTTTGTCTTGCATAGTTTCATAAGTTTGTCAATTAATGCAAACTATATATAATTATATATATATATATATATATATATATATATATATATATATATATATATATATATATATATATATATATATATATATATATATATATATATATACAGGTGCAGGGTGGGACAGCACTCCAAGGATTTGAAGACAAGGATATAATGTCAAGAAAGTGAGCAGGTTTATTCAATGATTGAATAAACCTGCTCACTTTCTTGACATTATATCCTTGTCTTCAAATCCTTGGAGTGCTGTCCCACCCTGCACCTGTATCCATTTATCTTTTGGATTAGCACCCAGGTCTTTTGCCACTTATGGTGTGCGGAACATCTGCATCTCTATATATATATATATATATATATATATATATATATATATATATATATTATAACAAAGCTGGCCAACTACGTCAAAGTCATCCCATATCTGGCCAGTCCTATGCTCAATTTTATCTGATTCATTAAGAATTCTATTGCTTCATTATACATTTTACAAAGGGACTTGGTTTTACCTGCAACTTAACTTGCTGCTTTCAAAGTAAACCTCCATACTTGGCTGCCCTTTTATTAGACACCAGTGGGATCACCTGACTATAGTTGGGAAGGGTGGGAGCTACAACATGGAGCTGGTCACTGCTCCTGTATAAACTATAACAAACAAGGGAAAGTTGTGCTCACCACTATTTTTTAAAACCATTAGGCGAGGGTGCAATGAGGGTGTGACCACAAAATACATTTGTGCATACTGCTACTAAAAAATGCCTTACCCTTTAAACAAAACAGGGATTGTTTGTCCATATATTGCAATATATTTAAGCTGGCCAACTACGTCAAAGTCATCCCATATCTGGCCAGTCCTATGCTCAATTTTATCTGATTCATTAAGAATTCTATTGCTTCATTATACATTTTACAAAGGGACTTGGTTTTACCTGCAACTTAATACAGGAGCAGTGACCAGCTCCATGTTGTAGCTCCCACCCTTCCCAACTATAGTCAGGTGATCCCACTGGTGTCTAATAAAAGGGCAGCCAAGTATGGAGGTTTACTTTGAAAGCAGCAAGTTAAGTTGCAGGTAAAACCAAGTCCCTTTGTAAAATGTATAATGAAGCAATACAAAATCCAAATGACTGTAATCACATGAGAATCAAGGAAATTATAATTTTCGTCTTTTTGACCTTTCCTTGCAATAATTTACATATGCAAATAAGGGTTTGGATTCTGTTAGGGATTCAACATCCTTCATGAAAGATTTGGGATTCGGCCGAATCCCAAAATAGTTTATTTGGTGCATCCCTACTTGTTAGGGGACACTCATAACCCCTGGGGCTGAATGCGCAAGGTACATCAAGGTACAATTTCCTAGGTGTAACCTTCTGATCCTAAAATTGATACAAAAAAAGGCTATCCTTAATTATTTTTTAACATTTTTCTTTAGAGGAACAAGAAAATTATGTGGAACATTTCTGAGAAGTGAAAGTATTTAAATAAATCTGCCCATAAATCTAAATCATGCCTTGTCTTTATATAATATAACATAAGCTTTTGTATTAGTACGTTGTTTGGGCAAAAGGCTTTTGATAAATGAATACTAGAATAACTAGGGTATTAATATTTTACTGCAGATGGCAGAGGCAGAATAACCGGCTGTGGAGACTGAACCTGAAGCAAAAGATGCAGAAACAGACCCAGAAGCCTAAAGAGTAAGTCCTCCGAATTCACAGTTTCTTTAATGCTTATGACGTATATAATTTATTTTATAGCACTAATATGTTACACAGTTCTTATAGATTTTGCACATCACTTAGTATAAATTACCCATACTCGTACAGCCTGCAATTCTTAGCCAAACAATCCTGCAGCTGCAACTAAATACAATTATAATGGTAATTAATATGCAGCTTTTTGCTATATATTCCCCACTCAGGATGAAAACACATTTTTGTTCATTTAAATGAGACCTATTATAAACCCTATCAATGTCAGTTTCTCCAAAACCTGTATTTCATAACATAAGTAATTTTTACAAAGGATTTTGTTTGTGATCCCACTGGAATCTCTTCCACCAAGAAGATGTCATCCACCAAACTGAGAAGATTTCATATTCATTGTGAGGCAATATATGCTTATACCTAGAAGGTTCAAATCATCATAATTTATAATTTGCATAAAACCTTAGAATTACATTCAGTTGCCCTCCAAATCAAAGTTAAAACTAGATCTAGTTTGGTCTTTAGTGACTTGATCTGTGTACTAAGAGCAGTCGGGAGTCGGGTTTGTACCATATATTTATGTCTGTAAAGATCCAGGGCATGTGGCTTTGAATTGACAGAAAATTTATTTGGTTTGATGTAGTTGGAAAAAAATTGAGTCTACAAGATTATGATAAAACAACAGGGTCATTACAATGTTGGAATGTCGGGGAAGGTCTATTAACTTTTGTGATACCCATATATGATCAATTCTGCAAAATTTTCTGGTGGTGAGAATAATATATATATTGTCTGGTACCCATAAAACATCTAGCAGGCCCACTCGAGAGGGTGTAGTAGTTTGCTTATCACAATATTTATCCAAAGTTACATTACATCTGATGTTCCAGGTTAGAGATTTTGTAAAAAAAATTGAGATGGTTGCTATAGAGTTACTATAAAGTGCATAGTAGGATATTATAGGAAAGAGGGTTTTCTTTTAAACAAGCCTTTTTTTCAGTTGAGTGGGGAATTAAATCCCTGTACATTTTGTGATATCATTGTCAAAGCCATTATATATTGTAAGGGGTAGCGCAATCACATTGTCCACAGAAACCAACATAACATTAGCGAGTGAGGATATTTCAGGGTTTACCATAGCAATTTTGAGAACAATGCGACACTGCAGAAGAGATTCCCACTCCCAACCCAGCATTACACCTCTATTTATAGGCAGGGTGGAGCAGACACAGGCCTATTAAAAGAGGCTGCTGGATGTCGAAGTGGGGCATAGCAAGGTTGCAGGTGGGAAGGGCAAAAGGAAACTTTAGACACTACAAACCAACTATAACTCCTTTTACTGTCATTTATCTTTTGTATAATCCCCTATGTGGACCTCCTCAAGTGACATCAATTAAACCTTTTTTGTGTTTCCTTTTCCCCTGAATACAGTTGCACATTACAATATATAACAGGATAAACTAATAATGAAGCACTTTCCAGTAAAGTATCAGGAAGATTTTGCACATTGTGTCTCTTCCAGTTGTGTTTCCCTTCCAGTTGTAGAATACACAAATCCAAGGATAGAAAAACAATATCAACATTTGTGAAAAATTTACATAATGTAGTTGAACAAGTATTCAGGCATTAGTAGTCATTAACTAGGAATAGTAAAGTCCTATTCTTATGTAGAAATATCCTATCCAATTTTACATTTTAATGTTGTTACTAAAACCCTTTGAAATACTATTAAAACACAAATGTTTTGGAATTCGGTAGCATGTGCTAAACAGCACCCCCTAAGCGTGAGCCCTGAAAATTATTTAGTTGTAATATTTTAAAATGTCATAAGCCCTTTTATCCAAACTGTACTATGCTATGGTTTCAACTGTACTTATAATGACAGAAATCCAATTTACAATTTGATGTGAAAAAGCAGTTTTTATAGAGGAAGCACAGACTTTAAACACACTCACTCACATTTCACATTTCTTATATGTGTATATATGTGTGTGTGTGTGTGTACTGTATACTGTATTTCCTTAAATTATCTGTACAGATTTCTACTACTACTACTACTACTACTACTATAGTTTCTCAATGGTTATTAATAACAACATTTTAGGAATCAGATTATATGGCTCTGCATGATTAAAATCTGGGGATAAAGATTAGATCTCAAATCAGGGTGCTTTATAATTTATATTCTGTAGCTGTGATTCCCACATCATATGGACCGTGGCCTGTGATAACTCTTTTTATTATTTGAAAAAGCTCTGAATAATCTGTACCCAGCACCTGTGTGCTGTCTGGCAGTGACAGGTTGCATTTTATAGTCTCTGCTGCTTCCTAAGTAGTTTTGAAACTGACGCTCCAAGATACCTAAAGCTGTGCACAAAATTGCCCAGTTCTAAAGGTAATAGAGTGTGGAGTTCTAAATATCTGTTTTAGCAGAGTACTGTATATTAAGCATTATGCTCTAAGTTCTAAGTTCTTCGGCATGCAGAATTTAGTTTGAAAACCAGACAGAACTGGACCACTGTTCTTCTTTTTCTGTCCCCACTGAGATTGAATAATTTCTGGTAAAATTAAAAAAAAAAATACCCAGCAATAATTTTGTCAATGAAATTTTGAAGTT
Source organism: Xenopus laevis (assembly GCF_017654675.1). Classification (NCBI taxonomy): domain Eukaryota; kingdom Metazoa; phylum Chordata; class Amphibia; order Anura; family Pipidae; genus Xenopus; species Xenopus laevis. Next base: position 57,978,325 of record NC_054384.1, read on the forward strand.
TGTCAATGTCAACAATTTATGTATTTTAGTAAATTTACAGTTTATTGATTTTTCCCATTCTGATATTCACAATTATTTAATTTTTTGATGTTAGCAGTGGAAGCAACATATTACCTACTTTACCGGGTTAAAGGTTACCCTATGGTTACCCTTTACCCCTCCAGAATGCTGGCAGGAAAACTGTTACCATCAACAATATAATGTAAATTGGTTAGACCTGGAAGCATTGCCCTCCAAAAGGGTACCTTTTCTGCAGAGAATGGGTACCTAATACAGGAATGCCATCTCACAGAGTCAATTTTAATAAAGAAATCACATTTCTCTTTTCTCTGTAATAGTAAAACATTACTTGATCTATACTGGAGGTAAAACAATCTTGTTGGGTTTAATATATAAATTATTTTTAGTAGACTTCAGGCATTGGTGATCCATATTGCAAAAGGACCCTTTATCTGGAAAACCTGAGGTCCTGAGCATTCTGAATAACAAATCCCATACCTGTACAAAAGCACTGTGCTTCCATATTGTGGGGATTCTTGCAGGTGGCACCCACTCCGAATGTGAAGATTAATTAATAGAAAAGGTTAAATAATAACGGGCAGCAATAACTACTGACCAGGTGAGCATGGGGCCTATCCTATTACCTCTTCAGATTCCATGGTCCAAACATGTTCAGGGTGATCAGTCATTTATCAGTTGTCACTGAACAATATATACTCAGTGTAATGGATAGCACATCCCAATTTGAAAAAAGAGTAGAGCATTTGTTACAAAAAAAAAAAAATACAAAAATTATACAAAAAATATTAAATAATATAACAGAGAGCCCAGTAGGCTCCTGTTATATTGGATTTATTTGGTTGACCTTTAGATCTTAAAATAGTGATTTTAGCAGTATTATAATGGGTGCATCGGGATTACAAACTCATCCGAGGGCTATATTACCAAGATGCTAATCGGATTTACCCTACACTATCTGGAATGACTACTGATAGTTCAATATACTTCATTAAAGCTAATTATTTACAACACTGAACTTAAATTTTGCTGGGAGGGACCAGTGGAGTAATATACCCCCCAACAATAATGTTACCCTGGGTCGATAGCCTGACTGCCACTTATTGGGAAAGCATCCCTAGATGGTTCTTGGAATATTATGTGTAAATAATGTTTTATAGTTTCTATATTTTTAATATATTGTTTGTGTCAGCTTCATAAGAAGCAAACAGACAGGATTATTTGCAGTGAAAATGGAGTGACTAAATTGAAAAGAGATATAAGGGGGTTGAATACATAGTAAAACAACTAAAACACATAGGGGGTTATTTATAAAAGGTCGAATCTCTAAGTTTTGTGAATTTTTTTAAACTCAAATGGGAGGTTATTTATGAAAAAACTCAAATGTCTAGCATTCGATTGAATAGGAACTACATGAAAATTCGAATCAAGTTTCCCACCGAAAGAAAACTCAGGAAGGCTATTAACATCTTCAAATGGTTCAACAGACATCTGCCATCTGTTCATTTAATACTTCACAACAAGATAAAAACTTTTTTGCTTTTATTGTCCTTTAATGTACCTCTCTTCTGCTCTGTTTGCTTATATCATTATATACTTTTTCATGCTAGAATTGCTAGTATCAGGTTCTAGAAAACACATAGATCCATTTACTACTTCTCTGCACTTGTGTAGGGCAGAAACAAAAAAAAAGGATAAACAGAAGTACCGTATATACTCGCGTATAAGCCGAGTTTTTCAGCACCCAAAATGTGCTGAAAAACTCGACCTCGGCTTATACGTGGGTCAGCTAAATCCCTGCACATACCGTAGCCAATCCCTCACCGGCCGCAGATACGAGGCTCCTTCCGCGGCCCCAACACACCTCCCTCTCCCATAGCGCATCAGCAAAAGCAGAAAAAAGGTACCGTACCGACTGTCACGATCGCCGCCCGGAGCAGGTCCAGGAGCTCCGGGCGGCGCGTCCTTCCCTGCCGGCGTCGCTCCCAAAATGGCGGCGCCCATGGCCGCCACGTGGGTAGCGGCGCGCGGCGCCGGCGCTACCCACGTGGCGGCCATGGGCGCCGCCATTTTGGGAGCGACGCCGGCAGGGAAGGACGCGCCGCCCGGAGCTCCTGGACCTGCTCCGGGCGGCGATCGTGACAGTCGGTACGGTACCTTTTTCTGCTTTTGCTGATGCGCTATGGGAGAGGGAGGTGTGTTGGGGCCGCGGAAGGAGCCTCGTATCTTATGCACTCAATACACATACTCAATAACAGCCGTGTTATTATGCACTCAATACACCAGCGTATGTGATGTACAATTTTCCATTCTATAAGGTTGCCTCTGATGCAGCTTATTGTAATAAATATAAAAACAAATATAGTCACTTACATTAAATAAGAGGAATGTCCAAAAAGGTGGGAGGTCACAGGGAAAACAAGTGGCAATTGTCCAGCTAATAGTTCTGACTCTTTTAAATCGTTTTAGATAGATTTCTATGCCATAAAACATGATTACACATTTACACATTCACATTTTGAAATCTGACATGGGGCCCCTATGCTTATACACGAGTCAATAAATTTTTCCAGTTTTCTTAGGTAAATTAGGTACCTCGGCTTATACACGGGTCGGCTTATACACGAGTATATACGGTAGTAATATTTCATACAATTCTTTGCTAGTATATAGGAATCACAAGTATTTTTACAAAATATGGCAAGTCCTTTTGTGAACTACATATGATGGCATCACAGGCCAATTAACATAGTTCACATCAGCGCATCATAACAAAATAATAGCCAAAAAAAATTCAATTTAACTGCTTAAATTGCATCTGTTTGAATTTGAATCCTTACCAATTGGGCTTCAAATGAAGTGGTTTGCCTATCTCTAGACTTTAAACAATGCACTCATGAAAAAGATGAAAAGCACCCATGCACCATTGAAGACATACATTATATATTGGATAAAAAGGCTAATGCTAAAATGATAAAATTTTAAAAAAAGAAAAACAAATGCTAAAAATGAATGCTTCCAAATATTTCTGGATATTTCTGGAGTTTATAGGTTTTGACAGTTTTTTCTCTGTAAAATGTATTTGTTTAGATTGTAAATAAGACTAATAGGCGCCGATTTATTAACAAACACAATTTTTTTATGATGGGTACCAGATAACAGTAGTTTATATTTAACAATGAGTTATTAGCACATAATTGTCCAATTTGTTAAGTCCTGTATGTGATTTTAATCAGGGATGATATACTGTATTTATGTAGGTATCAGTGTTAAACATAGCTGTTGAGCTGCTCTAAGCAATAAAACTCCATAGAAGATAAATATGTTTGATAGCGTAGAGCAGTCAGCTACATTCAGATGATCATTGATGAATGTGACAACAGTTTTGATACATTAAAACAAAAATAAGATTGCAGGGAATCTGTCTGGATTCCCCAGACTGATGTTTTTTTTAAAAATCTGCCCCAGATTTTATACTTGGTTGTTTTGCTTTATTAGCTTGTTGCTTTCTTGCTGCCTCTCCTCTTGGCTCAGCACTCTGCAAGTTCCTAGCTGAGCACACATGATTTAAAATAGGAGCAACGCATATACACTGTTTGCACTTTATTCTGTAGTTAGAAATCAAAATAGCAGAAGACAGCCTTTGTATTTAATCCCCTGATGAATTAAACAGAGACCTTTTATCTTAATGTAATGTGGCTTCAATATGCAGCTCCAATTAAGAAATCATTTACTCTGTATATGGGTTTTGAAAGTGTTTATAACTCAGACCGCAGAGAATAAATCTCAAATTCAGTATTTGCATGGTTGATTTGCTATGAAACATCAGGTATAAAAGACACTTAGAAGTCAACAAGGCAAATGGATATATTTTAATGAAAGTCTTAGTCACACGCTGAAGCCAACAGTAGAATACAGTTGTATACAAGAAACAAGAATTAAGTAAATTGCTTTATTGGCAACATTAATGAAGAGGCGCGATCATTTTGTTAGCATTAGATGTGAGTAGAGTGTTGCTTGTAATTGCAATGTGTATTTTTATACTAGCACAGTAATCAGTAATTACAGCAGTCTTGTATTTCAAATACAACAGCCTTTTAGAAGAAAGAGCAATAACTTCACCTGTTTTGAATATGACAGACATTGCATCTATTAAAATCCAGATAAGGAACAAATCTTAATATTATTGAGCAGGCTGATTGTGCTCCTGTCTACGTTTGCGCTGCTCCCAAGATGGCGGCGCCCATGGCTGCCACGTGGGTGACGTCAACCGTGAAGATTCAAAATAAAAAGACGCAGAGGTCACGGGTTCAATGCCAGATAATAGGATTTCCTGTGTGGTTCCTGGATGCATCTATATTTCTTGATTCTTGAACCTTTTTGACCCTGCCTGAACTTGGATTTTGCTACACTTCTGCCTGCCTAGTGATCTTTTGCCTGGTATTGATGACGATTACTCCTGATCCCTTATTGATACAGCGAACTTGGACTTTAACCCTAAGCTTCCTCCTTGGTCCAGACTACTCCCGCTGGGAGCTGATAGGCCCCCTGACAGTGAACCCTTTTGACCCTGCCTGCCTATTGATCTGTTGCCTGGAATTGACGACGATTACTCCTGATTCCTTTTTGATACCGCAAAGTTGGACTTTAACCCTAAGCTTCCTCATTGGTCCAGAGCCGATAGGCCCCCTGACAGCAGACACCCTTGCCTTTGGCCATGCTATAAAAGTAGTTTGTATTTTAAGGGAAAACAACCATCATCAGCTTAAATAACACTAAATAAAAGAGTGGCTTTTATCCAAGCTACAAACATTCAGCTCACACAAACATTGTAAAAAGTTATTTCAATTCTGGTCAGAGAATTACATCAATTTTACCTAAAAGCTCTTATGCTTCTCAGTGAAAAGAAAGATAATGTTCTTTTGAAGAGTTGGTTTTGAGATGGCTTCCATATTGTTTTCTCTCTATCCACCATAAGCATCTATATTCATGCACCACCAATATACTTATTACTTTATTACTTTATTAATACTATATATTAATATAATATTACTCTATTAAATGGTGTAAATCAATGCTCTGAAAATCTTAAATGGACATAAATGAAACTGGTGTTACAGGAAAAAATATTTAAAAGGATTAAAAGTGTTTGTGTCTGGTAAACAATATGTATTGTTTTGTATAATCAAGTAACTCTGGAAAAGAAAAGTCCCCAAGTCCACCTGAGAGCCTTTATATGCATTTCTGAGGAAATTCCCTTTTTGGCTTGTAACATCAAGAAGCAGCAGAAGATTGAAGTGGCCAGTCCCTTGGTGGTAGGTTGGTGCCAAAGGGCTAGCTAATGGATAGAAGGGGCAAGTAAGTTCACTCCAGGAGTGAAAGATAGAGAGGGCTAGCGAGTATGGACAGCCTGTTGTCCCAACAAGGAGTAATAATGTGGGTTAGAGCCCTGAGGTAAGTGAGGGAAGTGAGTGCTCAGAAGTAGGTTAGAGGAGAGCCTAGGTGAGAAGCTTGGGCCGTGAATGTGAGATCACAGCCGAGAAAGGGGGTGATAGTCCCCTTAGGCAGGGGAGCCCCTGACAGCTAATGACACTCCTTCCAGTGCATCCAAAAGGACACTGGCCCTGGAGGCTTCAGAGGGGAAACTATGTGGTGTACGCGAATAACTGATTTTGTATGAATAATAGCCTTGTGGGCAACCAGAGTCCTGTTCTGCATTGTAAACTAAACCCTATAGAAGGCTGAAACATCAATAAAACTTGTTTGAGTACATCACATCCGCAAGGCCTAGTTGTCAAATACTTACAGAGGGGACGAAAGGGACGCCTGTCGCCCCCTCGACGGGGACGCCCGTCTCTCTCCTCCGCCGCCGATGCGGCTAGGCCTCAGGCGCCGGCTCCTATGGAGCGCGCCGCGCGCATGCGCAACAATTAAAGGGCCAGTCACGCTGGCGCGATTGCGCAGGCGCTGGCGCTGATTCGCCAGCGTCCAATGGCGCCAAATTCAAATCCTTAAATGGCCAGCAGTCCTTTTGTGCCTTGCCCAACGTAGGTTCTGTTTATTGTTCCTGGGTGTTATTATTCTAAGATACTTGTTGTGACCTTTTGCTATCCCTGACTACTGTTTGACTTCCGCCTGCCCTGATCCTTTGGCTTGTTCCTGACTACTCTTTGGATTCCGTTTTTGTACTTCGACCCTGTTAGTTGCTGACCTGGCCTGTGACCTCGACCACTCTGCTGTTTACCGATTTTGTACCGCATTTCCGATTGGTTTCGACTCGGCCCGTTCCTGGACTTTGTTAAACTTACGTTTAGTTCCCTTGCTCGCCCAGAGTTCTTCCCTCAGTCTCCTCACTATTAAGTCCTGGCGGCATCCGAGTAGCGGAGGGCTCCACCCGACGTGAAAGGCGGCGGTTATAGGCCGAAGCGTGAGCCGAGCCCGGGACATTGGGGTTTACTCTGGGTTGTGGGATACCGAACGTTACATTACGTTGGGCCAATAACTAAGAAGATGGAGCCAGCTGAAGCTACTGCTTCCACCACTCCTTCGGAAGCGATTCTGGCAAATCTTCTACAGAGACTTGGTGAACAGGAGGACAAGCAAGACTACATTGTGCAATGTCTTCACGGTCTTTCTTCCAGACTTGACATGATGCAGCAACAGCCTGTTCCTGGTCCGAGTAATACTACTCCTCAGGCAAGTACTTCTCCACTTGCTGGTAGTACCTTCCATGAGCCCAAGGTTCCTTTCCCCGAGAAGTTTGCTGGGGATCGAAGTAAGTTTTTTACTTTCCAAGAGGCCTGTAAACTGCATTTCAGTTTTTTACCCTATTCCTTCCCTACTGAGGAGTCTAGGGTGAATTTTGTAGTTACGCTGTTACAGGGTGATGCCCAGCTCTGGGCATTTAGTTTGTCTCAAAGGGATCCAGCCCGTCTCTCCTTAGAGGCTTTCTTTAAAGCCATGGCTATTATTTACGATGATCCTGATCGTGCCGCCTCTGCTGACGCTGCCATACGTGCCCTTAAACAAGGCAAACGGCGGGCAGAGGATTATTGTACTGAATTCCGCCGTTGGGCGGTAGAGACGGGCTGGAATGATACGGCTCTTATGAGTCAATTCAGGGTTGGTTTGGCTCCGACTATTAAAGATAGCCTTGTAAATTTTCCCGCACAGTCTTCTCTGGATTCTCTCATGCATCTGGCTATCCAGATTGATCGAAGGCATAGAGAGAGACTCCAGGAAGAGCAGGTTTCTTATGTTACACCTCCTCCCGTAAATGTCTTTAAGACCCCTCAAGTCTTTCCTAGATCTTTAGAAGAACCTATGCAGATTGGTTCTACTCGTCTCTCTTCCGAGGAGAGGGTTCGTAGGAGGAATAATGGGTTATGTCTGTATTGTGGGGATAAGGGGCACTTTCGCAACACCTGTCCCAAAAGGCCGGGAAACGACAGAACCTAAGCAGGTCTGGGGAGTCTTGCTTGGGTGATGTCGTTTCTACTCCCCAATCTTCGCAAATTTTAATTCCGGTTCTTTTGAGTTGGGACAGTGGTTGTGTGCAGAGCTCTGCTTTTTTGGATTCTGGGGCAGCGGGTAATTTTTTGGATTTTGGGTTTATTCAAAAACATGGTATTCCTTGGGAACCACAGGTTCCATCTTTCAGATTATCCGCCATTGATGGTAGATCTTTGGGTTCCGGACTAGTATCTACCCGATCTAAGGTTATTCATATGTCCGTTTCTGATCATTTTGAATCTCTTTCATTTTTCATTACTGAGTGCCCACAGACTCCAGTCATTCTAGGCCTCCCCTGGTTACAAGGTCATAATCCCCAGGTTGATTGGCCCTCTGGTAAAATTTTGAAATGGAGTTCTGCATGTACGTATTCTTGTGTTAAGTCTGTCCAGACCCTGGCCGCTACTTCTTTAAAGAGTCTTCCTCCTTGTTATGCCGCTTTTTCTGATGTTTTTTGTAAAAAAGCAGCTGAATCCTTACCCCTCATAGACCCTATGACTGTGCTATTGAATTATTGTCTGGGTCTTGTCCTCCCAAGGGAAGGACATATCCTCTTTCCCTCCCCGAGTCTTTAGCCATGGAGGAATATATTAAAGAGAATTTGGAGCGGGGATTCATTAGACCTTCTTCTTCCCCTGCGGGGGCTGGGTTTTTTTTTGTCAAAAAGAAGGATGGGACTCTTAGACCCTGTATCGATTATAGAGGGTTAAATAAGATCACGGTCAAGAATCGTTACCCCCTCCCTTTAATCTCTGAACTCTTTGATAGAGTAAAGGGGGCTGTTATTTTTTCCAAATTGGATTTAAGGGGTGCCTATAATCTAATCAGGATAAAGGAGGGGGATGAGTGGAAGACCGCTTTTTAATACCCGAGATGGGCATTATGAATACTTGGTAATGCCATTTGGTCTGTGTAACGCCCCCGCTGTTTTTCAAGAACTGGTTAACGATATCTTCCGTGATCTTTTGGGTCAGTTTGTCGTTGTGTACTTAGACGACATTCTAATTTTTTCTTCAAATTTGTTTTCCCATCGTGCTCATGTTCGGGAGGTTCTATCCAGGTTAAGGCAGAATCATCTGTATGCTAAGCTTGAGAAATGTCTCTTCGAAGTCTCTGCTGTACCTTTCCTTGGATATATTATTTCCCAAACTGGTCTTGAGATGGAGCCCACTAAAGTCCAAGCAATTCAGCAGTGGGCACAACCCCTTTCTTTGAAAGCGATCCAGAGATTTTTAGGGTTCGCTAATTACTATAGGCAATTTATTCTGAATTTTTCCAAGTTGGTGGCCCCAATTACTGCTTTAACTAAGAAAGGGGTTGACCCTAGTATTTGGTCTGCTGAGGCTGTTGAGGCCTTTAGTCTCTTAAAAGAGGCTTTCATTTCTGCTCCAGTTCTCCGGCATCCAGACTCACCTTTGCCTTTTATTGTTGAGGTGGATGCGTCTGAGATTGGTGCCGGAGCAGTATTATCTCAACGCCATCCCGTCTCTGGTAAAATTCACCCATGTGCCTTTTTCTCAAAAAAATTTTCCTCTGCTGAGGTCAATTACGATATTGGCAATAGGGAATTATTGGCCATTAAATTGGCATTTGAGGAATGGAGACATCTCCTTGAGGGTGCCAAGCATACAGTTTCTGTGTTCACAGATCATAAAAATTTGTTGTACATTGAATCTGCTAAACGGTTAAATCCTCGTCAAGCCAGGTGGTCATTGTTTTTCTCACGTTTTAATTTTCTCATCACCTACAGACCTGCAGAAAGGAATCTGAAAGCAGATGCCCTTTCTAGAAGTTTTGTCTCCAAGCCTAGGGAGGATTTGGAACCAGTTTCTATTGTTCCTAAGGAGGTGATTGTGGCAGCCTTGAGTCCGGATCTCTCTACCTCCTTGTCGAATGCCCAGGTAGATTCCCCTCCTGATATTCCTGTGGGCAAGTTGTTTGTTCCTAGCGATTTACGTGAAGCAGTCTTTCACGAGACTCATGATTCTAAAGTGGCTGGTCATCCGGGTTGTGCGAAGACTTGCAATTTGTTGTCTCGTACTCTCTGGTGGCCGACTTTAAGACAAGACGTTGCCAAATATATTGAGTCATGCCCAGTCTGCCAACGATCTAAGCCATCTAGATCTTTACCTCAAGGGTTGCTGCAGTCACTTCCTATTCCTGAGAGACCTTGGACTCATATATCCATGGATTTCATTGTAGAATTACCTCCATCGAAGGGGCATACTGTTATCTGGGTAGTGGTGGACCGTTTTAGTAAAATGTCTCATTTTATTCCTCTTTCTGCCCTTCCCTCTGCCAAAACTCTAGCTGAACTTTTCATTGTCCATATATTTAAGTTTCACGGGGCTCCTCTCAATATTGTGTCGGACAGGGGGGTTCAATTCGTGTCCAAATTCTGGCGGGCTTTTTGTTCATTAATGGGTACTGATTTGTCTTTCTCTTCCGCATATCATCCCCAGACCAATGGTCAGACTGAGAGGACAAATCAGACTCTGGAACAATATCTTAGATGTTATGTCTCCTGCAATCAGGCACTTTGGGTTAATTTTCTTCCGTGGGCTGAATTTGCCTATAACAATGCCATTCATTCCTCCACTGGCAAATCTCCTTTTTTCACAGTGTTTGGTCTTCATCCCAGAGTTTTTTTCATTTTCAGGTTCTTGTGATCTTCCTGCTGTTAATTCCTTTGTGGAAGATTTTTCTAAGACTTGGCAGGAGGTTCAGAAGTCCTTATCTTCTGCAGTAGCTGCTCAGAAGAGGGCTTCGGACAAACATCGGAGGGATTCTCCTGTGTATCAGGTTGGTGACAAGGTTTGGCTGTCCTCCAAAAACATTTCTTTGAAAGTCCCTTCAGCCAAACTGGGTCCCAAATGTATTGGTCCGTTCTCTATATCTGATGTTATCAACCCATGTACTGTCAGGTTAAATCTTCCCCCCGAACTCAAGATTTTTAATTCCTTCCATGTATCTCTGTTGAGACCTGCTAGAGTGGTAGGTCAGAATTCTCCTCCTCCCCCTATTTCTGTTGAGGGCCAATCTGAATTTTTGGTTCACAGGTTGATTGACTCTCGTATTTCTAGGGGTAAACTCCAATATCTGGTTCATTGGAAGGGTTATGGTCCTGAGGAGAGATCCTGGGTTTTTTCTTCCGATCTTAAGGCGCATAGGTTGGTGAGACAGTTTCATTCTAAATTTCCCAACAAACCTAAGGGTCCAGTGGCCCCCTCTGGAGGGGGGGGTAATGTCAAATACTTACCGAGGGGACGACAGGGACGCCTGTCGCCCCCTCGACGGGGACGCCCGTCTCTCTCCTCCGCCGCCGATGCGGCTAGGCCTCAGGCGCCGGCTCCTATGGAGCGCGCCGCGCGCATGCGCAACAATTAAAGGGCCAGTCACGCTGGCGCGATTGCGCAGGCGCTGGCGCTGATTCGCCAGCGTCCAATGGCGCCAAATTCAAATCCTTAAATGGCCAGCAGTCCTTTTGTGCCTTGCCCAACGTAGGTTCTGTTTATTGTTCCTGGGTGTTATTATTCTAAGATACTTGTTGTGACCTTTTGCTATCCCTGACTACTGTTTGACTTCCGCCTGCCCTGATCCTTTGGCTTGTTCCTGACTACTCTTTGGATTCCGTTTTTGTACTTCGACCCTGTTAGTTGCTGACCTGGCCTGTGACCTCGACCACTCTGCTGTTTACCGATTTTGTACTGCATTTCCGATTGGTTTCGACTCGGCCCCTTCCTGGACTTTGTTAAACTTACGTTTAGTTCCCTTGCTCGCCCAGAGTTCTTCCCTCAGTCTCCTCACTATTAAGTCCTGGCGGCATCCGAATAGCGGAGGGCTCCACCCGACGTGAAAGGCGGCGGTTATAGGCCGAAGCGTGAGCCGAGCCCGGGACATTGGGGTTTACTCTGGGTTGTGGGATACCGAACGTTACACTAGTATTATGAGACATTACATGACAGAGCCTACTAGTCACGAGGGGCCCTGTTACACACTTGTGGGGAAAGAGAAAATATTCAATTTGGGAGTCTCACAGACTGCCCTACACCCCTAAATATACACACATTGTTTCTATTAGGGCTGCCTCCTTAAAAATGCATTACAGTACTTGGCTAAATAGAACAAACAAAATTCCTTTTTAAAATCAATACTGGTTTAGGGATTATTAGAATTTGTTTTTGTTATGCTGTTGTAGGTTTATATATGATTATGTACAGTATATATTTTTATGTATAAATGCATCATAGCTTGCAAGACTTCCATTCCCCCTCCCCATTGACGTTTAATGGTATTATGGGAAAACTGTTTCAGATGATGGGTTTGCTATGATGTTTCATTGAAAAGGTATTGCAGATTAGCTGATGATGATGGGCTCCCTTGTCCAAGTGTCCCTTGTTTAGGCATGGATGAATTTTTTTGCCTTGTTTCACCTTGGAAATGACGCCCATAGACTTGTAAGACGCTGTGCATAAAAAAAAAGAAGCGCGTCAAAAATATTTTGCTGTGATGTCAATAGACTTTAATGGGTGTCTGCGACATTTTGCCACGGGCGAAATTTTGGCGAAGGGAAATGGGTCAAATTCGCCCAAGCCTACTGATTTTATTATAGTGTTTAAATTCATTAAATGCAGCTTCTGTCCCAACAGACTTATAGTTTTTAAATGCCTTTCTCTTCTTTCCTATTAACTTCTTTACTTCTGTATTAAGCCACATAGGGTAATTCTTAGAGCTTCTACATTTACTCCTTAAGGGAATAAACTGAGAACAGTAATGATTTAATATAATTTTAAATGACAACCATTTCTGTTCTGTGTTTTTAGCTGAAAACTTAATGCCCCAATCAATGCTCTGAAGGGCAGCCCTCAAGGAACTAAAATGAGCTTTTCTGAAATTCATGGCTTTTGTTGCCCCAGTGCATATTTGTTTTATGCACCAGACATTAAGGGACCGATTCACTAACTTCGAGTGAAGGATTCGAAGGTAAAAAACTTCGAATTTCGAAGTTTTTTTTGGGCTACTTCGACCATCGAATGGGCTACTTCGACCTTCAACTACGACTCCGACTTCGAATCGAAGGATTCAAACTAAAAATCGTTCGACTATTCGACCATTCTGTAGTCGAAGTACTGTCTCTTTAAAAAAAAACTTTGACCCCCTAGTTCGCCATCTAAAAGCTACCGAAGTCAATGTTAGCCTATGGGGAAGGTCCCCATAGGCTTGGCTAACTTTTTTTGATCGAAGGATATTCCTTCGATCGTTGGATTTAAATCCTTCGAATCGTTCGATTTGCAGGATTTAATCGTTCGATCGAAGGAATAATCCTTCGATCGTACGATCGCACTATTTGCTCTAAATCCTTCGACTTCGATAATCGAAGTCGAAGGATTTCAATTCCCAGTCGAATATCGAGGGTTAATTAACCCTCGATATTCGACCCTTAGTGAATCAGCCCCTAGATGATATAACATTATGGTCACTGTTACCCATGGGTTCAATGACTTGGACATTTGCTATAAGTTCTGGATCATTTGAGATCACTAGATCCAGAATAGCATTTTTTCTGGTTGGCTCTTCAACAACCTGTGCCATAAAATTGTCATGCAATAAGTTTATAAACTTGTTCAAATTAACTGATCTGGCAGTACTGTTGCTCCATTCAATATCTGGGTAATTAAAATCCCACATTATCAATACTTTACCCAAACTAGCAGCCTTTTATATTTGCATCAGGAGCTTAGCCTCCTTCTCATTTCCATTATGGGGTCTATAGCATACCCCTACAATTTGCTCGACTCTTTACAACTGGTGAAGAACTCTACCCATTAGAATTCTGCCTTCTTATTTTCTAACATAACCTCCTCCTTTATAAGCTTTTAACAAACAGGCATACCCCTCCTTCTTTTCTATTGCCTCTGTCCCTCAGAAACAAAGTATAGCCACTGATATTAACTGCCCAGTCATGTGACTCATTCAGCCATGTTTCAACCACACCAATCACATCATATTTTCCATCCAGCACCAGTACCTCCAGCTCTCCCATTTTACCATTCAGACTCCTTGCATTTGCAAACATACATTTAATACTGGTACCATATTGAACATATGACATGTGGTCCTCCCTATCCTTAACTGTACCCCCAATCAAATGTCCTCCCCCATTTTCCCTTTCTTTGCCCACTATCTCATCTAACCTGTCTTACAATGAATCTTTTACTGAACCTTCTCCCCATGCCTAGTTTAAAATCTCCTCCAACCATAATGTAAACATTAAATTAACCAAATAGGTTGGTTTTGCTTCCAATAAGGATTAATTATATCTTAGTTTGGATCAAGTAGAAGATACTATTTTATTATTACAGAGAAAAAGGAAATCATTTTCAAAAATCTGGTTTATTTGGATTATTTAGATATTTAGAATTTGGAGCTTTCTGGATAACAGATCCTATACATGTATATATATTTCTTGCACCAGCCTAATGTTTTAGCTTCTCAATGGCAGCAGCAATGATCCAGGTCTTAAAACTTGTTACAGGAGGTCACCATCTTGGAAAGTGTCTGTGACACTCACGTGCTCAATGGGCTCTGAGCAGCTGTTGAGAAGTTAATCTTAGGGGTTGTCGCAAATTATCAAGCACAAAAAAAGGTTTGCCTGCAATATAAGCTGATGCTACAAGGCTGATTATTAAATTTTGAAGTTAGTAGCACTGGTTTATGTGCTGCCATGTAATTATTATCTGTATTAATTACTAATTAGCCTTTATAATGTTACTTTTTTATTCTGTATATACAGTATATTTTTGGTCTCTAAGCTCAGTAAGCGACAGCAGCACAGAGAGTGTGCAGTGAATCAGCAGAAAAGAAGATGGGGAGCTACAGGGGCATCTTTAGAGACACAGATCTTCACTGCTAAAGGGCTTTGGTTGCCTGGTACAGAAGACCAAAACATAATGTACAACATTTCTAGTCTTTAGAAAATGAGATATTCCAATACTCCCTGGGCCTTGCTGTGTATACATATAATTTTTCAACATCAAACAATGAAAACTGCATCTACAACACATCTTTATGTTTTTTTTCTGAAATACCCCAAGTAAATCAATACAATGGAGAAAAACTCCTGCTTTAAAACTGTCTTCAAGATGGAAATCAGAGAAGTTCCTGAATCAATATTATACTGTGAGTATTGTATTGAGATTGCATGTCAAGGATCGTAGTCTCACTAGGAGTAGACTGCTGAACATGCTTCCAGGCACCTATTTCTCAGTGTTTCTCTTACAGTATTAATACCAGTAACTTTTTATTGTTTAACTTGCAAGAAAGGTATCCAAAGCTTCTTGAAACTCTGCATAATTTGTTAATAGTAAATCAAAGGATCTACTCATGTCCTCTTAAATAATCTGGTGTTATTTTTTTACCTCTGCATACTGAAAAGGTCACCAAGACTCCTTTAAACAAAGATTTGTGCTTACTGTAGACATTTTCAGAAACGGAGAAACTTTTACTAAAAGGTCTCCTTCAGTGCATGTTCAAATTGCCAACATTGGGTTTGGGTAGGATAGCTTAAAGGGAAAGGAAACCCATACTCATTTCTTCTTAGGCTATAACTGGTTATATTGTTATCAGGGATGCATATATGTTTAAGCACTCTGTTTTGAAAACTGCTTCAAATAAGTATGTAAAAGTAATCATTGGCTTATGTATTTCCTGATCCCCCTCCTACCTGATTGCTCTGGTCTGCAACCAGAGCATGCACAGCATTCCCCACCTTTCCAGTGAGCATTCTCAGTTTGGGGTTTGTTACTGCTGGGTGCATTTTCATTACACACAGCCCAGAATTGTTTTATCAGTGAGTTTCAAGCATACTTTTAATAAAACAATTGCTGGTTGGCAACTAATGTGCTTCAAAATGATTTATTGATAAGTGTTGGTATGGGACAGTTTGGCTTTCCTTATCCATTTAAAGTAAAAACATTAACACATCATTTTACTTACACATTTGTACATCTGCAGACATTTTTATATTAGGTTTTAAGTTGATCTTCTAAATGTTTTGATTTGAGAAATTTTTAACTGCTTAATACAGTGAAGCATCTCTCCCAGCTTGAAGTTAAATACTAAAATTGACTCTGCACACAGAATACTGGATTTATATTAAAAAAAAAACCAAAGTTTAGATAAAACACCTCATAGCAAGATAAAAAAATCACTGTGATTAAAGAAGAACTAAAAAAAAAATCTCACCAAGCAATATGGAAGTACAGACAACACTGAAACTATAAGTTAACTAAGTTGAGTCAGCAGGGAAAACACCAGCTACAGGGATTCAACTCTTTTTGAAAAATGTTATTGTAGATTTGAGCTAATAATAAAGTTACCGTCCCAAATGTAAAGAGATGCTGACAACTACACAACTCACAATGGTAAAGCATAATATGAAGGAGAAAATCATTTGTGCCTCCTTTCAAAAATGTATTCTTGGAGAAAAAGAAATATATACTGTATACACACACACTTTTTTTTTTTAAATCTACTACTTTTGTGGCAACCTTTGATGCTGTAAAAAAAAAGCATAACTGGACACCCAATAGTATTAAAAGACATATTGACTTTAACATAGTCTTACAAATATAATTTCATCTTGTCTATCCCTACCACAAGAAGAGAATGTTGTAAAAATGATGATTAACTAAAAAGGAGTACTTAAGGAGGTAAGAAACAGCAGGTATCGAAAAGGGAACTAAGGAACAGATTGGGAAGCAATGAGCAGATAAAGTATTGGAGTGGACAGTAAAAGGAGGGAGTGGGGAGTAAACAGTGACTAGGCGAAGCAGGCAAAGAATTATTGAGTAAATACGGACAACTTACTGTTGCTTCTTTTTCAGTTTGGGACAAACAAAGATCAGACGAATTCTGAAGAAACAGGTGAAATTAAGGGGAAGACTGTATATAGCCATAAAGTGATTGGCTGGTCCTAACTTGCCAATGTGGAAGCTGTGATTCATCACAATATGAATGGAACTGCAACTAAAAGGCCTAGGTCTATCATAAAATCAGCTGCCTTCTTAGCCCAGTGATTATTGAAAGCAAACAAGGAAAAGTTGTGCTCTCCACTAATTTTTAAAACCATTAGGCGGGGGTGCAATGAGGCTGTGACCACAAAATACATATAGACAAATACAAGAGTCCTCTGCACTCAACCAGTGACGGACTGGGACACCAGGAGCCCACCCAAAAACCTTTGACTAGGGGCCCACCAATAAATCTTAGACCAGGGGCCGAGTCTTAGTCCTATTATTCCTGCTCTCCTCATTCAACCTTTATTCTCCTAGTCTCTTTTCTTTACATACTATAATACTATAATCTATTATTCCATCTCTTTAGCCACTTTGTTCTCATAGAAATAGGGAATGGCCATTAAATAGGCCACATGTCTAGCAGCATAAGGGCCCACTGACACCTTGGCCCACCGGGAATTTTCCTGGTATCCCGGTGGGCCAGTCCGACACTGCACTCGACCCATTATCAATATATTTAAGACAGAGACATTTTGTGCATACTGCTACTAAAAAATGCCTTACCCTTTAAGCAAAACAGGGATTGTTTGTCCATATATTGCAATATATTTAAGCTGGCCAACTACATCAAAGTCATCTCATATCTGGCTAGTCCTACGCTCAGTTTTCATCTGATTCATTAAGAATTCTTAATTCTTAATAGTCAGGTGATCCCACTGGTGTCTAATAAAAGGGCAAGTAAGTAAGATGCAGGTAAAACTTAGTCCCTTTGTAAAATGTATAATGAAGCAATAGAATTCTTAATGAATCAGATGAAAATTGAGCGTAGGACTGGCCAGATATGAGATGACTTTGACGTAGTTGGCCAGCTTAAATATATTGCAATATATGGACAAACAATCCCTGTTTTGTTTAAAGGGTAAGGCATTTTTTAGTAGCAGTATGCACAAAATGTCTCTGTCCAGTGGCGGAACTACTGGGGGAGCAGGGGGTGCGAGCGGGCCAGGGCCCGCACCCCCTCATGGCCCCCCGGCTGTCTGCTCGCCACTGAAATGCGGGCCGCACGGAGGGCCCGCCCCCCTCTAGTTACGTTACTGTCTCTGTCTTAAATATATTGATAATGGGTTGAGTGCTGAGGACCTCTTATATTTGATTATTGAAAGCAAACCAGAAAACAACCAGAAAACAAAAGGTCCTTGGGACAAATTTACTTACCTTCGAAGTTGCGCCAGAGTTGCCTTCACCGCACTTCGCCAGGCATAGATTCGCCAGGGCTGCGCAAGTTCACGAAGATCCGAAGTTGCGCTAGTGATCAGAAATCTGCAAACAGCCCTGCAATGGCCGTATATGTGCAAAAAACACATTGCACTACACAAGGCCAGGGAACCTTAATAAATGTATTCAAATACCCTACACATGTGCCCACAGTATAGTTTAGGTGCCGTATGTTATCAAATGTAGGGGGGAAGGAGGGTACCCTAAAGATAAATTTCGCTCTATTTCAGCCTATCACCCTATAAAAAGCCAGCGGTTTTTTGGGACTTAGAAAAAATTTCAACATCCTTTGAACCATCCCTATCTACTCTATTGCACTTCCACTCGTATGAGGTGGCGAAGTAAAGTCTGGCGCAAGAGGTAACGTTCACGAAAACCTGCAAGTTAGTGAATTAACGTAGTTATGTCCCTTCAACATAGCGCAACTTCGTCTGGCATATGGGTGCGAAGTAGCACTAGAGTAGGTTCACTTCGCTAGTGAATTTACACCAGCACCCATTACTAAATTGGCAAAGGGGCAAAATTACGTCACGCTGGAAATTGACTAGCGTTAGCTACTTCGCCCTTTAGTAAATTTGCCCCATTGTATCAAATCCAAGCAATATTTGTTGTTTCACATATATGGTAGTCCTCTGTTAGATGTATTTGTTCATTGTGTAGTATAGAAAATCTGAGATCAGATCCTACTAAAGAAATACTTCTATAATATTTTTAGGGCTGTGGGACCTTTTACTGATTATTACGTAATCACCAGCTCCAAAACAGCAACAACTCTTTGAGATGAATAAAGCTAAGTTGTAGACACCTTATTTAAGTATGCTCATTGCATTTGTCCAGCTGTTGAATCTTTTAGCTTGTCTACATTATAACCATGTCATTATTTTGACTAGGCTTTCTTTTATACATATACGGGGGAATGTAATAAAAATCGCTAACGGAAAAACTATTCGCAATGCAAAAAGTTATGCCTTTGCGCGAACAAATTTTGCTTTGTGCGAATTTAATATAGCTTTTGCGAGCCCGGAAACTGTTTAGCGACCACTTCCGACAGTGAAAGACCGTTTGCGAATTTTATAGTTTGCGCCAATGCGCAGTCAATGTAATAAAACTTCTTACTGAAAAAGTCATTATGTTTGCTCCAAAAGATTACGACAATTCGCAATGCGCAATTAAAATTCGCAATGCAATAACAGTTTAAGGAACAATATTACATTGCGAGATGTGGATTTTTAGTCTTATTGGGGCGAATTGTTTTGCTCTTTGAGACTTTTATTACATTCCCCTGATAGTGTATTCTGCCCACACTCCTACAAGATTCGCAAGATGATTCAACACTAATTTATTTTCCTATGCTTTCCTTCCACTGCTCACACCAACCACCCATCCCCATTAACACATTTTGACCCATTTGGTCACAGGTTGGATCGCGGGACCGCATCAACGAACAGATGCAGGCGCTATCCAACCTTATCGGCCAATAAGCTGCCGATTCGGTCTGTCGGCAGCTTTTATATTGTTCCTGCAATCATGGCCTTACTGCCCCTAAATTGTTCTGCATACCTATGGCAAGAAAATGTTTAAGTCACAAGTAGTAAACACAGTGTTAAGTGTTAAATGAATAGGGAAACAGTCAAAACTTAAATCTACAGATGACTTAGCAAAATACAGTAGGTTAGCTCAACTCTATTAAAAGCCAAGGCAAACTAAAATATGTACTGTCCATGGTATATAACTCAAACTAAGGGATGGTTAGTGTTAAGTTATAGCATAATATCAAAAAAATTATTGCAAGCTGCTCTTATTAAAAAATCGGCTCAAAATACTGTAAATTACTCTGAAGCTTTCATAAAGTGATTTATTAATCTAGTATCCTTTTAGCATTATCTCACTCATTTTCTCTATACATTTCAAATTGTTCATAGTTCAGTTTATTGTGTTATGCTCCTTAGTGCTATAACTTAGTTTGACTATGTAAAGTGTTCATAGAGCTTTGCATCTTCTGTGCTGACTCTTCCAGCTCTGCAACCTTAAAAATCCTGATTTGGTTTCTTCCAAAGTGCCCACCACTCCATTCTGCCCCAAGCAGAATTCCCTTCCCACTGGCTCTCCCCTTTTGAGTGGATTCTAAATGTAATATGCCTAGTGTTGTTTGGTAGTTATTTTTCTTATATTTTTTGCTAGATAATTTTTGTAAAGTAATTTATTTTATAATGTTGCTTCTCTACAATTAGATTTGAGAATTCTCTTTTGTTTCCTCTTGGCAACTAATCTTGAGTAAAATTCACATCACAAGGGGTATCTACGTTTTTAATATCAAGCATAAGGGCATCCAAAAAGTGTTTTTTCTGTTTTTCTATGAATTAACTCCGTGCTTTATTTTGATTCCTGACCATGTGTTATACCTGAGATAGGGGTAATTCATGAATGTCCTATGTTTCACAGATACGTATGAAACATTAATTGGGGATGTAGGGAGTTCAAAGATATTTCTACTGGGGGGATAGAAAAGAAACACTGTTTTGGCAAGACACCAAAACAGTGTCCTTGCAAGACACCAAGATCCCTAAAAATACTAATTTCTGCATAAGTTAAAACGATAGACATCAAGGCAGTGGATAACATGTAAAACCTGATATTTGACTAATGATAATTGTCCTTTATATTATATATTTCATAGAATAAACTCAGATATATCCTGAATTGCTGTGAAGGAAGTGTGCTTATTTTTAAATGACATCCAAGGCCTAATTTGTAAAAGTGTATTTCTAGATGGTGACTCCGTGGATGGGATTGTCGGTGTAAGACAAGATCAGTTAAAAGAGATAGAGAAAGTACATAATATAGGGGATAGAATAAATGGAAAGGTATTTCAGAGTACATTGTTATCTAGTCACAACTTGTGGAGCAATGCTTGGTAGGGATGGAGTTAGGCCCCACTATTTTGGCACATGTTTGTTAGTTGTAGGTTTTTAGCTCCTCAGAGAAGGTTCCCAGAAATGTGCATGGTTGCCTTGCCCACCCAAGGGGCAGATTCACTAAAGGGTGAATTGTCGCCAGCGACCATTTCGCACACATCACACAACTTCGCCAGGTGCAAATTCGCTACCACTATGCTAATTCACTAATAAGGGCGCTGAATGCTGGAGACTTTTCACTGCCGTTGTCATTTCATAGCGTTCATTTGTGGCAAGGGAACATTCGCTAGTGATCTTGCACTTAGGTCAATTTGCATACGGTGAGTAATTTAAAGTTGTATGGAGGTCTTTATTATAAATGTTGGTGCAAATGGTTGAAGTTGTCACTTTTTATTACACATGTCCAGGGAACCTTAAACTTAATTAAGTTTCCGGCACACAGGATATGATGTAAGTGACAGAAGATTGAGGAAGATCTAGCTTCTTTTTAGCACTGGTCTGGGGTGGCAAAGTCAACTGTGGCGAAAGAGGTAACATTCACTAAAATCTGCAGTAACAAGGTTCGCCAGAGCGAAAAGTCGCCTGGTGATAGAGTGTTAATGAACGGTAGTGACACTCCCATTTGCTAGCAAATTGACGCCTGTGCCTGTTAGTGAATTGGTGATGTCCCGTGGGTGGCAACTCTGAAGAAAAGTTACTAGCGTTAGCCACTTCGCCCTTTAGTGAATCTGCCCCCAAGTCTGCTGCAGAAGCTGCCAGCATGAAAAACAGTCATACAGTATTTTTTTCATGGAATGCTTTCTGAGTATAAACATGTTAATGTAATTGGTTCACCTTGCATTTTATTATATTTTAATTATTTTAATATATATATATGTAAAATGTTAATTATGTCTGTTAATATAATGTGTGACCTTGTACCTTCCACTCTGTAATTCCTTATTGTCTTAAAGTGTATAAAGTATGCCATGGGAAGGGGATGGTTTATGGGAATCAAGGGTTGGAAGTCATTCTTGATGCTGAAAAGGCAAGAACTGCAAGTTCCTACTTTGCCTTTGACACCTTATGAAAAAACATAGAAACAGGTGTTCCAAAAGATTCTTTTACTCAATAAGATTAAAGTTTGCATTGCTAATGATGGTAATCGTGCTGAACCTGTTGATATACCCTATCAGGCAATTATTTATTGGAAAATCATCACGTAGGGGCCGATTCACTAACTTCGAGTGAAGGATTCGAAGTAAAAAAACTTCGAATTTCGAAGTTTTTTTTGGGCTACTTCGACCATCGAATGGGCTACTTCGACCTTCGACTACGACTTCGAATCGAAGGATTCGAATTAAAAATCGGTCGACTATTCGACCATTCGATAGTCGAAGTACTGTCTCTTTAAAAAAACTTTGACCCCCTAGTTCGCCATCTAAAAGCTACCGAACTCAATGTTAGCCTATGGGGAAGGTCCCCATAGGCTTGCCTAACTTTTTTTGATCGAAGGATATTCCTTTGATCGTTGGATTTAAATCCTTCAAATCGTTCGATCGTACTATCTGTGCTAAATCCTTCGACTTCGATATTCGAAGTCGAAGGATTTCAATTCCCAGTCGAATATCGAGGGTTAATTAACCCTCGATATTCGACCCTTAGTGAATCAGCCCCATAAGTGTGTAACATCACCATATGACATCATAAAAATGAAAAGTTAAAAATAATTTAGTTGCATTGAGATATATACAAACTGTATAACCAATTTTCTGGAATCTAATGCTCCTGTATGCTCCCAGTGTTATAGAAAACCATAAAGTGTCTTTGAACGCTTCACATACCTAAATCAGCTTACCCAATCATCCAGTCCCTGTATCCTGATATACTGTAGTTCACTATTAGCACTAAATTCTTTCTCAGAATTGTTTCAGTCTTGAGGCTATAAAACACACCATGCAAAAGCAAGGAAATGGATATAGCATAGGTCAGTTTCCAGCCTTTACTACATAACATGATGATTAACAGATAGACCACAAATATGCATGCAAAAGAGTTGTAGCATACTAATATAATGCAAAACTGTCTTGGGCGGGCTGGGGTATCATTTTTCTTTGGAGTTGCAATATGAGTTGCAATATGCAGCCATAGGTTTTGAGCTGGATGATCCTGTCTTAGATGATGGATAGACGAATATTTTTCGTTAGATCATAAGTATACAGTTGTACTGTATATACAACTTCCATTTATTTCTTAAAAGGAAGAACAAAGTTATTGTAACACTAATGTCACGTTTGCCACCCTATATCCAGAACCCAAGTTAAGCTCCCTGGTCTCAGCTCTCACTTCTGCCTTTAATCGCCGCCTTTCACCTCGGGAGGAGCCCTCGGCTAATTGGATGCCGCCAGGTCTTAACAGAGAGAGGAGAAAAGCTAACAGTTCTGGACTAGCAAAGGGGCACAATCGTCTCACCAGGATACTGGAAGGAAGAACACCACCAGGAACAAGCAGGCCGGCCAGCACAAGCAGTTAGAATTGTCAGACAGGCCGGAATCAGGATTAGAGTTCATAGAATAGTCAGAGGACAGGCAAAGGTTCAGGATTACAGAGATCAGCATAGTAACAGACACGCCAGGTCAAGATTGGAGAGGTCAGAGTAGTAAGCAGGCAGGCAAGGGTCAAACACAGTAGAATCAGTTAGGAATCGCTCAGGATAACACCCAGGAACTTGCTAATAGAACCTAACAACGGGCAAAGACCTGAAGCCCTAATGAGCCTTTTATACTATTTGAATTTCGCGCCAGTGCACGCTGGTGTCATCAAGCCAGCGCGCCTGTGCCTTTAAGAAACAAATGTGTGCGGCTCGCTCACCTTAAGGAGAGCCGAACCAGGAAGGGAGCAGCGCAGCAGTAACTTTGCTGGCTAGTAATCTACTTGATACTGCTCTGTATTGTAGGGACAGAACTCTGCAGGGATTTGAGGGACATTTTAGGTTAGGTAGCTTTGCTGGCTAGTAATCTACCTTCTACTGCAGTGCTCTGTATGTAGCTGCTGTGGGCACTGCTGCTGATCTCTCATCTGCTGACTGCTGCCTGTAACCCAATAGTCCTTGTAAGGACTGCTTTTATTTTCTTTTTTGTTTTTTTACTTCGCTACTATAAGAGCCCAGTGCTATTAGTCTAGCTGTGTTGGGGAGTGGGACTGGTGTGCTGCTCCTAGTAGTTCAGCACCAACCAGAGTAATTTTTTTTTTAATATACATATACATATTTTTTTATTTTACTTATCTTACTGTTCTTTAACGTGTCCAGTGCTGTTTGCTGTTCTTCATAGTAGTGCACCAATAGTAGTGCACTTGCAGGCATTATTTGCCCAGTGTGTTCTTCAAACAACTGCCACCTAGCTGTGTGAGCTTGTTCACATTCTGTCTAAATATCAATAATAATACCGTCTCCAGAAACACCACCTGAGTGACGTTTTTCAAGCAGCAATAATATATTCCGTATCCACTGCTGTAGTGTATACGTTGACCTTGCAGGCATTATTTGCCCAGTGTGTTCTTCAAACAACTGCCACCTAGCTGTGTGAGCTTGTTTACATTCTGTCTAAATATCAATAATAATACCGTCTCCAGAAACACCACCTGAGTGACGTTTTTCAAGCAGCAATAATATATTCCGTATCCACTGCTGTAGTGTATACGTTGACCTTGCAGGCATTGTTTCAATTTGTTTGCCCAGTGTGTTCTTCATTTTCAAACAACTGCCACCTAGCTGTGTGAGCTTGTTCACATTCTGTCTAAATATCAATAATAATACCGTCTCCAGAAACACCACCTGAGTGACGTTTTTCAAGCAGCAATAATATATTCCGTATCCACTGCTGTAGTGTATACGTTGACCTTGCAGACATTGTTTCAATTTGTTTGCCCAGTGTGTTCTTCATTTTCAAACAACTGCCACCTAGCTGTGTGAGCTTTTTCACATTCTGTCTAAATAATAACAATAATAATTAGGTGTCCGTAAACATCACCTGTGTGATGTTTTTACAGCAGCAATAATATATTCCGTATCCACTACTGTATACGTTGCCCTTGCAGGCATTGTTTGCCCAGTCTTTAACCAAGTGCCACCTAGCTGTGTGAGCTTTTTCACATTCCGTGTCCAGAAACATCACCTGAGTGACGTAGTGTGATTTCTGCCCTTTACAGCACAAAACGCAGCGCTGTGTCAACAATGTATTTTTCAGAAACATTTTTGCCCTTGATCCCCCTCTGGCATGCCACTGTCCAGGTCGTTGCACCCTTTAAACAACTTTAAAATAATTTTTCTGGCCAGAAATGTCTTTTCTAGCTTTTAAAATTCACCTTCCCATTGAAGTCTATGGGGTTCGCGACGTTCACAAACCGTTCGCATTTTTGCCCGGAAGTTCGCGAACATTTTTTCCGACGTTCACTACATCCCTAATAATTAGGATTGCAATTGCCAAAAGGTTATTATATTTAATTGTTAGACAATGGACACTGCCTGAGTCTGAGAAGAACTTAAGAATATAATATAACCTTGAGATGGACATAGGGCATTGTCAACAAAACTGTCAATTGATTTTCTAAATCATATTTGTTGAAAAATAACAAAGTGCCTTTTTGTTAGCCTGAAGGAGAAATGACTCAGCTTCTTCATTAGCCAGTCACACTCTCTTCAGGCATTGAAGTTTGTCCTTAGCAGAGTGTATAACTACAGAATTTAATTTGTGAACTTTTATGTGCAGGAAACCTAAGATATACTATGATCATACTTTTAGGTCTGGAACTAAAACCATCACTAAGTATGATGTGTTTACAGTATTGTATAACACTTGACACAGTAAATTCTTTAGTGCATAAATACACCCTTGAGCATATTTAAAAACAGACTGTCAAATGAGAAACTTTTGGTGTGAGTACCACCAGACAGCTTTGTCATTGTCATACACACCCTTAGGCTCTGTCACCTTTCCTGTGAATCTCTGACAGAGATGCTGTATCTTTCCTTATATAAATGTGTGACAGCTGGCTATAATGTTACTTGTCCCCAAGGAATTAAAATACCTTGTTTTTGAAAAATATGACTGCACATGTGTAAAAAGTATTTATATAAAGTAATCATTTGACTTAAATATATTGCCTGATGTACTGGGAAGGATATGCTCTTTTATGTAAAGTTAACATGTTATAAAAGCTCAGGCATGTTAAAGGGTAACCCTTATAAAATATAAAAATGCATTGTCTAAAATAATCAGAGCAAGCTTCCAGAACATTTTAGTTTCTTTCTCAAGCTCTTTTGTCGCCTATCCCTAGTCCTGGCCCATGGCCTAACTTGACAAGTTGCCTAGGATACTTGGCTTGGATTTGTTAATCATAAAGAAGTAAAACAGAGTAAGATATAACATTACCCAAAGGTATAAATTACAGAAAAATACATCTGGGCCAAAGCATCCAGTTAGGCATCTACAAGACCGCATACAATTATATTGTATTTTACAAAGATTACTTACATGTCTCAACTTATGGGGAGCACTAGCTCTGTTTCCAGTTCCTCGATCTTCCTAACTTATTAATGCAGCAAGTACAAGGTGAAGAAGGTTTGACTAAAAGAGAGCCTGCTTCTTAAAGAGGAACTATTGTGAAAATGAAATGACTAGTGTGTGTGTTTCACTTTAATCTCTCCCCAATAAGAGATGTACTAAACAGAGAATGGTTTTACTGAATGTTACCTCTTTCACCAGATTTGACTTCGCCAGCTAAGACCAGGAAAACTGCTAAAATGGAGCTAGATCTTCCTCAATCTTATGTCATTTACATCATATCCTGTCTGCCAGAAATGCATTTCATATCCTGTCTGCCAGAAATGCATTAAAGTTGTAAAAACAATGCTGAAGTGTTCATTTTTTATGTGGGATTGCCGCAAAAGTCCCAACCATTAAACTTTTCTGGGTTAGCATTTTTTCCCAGACATTTGAGGGGCATGGACCATTTGTTTTATGGTGGGCTCATGTGTAGGGCATTACAAGATCTCTTTTGTCTTTATTCAAGTATCTTGGACATTTGTTATAAAAAGTGGCCACTTCAAGCATTTGCACCAACATCTCTAATAAAGACATCCATACAGTACCTACCCTGTACCTACCCTATTCAAAATTACCTAAAATGACTAACGAAGTTTTGCTAGGCAGACGATCACTAATGTAATTTCGCTTTGAATTGCTCGCATCGCCGAAGTAACGCTAGCAAAAAGTCACCAGCTTTGGCACCCAGGACACAACTTTGCATTTTAGTGAATTGGCATAATGGTCAAATGTAATGGTAAGTGTCACAAAGTGTGTAAAGCATTCGCTGGTAACACTTCGCCCTTTAGTAAATTTGCTCCCCAGTCTCTAAATCTTCCAGCACATCACAACTCTCCTGGCTGGTTCCTTCCTTCCTCTTCACTTCTGGTTCTCTGATGCTTGACTGTTATTGACCTTCTCAATGCACTTCCTGGGCTTGTAGGAAATGTAATTTTTAACCCCAAATAAACAGTGCTGCTTCAAGAAATATCAAATGCTTGCAGTCTCTGTGAGCAACTTAGTAATATGTTGTCCATTTATACTAATAATTTCCCCACAATATAATGTTCACACAGTCTGTACCCATAGTGCAGTGCTACACTCTCCCCCCACCATAACTCTTGAGCCCCTTCAAGATTAACATGGCATGAAATATATTAATAACATACATATTATCTTGCACATACTGTAGGTGTAAGGTTCACCGCATTGTAGATCACCTAAAATACTTTAAACGGTTGTTTAGATCTTAGTTTTCACATTGCAAACATGAGTCTTATATGGGGTGCCACAGGTTGTTCTCCAACTAAGGGTACATGGGCAGAGAGCCAACGAAAAACCCTGGTTTACAGCAAAGGTTCGTGCACGGCTATGAGAGAGAGATGCCGCTTTCCGATCAGGGGACAGAGTTGCTCTTAAAATAGCCAGGGCCAACCTCTCTCGAACCATCCGCCAAGCAAAGCAGGAGTACACACTGAATGATTCAAAATCATTTAGACAACTCAAAAGACTCACGCAACTTATGGCAAGGCATTCAGGCTGTTACACAGTATAAGCCTGCGCGGAGCAGCAGCGACGAAGATGCCACACTCCCAGAGGAACTAAACAAGTTATACGCACGGTTTTATGCGCTAAACAAAGAGCCTGTGAGGAAAACCACGCCTCCTCTCACCGACCAAGTCATCTGTCTACCCACGGCTGATGTGAGGCGAACCTTAACCAAGGTCAATCCACGAAAGGCTGCCGGACCACATTCCTGGTTGTGTGCTCAGAGACTGTGATGATCAACTGGCTGACGTCTTCACTGACATTTTCACCACATTGCTAAACCAGATGATCATCTCCACATGCTTCAAGTCCACCACCACTATTCCAGTGCCAAATAAATCTTCAGTAACCTGCCTGAATGACTACCGCCCTGTTGCACTAACCCCGGGCATCATGAAATGTTTCGAGAGACTTGTGATGGCACACATCAAGAGCACCCGCTCACTGGGCCCACTACAATTTGCATATAGGCCAAACAGGTCAACTGAGGATGCCATATCTTCTGTACTCCACCTCTCACTAACTCATCTGGACAAGAAAGATAGTTATGTGAGAATGCTGTTTATAGACTTTAGCTCAGCATTCAATACCATCATCCCTCAAAAGCTGAGTGTGAAACTCAGAGAGCTGGGATTAAGTACCTCTTTGTGCAATTGGATCTTGGACTTTCTGTCAGAGAGGACTCAGTCTGTTTGTATCGGTGACAACATTTCCAGCACAAGCAGATTGAGCACAGGAGCTCCTCAAGGATGTGTTCTCAGCCCGTTGTTGTACACATTGCTGACACATGACTGCATAGCTAGACACAGCTCAAACCACATCATCAAGTTTGCTGATGACACAACTGTGGTGGGGCTCATCAGCCACAACGATGAGTCGGCGTACAGAGATGAGGTTCAGCAGCTGGCGGTCTGGTGCAGTGAGAACAACCTGTCACTGAAGATGGATAAATTGAAAGAGATGATCGTCGACTTCAGGAGAACTCTCTCTGCTCACACACCACTCAACATCAATGGCTCCATGGTAGAGACAGTAAAGAACACCAAATTCCTGGGAGTCCACATCTCTGATGACCTCACCTGGACCACCAAGACCGCCTCCATCACCAAAAAGGCTCAGCAGCGTCTTCACTTTCTAAGACGACTGAAACGGGCCAGCCTTCCGCCTCCCACCCTCACAGTGTTCTACAGGGGCACCATAGAGAGCGTCCTGACGAGCTGCATCTCTATCTGGTACAGTAGTGCCAGCTCTGCTGACCGGAAAAGTATACAGCGGACTGTCAGAGCAGCTGGCAAAATCATTGGAGCGGCTCTTCCATCACTGCAGGACATCTTCCACAAGTGCTGTGTAAGAAAGGCCTCCTGCATTGCACTGGACTCCACACACCCCTCACACAGTTCACGCTGCTCCCATCCGGCAGATGCTTTCGCAGTATTAAAGCAGAACAACCAGGATGCGTGAAAGCTTTTTTCCACAAGCTATCAGACTCCTCAACTCACTGCCTGCCCTCCCACTACATTCCAGACACACCTGAACTGTGAACTTAACTTTGTGAACTGTTAATTTATTTGCACAATTCTAAAGGTTTACACATGTATATATCCAATTTCTGCCAATATATTGCACATTTCATGTTTACATATTTATTGTGTATTTTTAAGTGCCTTTTTGTGATATGTACTAGCTGGAGCCACATCGTCTCGTCTCACTGTATATTCGTATACTGCTGAGATGACAAAAAAGTTTACTTTGACTTTTGACTTTGACTTTTGACTTTGACTTTTGACTTTGACTTTTGACTTTGACTTTTGACTTTGACTTTTGACTTTGACTTTTGACTTTTGACTTTCTGTGTGAGGTGAGAAAAGTGTCTCAAGTACGATTTCCCAGAGAATTGTAGGTCAGTCTTTGAGGGGGTCTAATAGTTCTGGAATCCCTTGGATTGACTCATTAAAGTCTCTTAAATATTGACCTTCATTTTGAGAGTTGAGTTCATACTGTTCTCTTGAATAAGGATAATTTGCAAGTTAGAGTCAGACTCTGTAGAACGTGTAATGTCTTTTGGGTCATAATCAAGCTCTCAGAGGGATGATTGGGAAGCATTTGAATTCGCTGCATGTAACTCTGTTGTGCATGTTGGCATTAAAGTCCCTGTAGGTTTCTGAGTTTTCATGGAGAGTTCCTTCCATGGCACCATTTGAGAAGAAGTGGTCAAACTCCCAATCATCATCACTGTCATCTTCACATTATTCTCTCTGAAACTTCCTCGGTTTAGGATCCCTTTGTCTCTTGGCTGGTTGAGATCTTGTTTCTCATTTGGCTAACCCTAAAGGTAACGGGTCATTATTTTCTAGGTTTTTATAGGACCAGCCTTCCTTTCTAGACAAAGTTGATATACTTGTAGATTTGGTAGTTGGGAGCAAATAATATATGGTTGTGACTTTTTTTTACCAGACGCTGTCTGAGCCATTTCATAGGCTTGCTGGAGGTTTTTCTTTAGCCTTTCTACATACTGTAGCTCTGATGTGAATTGACAGGAGTGTCATCAGCTGTGACCCCATGTCACTGTAGTCTGGCTTCACACCCAAAGATTAAGAAGTAAGGTGCATATCCAGTGGCATAATTTCTTGTGCTATTGTAGGCATGTACAACTGTCACAATATAGTGACTCCAGTGGCATTTCTTCTCTTTTTGCAAAGTGCCTAGCATGTCTAACAGAAATCCTAGAATAGGAATTAGCAGTGCCAGGCAATGATCTGGGTTGAAACCACTGTGCAACATCTTGAAGGTCCATTTGTTTGTTAACTTCAGATGGAAATGGTAATAGTCAGTAACAGTAATCCTGGATGAGGCCCCAAATGTAGCTCACCCTGAGGTTTGCCTTAAAATTTGTGTTAATGGGTATACTCTTGCTCCTCTGTCCATAGGAACCACACAGTCATACAGACACAAGCTTCCAAAGTTACCTTCTGAACCGGCAAGGCAGGGTTTAAGGGTGACTCACAGTTCAGAAGGAACTCTGCTACTCCTCTCACTGTAGCTTTCTCCTTATCAAAATGGCTGGTAGGCCGCAACCCAGGATCACACTGGCTGCTGGGACCTTGTGCACAACAGGAAACAACTCCCAGCAAATGGCTCGTCTACCTTTGCAGATTAAATTGATTCATTTAACTCCTTCATCATGCTAAGCGTAGGAAAATTCCACTTATGCTATTGTCAAAAGATGCCGAAAAGGCATTTGACAGGGTCAGTTGGGCATATATGTTTACTTGTCTTGCTAAGTTTGGGTTTGGGGAAGGTCTCTGCAGGTGGATATAATCCCTATACAATGGCACTGTGGCCCAGGTCAAGGTGAATGGTGTGTGTCCCACTCTCTTACCTTCCAATCCACCATAATCACAATTTTCTTGAAGAGTCAACCCCCAAGAATTAAAACTACTATATTATTTAAGAGCAAGATGGAAGGTGGCCTAACACTTCCAGACTGTGCTCTGTATTTGAAAGCGGCATTACTTAATAAGATAGTTGATCCACTACTTCAAACTTGTCACAGGAGGTCACCATCTTGGAAAGTGTCTGTGACACTCACATGCTCAGTGGACTCTGAGCAGCTGTTGAGAAGCTAAACTTAGGGGTTGTCGCAAATTACCAAGCAGAAAATGAGTTTGGCTGATGCTACATGGAATATTATTACTATGATGCTAATTGCACTTGTTTCTGTGCTGCCATGTTGTAATTATCTGTATTAATTATTAATCAGCCTTATATTGTGACATTTATTATTCTATGTGTGCTGTATGTGTAAGCATAGCATCTGACAGCAGCACAGAGCATGTGCAACAAATCAGCAGAAAAGAAGAAGAGGAGCTACTTGTTCATCTTCAGAGGCACAATTCTTCCCTGCTAAAAGGCAGGTTGCCTTGGACTGGTACAGAAACCCAAAACATAATGTACAACATTTCTAGCAGACTTCTTTAGTTGAGCTTTAGTTATCCTTTAAGAAGCTAAGAAATCAGTGATTCCTGTCTGACTCTAAAAATAACACACCCATCCCTACTATCAAGCCACAAGCATAAATTCAATATCTTGCTATGTCAGCAGACCAATTTATGATTGCCTTCCTCGTAGGCTACCTGGATGGACTGTAAGAATGTCATATTGATAAAAGAAATGTGCTTGTGATTAGTGATGAGCGAATGTTATGAGTGAAAAATCAGCAAAACGCTTTAAAAATGCATTAGTTAATGGGCGTTTTTCTTGTGGCAACTTTTTTGTCTTAATTACTTTTTTGTCCAAATGTATTAAAGTCAATGGGCATTTTTTCATATGGAGACTTTTTTTGTCTCAGAGACAATGTTATCTATGCAACTTTTTTGTAGCATCTAAATATTTTGTGGAGGATTTTTGCTGCAGTTTTGCAAAAACATTCGCAGATGGCAAAGTGCAGAATTCACTTATCACTGCTTGTGATAGAGCCAATAAAATATATGATGCAAATAAACAGCTTATGTTTGAACTACGTAGCTTTATCTATTTGTATTATATGTAAAAATATGTTAAAATCAGATATTAATGGGATACTGTCATGGGAAAACATGTTTTTTTTCAAAACGAATCAGTTAATAGTGCTGCTCCAGCAGAATTCTGCACTGAAATCCATTTCTCAAAAGAGCAAACAGATTTTTTTATATTCAATTTTGAAATCTGACATGGGGCTAGACATTTTGTCAATTTCCCAGCTGCCCCAAGTCATGTGACTTGTGCTCTGATAAACTTCAATCACTCTTTACTGCTGTACTGCAAGTTGGAGTGATATCACCCCCCCCCCCCAGCAGCCAAACAAAAGAACAATGGGAAGGTAACCAGATAACAGCTCCCTAACACAAGATAACAGCTGCCTGGTAGATCTAAGAACAACACTCAATAGTAAAAACCCATGTCCCACTGGGACACATTCAGTTACATTGAGAAGGAAAAACAGCAGCCTGCCAGAAAGTATTTCTCTCCTAAAGTGCAGGCACAAGTCACATGACCAGGGGCAGCTGGGAAATTGACAAAATGTCTAGCCCCATGTCAGATTTCAAAATTGAATATAAAAAAAATCTGTTTGCTCTTTTGAGAAATGGATTTCAGTGCAGAATTCTGCTCAAGCAGCACTATTAACTGATTCATTTTGAAAAAAAATGTTTTTCCCATGACAGTATCCCTTTAATGTATAGGTTTACTGGCACTCAAAATGATAATATAACCACTTACCAAACTGTTATATTTTTTTATCCTTGTACTCTAGAGCATGTGGCAGATAAGATACAGTAAAGGGCAAATTTTGAGGTGACCTTTAGAAATTTTATAAAAACTGCTAAATTTAACAAAACCCCTAAACAGAGGAGGGGGCCTGAGACACCACTTATCATCGACATACAATGAGGCTTTGATATCCTTATCCCGGCAGCTATAAAACAATTCCAACTTCCAGTCATGTACATTGAAAGATTAACACCTACCTCAATTAAAATCATGGTGCTAGTGTGACAAATCTATGAGTTTCAGTAAACTCTTGTACTTGAAAAAGTTCAATGGAACCATTGTGAATGGATGTCTGTGGCTTTACTACCCTCAAGGGTTTAAATGGTGGGGAATTCCCTTCCACTTCAGTTGAACTGAAGAAGCCACTTGGATGAGTGGTGAATCATTTTCAAGGAAAACTCTAAGGCAGAAATGTAATAAAATTTACAAAGAGCAAAACTTTGTGAATAAAAATGTGCCTGTGGCAATGGATTATCTTAAAGGTATTTGCAAAGTTTTTTGCGCTAATGAAACATTTGACTTAATTCTACTATACTAGATACAGTAAATCATGACCTGGATAAATGTTAATCTTCCTAGACATACTGCAATAATTTTTAGTTTGGTCATTTGGACTACAAAGACATCTTTAATGGTCAACTTACTATTTGGAGGGGCACAATCATTTACCAAGGATACTGGAATGGAAGACACACAACTTGAAAGACAGGCCAGATACACAGGGTGGAACAGGCAGGCCGGGACAGCACAAGCAGAGTTGAGACTTAGTCAGACAGGCCAGAATCAGGATTGGAGAGCGCAGGCAATGAACAGATTAGAGAGATCAGAATAGTCAGCAAACAGGCAAGGGTCGAATTAAAGAGCACAGAGTAGGGATGAGCGTTTTTTCCGCCTTGTTTCACTGCAGAAAGTCAGAAAGACTTGTATGGCATCGTGCGGGAAAAAAAGACGTGCATCAAAAAAAATTTGACGCCCATAGACTTTAATGGGCATCAGCGACATTTAGCCGGCGGTGAATATTTCAGATTAGTCAGCAGGCAGGCAAGGGTCAATAACAGGAAAATCAAGCAAGATTCAGGTCAAATACACACCCAGGAATTAGCTTATAGAACCTAACAATGGGCAATGTGCTAAACGCTGAATCCCTTTAACTGCTGTTTGAATCTCGCGCCAATGCGCATTGGCGTCATCACACCAGAACTGCATGCTGTGCACACCATAGGGAACCCAGGACAGGCGGAAGCAGGATGCATGCGGTGGGTATCCCCGTTGGAGACATGGCAATGCTAGCCCACCAGGGAGAGCCACTGGACCACCAGGTTAAACTTTATTCGTTACATTACCTCGAGGAGGGGCCACTGAACCTTCAAGCTTACCAAGAAACCTGGGATGGAACTGTTTCCAAAAGCGGTCAGCCCTGACTGACATTACATTTGGCCAGACTCTTTACCAACACTAGAGAAGGACAAACTTGGTGGACCTGTATGGCAGGTTTTAACACAGAATCATGAAACAAGTTAGATAACATAAATATATCAGGTAACTTGAGACAGAGGTTGGGTTCATAATCTCCACAATAGAATGTGGACCAATAAATCTGGGCCCCTCTTAAGAAATGGAATTTTAAGATTGATATTCCCTGTGGATAACCAAACCAAGTCCCCAACCTGATATTTGAGTACCTCCCTATGGGGCTTATCGACTGCTCTTTTCTGAGCGAATGCAGTTGCCAAAAGGGAACTATGTATCCCAGAATGAGAGGGAGTTTCTCTAGGGAAGCAACTGCCACCATTAGAGTTGAGGCTAGACAATCTTTACACTTGGAACCCCACTGAATAACCACCCCAGTTACCCAATCAATGTGGGGGTTGTGTACCTGTAGCCAGGGTAACCCCAGGATTAATGGGGACGAAGAACCATCAAGAATGTGAAAAGATCATTTTTCACAATGTATATTGTTAATACACATGGACAATGCCTTGGACTTTTGGGTTACTAGACCTTACCCGAGTGGGAGTGGGTTTTGAGTTTTTCCTGGCCTCTTGGGACAAAAAATGTACTCCTATCCCCACTAAACTTATCAGGGAAGGGGATTTTGGGGTCATGGGAAGAACCTCTAATCTGGAATCAGGATTGGAGAGCATAGAATAGTCAGGCAGGCAGGCAAGGATCAGATTACAAAATTCAGAATAGTCAGATTGGAGAGTTCAGAGTAGTCAGCAGGCAGGCAAGGGTCAATTACAGGAAAATCAAGCAAGATTCACGTAGAATACACACCAAGGAACTAGCTAATAGAACCTAACAACGGGCAATGTGCTAAACGCTGAATCCCTTTAAATACTGTTTGAATCTCGTGCCAATCGCGATGACGTCATCACGCGCCACACACACCATAGGAAACCCAGCACAGGAAGAAGCCGGACGCATGCGGCGGGAGTCCCCACTGGAGACGCGGACGCTAGCCCACCAGGGAGAGCCACAGGACCACCAGGGTAAATTTTATTTGTTACAACTGAGTCCAAAGTCATGGTGAAGTAATACAAGATTTAATGAGACAAAATAACTAAACAGGTGCTCGATGACAATATAAAGAAATATAGTAGCCAGTGACAGAAGGAATCAGCAGGCAAACAGAGTTTGTGATCAAGCCAAGGGTTGGGTCAGGCAGCAGGCATGACATGTTTCAGGCAAAGCCCTTTATCAAGTGTTGAAAAAGGGCTTTGCCCAAAACATTTTGTGCAAATAAAATAATTGCAGTTGACCTGCGAGTGTCTGACTTTTTCTCTCAGGTTTAAAAAGAGTCCAGATTACAGAATGACAAACACATGGGACTAATAAAGTATTTAGAGACAAGGTAGCAGACAGAAAATCCAATGAATATATAAGTAGGAGGACTGGTCAAAAGCAGCCATGAGAGCTTCCAGTGGCTCAACTGGAGAGTCCCAGGAATACACACCCTAGAGTTGGAGTCCCGGCAGATCCTGACAATGCCCCTAGAATGAAACGGCCACAAAATATTTGAAAGTAATCTGGGAAAGTGCAAAATCGAACTAGTAGTAAAAGGGTTATATAAAGTATTTTCAATTAATAGTGTTGTCACTGGTCCTTTAACTTTTAAACCTTTTTCATCATGGTGCCTGAAAGCATCCTGTGTATAAAACTGAGTGACAGTCTCTCTACACTAAGTTGTTGCAAAGATTTCAGATTACAACAGGCCTCAAGGGTAACAGCAGAAATCTCCGGAGTAAAGTCTTTTATTGCCTGACAGCCACGGACAAATACAATTCTGTAGAGGAATGTAATGAACGTTACACATAAAATGATGAGGTTAATATAAGCAACATTGATTTAACTAGGATGATATATAGGCATTGTCTGTTTTAAAGGTCTTCCAGATGTCTATTAGAATAGTGCATTAAGAGGCCATAGACTTCTCCATCCACTGTAGTGTTGTCAGAATTTCTTATTTCACACATGGTTGATTCAATTTTCTCACCGGCTTCAGTGCTGGCTGCCCCATCTTGAAGCAGCCAAGGAAAACGGGCTACTGGTTCGTGTTTAAGTTTTGGAAGTAAGTATGCTCTTTTAATAATTTTTTAATGTGATAAATATTGCTCCGTTTTTAAAGATATGAAACGGGCCAACGGTTTTGGTTTTAGAGTTAAAGAATATGTGTCAGCACACGCTGGCTCTTCTGCTATATCAAAATCTCAGTAAAAATGTACAATCTTAACTGAATTGTGTTAAGTTCTATAAGAAACAGATTCTCCTACTCAGTCTTCCGTTATGAAGCCGCTACGATGTGCTGCCTAATCTTTGCTTGCTTACAGTAGAAGAAGTGTGGCTAGGGGAAACTATGGTCACTCATTTAAGCTTATAGTAATGGTACATTGCTATTCACAAATGAACCATTACAAAGCACAATAAGCCTCCATAGATATCGTACGATTGCTGTCAGGGGCAGAACATTGCTGATCTGTTCTTTAATTAATCTGACTGGTAAGACTTTGATCTGAATGGTTAGTGGTGGGTACAATCTCAAAAGAGATAGTAAGGGCAAACGCTTTAGAAAATCATACCAGAATTTTTGAGTTTTGACTTAAGTTTTCGAGTTTATAGGTATTTGAGTTGTTTTCACAATTTTATTTAATCTAGTTTTTACATTCAAAATTTTTCATAAATAAGCAAACATTCAAGTTTTTTGAAGTAGAATAAACCTCTAAGGGGGTTATTTAGTAAAACTCATTTTTTCTCATATTTTACCAGAAACAAACAAACTATTAAATATTCGATTAGATTCACATTATACAAACTCAAATTTATTGAGTTTCTGAGTGGAAAACAGTGTCAAACACCCCAGATCTCTCTAAATTTGTGAAGGTTAAAAACATCTTCAAATGGTTATTGAAACAGCTGCCATTGACTTTTGCATGAATTCAGCAATTTTTAGCTTGAGTATTTTTGGATTCAGGCTTTAGCAACTTTGTGGCATAATGAAACTTAAAAACTTTAAGTTTATGGGGCACATTCACTAACCTACGGAAATTCGCCAGTGACGGCTTCGCTCACATCATCACAATTCGCCAGGCAAAAATTCAGCAGGAATAGGCTAATTCACTAAAATGCAAAGTTGCGTCCAGGGAACCACCTTTGGCAAAGTTTCGCTAGCATTAATTTGGCAAGCAAAGCGAAGTTGTGCTGGCGTTGGCTAATTTGCATACGGCGTGAAGTTAATCCGCATCTTAGTGAATTTGCGTAGTTTTGTAAATTTGCAAGAGTGAAAATTCGCCTGGTGTTAGAGTGCGAAGTAGCGCTACAGTCTATCTCCTTCACTAGCGATTTTACGCTAGCACCCGGTAGTAAATTGGCGAAGTCCAGAAATGACGTTAGTCACTTTACCTTTTGGTAAATTTGCCCCAGTTTTTCTCTAAGAATTTGAGATTTTTCACTAAAGAAAACTAGACAAGAAAAAATTGAGTTTTAATACATAGCCCACTACACCACATAAATTCTATTTTCTTTTAATATTCTTTATTTTGATTTTTAATTTATGCATTATATCCCATGTAAATCAGTAGATCACAAACATCTGTAAGACGTAACTATATTTTCCTTAAAGTGATACTGAAACTAAACATTTTCTTTTCAAAATATTAATCTACCTCAGGGGAAGATTTATCAAAGTGTGAGATAAGAACTCACCACAGAAAACTCACTCACTTTCTACCTATTCCTATGGGATTTTTAAAAGCATGTTGATCAAATGGTGAACTCCACTAATAAATTCAAATTCTAAAAATCCCACAGGAATGAATAGAAAGTGGGTGAGTTTTTCTTTGGCATTTTCTAAACTCACACAATGATAAATCTGCCCCTACAAGTCACCTATATATTATTTTTCGCTGATAGTTCTGTTTTTGTAAGTAATTGTTACTTGAAGTTCCTAAACCTGACTGTTTTGCCAACCTGACCCAAACAGTTATTCCCTAGTTCAAAATATAGTAACATAAATCACTGTGTACCAACTAATATGTTTATTACCTTCTGACAGGACATGCTGATGCTGGCTAAATCATAAGGATAAGAAGGGCAACTTTTCAGCGGTGAGATAGGAAATTATTAAGTAAATTTTCGAAAAGTATCAAACTACATCAAACTACAATGGCTGCAGCCAAAAGGCATCTTGAAGTTCAGACCCACCTGTGGCGACCCCTGCAATCAGCAGTTTTCAAAGTATACAACTATTTGAAATCTTTTTAAAAAACATTAGCTAGGTTCTTAGGAGTATCACCATACATTCAGATCAGTGCAGATTACGGACTCACACTAATATACATAATTCTTTACATTTTTGATGCAGCAGTAAAATAACATTAATCCTCTTGGATATGCATATCGATCTACACAAGTACCTAGAATATATGATTATCCTGTTGCCATCTAGGGACTGACAGAGGAATGATGACTGAGCTACAGTTACGCTAGACTGAAAACAAATCTGCAAGCATTTCCTGTGGTTTTTCAAACAGAGCTTGCATGAACAAAATGTGCAAATCAGTCATATAAAAGTGTTGTAGTCTTTACTTTTGTAACCACAGAAAACATGTAAGCATAGAAAAAAATAAGCTTTTAAAAATATATCTATTCCTCTGTTTATGGTAATTTTGTATTTCATTGAAGTCTACAGATTTTTTGTGACATATACAGCAGATCAGTTCCCACTCAAAAGGATCAATATGCTGACAAAATACCCTTATTAGTTTTATACAGCTATGGGAAACCCATTATCCAGAAATCTCTGAATCTCTGAAATAAACTCCATTACAAATAATCCAAATTTTGAAAAATGATTTCCCTTTTCTCTATAATAATTAAACAGTACATTTTACTTGATCCCAACTAAGATATAATTAACCCTTATTGGATGTTAAACCATTCTATTGGGTTTATTTAATGTTTAGATTATTTTCTAGTAGATTTTAAGTAAGAAGATTTAAATTACAGAAAAATCAATTATCTGGAAAACCCCAGGTCCTGAGCATTCTGGATAATAAGTCCCATAACTGTAATGTAGTCAATGAGTTGGAAATTAAAATATATATTATACCCACACAGTGACTCATTTATAAACACTGGGCAAAATTGCACCTATCTATCATGTCCTTTAATGTGTTCTGACCCTTGCAATAGGTTACATGCATATAGAAAGTGCACACAATAAATAAATACAAATGCATTATCACAACGATAAGGGGGCAAATTTACTAAAGGGCGAAGTGGCTGGCGCTAGGGAAAATTTGTCAGAAAGACAATCTGCAGAGAATTCGTCAATTTACTCACAGGCATAGAGGACAATTCACCAGCAAAAGAATTTTCACTCAGGCAAACGATTGTTACTTTGCAAATTCAGTAAAGTGCAAATTTTCCAGTACATTACCCCTTTAGCCAGAGTCAGCTTCGCCAGGTTATACCTGGCAAACTGATAAAATGAAGCTACATCCTCCTTAATCTTATGTCAGTGACATCATATCCTGTATGCTGACGTTTGAAAAAAAACAACAAAACGCTGGCGTTTTTTCATGTTTCAAAGTGAGATTATGTTTAAAGTTGTAACTGTTTAACATATATATATATTTATGCTGTGATGTGTTTATTCAGGCTTTACACGACATGTTTCATCAAGTGTAACTAATACAGAACAAATCAGGCTTATATAAGCCCTCCCAAAAAGTGATTAATTAGCCCACAGGCGTGTCATAAATTAGTACAAAACTAAAAGGCGACATTTAACTAATGAAACCATATTTGACATCAAGTGACTGAAAAATCCGTATTGTCCATAACATAGTGCTTAATATTTTTCAGTATTCGGAAAGTGCTGTAAAACAACATATAAAAATATTAAAGTCTATTTAAAAATATGCCACATACAATTAAAATATTTTAAAACACCAAATCTTGACAGGATGCTTTCATTTTTTGTCTAGTGATTACTAGTAAGCTGATACTTTGCTTTCAAATTACATTGTATCTAAAATGTGCTGCAACATAGTATTCAAATGTCACTAACTTACTATGGATCAAAACGTTACATTTAATCTGCTGACATATATTTGCACTAGTAGTTAACTCTTACCACATAGCTTTACTCATCTATGCTGATAAAAATTCAGGGCCTGCAAATTCAAAGAAGAAAGAAGGGTATGAAAAAATTATAAAAATGGTTTCAAACTCCAACTGTCATTTAGCCCATTAGGGGTTAATGTATTCAGCCTTCTAAT
Source organism: Xenopus laevis (assembly GCF_017654675.1). NCBI lineage: Eukaryota > Metazoa > Chordata > Amphibia > Anura > Pipidae > Xenopus > Xenopus laevis. The sequence goes on from NC_054384.1 coordinate 58,019,262, forward strand.
CCACTTCCCTTCAGCTTGAAGTAATTTCTTCTGTCTGTCTCCACCTCTGATATCCATCCCAATCTCCTCTAGTACACACCATCTAAGTTGCATTGGGTTATGACTGCATTCAAAAAAATGTCTAGACACCTGCGTGTCTGTTTGTGTACCTGTTTTAAAGTTCCTAATATAACCTCTATGTTCCTGAATCCTCTTTTTTACTTCTCTTTTCGTTTGACCGACATACCCCATGCCACACGGGCATTTTAGCAAGTACACTACAAATGTAGAATTACATGTGGTGTGACATTTTATATTAATTTCATGTCCCTTTGTCGGATGGTTAATCTTGTTGCCCTTAATTATTGAAGAGCAACAATTACATCCTAGACATGGGTATGTACCAAATCTTGGTTTACCATGAAATTTGGTCTTTTTGGGTCTGGTGTCTGAGGGACATAATAGATCTTTAAGGGTACGACCACGTTTGTAGCAAAAAAGAGGCAAATCTGCAAACAGCCGACCATATTGTCGGTCTGATTGTATTAATGGCCAATATTTTCTAATCACCTTTTCAAGCCTGTCACTATTTTGACTATATGTGGACACGAATGTTATTCTCTGTTCAACTTTATTATTTTGTTTTGTAGTCAATAAGCTGTCCCTTGACATAGGTTCAACCTCCTTAATGGCCTTTTCTATACATTCTGGTCTATATCCCTTCTCCAGGAAGCGGCCAGTCAAGGTATTCGAGGCTTCCACATATCCCTCTATACTTGAAGAAATCCTTTTTGCCCTCATAAATTGACCCTTTGGTATTGCTCTTTTCACTTTGGGGTTATGAAAGCTTTTTACATGTAACAAATTGTTTTTATCAACTGATTTTCTATAGAGGCTAGTTTGAATCACACCATTATTAATAGTTATTGTAACATCCAAAAAGTTGAGTTCAACTTCTGAGCACTCATGGGTAAATTTTATGGTATTGTGACTCAAATTAGCCTCTTGTATCATACTTAAAAGGTCTGCCTTAGAGCCCGTCCAAATAAGTAGGATATCATCCACAAAACGAAAATATTTCAAAATATATCTGCAATAAGGTTCTTTTTCCAAAAACAACTTTTTTTCTAAGCAGTTTACAAAAATGTTTGCATAGGATGGCGCAACTGCAGCACCCATCGAGGTGCCTTGTGTTTGCCAATAAAAGGCATCCTCAAAGGCAAAGTAGTTTTTTGTCAAAACCATGTTAAGGCAATCCAATATAAAATATACTTTTGCACTATGCAGATTTGTTTCCAACAAGATTTCCTCTACATATGACATGCCTTCTCTGTGGGGAATCGAAGTGTAAAGGCTCTGTATATCTATTCCGCAGAGGATTACCCCCGATGGAAGGGCCTCAAGTTGATTTAATCTACAGAGGAGGTCAGTAGTATCCCTCAAACACACATCAATTTTTTTCACTTCATCCTGTAAGAAATGATCAACAAACAATGATAGTGGTTCCAGTACCGACCCAATACCGGAGACTATTGGTCTCCCTGGTGGATTATTAAGTGTTTTGTGCACTTTAGGTAATAGGTATAGTACAGGAACCCTAGGACTGTTTGTGATTAGAAAATCTTTTTCTGTGGAATTAATAACAGAATTAAGGTTTGCGTCTTCCACCATCAAATCAATTTGTTTCTTTATCATGTTGGTGGGGTCATATCCAATTTTTGCATAATGCCCTGGGGTATCTAGTTGTCTAATTGCCTCTTGATTATACTGATCTTTATCGAGCACCACAATACTCCCCCCCTTATCTGCTTTCCGAATAATAACCCCATTATTCTGTTGTAACTCACGTAGAGCTTTCTGTTCAGTATGGTTAAGATTATTTACACTCTTCTGTTTATTAATAGCCCATATCTTTCTCATTTCAGTAAGTACTACATGCTCAAAAGTTTCAACAGAGTCATTTGTTAAATCAGGTATATAGGTACTTTTTTTCTTAAACACACTCTTAGCTTCAGACATAATGCAATCAGTATAACACATTTTTAATTTAAGTTTACAAGTGAATTTTAGAAAGTCAATTTCACAATCTTCCATGTGTACATTATAAGATGGTACAAATCCAAGTCCTTTATTAAGAAGGGAAAGTTCAGAAGGTGATAACTCATAGGTGGATAAATTAATTACTAAGTCAGTTACCTCGGTAGCCGTCTGTTCCTCTGCGGGTACATGTCCCTCGGTATTGGAATTCTGGGATTGTTCTTTGATCGTGGTCTTTCCACGTCTTCTCCCCCTGTGCGTTCTTCTAAAAAAGGCCGCTGTGAAGTATAAGGCATTTCGTCTTCACTACTCGTGTATGCTGCGGGACCTCGGCGTTCCCTCCATGTACGTCTGTAAGGGCGCTGTCCTGATGCTCTGCCTCTCGGGGATCTCCATTCTTGGTGCTGCGGCTGCCGATCCTGACGCCACGAATATACCCTCTCTTTCGCGTAGTCCTCTACGTCTCTTTCAAACTTCGTCACCTTCCTAGCCAGGATGTTTTGGCGAAGTCTTTCAAGGATCTCGTTATGGCGCACCTGCAGCCTCTCCGCTTCCTCCAATCCCACCGCAGCTGTTATTTCGGCTTTGCACGTGGCAATCTGCTCCTTCAATTCAGTAAGTTTAACTTGGGTTCTTTCGATCATAAGCACCATCAGATCAAGGCTGCATTTATTTGTAATTTCATGCCACCGCTGCATCAAAATCGCATCGTCATGGCAGAGATTAGGAGAGATGTCCAATCTTAAGCCACGAGGTATTTGTTTAGCTTTAACATATCAAATAAGTGTACTTTGATGTAAAGCCAAACTTACTTCTTTTCTTTCCAGATTTAGAAGGTCTTTTGCAGGATCTTTGACAAAGGTTGTAATCTTTTGTGCTTCAAGGCTTTGTTCCGCTTCTGCTAGGATACGCTGTATATCCCCATCTGTATATGCAAATGTCAGACTACTCTCCGGCGTTCTGCTTGTAGCCATTTTGTGAAATGGCGGCGGTCGGAAGCCGAAATAACAGCTGCCGTGGGATTGGAGGAAGCGGAGAGGCTGCAGGTGCGCCATAACGAGATCCTTGAAAGACTTCGCCAAAACATCCTGGCTAGGAAGGTGACGAAGTTTGAAAGAGACGTAGAGGACTACGCGAAAGAGAGGGTATATTCGTGGCATCAGGATCGGCAGCCGCAGCACCAAGAATGGAGATCCCCGAGAGGCAGAGCATCAGGACAGCGCCCTTACAGACGTACATGGAGGGAACGCCGAGGTCCCGCAGCATACACGAGTAGTGAAGACGAAATGCCTTATACTTCACAGCGGCCTTTTTTAGAAGAACGCACAGGGGGAGAAGACGTGGAAAGACCACGATCAAAGAACAATCCCAGAATTCCAATACCGAGGGACATGTACCCGCAGAGGAACAGACGGCTACTGAGGTAACTGACTTAGTAATTAATTTATCCACCTATGAGTTATCACCTTCGGAACTTTCCCTTCTTAATAAAGGACTTGGATTTGTACCATCTTATAATGTACACATGGAAGATTGTGAAATTGACTTTCTAAAATTCACTCGTAAACTTAAATTAAAAATGTGTTATACTGATTGCATTATGCCTGAAGCTAAGAGTGTGTTTAAGAAAAAAAGTACCTATATACCTGATTTAACAAATGACTCTGTTGAAACTTTTGAGCATGTAGTACTTACTGAAATGAGAAAGATATGGGCTACTAATAAACAGAAGAGTGTAAATAATCTTAACCATACTGAACAGAAAGCTCTACGTGAGTTACAACAGAATAATGGGGTTATTATTCGGAAAGCAGATAAGGGGGGAGTATTGTGGTGCTCGATAAGGATCAGTATAATCAAGAGGCAATTAGACAACTAGATACCCCAGGGCATTATGCAAAAATTGGATATGACCCCACCATCATGATAAAGAAACAAATTGATTTGATGGTGGAAGACGCAAACCTTAATTCTGTTATTAATTCCACAGAAAAAGATTTTCTAATCACAAACAGTCCTAGGGTTCCTGTACTATACCTATTACCTAAAGTGCACAAAACACTTAATAATCCACCAGGGAGACCAATAGTCTCCGGTATTGGGTCGGTACTGGAACCACTATCATTGTTTGTTGATCATTTCTTACAGGATGAAGTGAAAAAAATTGATGTGTGTTTGAGGGATACTACTGACCTCCTCTGTAGATTAAATCAACTTGAGGCCCTTCCATCGGGGTAATCCTCTGCGGAATAGATATACAGAGCCTTTACACTTCGATTCCCCACAGAGAAGGCATGTCATATGTAGAGGAAATCTTGTTGGAAACAAATCTGCATAGTGCAAAAGTATATTTTATATTGGATTGCCTTAACATGGTTTTGACAAAAAACTACTTTGCCTTTGAGGATGCCTTTTATTGGCAAACACAAGGCACCTCGATGGGTGCTGCAGTTGCGCCATCCTATGCAAACATTTTTGTAAACTGCTTAGAAAAAAAGTTGTTTTTGGAAAAAGAACCTTATTGCAGATATATTTTGAAATATTTTCGTTTTGTGGATGATATCCTACGTATTTGGACGGGCTCTAAGGCAGACCTTTTAAGTATGATACAAGAGGCTAATTTGAGTCACAATACCATAAAATTTACCCATGAGTGCTCAGAAGTTGAACTCAACTTTTTGGATGTTACAATAACTATTAATAATAGTGTGATTCAAACTAGCCTCTATAGAAAATCAGTTGATAAAAACAATTTGTTACATGTTAAAAGCTTTCATAACCCCAAAGTGAAAAGAGCAATACCAAAGGGTCAATTTATGAGGGCAAAAAGGATTTCTTCAAGTATAGAGGGATATGTGGAAGCCTCGAATACCTTGACTGGCCGCTTCCTGGAGAAGGGATATAGACCAGAATGTATAGAAAAGGCCATTAAGGAGGTTGAACCTATGTCAAGGGACAGCTTATTGACTACAAAACAAAATAATAAAGTTGAACAGAGAATAACATTCGTGTCCACATATAGTCAAAATAGTGACAGGCTTGAAAAGGTGATTAGAAAATATTGGCCATTAATACAATCAGACCGACAATATGGTCGGCTGTTTGCAGATTTGCCTCTTTTTTGCTACAAACGTAGTCGTACCCTTAAAGATCTATTATGTCCCTCAGACACCAGACCCAAAAAGACCAAATTTCATGGTAAACCAAGATTTGGTACATACCCATGTCTAGGATGTAATTGTTGCTCTTCAATAATTAAGGGCAACAAGATTAACCATCCGACAAAGGGACATGAAATTAATATAAAATGTCACACCACATGTAATTCTACATTTGTAGTGTACTTGCTAAAATGCCCGTGTGGCATGGGGTATGTCGGTCAAACGAAAAGAGAAGTAAAAAAGAGGATTCAGGAACATAGAGGTTATATTAGGAACTTTAAAACAGGTACACAAACAGACACGCAGGTGTCTAGACATTTTTTTGAATGCAGTCATAACCCAATGCAACTTAGATGGTGTGTACTAGAGGAGATTGGGATGGATATCAGAGGAGGAGACAGACAGAAGAAATTACTTCAAGCTGAAGGGAAGTGGATTAGAAGGCTGAATACATTAACCCCTAATGGGCTAAATGACAGTTGGAGTTTGAAACCATTTTTATAATTTTTTCATACCCTTCTTTCTTCTTTGAATTTGCAGGCCCTGAATTTTCATCAGCATAGATGAGTAAAGCTATGTGGTAAGAGTTAACTACTAGTGCAAATATATGTCAGCAGATTAAATGTAACGTTTTGATCCATAGTAAGTTAGTGACATTTGAATACTATGTTGCAGCACATTTTAGATACAATGTAATTTGAAAGCAAAGTATCAGCTTACTAGTAATCACTAGACAAAAAATGAAAGCATCCTGTCAAGATTTGGTGTTTTAAAATATTTTAATTGTATGTGGCATATTTTTAAATAGACTTTAATATTTTTATATGTTGTTTTACAGCACTTTCCGAATACTGAAAAATATTAAGCACTATGTTATGGACAATACGGATTTTTCAGTCACTTGATGTCAAATATGGTTTCATTAGTTAAATGTCGCCTTTTAGTTTTGTACTAATTTATGACACGCCTGTGGGCTAATTAATCACTTTTTGGGAGGGCTTATATAAGCCTGATTTGTTCTGTATTAGTTACACTTGATAAAGGATCAACATGGATCCGAAACATGTCGTGTAAAGCCTGAATAAACACATCACAGCATAAATTGCTATCTATGAGTGCTCTCCTCATTCTTGGAAATTTTGAAGTATATATCGGGATAGCGGTGTACCCGTGGAGGATTGGATGCATTCTATTACTAAGCTGAGGCAGTGCGGGGAACGTTCCTAGAAATACATATAACATATATATATATATATATATATATATATATATATATATATATATATATATATATATATATATATATATATATATATATATATATATATATATATATCTAAATTATAGACACTTAGGGGCAGATTTACAAAATTCGAGTGAAGAATTCGAATGTAAAAAACTTCGAATTTCGAAGTAT